>NC_141611.1:42297181-42900346 GCF_047967505.1 Dipteris shenzhenensis
AGTGGGAATGGGGGGGGGAGGAGTGGGGGTGGGAGGATGGGAGTGGGAGTGAGAGGTGGAGGTGGGAGGATGGGAGTGGGTGGGAGAATGGGAGTGGGAGTGGGAGTGGGAATGGGGAAGGTGGGGGTGGGGTGAGGGTGGGAGTGGGAGGGGTGGGGTGGGAGGATGGGAGTGGGAGAGGGAGTGGGAATGGCGAAGGTGGAAGAATGGGCGTGGGCATGGGAGTGGGAATGGGGGAGGTGGGGTGGGAGGATAGGGGTGGGAGTGGGAATGGGGTGGGAGGATGGGAGTGGGTGGGAGAGAGAGAGAAGATAATCTAATAGAGAGGCCAATGGGAGAGGAGTGTTAGAGTTAGCTCAAATGTCCACCTCTCATGTAACCCACCAATATTCTGTGTACCCAATGTTGTAAGGCCCCCATATGAGGAGAAGCCATGATGGGTATCAGATATTGGGAGGGATCCCCAGTTTAGACACTGGAAGGGGTCTTAGAGTAGACCAGATGGTTATGAGACGGCTTAGGAGCCAAGAGTAGATACCCGTCTGCACAAAGGGGGGGTTCGGGGGGGCGATAGCCCCCCCGATAGCAGGGGGTCCGGGGGGCGCAGGCCCCCGGTGGGGGTCTGGGGGCAAAGCCCCCAGCGGCAGGGTCCGGGGGCTGCCGGTAGCCCCAGGCCCGACGGTATGACCTATGCGCGATCCTTCATCTGCCCGACGGCATGTTTTCTGAAGGGTCGGTGGTCTTCTAGGCCGACTGTCTATTAGGCCGACTGCCTATTACAGGGCCGACCGTCAACCACTTACACTATATAAGTGGCCACCCCCTATCATCATATCACCAGTTCTTCACGCTCATAGTCCTCCGTCCAGCATCTGTCTAGATCACCATCGAAGCTCTGTCTGTAGAGCGCACGGGTGGACAGCCAACCATCAGTTGTATCAGCAGTTTGGTATATCAGAATTTTTGTATTCTCTCCAGCTTTCCATCGTGTACTTGCGTTTTGTTGTTATCTTCCGCTGCGTACTATTTTCTTACATGGTATCAGAGCTCAGGCTATCTGAGTAACGACTTTATTGCAAGTTCAACGAGCTTTGTTAGCAAAGGCTACTAGGAGTGATGGCTGCACCAACCCCGTTGCGAATTCGTCCACCTGCCTTCAATGAAGGCAAGCTCGATGGGACGAATTATACTTTGTGGAAATTCAAGATTAGCACGATCTTGGATTCATATGAGCTTCTGGATACTGTTCTGGGATTGGATCCAGAACCGGTTGGATCACCGAATCCAAACAACCCCAACGTCATAACGCCACCGAATGCAGATCTTCTTCGGGCATGGAAACGAAGGAACGCAGATGCACTCTGCGCTCTTGTTACCAGTTCAAGTGATTCTGTTTTGACTCTGATTCAGCACACAGACAAGGCAAGTGAGGCTTGGAACATACTGAAAGGTCAGTATGAAACGCGGAATCAGACCAGAATTCAAAATCTGGAGAATATGCTTGCTGCAGAGAGGTGCTCTGATGGAGAATCTGCTGAGACATTCATCACACGGATCAAGAATCTACGTGATCAGATGGCGGCGGTTGGGATTATAAAGACCAGCGAAGAGTTGGCCAGAAGGTGCATTCGGATCCTTCCACAAAAGTACGATGCGTTGGTCACGACACTCAACACGCAGGTAAGAAATCCACCCCTCACTTTTGAAGAGTTCAGCGCGATGCTTCTAGAGGAGGAGATGCGAATGAAGACCCGCGATGGCGGAAGTGATGCAGCATTCTCAACCACATCCAAAGGGAAGGGTGGAGAGAAGAAGAATGGTAAGAAGAAGAAGTTTTCAGGTAAGTGCCACTACTGCAACAAAAGCGGTCACATGATCAAGGATTGCAGAAAGAAGCAGCAGGACGAAAAGAATGGCACTACACAGTCTTCTTCGAAAGGCAAGGAATCTGCCAACACAGTTGAAACTGAGTTGGAGCTATGGGTTGCAATTGAAGAAATATGCTCCTCAACAGAAGTTTCAACAACGAATGATTCGTGGCTCCTTGATAGTGGAGCATCCCGTCACATGACCAGAAAGAAGGACTGGTATAGCTCTTTCAAGCCTCTACAAGAGCCCATGAACGTGACGGTCGGTAATAATGCAAAATGCCCTGTGGAAGGTACAGGTACTATCTCTCTTTCCATTCAAGAGGGTGAAACTAAAGAGCTTTCTGATGTATTACTAGTTCCCCAGCTAAAGAAGAACTTGCTTTCGGTTGCTGCGATAACTGATCGCAACTTGGAGGTGCGTTTCAAGAGGACCGGAGCAGAAATCCTTAATGCAGCGGGCAAGGTGGTCGGCAAGGCAGTAAGGAAGAACAATCTCTACGAGCTGACGGCACTAACAGTCTCTTCAGGAGTGGGCATCAGTAAGGTATGGCATGAAAGATTTGGTCATCTTAGTTATCCTATTCTTTTGGAAATGCAGAAAACAGGGATGGTTGCACACTTGCCTGCACTCTCAAAGGTGCAGGAACCTTGTGAAGCTTGTATGATGGGCAAGCAACAAAGGAAGGCTTTTCCACATGAGAGCGGCTATCGGGCAAAGGCTCCTCTAGAATTGGTTCATGCTGATCTCAGTGGGAAAGCTCCGACTCAAGCTTTGGGGGGATGTAACTACTATATGCTTATCGTCGACGACTACAGTAGATACATGTGGGTGTATTTTTTACGAGATAAGGCTGAAGCTCTTGGAAAATTCAAACAGTGGCAAAAGATGGTGGAAAACGAAAGCGGGCTGAAGGTAAAGAAGCTTCGCACGGATCGAGGAGGAGAGTTCCTGTCAAAAGAGTTCGACACATACTTGCACGAGAATGGCATTAAGCGCCAACTCACGACTGCACATACTCCGCAACAAAATGGTGTTGTAGAGCGTCGCAATCGTACTACCATGGAGATGGCACGATGCATGGCACTAGGTAAAGGATTGCCTAAGTCTTTTTGGGCTGAGGCAGTCAATACAGCAGTCTACATCCTCAATCGAAGCTTCACAAAGGCCTTGACGGGCAAAACACCTTTGGAGGCTTACTCAGGTAAAAAGCCTTCCGCTTCTCATTTCAGAACATTTGGATGTGAGTGTTTTGTTCATGTTCCAGATAGCACCAGAAAGAAATTAGATCCAAAGAGCAGAAAGTGTATCTTCATGGGCTATAGCCAGGAGTCAAAGGCGTACCGGCTATATGATCCAGAGGCAAAGAAGATCGTGGTCAGTCGTGATGTGGTGTTTTGGGAACAGCCACATACAGTGGAGGAGGAGGTATGCCCTTCCACTTTATCATCAGCCGTAAAAGTAACTCACCTTGTGCCCGTATCTAAAGCAGAGTTGCAGAATGAGGAGGAGTACTTCGAGGAACAAACTCCACCAACACCACAACATGCCTTGGCTCCACAAGGTAAGCCACTTCCAAAGTGGGCAAGGCAGCTCTTTGATGAGAAGAATCCGGTTCCAGACTTGGCGGAGTCATCTGCAGATGGACTTCGACGATCAAAGAGGATAGAGGAGCAGAAAAGGGCTTCTGAACACATAGTCAATATGGCCTTGATGGCTGAGATTATGAAAGTTCAAGAGCCTACGAATTTGGATGAGGCAATGGCGGATCCAAATTGGAAAGCTGCCATGCAAGAGGAGTATGACAGCATCATGAAGAATCAGACTTGGGACTTGGTTGATCGTCCAGAAAAAAGGAAGATCATTGGTACCAAATGGGTATGGAAGGCTAAGTACAAATCTGATGGATCTTTGGAAAAGTACAAGGCTAGGCTTGTTGCACAAGGATACTCTCAAGTTGAAGGCTTTGATTTTGAGGATTCCTTTGCTCCTACAGCAAGGATGCCAACTATTCGGGTGGTACTTGCCTTGGCTGCTCATAAGCAGTGGCCGGTGTTTCAAATGGACGTGAAATCTGCGTTCTTGAATGGACATCTCAAGGAGGAGGTATATGTGTTCCAGCCACCAGGATTTGAGGTGCCCAATTCAGAGAACAAGGTTTGCAAACTAAAGAAGGCATTGTACGGGCTGAAACAGGCCCCAAGGGCATGGTACCAACGGATTGATAGCTTTCTCATATCTATTGGTTTCTCAAAAAGTGCTTCTGATGCTAACCTGTATGTTTGTAAGCAGGATGGCAAGTATGTGGTAATAGTCCTTTACGTGGATGACTTGATCATCACAGGAGATCATGAGAAGATGCTGCAACAGTTGAGGGAGTCGTTGAGTTTCGAGTTTGAGATGACAGATTTGGGGCTCATGCACTTTTGCCTCGGCATTGAGGTTTGGCAAAAACCTGGCAGGATTTTCATCTCTCAGCAGAGATATGCTCGTGAGATCTTGAAGGCATTCGATATGACCGAGTGTAAGGACGTGGTCTCTCCCATGGAGGTGAATGGTAAGCTCTCAGTGGAGGATGCATCACCACTTGTCGACATCAAGGAGTATAGGAAACTTGTGGGGAGTCTCATTTTTCTGTGCAACACTAGACCTGATATCAGCTTTGCAGTTGGTGTACTTAGTAGGTTCTCAAATCAACCTCGAGAGAACCATTGGAAAGCAGGGATGCGTGTGCTAAAGTACGTGAAAGGTACACTGGAGTATGGCATTACCTACAGAGCAGGGAAGACCTTGGCGGGTTACTGTGACTCAGATTGGGCGGGAGATTGTGATTCTAGAAAGTCAGTTTCTGGATATTGTTTCTCACTTGGTTCAGGAGTGTTCTCTTGGATTAGCAAGAAGCAACCAACAGTGGCACTATCTTCGACGGAAGCTGAGTACAAGGCAGCATGCATTGCTGCTTGTGAAGCAGTTTGGCTAAGGAGGATCCTGCAAGACATAGGAGTTCCAATCGAAGATGCGACGGTTCTAAAATGCGACAATCAGAGTTGCATGGCCATTGCAAAGAATCCTGTGTTCCATGCTCGTACAAAGCACATAGAGATCCAGTATCACTACGTACGAGAGCTCATCGAGGATGGAGTCATAGAGCTAGAGTATTGTCCCACAGAGGACAATTGCGCAGACATCTTCACGAAGGCTCTTGGGAGTGATTTATTGTTGCGGCATCTACATCGACTCGGCATTGGTCCGAACACGTAGTTCATCTTCGGGTGAACATTGAGGGGGGGTGTTAGAGTTAGCTCAAATGTCCACCTCTCATGTAACCCACCAATATTCTGTGTACCCAATGTTGTAAGGCCCCCATATGAGGAGAAGCCATGATGGGTATCAGATATTGGGAGGGATCCCCAGTTTAGACACTGGAAGGGGTCTTAGAGTAGACCAGATGGTTATGAGACGGCTTAGGAGCCAAGAGTAGATACCCGTCTGCACAAAGGGGGGGTTCGGGGGGGCGATAGCCCCCCCGATAGTAGGGGGTCCGGGGGGCGCAGGCCCCCGGTGGGGGTCTGGGGGCAAAGCCCCCAGCGGCAGGGTCCGGGGGCTGCCGGTAGCCCCAGGCCCGACGGTATGACCTATGCGCGATCCTTCATCTGCCCGACGGCATGTTTTCTGAAGGGTCGGTGGTCTTCCAGGCCGACTGTCTATTAGGCCGACTGCCTATTACAGGGCCGACCGTCAACCACTTACACTATATAAGTGGCCACCCCCTATCATCAGATCACCAGTTCTTCACGCTCATAGTCCTCCGTCCAGCATCTGTCTAGATCACCATCGAAGCTCTGTCTGTAGAGCGCACGGGTGGACAGCCAACCATCAGTTGTATCAGCAGTTTGGTATATCAGAATTTTTGTATTCTCTCCAGCTTTCCATCGTGTACTTGCGTTTTGTTGTTATCTTCCGCTGCGTACTATTTTCTTACAAGGAGATAATGTTATAGAAGGACCAATGAGAGAGATGCACTTAAAACCCTAGTTTTTCTTATATATACTCTCCTTCTCTCATTGTTTCTCTCATTTCAACAAGGTAGAGCAAGAGGAGAAGCAAAAAGAGGAGGAAGAGCAAAAGCAAGCACAAGCATAGATCTCCACTTTTTTACAGGTACTTTTTTTAAAATTTGTATTCTTTGAAATTTTATTATAGAGAGAGAACTTAGAGAGAAAAAAGTGAAGGAAATACTTTTAGAGAGAGATTATAAGAGAGAGAGTCTTGCTGCCTCGGCAACAAAAGAGAGAGAGAGAGAGGGAGAGAGAGGAGAGGAGGGGGGGGGAAAGAGAGGGGAGAGAAGGGGAGGGGGGGAGAGAAGGGGGGGGGGGAGAGAGCGACAGAGAGGGGGGGGAGGTCACTGCCGCGACAGCGGAGAGAGGGGGGGAGAGGGAGGGGGGGGGAAAGGGAGGGGAGGGGAGGGGAGGGGAGAGAGAGAGGGGGGGCCGCTGCCGTGGCAGCGAGAAAGAAGGGGGGGAGAGAGAGAAGGGGGGGCACGACAGCGAGAGAGAGGGGGGGAGAGAGAGAGGGGGGCCGCTGTCGCGGCAGCGAGAGAGAAGGGGGGGGCGAGAGAGAAGGGGGGGCACAGAGGGGAGAGAGAGAGGGGGGGCCGCTGCTGCGACATCGAGAAAGAAGGGGGGGAGAGAGAGAAGGGGAGGCGCGACAGCGAGAGAGAGGGGGGGAGAGAGAGAGGGGGCCGCTGCCGCGGCAGCGAGAGAGAAGGGGGGGTGAGAGAGAAGGGGGGGGCACGGCAGCGAGAGAGAGGGGGGGGAGAGAGAGAGAGGGGGGGCCGCTACCACGGCATTGAGAGAGAAGGGGGGAGAGAGAGAAGGGGGGGCCACTGCCGCCGCAGCGAGAGAGAAAGGGGAGGGGGCAGCACGAGAGAGAGGGGGGGCCACTGCCGTAGCAGCGAGAGAGAAGGAGGGGAGAGAGAGAAGGGGGCCCACGGCAGCGAGAGAGAAGGGGGGGAGAGAGAAGGGGGGCCGCTGCCACAGCAGCGAGAGAGAAAGGGGAGGGGGCAGCACAAGAGAGAGGAGGGGAGAGAGAGGGGAGAGAGAGAGGGTGGCACTGCCGCGGTAGTGAGAGAGAGGGGGGAGAGAGAGAGAGGGGGGGCCGCTGCCGCAGCAGCGAGAGAGAGAGGGGAGGGGGCAGTGCGAGAGAGAGGGGGGGCCCACTGCCGCGGCAGCGAGAGAGAGAGGGGGGCCGCTGCCACAACAGCGAGAGAGAAGGGGGGGAGAGAGAGAGAGAAGGGGGGGCACGGCAGCGAGAGAGAGGGGGGGAGAGAGGGAGAGGGCGGGCCACTGCTGCGGCAGCAAGAGAGAAGGGGGGGGAGAGAGACAAGGGGAGGCGGCACAGCAGCGAGAGAGAGGGGGAGGGAGAGAGAGAGAGGGGGGGCTACTGCTACAGCAGCGAGAGAGAAGGGGGGGAGAGAGAGAGAAGGGGGGTGCGGCAGTGAGAGAGAGGGGGAGGGAGAGAGAGAGAGGGGGCCGCTGCCACGACAGCGAGAGAGAAGGGGGGAGAGAGAAAGGGGGGGTTGTTGCCGCAGCAGCGAGAGAGAAAGGGGAGGGGGCAGCACGAGAGAGAGGAGGGGAGAGAGAGGGGAGAGAGAGAAGGATGGGAGGGGAGGCCGCTGCCGCGGCAACGAGAGAGAGGACGAGGGAGAGAGAGAGGGAGGGGGGGCCGCTGCCGTGGCAGCGAGAGAGAGGGGGGGCCGTTGCTGTGGCAGCGAGAGAGAGAGAGAGGAGGGAGCAATGCGAGAGAGGGGGGAGAGAGAGAGGGGGGGCCGCTGCCACGACAGTGAGAGAGAAGGGGGAGCATGGCAGCGAGAGAGAGGGGGGGAGAGAGAGAGAGGGGGGGCCGCTGTTGCGGCACCGAGAGAGAAGGGGGGGGAGAGAGAGAACGGGGGGAGGCACGGTAGCGAGAGAGAGGGGGGGCTGTTGCCATGACAACGAGAGAGAGGGAGGGGGGAGAGAGAGAGAGGGGGGGAGGCCGCTGCCGTGGCAGCGAGAGGGAGAGAGGGGGGGAGAGAGAGAGGGGGGGGAGGCTGATGCACGAGAGAGGGGGGAGAGAGAGAGAGAGGGGAGGCCGCTGTCGCGGCAGCGCGAGGGAGAGAGGGGGGGAGAGAGAGAGTGGGGAGAGAGAGAGAGAGGGGGAGAGAGAGTGGGGAGCGCAAGTGAGAGAGAGAGAAAAGGAGAGGAGAGAGTGGGAGAGAGAGAGAGAGAGGGGAAATGAAGAGGAGGGGAGAGAGTAGACTAAGATGAGAGGAAACGTAGACTAAAGCGGAGAGGAAAGAGAGAGAGAGAGAAGAGAGAGAGAGATGGACGAGAGATGAAAATTTAGAGAGGAAGGACACAAGAGAAAGTACGATCGAGATAGAAAATCTTACCAATGAAGAGGAGAAATGAGTGGGCGACGATCAAGAAGAGATAAAGGAGAGATGTTTTGATGGAAGAATTTGGGAGCTATGATCAATGAGGCATATTAGAGGAGATTGGTGTGTGATTTAGTCGAAACTTAAACAAACAAAACTATAAACCTTGGTGTTTGATGAAAATTTAGAGAGGAAGGGCACAAGAGAAAGTACGATCGAGATAGAAAATCTTACCAATGAGGAGGAAAAATGAGTGGGCGACGATCAAGAAGAGATAAAGGAGAGATGGTTTGATGGAAGAATTTGGGAGCTACGATCAATGAGGCATATTAGAGGAGATTGGTGTGTGATTTAGTCAAAACTTAAACAAACAAAACTATAAACCTTGGTGTTTGAAAAGAGAAACGTGTGGAAACTAGAATTTCGAATTTCCCGCCTTTTTTTAAACTATGAATCCTTGTGTTTGAAAAGATAAACGTGTGAAAACTTGAAAATTGTGATAAAAGACAACCTTATGTTTGAAAAGACAAATGCATGGAAACTTGAAAAGTGTGAAAAGACAAATGTATGCGAAAAGTAAAACTTGTGGAAACTTGAATTTTAAAATTTCCTTTGTTTTTGAATTTAAAATGAGTTTCACTTTCATTTTCAATTTACTAGTTTAATTTAAACTATAATGCATTTTGTTTTGGAATATAAAAAGTATAATTTTAATTTTATTACATTTTAAATTAAAATTTTAAAAGTAGTTTAACTTACATTCGTTATTATTACTTTAATTTATTTCTTTTTAGGGAGAATTAATATATTCTTCTAGGTAAATATTAAAATTTTAATTTTAAGTCTTATTTTCTTTATTTTACGTTATTTTTTCATAAACTTTAAGTTAAATTGAATTTATTTATATTTCAAATTTTGTGATTTCAAAATTTTAAGTCTTATTTTCTTAATTTTACTTTATTTTTTCATAAACTTTAAGTTAAATTGAATTTATTTATATTTCAAATTTTGTGATTTCAAACTAATAAGAATTTACTTTATCAAAGTTTAAACTTCTTATGATTGTGAATTAAGTTAAATTAATTTGAATTAAAAAAGAGTTTGGGGGTTTGGGTTTAAGGTTTGGGGATGAGGGTTTGGGGTTTCAGAGTCAGGGCTTAGGGTTTGGGGTTAGGGATTAGGGGTTTACGGTTTAGGGTTTGGGTTAGTGTTTAGGGCATTAGTATTTGGGGGTTAGCGTTTAGGGTTTAGGGTTTAGGTTTTGAGATTCAAGGTTTAGGGATTAGGGTTTAGGGTTTGGGGGTTAGGGTTTAGGGTTTGGGGGTTTGGGTTTAGGGTTTAGGGTTTAGGGTTTTGAGGTTTGGGTTAAGGGTTTAGGGTTTAGGGTTTAGGGTTTTGAGGTTTGGGTTTAGGGTTTAGGGTTTTGGGGTTAGGTTTTAGGGTTTTAAGGTTTGGGAGTTAGGGTTTAAGGTTTGGGAGTTTAGGGTTTAGGGTTTCTGGATTTGGGTTTAGGGTTTAGGGTTTGGAGTCAAGTTAAATTTATATTTTTTATTATTTAAATTCAAATTTATTAAGATTTTAACTTCTTATTGATGTGAATGTTCAATTCTTATGAGTTGTAAGTAAATTAGTTTTTGAAAATATAAATTTTATCTTTTTTAAACTCACAACCTTAGTGTATTAAAAAGAATAATGGAAAATAGATTATTTTTTGCTTTTAATTCGCAACCTAAGGATATTAAAAAGAACAATGGAAAAGAAATTATTTCTTGCTTTTCTTCGCTTCGATGGTTGGTGTAGTCTAGATTAGCATAGATTAGTTTGTCCTTAGAGGAGAGAACTCCAAAAAAACCAATCAAAGCCATGCTCAAAATTTCCTGACTAGTTCCTAATTGGAGTCAGTCCATTCGTTCACATTCGGTTTCACAGTCACAACAACCCTACCATTTAAGCAACGATTAATGTTTTTAAAATTTCAAGATGATTGGAAGTTGTATCAGTGGACATGACAGATTACAGTTGAATCAGTTAAGGGACTAGACATAGCAGATTATATTTGTACCAGTTGTGGGAGTTGACAGAGCATTTTACACTTATATCAGTTGCGGGAGTTGACAGAGCATTTTGCACTTATATATGACAGACTTCAAATTTGTATTCATAGATCATTGTAAATCCTTATTTTTTTTCACATTTATGCTCTAAGCCTTGTAAAGCCTTTTAGGCTATTCCCAAAGCATGAAATTGTAAATCCTTATTTTTTTTCACATTTATGCTCTAAGCCTTGTAAAGCCTTTTAGGCTATTCCCAAAGCATGAAATTGACATCTATATGATTGGGAAGAATAAAAACTTGAGGTGTATTAATGGGACTCATTGTACTTTTGATTTTCAAAGTAATTGTAGTTTGTCAAAGTACCTAAAATTTGTCTTGTGCTTGAATATAGGATGGATCTTGAGGCTACAGCATTTGTCAATGGTATGACACTGAAATACAATGGAAGAATTTATGCCCCAAAGGACTTCACAAACTGGACCATTGTTGACACAACAAAGAAAGCATGGTTCTTGGTCTTAAGTAAAGGAAATCTCATTCTAGTGATGACAAAGAGAGAGTTGGAGAAAGATGAGTGGGCATCAAATGTATCTTTCTCAAAGAGCAATTTGATTCAAGGGGGCACCTTAGTAGGAATAAAAATTGAAAAAGATAGCAGTACAATGATGATTTACACAAAGTCAAGAATGAGCAACAGATCATTTCTTCTTTCTAAGAAAGATGCAATGCACTTTGTGATGCCGCCGCCAAAAGCACCTAGATTTCGTGAATTGGTTCCTGCATTGGAGATCCTTCAACATGTGTGGGAGGAATTTCCCATTGAGGAAGCAAGAAAAATGCAGTCAAAGATTATCCTTTCAGTGTGTCATCAAACAAGGTTCAACCTCATTGGAGGGACCTAAGGTGCGAGAATCCACACATGAGAAAGGAAGTGATGAGACACGCCATGTAGACCTAGTTCATGGTAATACAAATGAGAGAGGAACTAGAGTGGATGAGACAGAACACATTGTAGCAATGGATGAGGGTCTTGTACACGTGGATGCTTACAAGGGATCTACATCTGAGACATGAATTGAATTGGTGAAGACCGGACATGCACATGCATCTCAGACAGAAATTGAATTGAGTGAGACACGACATGCATCAGATAAGACAGGACATGCACACACATCTCTTGTTCATGGTATTACTCACTTAGATGGTGTAACTCATGAAGTTGATGGAATAACATAACAAGTGAAGCCCTTAAGTATACTTGAAGTTGAGGCAATAGAAGAAGAAGTAGGGTGATCTAAAGCGGTTCACATAGAGCCCCTAAAAAATAAACCTTGACGTCAAATGCAAAAGGCAAGTACTTCACGAGCTACAGTTCCAAGTCCTATAACTAGAAAAAGAGGTCGTTCATATACAAAGAAAGGGCAAAGAAGAGAAGAGGAAGAACATGAAGAGGATGCGGAGGGTCTTGAAATGGAGTCAGATCTAGAAGCAGAAATGTTATCAATGAAGAACCTAAATCTTTGCTTGAATGAGGCTGTGATAGATGAGGATCCAAGATATATATGGGGCCAGAAGACTCAAGTTATACACGCTTCAACAGTGGTCAAAGCAAGTGTCTTCACCAACAGCAGGACCTTAGATACAGCGTATGCTGAAAAGATTTTTCAGGCTTTGATTGATGGAAAAAAACCAGTTGTTTCTAATTTGGTACTCCGTCCAAGAACATTTTGGCCAATCATGGGAGATTATAGTCAATCCATCAATTTCTCTCAGCCTATAGATTTTGAGATGCAATTCACTAAGTTCCTCGGAAAACAAGTTCCCTCACTTCAAGAAGGACAGAGTTCAGTGAATGATCCAGAATGACATATAAGGGATGCCAAGAGAAATTTCTTAGCTCATTGTACATTTGAGGCAATACATGGTCAGCACTATGCCTATGCTTGTAATGAGCGCTCTAGAGATGCATACAAGAAAGGAGAAATTACTTATCAAACCTTCGCGAGTGTGCCTCAATTTCACTACTATTCTGCATGCATTTGTATCTTCAAGAACAAGAAAAAATATTTGATTGAGTCAAAAATACTTAATCATGACGTTTATGCACTACGAAAAATCACCTCCACTTCAAAGATGTTGCTCAAAGCTAGGACGATATGGAAAACTTTTAATTCTCCTTTGACCACTCTCAAAAGAACTGCAACTAAAGTGGAAGCGGATAATCTTGTTGACTTCTACACATGCTTGAGTGCCATTGTACCAAGGGGAAAGCAGGCAAGAGCAGAGGTGATTACAAGCTTTAAGACAGTAAGGGATAGGTATCAAGACTACACAAGCATACTTTTCCATAGTGATGAAGTTTTTCATCAGATCAAAGACATGTGTCTTGCATGTGAGAAAGGAGATGTCACATATGAGGCTCCATCATTGATTAAAGAGAAGGCAAAGAAGATTGAGAAAAAAGAGGTGACAGCTCGGATGTGGAGGCCTTTAAGAAACTTACCAGACAAATACACAAGTCTTGCTACAGAGAAATTAATGTCCAAAGAATGGTTTTTTGGCAAAAAGGATAAAGATCATTGCATGGAAGATTGCATCATCCAACAGGTCAAGCGTGATGCAGTAAAGAGTGCAATTGAATATTTATTGGCAGAAAAAAATATTCCAATTAGCCAATGTAAAATTGATCATAACATTGTGAGGCAGACGGCATCAACTTTACCGTAAGCTAAACAGAAGGCTTGGGCGCATAAATGGGTGAAGGTAGAAGATGATGGATCTGAAATTACTCCTTCTATGAGAAGTGACATTCCGGAAAATATGTATGCATATGCACAAAAAGTCATCAATAAGCACACTCTCAGAAAAGAAAAAACTTTGAACAAGGGCTTTTTCTTCATACATGAAATCATTTCAGAGTCTGGGAAGAGTGTTGAGTGCAAGGGAGTTTCATTGAATGATTTTTTGTTCGACGACACTGCTTGGGAGAGACCTCAGTTTTTCTTTGTCTATGAAATATCACCGGATGACATTCGTCAACTCCTTGACAGAATATTACATACCACCATTGGTAGAGTGAGACAATGTAACATAGTCATATTTGCTGATAAAGATGACAAGGAACAAATGTCTACTACCCTAGAAAAACAATATGGCAATGAGCTTAAGATTTACAATGGTATATACTCAAGAAAAAGGGACGAGAGAATGCGGTCTCAAGATACAGAGTCTAGAAACCTTTTTCTTGTGCATGAAGAGCCCTTACAATGATCACTCCTTACAAAACAATATAAGAGGGAATGCAAAGAGATTGCAACTACTGCTAGAAGAGCATGAAGCTCCAAGTCCCCTCCATCGCAACGCAAATCACTATGAAAGGCCAGTAAAAAGTGCTGATCTTTTAATTAGTATGATGGAATTTTTGCTACGTCCGGATGGGAAGTCACATTGTGTCGAATGGGACATTTGTTTGAAGCTCTTATTAGAAAAGGACACAATGTAAATATTATTGAGAGCCCTACTTGCTTGGAATAACTTGATACCGTGGCTTCTCTCACAATAAATTAAGTTTGATAAGAAAGGTCCGATCTCACATGAAGAGGATGCTGACATAGAGATGGTCATGTATGATGAGAGCAAGAAAGATGATGAAAATGATCAAAGCTCTAGATATAATAGTGAGGACACCAGTGATAGCAAGGAAGCAGAAGAAGATGGATATGACACTGACCTTGCCTTTGAAGGTTACATAAAAAGACCACGAAGATATGTAGAGGTATGAAAACTTATGTTTAATTTTCTTTATTCATTTAAAGGTCTTTTTAAATTTATAATTAATTCAAAATTTTGAATCTCATAATTATTTTATCCTTTTATAGGAGAAGGGAGAGGAGGAGGATGAGGAGGACATAGCTGGAGTAGAGAATATAGAAAGCTCATCTCAAGAAAGCAAAGCTGCTCTGGCTATCCATCGGATGACTCTAGAAAATAATCATACCTTGTAGCAAATGGAGAAGTCATTTCAAGTTAGGTTTCAAGTTCGAGAACAACCTCTTACTTTTCTATTCGATGAAGAGGACATTTCAATCCTTATAAACTTCAAGAAAGAGGTTAATGACAAGGTCATAATAGCCATCCTCAGGTTTGACACAGACTTTTTACTGACTCTATGCTTTTGTATTTCCATTGGATCAAATGAACTAATATTCTTTTCTTTTTATTACAGTATGGTTTTACAACAGCTTCCCCTATATATACAAAGATGTGCATATATGGTCGATCCTCTTGTTTCTAGTGTACTTAGCAATAAGCAGAAGACCATAGATGATGTTTTTAAGTGGTTGCAACCTATTGATTTGACTGCGGCATGAGTTATCTTTACTGCATATCACGAGGAGTGAGTATCAATCCCTACCTAGCTTATCTCTTACATTGTGGAGGATTATATCAAATAATAATTATTCTTAATTGATAATGCAGCTTGCATTGGAGCTTGGTAATTGTGGACATCTTAGCCAAGCAATGCTTCTTTGTCAATTCAATAGCATCTATCCATGGCAGTGTGTCAGAGTAAGTATAACCTACTTGTGTCATAATTATGTCAATGAGATGCATCCTATGCAATGCGCACATTCATTTATGTTTTCTATTTTGATGTGTAGATCGGCTCGAAAGTTGGTAGGTGCTATAGATGCACTTATGCAAATGGAGGGTGATTTAGAAGATCAAATAGAGTATGTAACATGCCCTGCAGTGAATCAAAATGATGACCACAGTTGTGGGTGGAGAGTCGGATATAACTCACGAATGCTTTTGGACTTATTCTATAAGCATTTCGTGGCTCATTGAACACAATGAGTGACTCCCATTCAGGAAGGTCCACATTTGTTAACCTTCATGGGGCTTTACCACTAATGCTGAGGACCTAAACCTCATGAAAGTCTTGAGTAGTATGACAAAACCTCCTGGGTACACCCCCCACAGATGACTCCATGGCTGTGAGAGATGAGACCTCCGAGAGCTGTGAGAGATGAGACCTACTGCAGTTGTGAGGGACGAGACCTCATGGGGGGAAATGAAAGCAAGAAGGAGTGAAGTGATAGGGCAATTTCCTGTAAGAGGTTGAGTCAATTAGTGCAGATTCTAAGCAAGGAAAGAGATTGACAACGAAGAAAGGAGATACAATGATGATGATGGCGAGGAAGAGGGTGATGATGATCAAGAAGAAGCATGAGCTAGAAAGAATGTATCATAATTAAAGATCTACCATAGCCTCTTGATGGTTGAAGGTGATAAAAAATTATGTTGATGCTCTAGATGATGCTTGATTCTTCTACAAACGCTATGTTGTCTTGCATAAAATCAACCGATTCACAAGCTCTTTTCTATTGCATCATCTACTTGATTCATCCGTTGTTCTTGCATGTCCTTCTCTCTGTCCCTATCCTTTTTTGTGGTTTGACTCTATGACAAATGAGACCTTGAGAGATGAGAGCTGCGATGTTCCAATGAGAAGTGAGTAGGTAGTTACAAGTGAAGGACTAGTTTCATCATGTTTTGAAATTGTAAGTCCAACTGGACATTTGAAACATGCATGGTGTCCAATCCGTAAAGCTATGTAAATTCCACCACCAAGAACTCTTGAAAATGTGCTAAAAGAGTGCTTATTTAGTACACGCTTTTAAGAATAAAAGACATACCAGCCAAACATACATACACCCCATGTCTTCCATGCTCTGTTCGGACAACTTTAGTAGATCAACATGATTCATCTTCACTTCATAGAACTATGTGGTTGGGCTAATGGCATGACATCGACGTCAACAAACTCCATAACCTTTGAAGTCAAATCATCCATCTTGAACACAACCTTTCATTGGATACAATTCAATGGTCTATCTTACACACAAATGATGGATTCAAAGGCTAATCTCAACAACTTAATGAAAGGTGACACCAAGTATTGATGAACTAATACAAGCATGCCTGGTGAGGAAATATTGCATATTAAAAAGAGAATATCACATTTGTTGAACCTTCTGGTGTTGCTTTCGGATCACATGAAACAACAAGAATTAGTGTCCTTCGAAGACCTATGTGTGGGAGAGAGCTTAAGAGAGGGAGAGTGTAGAAAGGAGAAAGGGAGGGACCTATTCCAGCTAACGACATAGGGATTGGAAGCATGCGAGTGAGAGGGATGAAGCCTGTGAGACAACAAGAGAGACTAGAGACATTGAGAGAGAGTCTGAGAGACTGCACACACACACACACACACGCGCACACACACACACACACACACACACACACACACACACACACACACACACACACACACACACACACACACACACACACACACACACACACACACACACACACACACACACACACACATTATTGGAGGGACATCGAGAAATTAAAAAAGCTCGCTGTGAGGGGGAACATTTGATTGGAGATCATAGAATCCTTATGTGCGGGGAAGGATCCCTCATTTTACGAAATACTACTATACTATTTAGTACTAAATGGCTTCTCAGAACTCCCCGTTTTTTGCCAAAAAGTGTACTTTCACCCTTCACTAGAGTATTGGATTTTGTCATTACAATAGGCATAAAGTCAAAGGCTACCTACCTAGAACATGATTTTTTAAAGATGGTTGTTGAGAATATGCTACAGATTAAGAGTTTTCAATGGTGAGTCATTCATAGAATAAGATGGAATCTCATATAAGGCTAGAATAGGTATCCCTCTTAGCCTAGAGGATAATGGCATGCAAGGTGAACTACTTGAGATTGCATAAAAAGGTAGGGAATCCATCTTCTTCATGATGATTCCTAGATTATTGCCTTTAATTTACCATAATAGTCTAGATGGATTAGGACTTTCCACTTGTAATGAATATACAACTAGGAGGAACAATCCTCATTAAAACATTATGGTTAACAAGTGTCTTGTTGTATAGCACAACTTACTAAATTGGAAAATGAAGTCAATTCCTATTTGCATGTGTTAAGTTCCTACCAATTGGACTTTTCCTACAAGTAGGGATTGACATATCAACTATCATACAAAATGTTTCCTTTTAATATACGAGGGGCATGGGTGCCAGCTAATGCTAATTTATGGATTTCGAGGGACATAACCACAAAAAGTTAAAAATTAAAAAATGAGGAAAAAGTAGCCAATAAACATCTAGAACATGTGGCAAAATGTTAAGAATTAGAAACAATCCCTTTAACTCCTCACATCCAATGGGCCATTCAATCACAATACCACTAGTAGTAAGTGAAATGGTAGTGAGGTGAACTAAAATGGAAATCGTATACCAAGAAGTACGATGATATTATAAGTTTGTAAATAAATGGATATTGTATACCATGCATAAGTCATAAAGTAAAATAATATTACAAGCATAAGTGTTGTGTAGAATAATTATATTAAAAATGAATATCTTGGTTAGATTTTGTGAAGGCTTCTTCAGAACAATTAACACAAGATTAAAGTAATGAGTGTCGACGCAAAAAAATTATAGGTACCTAAAAGTGTTGCATATAGGCGAGAAAAATGGTTAACAAGTGTCTTGTTATGTAGCACAAAAATAAGGGGAAGATGAAGTCAAATCCTATTGCATGTGCCAGTTCCTACCAATTAGATTATTCCTACAAGTAGGCATTGACATGTCTACCTATTATGCAAAATGTTTCTTTTTAATATAACGGGCTTGCTAGCGCTAGCTTATGGAATACCACAAAAATCATGAGAAGACAAAGTATCCAACAAGTATCAAACATGCAGCAAAAGGTTCAAAAGTCTCAAGAGGGTCACCACGTGAAAACCTTACATATCCCGTGCGTTTAAAGAGTACTTTTATATAAACCCCTTATCTATAACTTGTAAGCCTTAAAAATAACCCTTTTTTCTATATGAACTTACAAACTTTTTCTCATACCCCATTTAAAAACCCTTTGTGTAAGTATATTTCTATAAAAATTTGTGGGAATTTGCTATTTAAAAACCCTTTCTCTTAACCCAAACCCCTTTAACTCCTCACGTTGAATGGGCCATCGGATCATAATAGTAATTAGGTGAACGTATACAAAGCACTAAATGCTGTAGCAAAACAATATTATCAGAAACATTTAATCCCAAGGATTAAAGTAGATCGAGGGAACGGTTGTATGGATGCCTTCCGTGAAGGTTTCTTAGGGCAATTAAGCTCAATAAAAAGTTTCTTGTGGAAGAAATATAAATAAAAAACTTCTTGTGGAAGAATTATAAATTAAGAGAGATTCTTATCCGTCAGGTATTATAAATGGAGGGCTAGCCTCAGAATTTATCATGATATACTCTCTTCTATGATCTTCATCTTGCATGCATCTTTCTTCAACTTGATCTTTTGGTATTCGCACACTTATCCAATCATGCAGCTTCCCTCCCTCTTCCCCTGCACGTTCTCCTTCTTCCTATTCTCATTCATCCTCTTTCAGCTCGGTTCTGCTAAGGATGTCTACTTCAATTTTATGGTCAGATAGTAGTGTTCAGCCTCTAATTTATGTCCTACTCCCCCTTGCCCATTGCTTTTTTATGCATTCTGCATTTCCAGTATAATCAAGGTTTGCCTATTTAATTCCATCTCCTCGCTCTCGCAGATTCAATACACAAATGTAACCCGCCTCTGCCACACAAAGTCCCTCGTATCTGTGAATGGACAGTTCCCTGGTCCAACCAATTATGTCACGGAAGGAGATACTGTGATTGTAAACGTTACGAATCTAGTTTCATACAACGCAACCATTCACTGGTAGCTGCTCATTCCTTTCATCAGAGGCAAACTCTCGGCTGTAAATCCGCATGCACGTACCACAATAATTCGAGTAGAGGCTCACCCTGCGGAATTTCTCTACTAGGCGCTTCTAAAGGCGCGCACTATTGGATTTGATCCGCAACTTACGTTACATTTCCACTTTTATCATTCAGGCATGGCGTCCGTCAGCTGCGCTCTGCCTGGGCAGATGGGCCGGCCTACATCACCCAATGTCCGATTCAGACAAACCGATCTTACGTATACAGATTCCAGGTAACAAAACAAAGAGGTACGATGTTCTGGCATGCGCATTTCAGCTGGCTGCGAGCGACTGTCTACGGAGGCTTCATCGTCCTAAAAAAGAACACAATACCCTATCCATTCGGCGAGCCTCAGCAGGAACTGCCTCCCATCCTTCTTGGTAGGTTCACACGCACACATCTGCACAATAGATTACATATGATTAACCTGCACGTACTTAAGATGATTCACTTATGTCGTATGTATCTCCTTCAGGTGAGTGGTGGAATGCCAATGTAGAAGACGTTATAACGCAGGCACTCAATTCCAGCCAACCAGAATACAACATATCCGACGCCATTACAATCAATGGGCAACCCGGTGACCTCTACAATTGCTCGTCAAACGGTAAAAACTACTCGCGCTCAGAGCTCCGCTAGTTCTCCAAAACGATTGAATCAGAGCTGTCACTCCGAAACAAAAGGAAATCACAAACTATATATAACATGGCTCTTTGTCTTTCTGATTTACGTGCACGGTTCAGGAACAGTCGTTTACAATGTAACGCAGGGAGACACGGTTCTCTTGCGGCTAATCAATGCTGCGATGAACTTTCATATGTTCTTTTCAGTCGCGAATCACAGCCTTACAGTGGTAGAGGCTGATGCAGAATATACAGAACCTTTCACTACCGATGTCATCCTTCTCGCTCCCGGGCAAACTACAAATGTGTTATTGACGGCTAACAAATCTGTTGCTCAGTACTACATAGCCGCTTCCGTTTATTCCACCCTTGTTCCTTATCCGACGACGCCCACAACAGCTATTCTTAGCTACAATGGCGCCATTGCTTCTTCGAACTTGACTCTTCCCACGTTTCCGTTGGCCAACGATACTGCATTCGACGCCAATTTCACTAACAGTCTCAAAGGCAGGAATTACTCTGAAGGCTTCTATTATAACGATGTGCCCCAGCCTGTCGATCTGGATCTCCTCCACACTATCGGTTATGGCTTCCAGCCTTGCCCTGCAGGAGTAACGTGTCAGGGTCCCAACGACGCAGTCCTCAGAGCGTCCATCAGCAACGTCACGTTTGTCACGCCCGACGTCTCCTTAATTCAGGTAAGCCATCAAGATTGACGGAACCTTTCCTGATTGATATGATTGATATATCGAAACGCAAGCATCCCGACCTGTTTCTTTTAAGAAGGACAAGGTATGGTGAAGACGATCATGTCAGTTACATTGGCCAAAGAGTGGTGGTCAGTCCTATTACGGCTTCTCTTAGCACAGAGCAAATCACTGGCCCTTCCAACTGAGAGTCGAAATTGACGCTGCCGTGCCTTGTTCTTGTGTCTCCTTCCAATCAATATCCAGCAACATCTTTGCTACCCTGTTTCAGGCGTACTACAACAATATCAGCGGCGTTTATACACCTGATTTTCCGGATGTTCCTCTCTTCCAATACAACTATACCGGCGTGAATCCTGACGACGCGCATTCCATACAATAGCAGCGTGCAAATAGTTTATCAGGATACTGCAACGTTTGTCTTCGATTCACATCCCATCCATATTCACGGCCAGAGCTTCTACGTTGTGGGCACCGGAAGCGGTAATTACAACTCCAGCAGTGATCCAGCAGGATTCAATTTGGTGAATCCTGTGTTGAGGAACACAATTTCCGTTCCATCAGGGGGCTGGGCGGCTGTACGCTTTCGTGCTGTCAATCCAGGTAAAGGGCTACTCTGATGAATTGCAATCAATTGTCAAGTTTGCAACGAAGATTTTAAAAGTAATAGATCAAGACAAGCTGCGTAAGCTCGTATACTGAAAACTGAGATGGATGGAAAATTAAAATTACAGGGGTGTGGTTTGTGCACTGCCATTTCGATTTGCACCAGGCGTGGGGGATGGATATGGCGTTCATTACCCTGAACGGTATTGGGGAGTTGAAGACGCTACCGCCACCACCGTCTGATCTTCCTCCTTGCTAGTCTAAAATGCGGAAAAACCACCTATGGCAAAGTATAGTCTCCTCGTTAACAGTTGTTATCCATTTTAGTCGTTTATAACTAGTAAATGCAATCACCTATAATTAATTCTGTTGAGCCGTATGGCCTTTTATATGTAACCATTTTACTCATCTAATAAAATATCAATATATTCCGTTAAGCTACTGTGTACTCTATCTATACATTATTCTAAATTCAAACATGGTATCAGAGCAGTTGTTCCACAATGATCGTGTGTGATCCATAGCACCTAAGAGCATGAAACACAACAAACCCAATTGGTTAGGGAATTGATGATTCATTCTACAAACATGAGTCTACGTTGAACATGGGGATAGCTTCATTAAAGCAAGCGTCATTGACAAATTTGACAGTACCAATTATCGTGTGTAATATTGAATTTGTCTTGCTCGAAAGAGACTTGTGGGATGTGGTGTGGCATTTATAAGAAGACTTACAGACAGACGATTTAGAGGTATCAACTAACTTACAATTGTGGATTAGGATGGGGTGATCAAGCCACCAGTCGGCCCAACTCACACACACAAACACTAGGAAATAAGATATAAGAATAGAAAAGTCACAGATTTAGAGGTATGAATTACCTTACACTGTGGATTAGGATGCGCGATGATCATGCCACCGAGCCCCTACTCACATTGACATGAAATTCACTAGAAAAGAAGATATACTCCGAGATTCAGAGGTATGAATTACATTACACTTCTGGATTAAGATGACTAAATATGGTACAAGAATAGAAAACTAACTAGCAAAGCTCAAGACACTATGACATGAAAATGCTAATTTTTAATTTTTGCTATACTTTGCCCCACATTTACTACTTGGTGCATGATGAACCTTAAGATACCAGGTGGACGAACAGAGCCATGCAATTGGTCTAATTTATTGCATGGTAACAAATAAATACCATGTGATAAATATAATTACAGAATAGTGTTTTGGGTTCTGCGATGACATTATGTGGCCGATCAACCGATTTTCTTGACCTAATTCAAAAAATCAAGATTTCTATAATTTAAACCTTTTTTAATGAATTTAATGCATTGAAATTATTTTTTAATTAAAAATCTTGCTTGTTGAAGATGAGTGCAAGAAACTCAATGGCAAATCGTAATGGAAGTGTACAATCATTCATTCATCATATTGTAGTAGCAGCAGAAATCAAATGTAGCATAACACAAACCATTGACATATCCTCATCAATTCTTCTACAATAAGAACTTAGATGAGAAGGCTAGAAGCAATCGATAGTACCAATGAAGAAGCTCCTCTATGTTATGTTAATAACAAAAGAAGATTTTGAAAATGAAACTTTGTAGGATCCTCATCATCAAAGCATATACAAAAGTTTGAATAAGGGTAATGCAAAATGCAACTATTATGCGAAGATGAGGCATTTCACTCATGCATGATGGAAGAAAGTGTTCAACTGTTTAACCACCAAAGGGATGAAATAACACGTGAAATCAAGGGTGCAGAGCTCCTTGGAGACAAGGAACCCCTTCAACTATTATCAAGCTTCCTCAAGACTTCAAAAGTTGGTTCGAAAGCAAAGTCTATCTGAAGATACACGTCCATTGCTTGGTGCTAATGCATAGGCCACCAATAAAAGATAAAGAAGCTAATCAATAGACAGCTCAGCTTATGAGAGGGTGAACATTTTAATTATATGAAAAATTCTATTGACCTACATGCATTAGTAGATGTTAGCATTATGAGAGGTTGTTAGGAATAGTTGATTCTCATACCTATGTAGGTCATTAGTCATCTATAGTTAGTGATACAAAATAATGCATTCAAGCGTTGCAACTATTCTATTAAGGTGTTGGCCCATTTTACTCATCTAATAAAATATTTTTCTATTCTGCTATTTGATCTCCCTCTTTGTACTCTTTACACAATCTCTCTCTCTCTCTCTCTCTTTCTCTCTCTCTCTCTCTCTCCCCCCTTTAAATGCTATGTATGCATTCTTTGAATTCAAAAAATCCACTCTTCATAGAAAAGCCTTTTTACCAATAATCCAAACTAGTTGTATGGAGGCTGTATGTAGGTAGGCAACTAGCCTATGAAAAGTCAAGATAATGAACGAAAGAGTAATATGAAAATTTACTAATTTAGTAAGTTTCTTAATGGTTTACATGAAAAACTACAAAATGCCATGAAAAATTATTTTAATTATATGAAAATCCTATTGACCTACATGCGTTAGTTGATGTTAGTATTATGAGAGGTGGTTAGGAATACTTAATTGTCATACCTATGTAGGTCGTTAGTCATCTATAGCTACTGATATGGAATAATGCATTCAAGCATTGCAACTATTCTATTAAGGTGTTGGCCAATTACATGTAACCATTTTACTCATCTAATAAAATATTTTTCTATTCTGCTATTTGATCTCCCTCTTTGTACACTCTTTACACAATCTCTCTCTCTCTCTCTCTCTCTCTCTATTTGCTCTTTCCCACGGCCTCTACAGGAAGAGTAGGGTATTCTCAGTATGTAGGGTTTCGAGGCTTTTTGTCACCCCTTGTCACCTATAGATATATCGGGGTTGTGGTTTGTAGTATACATGTAGCTTAGGACCTCGAGTCATATTCTGGTGAGAGACATAGGCTTAAGTGTGGTAAGCAATCATAGTGCATGCATGTGTAAAAGGATTGTACATCATCATGGTTGAGGTAATGAAGGCTTTCGCCTTCTGGGAGTTGAGGGGTTTAGGAGGAGTTTAAGGGTTAGATGGAAGTTCAGGGTTTAGAAGGAGTTTTGAAGGTTTAGAAAGAGGTTCCAAAGTTTAGAAGAGGTTCAAGGGTTAGAAGGAGGTTCCAAGGTTTAGGGTAGAGTACATGGTGGAGAACTCATCTCCCTCATACTAGATCATGGAGGTGAAGGGTTGAGGAACTAAGGGTTTAGGGGGAGCATAGGAGTGGGAGAGGAAGAAGGTGTAAGAGCATGAGGGAAGAAGAGAGATGAGGGAGGAGGAGGAGGAGAAGGGAGGAGGAGGAGGGAGGAGGAGGAGACGGGAGGAGGAGGAGGGAGGAGGAGAGGGAGAGGATGGGTTGCAAGGTTGGAGGAGAGGGGAGGAGGAGTTGCAAGGTTAGGACATGCTTTTGGACGTGGAGTGCAAGGAAGCATGGGCACTTGAGATAATTGCTTGGAATACCAAAGTAGAACTCAACACAATGCCCCAAAGAGTGTGGGCTTCATTCCATTATGGGGTATTTATACAAGTTGGAGAGCTTCTCTCTCTGCATGTAGCAATTGTAAGACATTCTCTCTCTGCATGTAGAACTTGCATATAGAAGTTGCATGTAGGAGTTGCATGTAGAACTCACTTATAGGAATCACATGTAGAAGTTGCATGTAGGAGCTGCATATAGGAGTTGGATGTAGGATTTGCATGTAGAACATGCATGTAGAAGTTGCATGTAGGAATCGCATGTAGAACTTGCATGTAGAACATGCAAGTTGGATTGCTAAGAGGGATTATTTCTAGCCTTATGCCAAGTACAAGCTGAGCTTTGCTGCTACTCTACACACACAATCTGTACTACCTAAGTCCATGTTGGCACAGAGACAACATACTCTAGGATCCATTTAATTACCCGTCCTCGAGTTATGGCTTATTGCAAGCACATAGTTGGGTTGCCATCATCTATAGTCTAGTGGCTGTGGAGCTTGTGTCGTGCTAGTCGATCTTGCTATAAAGCCTTGGCACCATTCAATTTTTGCTCAGTTTCCAAGTAGCCTGTATCCACATTTGTTCGAAAAGAGATATGTGGAGTGCTTCTAAGAAGATCACTCTTTGATAGAGTCGGCTTGTAATCTGAGCATCAACCCATTCATTGGGATTGAAATTGAGTGGAGGCAAATGGCTATCAAGGTAACATGGGAATTCTAGAATATATTCCAATGTCTTGCAAAAGATAGCACTTAGGAAAAGGAATCGATCAATGTTGCCATGCATTATTTTCTCATTCTACTGAAGTGCTCGGATCATTGTGCCTTGGATATTCCATTTTACACCAGAGTATGGTTCGATCATTGGCCAATTAATGGTGCGACCTTCATCCAAAGTGTGTATGTTGGCTTCCCATTTTTTACGTCATGGAATTGCATAGAACTTGGGATGGGTTCTGAGACATGGAGGTGCATGTAGGTACTCTTTCAAGAAGATTACATCAAAGAGCTTGGGATGGTGCCAATCAAGTTGTGGATCCAACTTGCTTATCCAACCTTCACTAATTTAATGCTGACGAAGGTTGGTAGAAAAGTTGTCCAGGGTCCATGCACCTTGAGTTTTCATACCAGGATATTTGCTCCAAAATTCCTTGATGGGGTTACTAGGAAGTGGTATCTCATCAAAATCATACCCATCATTGGAACTTAGCATGGGAGTGTGAATTGAATTATTTGGATCCTGATATTTAAAATCAAATACTGTGTCATTTTCTACTAATGGAAGCACAAGTAGTGCCGGAGATGATGATGGGGTAAGGAGAGAATTTGGGGACATAGGGGAGAAATATGGAAGAGTATTAGATGTGGAAGGGGGAGCAGAGGGGAGGGGGGGAAGAACTGGGCAAATGGTTTGAGCAGCTTGGTAATCCTCGAGGGTAGGATTAGCAAGGGAAGGGCAGAAGCTAGGTGTGAGGGGTTCGTATGTTTGTGACTATTGGGTTAGTTGAAAAATGAGCAAAGAGACGATGGAGGGAATAGATGTTAGGACGGAGCTCAGGGAAGGTTAAGACGGTGGTAGCAGCAAGGGTAAGTGAGGTTATGAGGTTGGCAGAGAGAGTGGTTAGATATGGGAATTTGGATGTGAGATAGGCCCTATCATCTTTCGACACTTCTTTTTGCTAGTACGATGGGATCATCAGCTGCATGGGTGGGATGTCGGTTATGTCATGCCTTACAAATAATAGTGATGGCCTTTGTAGCAATGGCAACAAACCAGCAATAACCTTGAGGGGAGGACTACCCATGAGGCATACATATGCAATGAAAGCATCTGTCTTGAGTGCTATAAACCCGGCATGTGTAGACATTCAAAATATATTTTTCTCATCCTCAAACAAGTCTTGGCAAATTATGCGCAGAGTTTTGGTCCCTATGGAACGTTCCCATTTGATTGGTGGATGAGTGGATATGATCCTGATTTGGAGTTGCTTCCATTGGATAAGCACACGTGCAATTACTAAAACGAGCGGATATACAAAATGACATACATGGCGAAGTATATGCAAGCTGCTGCTGCTGCTGCTACTACTACTACTACTACTACTACTACTACTACGAATCGTCCTCGTCGTCCTCGACTTGTTGGCCTGATCCTTGGTCCTCTTGAGCTGTGACTTCTCCCTGATCCTCGTCTTGTAGGCCTGATCCCTGGCCCTGCTGATCGCTTGCCTCCGATGATGGGATGCTGGAGCTTACACCCTAAGAGTGAACCATATAAATTGAAAATTAGATTGGAACTTAAAGAATAAAACAATTTAAAAAGTGAGATTACAAGTAGGAGTAGACTTATACCATGCGAGCAGCCACCTCAGCCCAATCGACTATTGCTCCCATTGCCTCTTGCTCAATAAACCATGGTTTTATTCCTATGCAAAATGTGCATCGTGTCTCTGCATCTGTAGGAGGATGACCCATCGCAGCATGTGGTTTGACGCACCTGAGTCAACATATCACACATCATTGCTTTCTTCTGCACTTGTCACAGAATTGGTCATGTGCTGCACCATAAACAAATGCTCATTTTTGTCATCACCTTGTCTACTAGAGGATGCATAATTGCCTTGCTGCAATTTTCCATTCATAATGTCATTCTACTTTTTAAAGCAGTCTTTAGCCATAGGACCCATTTTACTAGAGTAGTAGCATTCAACATTGTTGTTTGCATTTTGGCCTCTCTGCCATCCACCATGAGCTCTTTGGCTCCCGCTGCCTCTAAGGTTACCACATCCTCCTCCATAGGACTGGTTTTCTTGAATTTGCTTGCTGTGGATCCAATTTACAAGAGTTAGAGTTAGATAAAGTGCATGTAATATGTAGTAAAACAAATAGAACAATGCATTAAATGAGAAGAAGTAGACTTACCACGGTTGCCTCGAATGCCAACCGTCCACCTGCACCAAAGTGCAAAGTACCTATGATGTCCAGCCGTCTCTTCGCAGCCCTCCTCTGACCCTCGAATATTTCGGGATGGTCCCTATTTTGCTTCTTGAAGAACTTCCAATTAGCTTTGTATGCCCAGCTAGGTTTACTGAACCCCTTTGTGATGGAAGTACGCAAGGTTGATCTACAATGCTTCAAGACCAAACCCATGCGCTCTCACATATAATCCTCATTAAACTCCCGATTTGGCAGGTTATGGTATTTTTGTTTTAATTCATCGATGACCGCCTGCTTCTTTTGGTCATCTTGATACCGCCAATCAGTAGCAATGCCGCTCTAGAAGTGATGGCTCATCAACCTCCTCATGGTGGCCATCACTGCTTTGCCCTTTCTATCTTCTATTATCTCTCTGGCAACTATGATTTAATAGGAGAGGTCCTCCTCTGGGTAAGGAGGACTGATGGTAGCAGCAGAGTTAGAGTGAGTGGAAGCTGTGCAAGTGCTTCTGGAGCGAGGAGTAGTAGTGGGAGTAGGAGAGGGCAAGGGACCTGATTGATACTATGTCTCAAGACCAAGTGGAGACCTGTAGGGATGTGAGTGTGCTAACTCATCTACATCTCCTGAGTCAGCACAACATAAGCGGCCCCTCCTACTCTTCCTTCCCTTACGAGAGGCACACGTAGATGATGACCCCTCGATCGAAGGGGCACGAGGGGACGGCTGGGCAATAGGTCCTCCCGTCGGTGTAGGAGAGGGAATTGCTGAGGTCCTCTGAGATAGCAGAGAGAAGAATCTCGCTGCCTCCTCATCGCTCATCTGTGCTACAAACTCATCCAGACTCCCGACAAAGCCATGCATGGCTAGCAAAGGAGTTCTCCGAGGGGTAGTCACAGTGCTACGTCCGAGAGGAGTTGGACCAGGGGTGGTGGCAGTGCTACGTCTGAGAGGACTCGGACCAGTGGTAGTCCCCACAGGTGTCACCTGAGAGGAATCAAAGTCCTCTAGAGCATATAGATCGTGATGTCTCCTCCTACGAGGTTGTCTGTACTCATTGGACATGCGACGTGATCCCATGTCTAACATAGACACAAACACAAAAACAAAAAACAAAAAACAAACATAAGCATAGAAAAAGAGGAAGAAGAGGGAAAGGAAAAGAGATTGGAAGAGTGGAAAGAGAGAAGAGGAGGAAACAAACATACGTCTCCTTCTCTTATGCTCATGCATAAGCATAAGCATGAGCATATGTCTCCTTCTCTTATGCTTATGCTTATGCATAAGCATGAGCATATGTCTCCTTCTCTTATGCTTATGCTTATGCATAAGCATAAGAATAAGCATAAGAGAAGGAGACATATGCTCATGCTTATGCTTATGCATGAGCATAAGAGCATGAGCATGAAAGGGAGAAAAGAGGGGGAAAAAGAGGGGAAGAGAGAAGAAGAGGGAAAGGAAAGAGAGAAAAAGAGAAGAAGAGGAAAAGGAAAGAGGGAAAAAGAGACATATGCTCATGCTTATGCATGAGCATATGTCTCCTTGTCTTATGAAATGGCAAAGAGGTTCATCACCAAGGTGAAGAATCTACACGATCAAATGACTGCGATTGGCATCACCATCACCAGCGAGAATCTAACACAAAGGTGCATATGGATTCTCCCACCAAAGTACGATAGTCTTGTTATGGCACTGAATACACAGAACAAAAATCCACCCCTCAACATTGAGGTTTTCAGCACGATGCTTTTGGAGGAGGAGATGCATCAAAAGATGAGGACTGGAGAAGATTCGGCTTTCTCGGCTCGATCAAAGAAAGGTAAGGGTAAGGACTCTGGTAACCCATCTTCTTTTGATGATAAAAAGAGAAAGAAGAAGATCAAGTGCTTCTATTGTAACAAGGCAGGGCACAAACAAAATGAGTGCCAGAAGAAGATTGCAGATGAGAAGAACGGAGTAACTAGCAACAACATGCAGGCAGTACCAATAGAGTTGTTTGTAGCAATTGAGGAGATTTGCACGGAGGTAGTTCATGTACCTGCGGATGATGAACCTTGGATTATTGACAATGGTGCATCGCGCCACATGACCAGTCGGAAGGATTGGTATACCTCTCTACATCCAATAGGGAATGACATCTTGGTAGCGCGAGATCTTTTCTGAGTCTTTTCTTCATGGTTCCCTATTATGACAAGGTCGTCCACATAAAGGACCACGATCATACACCTACCTCCTCTGCTCAAGGGGGTCACTCATCATATGTAACCCTATCATGTGAGTTCAATAGAAGGATATTTTTTATTTCTAAAATTCAGAGAAATAAATATACATAAGGGACTATTTAAAATAGTTTTGGGAAAAAATTATAGATTTGTATACAAAAGGGGTACATTTTAATAATGAAAAATTTATAGATAAGGGATTTTGGAAATAGTCCTTGAACTCACGTGATATAGAGGGTTTATACATAGTGACCCCCCTGAGCTTCTTTGTAGATATACAAATTTGCATCAGATGGGCTCCTCCTGAACCCGTTTTGCATGCTCGTGGGGCCTATTTCAACCCATAAAGTGCCTTCTTCAGTTTACAGACTTTACCTTATGAACCATGGATCACAAAACCTAGTGGTTGTTGAGATCTCCATTCAAAAAGGTGGATTTTACATCCATCTGAAACACGGGCCAACTTTTTGTGCTGCTAAAGCCAAAACACTGCGAATTGTGGTTAGTCGAGTTGTGGGAGCAAAAGTATCCTGATAATCAAAACCATGTACCTGTGCAAATCCTTTTGCCATGAGCCGAGCCTTGTACTTATCCAATGTGCCGTCGAACTTGTACTTGGTCTTGTACACCCACTTTGTGCCGATTACCTTGCATTTTGGTGGTCGGTCCACAAGGTCCCAAGTGTTGTTCTTTATTATGGAGCCATACTCCGACTGCATAGCCTCCATCCACCTATTATCACCCTGTGCCTCTTCAAGGCACTTGGGTTCTTCAGGTCATCAAAGCGTAGTCGACCAAGTGTTCCTGTGCCCTTGTTTGCTCCTGTAATCTCTTGGACTGATGGTGTTCGGATGGTTCTTCCTCAATGGCTGGAGGTTCTCTACCATCCAAAAGCTACTTTACCCACTTCGGGAATGGTCATTGCCATTGTGGTTCTGCAGGCTCTTCTTCCTCTTCTTTATCTTGAATCCTCCCAAGCACCATTGGAGGAGTTTGGTCTACTGGTGGTGGTTGTACTTGATGGATATCCTAGTCCTGGTTGTCTAGGAAGGAAGGATTCTCTTCCAATTGATGCGGCTATTCTGAGAAGACCACATCGTGACTTACTATTACCTTCTTGGTAACAAGATTATAGAGACGGTAACCCTTCGCCTCTTCACTGTAGCCCAAGAAAATACACTTTCGGCTCTTCGGTTCCCATTTGGTCCTGTTAGAATCAGGGACATGCACAAAACAGTCACATCCAAAAACTCTGAAATGTGCAGCTGAAGGTTTTTTACCAGAAAAGGCTTGTAGTGGAGTCATCCCATTCACAGCCTTCGTGTAGCTACGATTCAGAATGTAAACTACCGTGTTACATGCTTCAGCCCAGAAAGTCTTTGGAAAGTCTTTCCCTTTCATCATACTTATGCCCATTTCATAGATGATGTGCATCTTGCACTCTTGATACTCCATTTTGCTGTGATGTATGTGAGGGGGGTTTTTGCCTCTTGATCTCATGACTTTTGTAGTAACTTTTGAATTCACTTGATGTGAACTCTCCACCTCTATTTGATCTCAACTTCTTCGCCTTCCTCCCCATTTCTTTCTCAACCATTACATGCCATTCTTTGAACTTACTAAAAGCCTCATCTTTAGTCTTCAGGAAGTATATCCATATCCTTCTACTGTAGTTGTCGATCAGTGTCATGTAGTAGTAGAAACCACCCTAAGCTTCCATCTCCATCTTTCCGTAGAGGTCCATGTGAACGAGCTCTAGAGGAGCCTTTGCCCTACTGGCCTCTTTAGAAAAGGGCTGCTGATGCTGCTTGCCCATCATGAAAGCTTTACATACACCAGGAAAATCTATAATTTCTGGTAGGTCTACAATCATTCCACTTTTATGCATCTCCTTTAAAGAACTAAGGTTTAGATGACCAAATCTCTCATGCCACAGCTTAGTGTTGCTCACATTGGCTCGAGCACTGAAAGCTAAGAGTTCGTAGATGTTGTTGCACCGTGTACCTTTACCAATGACCTTCCCTTAAAGATCCAAAATCTGTGCGCCATTCTTATCGAAGTGAACTTTGAGGTCCCGATCCGTGATCATAGAAATGGACAACAAGTTCCTCGATATTTGGCACATAAAGAACATCGGACAACTATTTTACAACTCCATTTTGACTTGAGAGCAATCGTACCTTTTCTTTTTGCTGGACATTTTGCATCAAGAGCCAAAATAGATCTTCATCTCACAGCTGAAGTATGCTGGAGAGATACTGAAGGCATTTGGCATGGCTGAGTGCAAGACAGTTGGCACCCTTATGGAGGTTGATGTGAAGCTCTCAAACGAGAATTCATCACCACTAGTGGACGAAGCGAAGTACAGAAGGCTTGTGGGCAGTTTGATTTAATTGTGCAACACACGGCCAGACATCAGCTTTGTGACTGGTGAGCAACCTACAGTTGCTCTTTCTTCTCGGCGAGGCTGAGTATGAATCAGCATGTTTTGCTTCTTGTGAGGCAGTGTGGTTGAGGAGGATTTTAGGGGACATGGGTGCAGTGCAGAACAAGCCTATGCAGTTATCATGTGACAATCAGAGTTGCATTGCAATTGCCAAGAACCCTATGTTCCACGCTTGCACAAAACACATTGAGATTCAATATCACTTTGTACACGAGCTCATCATGGATGGAGAGGTCGACTTGGTGTACTGTTCGACTACAGAGAATGCTTCGGACATCTTCACGAAGGCTCTTGGAAGAGACTTGCTGGAGAGGCATCTTCATTGACTTAGCATTGGGCTGAAAAAGTAAGTTCACTTGCGAGTGGACATTGAGGGGGGGTGTTAGATATCAATGCTCCACTCTCGTGTAACTACGTGGGAACCAGCTAACTCTACTTCTAAGCCCCCCACATGAGGAGAACGCATTTGAGTAGCTTGGTTATCCAGTAGGTCCTGGTTTGGACACCAGATGGGGGCCATGTGTGGCCTGATGGCTGGATGGCTTCAGATAGAGTTGGCACACTGCCAACTAGGCTACATGCAAGTGCAGGAAGGCATCCCATGAATGACTGCACTGAGGGTAGATGGAGCATTTCTCGAGGCAGACCACTCTCGAGTTGTGGCGCCCATTTGGAGCCTCAGATGATCCTGGATGCTCTATTCTACACCACGGCTCTAACATGTGGTCGGTGGCCTATTTCGGGACCGACCTCCAGTCGGCCATTTTGGGCCGATTGGGTCAGTCTCCTAATTGGGTCTAACCAACTATGACTGGTGGCTATATAACAGCAAGCCCGTGAAGCCCATAATCATCACTGGCTACAGCAACCCTGATTCCTTAGCATCCAGCCTTCGTCCTCTACTGTTTCCAACATGCCATCGAAGCTTCTCACACAGGAGCGCATGGTTGGGAGGCAGCACCATTTATTGTATCAGTTTTATAGTAATCAAATTTTTGATTCTCCATACTATTAGCTTTTCTCTCTTGCATACAAGATCCTGTTATCTGTTGAGCACAGATGTTGTATTGTTTTCTTACAGGCACTCTATGATTTGGTGATGTTGTCCACAACCATAGCACTGCTTGATATGTGTTGGGACGTACTTGATTTGCATAAACTAGTATTAGACCCTCTGTACCTTCTACATAGTACATTGGGTACTTTGCTTCATACTCAAATGGCAAGTCTACTTCCTCGGCTTGCAGTTGATGTATTGGAGCTAGATTTGGCACTCTTGGATATGGTCGTGGATTCGGATTTCTAAGTAATTGTGGGACTTGTGTCCGAACAAGAACATGATTAAGCCTCAGAGCTAAGGGCACTTGAACAACTGCCAGTTGCCTTTACACTGGCATGGGTGCTGCTTGGTATTATTGAGGTCAAGGCGGGTTGTTGTGCATGTTGAAGTGCAACTGTTTTCATCATGGCCGCCGATGATGCAGATATGGCACCACAACCTTGGCGGTGGATTTGCTTCTGTAGTGATCCTAGGTCTTAGGACCGGGTAGTCATTTGCTGTATGATTGGCCATGCAGTGTGGACACCAGACATTTTCTTGCCATGGATAAGTCTAAGGTGGCGGCTGAGACAAGTGAAGCTTTTGTTCCATGGCATGCATCATGTCTTCTTTCAGCTTCATGGTCATGGCCTCTAAGTAATCTTCATTTGATGTTTTAGCAATTGACTTGGATTTGCCGTTTTTAGAGCGCTTATCTCATGCACTGGATCTACCATCATCATTGCTGGTGTCAAAGTTAGTCATGCCATCCTCGATGTTAATGGCTGCCACATGAGCAACACTGAACACTTCATAGCTGCTATTGCTACTCTTTTTCATATCCTTCTAGATTTTCTTCCTTAGTCCCCCAATGAACCAGGCTGTGAGATACTTTGCATCGGTGCGTGGGTCACATTTGGTGATTAATCTTTTCATCTTGCCCAGATACGTGCATACATCTTTTCGATGGCCTTGTTTGATCTTGCTTAGTTGGAGAGCGGGATCATCCTATAGCCTCTCCATTTGCAAGTGCCTTTTGAATTCTGTTTGAAGCCGGTCCCATGTGGCTCGCTCTTCCACTAGAAGGACTAGGTACCATTCAAATGCTTCAGTTAAGCCATGAGAAACCAGGCGACCTTGGTTTCATGGGATTGATCTCCATCTGCTTGACATGCGGTATCAAAATGTTGGAGGAAATGAGAGTGCTCTCAACGGAAGCAAGAACGGAAGAAGGAGAGAGAGAGACAGAGAGCCACACAAGTTTGGTGGGTACAGAACCACCCTAATCTTCTTTTTCATTCATTTATATATGTGTTTGAGTATTGTATATAACCGGGGTAAAGGCACAGTGACCTTTAACCCCCACAACCTCCCACTTAAAGGACAATGTGCCTTTAAGCGAGAACAACCAGTGAGCATACTATCCAATGCCCATCAATACACGACAATACTCAAACCGCTGACTAGGTAGACTCTTCGTCAGCATATCTGCAGGGTTATCATTTGTATGAACCTTGACAAGCTCTATGCGCTTGTCCTCAAGTACCTCCCTGATGAAATGGTACCTGACCTCAATGTGTTTGGTCTTTGCATGAAAGATCGGATTCCGTGCTAGCTGAATAGCACTCATGGAATCACTATGCAATGTCGGTACACCTGTATGAATCCCCAAATCTCCCACTAGCTGATCAAGCCATATAGCCTCCTTGCAACCCTCTGTGGCTGAAACATACTCAACCTCTGTTGTAGACAAAGCAACGCACTTCTGTGCACGAGACATCCACGACACTGCAGCACCTACAAAGGTGAACACATAACCAGAAGTGGATCTCCTACTATCCACATGCCCTGCATAGTCTGAATCTGTGTACCCAAGTACACGCATGTCTCCTTTACCAAAACAAATGCACATCTCCTTGGTACCCTTCATGTACCTCATGATGCACTTAACTGCCTCCCAATGCCTCTTTCCTGGATTAGCCATATAGCGGCTAACAACTCCCACTGCAAATGCAATGTCTGGTCTAGTAGCTATCATAGCATACATAAGACTCCCAACTGCTGATGCATAAGGAACCTTGGCCATCATGGCCCTCTCCTCATCTGATTTGGGACTATCTGTATGACTCAATTTCACATATGGAGGCAATGGAGTACTCACTGCCTTCCCCCCCTCCATATTGAAACGTTGCAATACTTTTGTAGCATACTCTTTTTGTGAAAGCCAAAGGAGTTTCCTACTCCGATCACGCGTGATGCGCATACCAAGAATATGACCTGCAAATCCCAAATCCTTCATATCAAAGGCCTCATGCAACTTGGCCTTTAATGCATCTAGCTCATAAGTATTCTTGCTAGCCAATAGCATATCATCCACATATATAGTGCCAAGATTATCAGGCTATTATCCTTAGCCCTTTTAATGTAGAGGCAGTGATGAATTTCACTCCTTCTAAAACCCTGGGACCGAATGAAAGCATCAAACTTCTGATACCATTCTCTAGGCGCTTGCTTAAGACCATAGAGACTCTTCTTTAGCTTGCAAACTAAATGCTCTTTGCCCTTTTCTTCAAAGCCTTCCGGCTGCACCATGTAAATTTCCTCATGGAAATCCCCATGCAAGAAAGCTGTCTTGACATCCATCTGCATAAGCTCCATATCCTCTGATGCCACTAGTCCAAGCATGCATCTAAGTGTGGTCATGTTCACAACCGGAGAGAATATCTCATCAAAGTCCAAACCCTTCTCTTGCTTGAACCCTTTAGCAACCAAACGGGCCTTGTACCTAGGCACATCATCACCTGTGACCTTCATTTTGTAGACCCATTTACATGGTAATGCTTTCTTTCCATGTGGCAAAGAAACCAAGTCCCAAGTCTTTTTCTTCATAAGTGAACTCATCTCTGATTGCATAGCATACTCCCACTTGCATTTATCCTCACGCATCATAGCCTCTCTGTAGCAAGAAGGCTCCCCGCAATCAGTAAGCATCACATAGTCTACCCCTGGAACAAACCTATCAGGCGGTCTAGACACTCTAGATGATCTTCTCAAGGGCATTTCAGCTTGCTGTCCCATTTGCATATGAGCCACATTTGGCTCATCATTTCCACCAATAGATGATCCATCATCTACCCTTGATTGTATACCTGTGGGAGTACTTGGTGGTACCATTTCTTGCACATTTGGTGGATGGACAGCTTGCTGTCTATCAACATATGCAGGTGGATTCACATCCTGGAAAGTATTCTCCTTATTTCCACATCCCTCATGGGTGCCTTATGCATCTTCGTCTCATTGAAGACCACATCATGGCTGCGTATGATCTTCTTTGCTTCTGGATCCCAGAGACGATAGCCCATCTCTCCACCTTCACCATAACCTAGAAAGATGCATTTCCTAGACTTAGGATCTAGCTTCTTTCGAAGCTCTTTTGGCACATGTGCATATGCCTCACACCCAAATATACGCAAATGAGAGTAAGAGGGCTTCTTTCCACTCCATGCCTCTTCAGGAATACCACCATCCAAACTCTTGCTAGGTGATGTATTGATCACATGCACTACAGTCTTCATTGCCTCAGCCCAAAAACCACCAGAAAGACTTGCATTGGAAAGCATGCATTGCAACCTTTCTTGAATGGTACGATTCATCTTTTCTGCAACTGGATTTTGCTCTGGAGTATGAGGGGATGTGAGCTCCCTCTTAATCCCACGTGTATCACAAAAATACTGAAAGTCATGAGAGAGATACTCTCCACCATTGTCAGTCCGTAGGCATTTAAGCGTTCTACCTGACTGATTCTCAACCAAGGCCAGCCATTTTTTAAATACCTGGAACACATCACTCTTCTGAGCTATAGCATAAGCCCACACTTTCCTAGTTGCATCATCAATGAATGTCACATAGTATTCAGCCCCACCTAATGACTGTGTAGGCATGGGACCACATACGTCTGAATGCACCAAATCAAGCATTTCAAACTCTTTCTTTCCCCTTCTTTTATGGGCTGATTTAGTCTGCTTCCCATAGAGACAATGCTCACAAAATTCAAAATCAGAGAAACTCAAATGCGGTACATAACCCAAACGGCATAAGAGTTTCATTCCATTCTGGCTCATGTGCCCCAACCTGCAATGCCACAAAGAAGTGCTTGGCTGCTCAGTCATTGCAACAACATGATCAAATACCCCTGATACATGTAAGGGATACAAAGTCCCACACTTGGCACCCCTGGCCAAAAGCATAGAGCCCTTTTGAATTTTCCAACTTTGAAAGCCAAAAGTGGTGTGAAAACTAGCATCATCTAGCTGACCCACTGAAATAAGACTCTTGGTCAGCTTAGGCACATGTCTCACATGTTTCAAAACAAATGCAGACCCATTTGCAAAAGAAAACTTTATGTCACCTGCTCCCACTATGTCACATGCATAGTCATTTCCAAGATGCACACAACCTGTCTTTCCACTATCATAAGTGGAGAACCATTCCCTATGGGGAGTAACATGGAATGAAGCACCAGAATCCAAAATCCAATCCTGGGAATATGCATCATCTGAAGTGGTAAGCAACTCTGCAGATAAACTAGACATGAAGAGAACATCATTGTCACTATCATGTGTGACTGCATTGATCTCCTCGATCTTCACTTTTCCTTTGTCCTCCCTTGGACTCTCTTCCTTTTGATTTGCACCCCAATTTGCATTCTTTTTCTTATCCTTTTGCTCTCTTTTCAGCTTGTAGCAATCCTTTTTCATATGGCCCTTCTTGCCACAATGGTAACACTCAATGTTCCTTGCCTTGGATTTGCTACGAGATTTCCCTCTTTCTTGGGACTTCCCCCTGAACTGTGATCTGCCCCTTTGCACATTTAAGGCTGCATCCTGCTTGTTGCCATCCATAGACTTCCGTCTAATCTCCTCGGCCAACAAGCTACCCACAACATCATCAAATTTCAGTACTCCACCAGGTGCAGAGTTACAAACAGCTGTACGGAAGGTATCCCATGAGGATGGCAATGAACATAAGAGAAATATTGCCTTAGTCTCCGCATCAAAATTCATCTTCTGAGCCTGAAGCTGGCTGAAAATAATATTGAATTCATTCAAGTGAGAAGCAATGGAGACCCCTTCCTTCATCTGCAGCTCAAACAACCTCTTCATGAGGTAAACTTTATTAGAGGCAGTTTCCTTCTCATAAGTGGCACACAGTTTCTTCCACAAATCTTCCGTAGTCTGCTCATTTACTACTATGAAATAAACTGACTCTGCAAGATGAAGTCTAATAGTAGACTTTGCTAATGCATCCAACTCATTCCAATCATCCTCAGACATATTTGCAGGCTTAGATTCAATCCCTGCCAAGGGTTTAATCTGCTTCTTTTGAATAAGCACATCCCTTATTTGTTCTTTCCACAAAGAAAAGTTTGTCCCATCAAACTTTTTAATGCTGAAAAACTCCTTTTCAGACGTGGAAGAGGATGCCATGATGCAAATGAAACAAAATCCCAAATGCTAGTGCCTGCAAGAGAGAATCACACCAAATACTAGGTGCACCCAAATGTGTATGCCACAATAAAGTGAAATATCACCAAAATTCAAAGCTCAAAGCATCAAAAGATGCATCTGACTCATGTGCATATACTATGCATCCATATGAGCAAATCTGGCCCAAAAGAAAATGCCAATAAGTGCCAAATGACTCAAGCATAAACACCGTCCACTGGCATATGCATCAATAATATCTCATCCAAGAGAGCATAGCACTATCAGTGCATCACCTGCAATGTGTCAAAGCTGTCCCTCAACTTAAAATAGCATCCATGTGCAAAGCGTCCATAAAAAATAGCATCCCACAAGGGAATTTGGGCCTATCAGTGCATCCAATAAGGATCGCAATGCATCCAAATGGCCTATAAATCATCCACTGCAACCCAATGCACACCACGAATGAGCGCACACTACTCAAACTGCCACCAGAGTGATCTGCATAAGGTATGTCAAGAAATCATAGTCCCACGGTAATGAGCGCTACTGAAAATAGAACCTGAGATGCTTCAAAACATGGGCGCCATTGCATAATCGGACTCAGCAAGAAAATATGAAAATGTCTCTCTTCTGCCAGAACTCCAAAATCCCAACCGATGAGTGAGAAATGGGAGTCAACACTTATCCACTGCCATGTGGCATAAATCTAAGGTTTCAAAACCTTAGTATGAAAAATGCATAACAGAGAGACGAAATCGAATACACAGAGATTTATAACTCTGAAAATCCTCCACCAAATCGTGCAAGAACTGATAGGTAGGGGTTTTTGGGCATCCGGAACGCAATGGGACAGACGGTTTTGGAAACCGTGGTCTCAATCACTGGGTCCAACACACGGACTGAAAAACGTTTTTGGAAACAGAGCTATCTGTAAACTCCACCGGAGTGCGAATGATGAGCAACATAGAAGTTTCAGGACTCCTGAGTCCACCGGAACTGACAGATCTGCAAATGGTTGCTTCAAACTTGAGTTTCAACACCCGGGCAAAAAACGCAGAAACTGAGACAGTGAGACAGAAATCCAATGAAATGATCCCGGATTCAAGAATGAAGGTGTTTCCAAGCTCCTGAAGTAATGTGGACACCAAAAGCAAGCAATAGTTGCCTCTACAAGTCAATATGGAGTCTCTGTCATCGAACGGAACAGGGAAAAGCTCAAAAAACGACTTTTTCTTTGAAACCATTTAACAGGCTCTCAAAACCACTTCGCAAAGCCAAAGTGACTTTTCCAAATGTTCTTCCAAGGTCTCTGCACACTCGGATGCAAGTAAAGTCACCCATAAAGCTTCCCACAGAGCTTCTCCTTCCTCCCACAGAGCTGCTGAGCTTCAAGCATTCACGCATGCTCAGCTAGATCACCCGGGCTCTGATACCAGTTGAGAGTGCTCTCAACGGAAGCAAGAACGGAAGAAGGAGAGAGAGAGATAGAGAGCCACACAAGTTTGGTGGGTGCAGAACCACCCTAATCTTCTTTTTCATTCATTTATATATGTGTTTGAGTATTGTACATAACCGAGGTAAAGGCACAGTGACCTTTAACCCCCACAGGAAATGGGCTAGATCTCCCCTATCATTATATTTGGGAAGTTCTAGTTTTCCCAAGGGCTTCTTTCCTTGACTGTTATTATTTCTACGATTAAAGAAATTGTCAGCCTCTACATCGAGGTCAATATCCCCATCATTGTTCGTGACGGCATCCTGCCATGTTGTGGCATGGAGGAGTTAAAGGGATTTCTTGAATTTCAGGAAGGGAATCAGGGTAGAGGATTGTTGGAGGCGGTGGTTGCAACAGAGTTGTATGCAGATTTGGTGAGCGTTGGAGTTGGAGGCGTTGGCCGGAGTGTAGCTACATGTAGATTGGGTGAGAGTTGCAAAGGGATGCGTCAATTTTACGAGCAAAAACCTATGAGCAGGTTTATCTGAGTGTGTTTTTCAAGAGATTTAAAAAATTGTATTTCTTAAGGAAACATGGTTTTTACACTTTTATTTTCACTAGAACTAGATCCCTTTATCATAAAAATATACAGACTAGTCACTCATTCATTTTTACAGAACATAAATTTTCTTATTCATAGACATCCCTTTGTACCCCTGTAAGTACCTTAAAAAACTATTGAAAAATAATTCCCTTAAGAAACATCCCTCATAATCATTCTCAATGTAATAATACTATACATATACAATTACTTATTAACACATTTATATCATATGGCAATATCTTTCTAGTATTTTTATAGCATAAATAACGAGATATTTATGGACATGTTTCTAAAGAAGGTTAAATTACTATGAATAAGTATTAACTTGGGCTTATATATCACTCTCATAAAATATATGTTATATTTAATACTATATATGCAATATTTTCCAAAATATAACCCCATAGATGTGCTCAAATGGGGTGTTTTGATCAATTTGAGTGGTTGAATGACTATATTTGTACATTGGATATGAAAGTTATGTCACTTTTAAAAGTGTTGTCCAAGGTAGTTTTGCCAGCAAAACTACCTTGGAAGTCCTACTTCAAAGGGGTTTCACTGGCAAAACTACCTGGATGGCTTGCTTCAATGAGTTCTCTTTGAAGAAACCCTTTCATGAAGATAGGTTGAGAGAGGTTTTTCAATGTCACCCCCTATTAAGTAAAAGTTGTAAGAACGATCATTGGGGAATTCGCATAGAGAAGCCTACTCTGCATGTGGGTTCTTCAAAAGACATCCCATAATGTTCTCACCATTCCTAAAGATTCACGTAAAGATTTGTGTATAAAATAGGCATTGCTACAATACTTTGCATATTTCTAAGTGAAACTATGTTTTCTATTTTTGCCATATTTTGGCATAGTTTGAAGCTTTTTTTTCCTTTGCTCGGACACTCGAAAGATTTCGCTCAAAAAATGCTCATCCCTAGTTGTAAAGGATCTCTCTACCCCGCAAGTGCAGGTGTTGATGTAGTTCTGTTTGGAGGGGTAGAGTGGTGTTAGTGACGTAGGTACCATCATGTTAATAATGTGCCTAAGTTTGTCCCACGTGTGTAGGGGAATGTGTGGATGTAGACGGATCGTCAATCGAAGGTCACGGTATAAAGATACGAGCCAATTAGTGCAAAACGTGGCCCACATGGGGGCATGAACGAGTGAGTGCTAGGGATGCCAAAATGGTGTGCAATGGGCTGGAAAAATAGCCTGTAGTGTGATGTTTTTTGTGTGTGAAATTGTGGTTCATACGGGGTCCAGTTTGGGTCCCAAACAGGCACGATACAAAGTGTTGAAGTAGGGTTAAAATTGGTTTTTTTTTTGGGGGGAGGCGGCTTGGTCTTAAGGTTGGTGTGAATGGACTTTAAGTCCACCTGAGGGTTTGAACCAAGTAAATTCCAGTTAGTCTAACTAGCTAATTAGGCCAACTGCCCAATTACTTTAATCAGACAGTTACTTTGGTTAACCTAACTGGCTGCATTTACTTACTAACTGAAGGTCAGTTCAACTAACCTAATGAGACTGTAGCTAGGCTACCCTACTAGGTTATGCTAACCTAATTGTAAGTCTAAACTAAAGTTAGTTTTACTAACTAGGGAGGTTTAATGCTAACTAAACCTAGTTCACTAACCTAACCTATCAGACTAACTAACTTAGGTTAAATCTAACCTAACCTAGGTTAAAACTAACTAGTTTTTTTTTAAAATAGTAATTTTAAAAAAAATTGGGGGGGGGGCGTCGGGCGACGGCCGTTAGGAGGGGTCTGTGAGGGGGTGGAGTCAAGGGGGTGGGGAGGGAGATGAAGGGGTTTGGGGGAGATGGAGGATGGGCAGAGTGGTGCTAGAGGGAGGGCACGGGCGGAGGTGGTGTCGAGCCCTGAGGCGCTGCTAGGTGGAGTAGGCAAGCAAGGGGAGGAGGTCATTGAAAAAGTGGCACTCCACTGTCGCTGGCGGGCATCTTGCTAGTTGCACCGCTGATTTGGGTGGGCCATCATCAGCGGGCGCTGCGGCTGCCTTACATAAGCAAGGGCTTAGGCCTTTAGCTACTGTGAGGTAGGGGCTAAAGCCCCTTAGGTGTAATTTAGGGAGAGCAGTCGGCCAAGGAGAGGGGGGGAGAGAGAGAGAGAGAGGGGAAGAGAAAGAGAGAGAGAAGGGGGGGAGGGGGAGAGAGAGAGAGAGGGGGGGAAAAAGAGAGAGAAAGTGAGAGAGAAAGAGAGAGAGGGGGGGAGAGAGAGAGGGGTGGGAGGAAGAGAGAGAAAGTGAGAGAGAAAGAGAGAGAAGGGGGAGAGAGAGAGAGAGAGAGAGAGAGAGAGAGAGAGAGAGAGAGAGAGAGGTGGTGAAGGAGGGGGGGAATGGAGGGAGGGGGCAGCAGGGGGGGGATGGAGAGAGGGGGGGGGGGGGAAGGGGTGGTGGAGATGGAAGGGGTTGTGGGGAATGGAAGGGGGGGGGGGGGGATGGAGGGGGGGGGAAGGGGTGGTGGAGATGGAGGGGGGGGGAAGGGGGTGGTGGAGATGGAAGGGGGGGAAAATGGAGGGGGGGTGGTGGAGATGGAGGGGGGGGGAGGGGGTGGTGGAGATAGAAGGGGGGGGAAATGGAGGGGGGGGTGGAGATGGAGGGGTGGTGGTGGAGGGGGTGGTGGTGGAGGGGGGGGTCGTGGAGATGGAAGGGATGGTGGATATGGAGGGGGGATGAAGGCAGTGGTGGAGATGGAAGGAGGGGGAAATGGAGGGGGGGGTGGTGGAGATGGAGGGGGCAGAAGCAGGTGGTGAAGATGGAGGGGGGGGGGGAAGAGGGTGGTGGAGATGGAAGAGGGGAGAAATGGAGGGGGGGTGGAGATGGAGGGGTGGAAATGGAGGGGGGGTATGGTGGAGGGGGGGGGGTGGTGGAGGGGGGGGGGATGGTGGAGATGGAGGAGGGGGGGGGGGGGAATGGAGGGGGAGGGAAAAAAAGAAGAAAAAAACTTGACAGATAGAAAACTTTTACGGAAATCCAAAGGGAGGAAGAGATGGTCACTTGAACGCTCTCCAAATCTTTCTCAATGTAACGGGATTGTTGAGGACAAATGGACGGTGGGTGGATGGCTAGGTTATCGCTGTGAGATGGGCTCGAAGTAACTCACCATGTGAGGATGGGAGTAGGGTGGTGGTCGATGGAGAGGGAGGAATGTCTTGCATAGGGCTCAAAATGGTGGGGAAGAGGATGGAGGCAAGATGTGAAACATGAAGAATGAGGGGGTGGAGGGGGTTTTTATAGGAAATGGGTGTAGGTTTAGATTAAACCCTAAACACTTCCCGAGTCGTAAGTTTTTATGGTTAGCTCGGATCGTTCTTTTGTAAAAAGGTGAAATGATCGAAATTGCAAGATTTACGCATTCATGTCCACTACCTACCTGATTGTTTATCAAGTGGCTTGTTTTAAGAAATAAAGAAAATTTCTTTAGGTAGTAACCCAAGGTTGATGCTTGGGGTTGATATGTTTGGCTAGAGTTGGAAAATTTTTTAATCTCCTTGCCCTTGACTGTTATGTTCATGAAAATTTGTAGTAGTTTGTTTTTTACACATACTTGCATATGTTTACTTGTTTCTTGAGATGCTACTCTCCCTGACAGTTGCGCCAAATGTTTGCTCTTTCCCACAGATTTTACAAGAAGAGCAGGGTATTCTCAGTATGCAGGCTTCCGAGGCTTTTTGTCACCTACAGATATATTGGGGTTGTCGTTTGTAGTATATGAGAGTGCTCTCAACAGAAGCAAGAATGGAAGAGGGAGAGAGAGAAACAGAGAGCCACACAAGTTTTGGTGGGTGCAGAACACCCTAATCTTCTTTTCTCTTTCATTTATATATGTGTTTGAGTATTGTACATAACCGGGGTAAAGGTACATAACCGGGGTAAAAGCACAGTGACCTTAAACCCCCACAACCTCCCACTTAAAGGACAATCTGCCTTTAAGGGAAAACAACCAGTGAGCATACTATCTAATGCTGACAATACTCAACCGCTGACTAGGTAGACTCTTCGTCAGCATATCTACAGGGTTATCATTTATATGAACCTTGACAAGCTCTATGCGCTTGTCCTCAAGTACCTCCCTGATGAAATGGTACCTAACCTCAATGTGTTTGGTCTTTGCATGAAAGACCGGATTCCGTGCTAGCTGAATAGCACTCATGGAATCACTATGCAATGTCGGTACACCTGTATGAATCCCCAAATCTCCCACTAGCCGATCAAGCCATATAGCCTCCTTGCAACCCTCTGTGGCTGCAACATACTCAGCCTCTGTGGTAGACAAAGCAACGCACTTCTGTGCACAAGACATCCACGACACTGCACCACCTGCAAAGGTGAACACATAACCAGAAGTGGATCTCCTACTATCCACATGCCTTGCATAGTCTGAATCTGTGTACCCAAGTACACGCATGTCTCCTCTACCAAAGCAAATGCACATCTCCTTGGTACCCTTCATGTACCTCATGATGCACTTAACTGCATCCCAATGCCTCTTTCCTAGATTAGCCATATACCGCGGCTAACAAATCCCACTGCAAATGCAATGTCTGGTCTAGTAGCTATCATAGCATACATAAGACTCCCAAGCGTTGATGCATAAGGAACCTTGGCCATCATGGCCCTCTCCTCATCTAATTTGGGACTATCTGTATGACTTAGTTTCACATATGGAGGCAATGGAGTACTCACTCCCTTCCCCCTCTCCATATTGAAATGCAGCAATACTTCTGTAACATACTACTTCTGTGAAAGCCAAAGGAGTTTCCTACTCTGATCACACATGATGCGCATACCAAGAATATGAATTGCAAGTCCCAAATCCTTCATATCAAAGGCCTCATGCAACTTGGCCTTTAATGCATCTAGCTCATAAGTATTCTTGCTAGCCAATAGCATATCATCCACATATAGTGCCAGGATTATCAGGCTATTATCCTTAGCCCTTTTAGTGTAGAGGCAATGATCAATTTCACTCCTTCTAAAACCCTGGGACTGAATGAAAGCATCAAACTTCTTATATTATTTTCTAGGCACTTGCTTAAGACCATAGAGACTCTTCTTCAGTTTGCAAACTAAATGCTCTTTGCCCTTTTCTTCAAAGCCTTCCGGCTGCACCATGTAAATTTCCTCATGTAGATCCCCATGCAAGAAAGCTGTCTTGACATCCATCTGCATAATCTCCATATCCTCTACTACCACTAGTCCAAGCATGCATCTAAGTGTGGGGGAAGTGTGGTCATCTTCACAATCGGAGAGAATATCTCATCAAAGTCCATGCCCTTCTCTTGCTTGAATCCTTCAGTGACCAAACGGGCCATGTGCCTAGGCACATCATCACCTGTGACCTTCATCTTGTAGACCCATTTACATGAAAATGCTTTCTTTCCATGTGGCAAAGAAACCAAGTCCCAAGTCTACTTCCCATAGAGACCATGGATGATTTTTTCAAGTTAGTTTCGTTAAGAAGATAAACTTTTATATTGGCATCGAAAGTTTGTATGCCCTAATAAAAATAAATGTTTGAAACATTCGCCTAAATTTGAAACTTTTATGTAAAAAAGTTTAAAGTTTCGCCAGGATTTACATTTTTTCCTTCAAAATTCAAAAGAAAATATATAAAAAAGAACAACATTCTAGTAATAGTGTGAAACTAAAAAAATAATCTTGAAAACTTTCGCCAAGATTTTATATCAATATATAAGCATTGCTTCAATAAAAACATCCCTGATAGAGACATACAGTGCTAGGATTATCATGCAATTATCCTTAGCCCTTTTAGTGTAGAGGCAGTGATTAATTTCACTCCTTCTAAAACCCTGGGATCGAATGAAAGCATCAAACTTCTGATACCATTCTCTAGGCACTTGCTTCAGACCATAGAGACTCTTCCTCAGCTTGTAAACTAAATGCTCTTTGCCCTTTTCTTCAAAGCCTTCTAGCTACACCATGTAAATTTCCTCATGTAGATCCCCATGTAAGAAAGCTATCTTGACATCCATTTGCATAAGCTCCATATCCTCTGTTGCCACTCGTCCAAGCATGCATCTAAGTGTGGTCATCTTCACAATCAGAGAGAATATCTCATCAAAGTCCACACCCTTCTCTTGCTTGAACCCTTTAGCGACCAAACAGGCCTTGTACCTAGGCACATCATCAACTATGACCTTCATCTTGTAGACCCATTTACATGGCAATGCTTTCTTTCCATTTGGCAAAGAAACCAAGTCCCAAGTCTACTTTTTCATAAGTGAACTCATCTCTGATTGCATAGCATACTCCCACTTTTGTTGATCCTCGCACATCATAGCCTCTCTATAGCAAGAAGGCTCCCCGCAATCAGTAAGCATCACATAGTCCACCCCTAGAACAAACCTATTAGGCAGTCTAGACACTCTAGATGATCTTCTCAAGGGCATTTCAGCTTGCTGTCCCACCTGTATATCAGCCACATTTGGCTAATCATTTCCACCAATAGATCATCCATCATCTACCCTTGATTGTATACCTGTGGGAGTACTTGGTGGTACCATTTCTTGCACATTTGGTGCATGGACAGCTTGCTGTCTATCAACATATGCAAGTGGATTCACGTCCTAGAAAGTGATTCTGCTCATTTCCACATCCTTCATGGGTGTCCTATGCATCTTCTTCTCATTGAAGACTACATCATGGCTGCGTATGATCTTCTTTGCTTCTCGATCCCAAAGATGATAACCCATCTCTCCACTTTCACCATAACCCAGAAAGATGCATTTCCTAGACTTAGGATCTAGCTTCTTTTGAAGCTCTTTTGGCACGTGCATATGCCTCACACCCAAATATATGCAAATGAGAGTAAGAGGGCTTCTTGCCACTCCATGCCTCTTCAAGAATACCACCATCCAAACTCTTACTAGGTGATCTATTGATCACATGCACTGTAGTCTTCATCGCCTCAGCCCAAAAACCACCAGAAAGACTTGCATTGGAAAGCATGCATTGCAACCTTTCTTGAATAGTACGGTTCATCTTTTCTGCAACTGGATTTTGCTCGAGTATGAGGGGATGTGAGATCCCTCTTAATCCCATGTGTATCACAGAAATGCTGAAAGTCATGAGAGAGATACTCTCCACCAGTGTCAGTCCGTAGGCATTTAAGCATTCTACCTGACTGATTCTCAACCAAGGCTAGCCATTTCCGAAATACCTGGAATACATCACTCTTCCAAGCTATGGCATAAGCCCACACTTTCCTAGTTGCATCATCAATGAATGTCACATAGTATTCAGCCTTGCCTAATGACTGTGTAGGCATGGGATCACATACATATGAATGCACCAAATCAAGCTTTTCAAACTCGTTCTTTCCCATCCTTTTATGGGCTGATTTAGTCTGCTTCCCATAGAGACAGTGCTCACAAAATTCAAAATGAGAGAAACTCAAATGCGGTACATAACCCAAATGCAATAAGAGTTTCATCCCATTTTGGCTCATATGGCCCAGCCGCCAATGTCATAAAGAAGTGCTTAGCTGCTTGGTTATTGCAACAACATGATCAAACACCCTTGATTCATGTAAGGGATACAAAGTCCCACACTTGGCACCCCTAGCCAAAAGCATAGAGCCCTTCAGAATTTTCCAACTCTGAAAGCCAAAAGTGGTGTGAAAGCCAGCATCATCTAGATGAGCCACTAAAATATGACTTTTGGTCAACTTAGGCACATGTCTCACATGTTTCAAAACAAATGCAGACCCATTTGCAAAAGAAAACTTTATGTCACTTGCTCCCACTATGTCACATGTATAGTCATTTCAAGGATGCACACAACCTGTCTTTCCATTGTCATAAGTGGAGAACCATTCCCTATGGGGAGTAACATGGAATGAAGCACCAGAATCCAAAATCCAATCCTAGGAATATGCATCATCTAAAGTGGTAAGCAACTCCGCAGATAAACTAGACATGAAGAGAATGTCATCGTCACTATCATGTGTGACTGCATTGATCTCCTCGATCTTCACTTTTCCTTTTCCTCCCTTGGACTCTCTTCCTTCTGATTTGCACCCCAATTTTCATGCTTTTTCTTATACTTTTGCTCTCTCTTCAACTTGTAGCAATCCTTTTTGATATGGCCCTTCTTGCCACAGTGGTAACACTCAATGTTCCATGCCATGGATTTGCTATGAGACTTCCCTCTTTCTTGGGACTTCCCCCTAAACTGTGATCTACCCCTTTGCACATTTAAGGTTGCATCCTGCTTGTTGCCATCCATAGACTTCCGTCTAATCTCCTCAGCCAACAAGCTACCCACAACATCATCAAACTTCAGTACTCCACCAGGTGCAGAGTTACTCACAGCTATATGGAAGGTATCCCATGAGGATGGCAATGAACATAAGAGAAATATTGCCTTAGTCGCCGCATCAAAATTCATCTTTTGAGCCTGAAGCTAGCTGAAAATAATATTGAATTCATTCAAGTGAGAAGCAATGGAGACCCCTTCCTTCATCTGCAGCTCAAACAACCTCTTCATGAGGTAAACTTTATTAGAGGCAGATTCCTTCTTATAAGTGCAGTTTATTTCACAGTAGTAAATGAGCAAACTACGGAAGATTTGTGGAAGAAACTGCAAGATGAAGTCTAATAGTAGACTTTGCTAATGCATCCAACTCATTCCAATCATCATCAAACATATCTGCAGGCTTAGCTTCAATACCTGCCAAGGGTTTAATATGCTTCTTTTGAATAAGCACATCCTTATTTGTTCTTTCCACAAAGAAAAGTTTGTCCCATCAAACTTTTTAATGCTGAAAAACTCCTTTTCAGACATGGAAGAGGATGCCATGATGCAAATGAAGCAAAATCCCAAATGCTAGTGCCTGTAAGAGAGAGTACACCAAATACCAGGTGCACCCAAATGTGTATGCCAAAATAGAGTGAAATGTCACCAAAACTCAAAGCTCAAAGCATCAAAGGATACAGCTGACTCATGTGCATGTAGTATGCACCCATATGAGCAAATCTGGCCCAAAAGAAAATGCCAATTGCAATGGCAATCCAAAATGCCAATAAGTGCCAAATGGCTCAAGCATAAACACCGTCCATGGGCATATGCATCAACAATATCTCATCCAAGAGAGCATAACACTATCAGTGCATCACCTGCAATGTGTCAAAGCTATCCCTTAGCACAAACTAGCATCCATGTGCAAAGCGTCCATAAAAATACCATCCCACAAGGCAATCTGGGCCTATCAGCACATCCAATAAGGATCATAATGCATCCAAATGGCCTATAAATCATCCACTGCAGCCCAATGCACACCACAAATGAGTGCATACGGCTCAAACTACAACCAGAGTGATCTGCATAAGGTGTGCTCAAGAAATCATGGTCCCATGGCAATGACTGCTACTAAAAATAGAACCTAAGATGCCTCAAAGCATGGGTGCCATTGCATAATCGGACTTAGCAAGAAAATTTGCAAATATCTCTCTTTTGCTAGAACTCTGAAATCCCAAACGATGAGTGAGAAATGGGACTCAACACTTATCCACTGCCATGTGGCATAAATTTAAGGTTTCAAAACCATAGAATGAAAAATGCATAATAGAGAGATGAAATCCAATACATAGAGATCTATAACTCTGAAAATACTCCACTGAATCATGCAAGAACTGACACGTAGGGGTTTTCAGGCATCTGGAACACAATGGGACAGACGATTTTGGAAACTGTGTTCTCAATCACTAGGTCCGACACACAAACTGAAAAACGTTTTTGGAAACAGAACTGTTTGTAAACTCCACCGAAGTGCGAATGATGAGCAACATAGAAGTTTAGGACCTCTTGAGTCCACCAGAATTGACAGATGTGCAAATGGTTGCTCCAAACTTGAGTTCCAACACCCGGGCATAAAAACGTAGAAATTGACACAGTGAGTCAGAAATCCAATGAAACGATCCCAAATTCAAGAATGAAGGTGTTTCCAAGCTCTTGAAGTGAAATGGACACCAAAAGCAAGTAATAGTTTCCTGTACAAGTAAATACGGAGTCTTTGTCGTCAAATGGAACATAGAAAAGCTTTAAAAATGACTTTTTTCTTTGGAAACACTTAACAGGCTCTCAAAACCACTTCACAAAACCAAAGTGACTTTCCAAAGGTTCCTTCAAGGTCTCTGCACACTTGGATGCAAGATGACAAGTAAAGTCACCCACAAAGCTTCCCTTAGAGCTTCACAGAGCTGCTAAGCTTCCAAGCATTCATGCACGCTCAGCTCGATCACTCGGTTTTTGATACCAGTTGAGAGTGCTCTCAATGAAAGCAAGAATAGAAGAGAGAGAGAGAGAAACAGAGAGCCACACAAGTTTTGGTGGGTGCAGAACACCCTTATCTTCTTTTTCATTCATTTATATATGTGTTTGAGTATTGTACATAACAGGGGTAAAGGCATAGTGACCTTTACCCCCCACACCCCCCTAGTACCAAAGCACTGATCATGGCAAGCCCTTAACAACAAAGCAAGAAAGATCTTTCAAAGAGCCCCCAAAAAGGATGGAGAATAATGATAAGATCAAGGAAATAACATCACTGATAAGCCACATGGAGAGATCCTGCATAAAAGTCCACACTGGTCTTTTGAACAAAATGACTAAGTGGCTGAGCTGGTGCACTGTGGTGGGATACATTCATGGGCCAAGAACTTTGATAGATCTCTTAAAGGGGATGGTGCACAATGCCTACTCGCATAAAGATTTGTCTATCACCAACACACAATTCCTAAGAAATGGTTTTATAGTATTCCTCTTCAAAAACCCAGATATGGAAAGCTCGAGCATTCAGAATGGAACGTAAACTATCTAAAGCCAGCCACTATTTGTACAGATGTGGGATCCCTCCTCCACTCCCAATATGCCACCTCCTTCCAAAGCCCCCATTTGTGTGGAGTTACATAACCTCCCCCTATCTCTTTTTCCTTAGATAGAGATGCCCTGTTCACCACTGGGTCAGTTCTTGGGAGCAACGATGGAGAATTTCATCAACTTGTGGGGCAACCCACAAGAGTGTGTGTTAATGGATCTAGCTATCGATCCTCCACTAGGGACAATCAAAGTAGTTGATGGGGATGGGTGTGAGTTGATCCAAAAGTTTCTCTTTAAGAATATTTGGAATTCATGCTTTCTATGTGGTTTAGGGAGACACTTTATTAGGGATTTTCCTCCTCAATCTTGTAGGAACACAATAAGGAAAACCGAGGAGCCACCAACAAAAGTAGACAAAGAGGAGCTGAAGAAGATTGAAGAGGAGAAAAACAAGGTGAAAATGCATAGAGACAAGGGAAAGATGGTAGACCTCACAACTAGTTTTGATGCCCTAAGCAAGGAGAATCTAGAGGATAAGATTATAGAAGAAGTGAGTTATTAGGAGGAAGAAGAAGTAGTCCCTAACACCCAGACCTTTGAGGAGCAACTATGCTAGGCAGACACAAAAAGCAAAAAGGAGACAGCTTTTACAATTATAAGCGGGAAAAAAGCAATCCAACAAGCGAAGAAGAGGCAACCAAGAAGAGCAAGGGAGCCACCCCCTTGGGCCATCAAGTCTTGAGATGAGGGAAAGAAGAAGGATGTCAAGAAAATTTACTGTCTCTCCTCACCAAAGCCCAATACCATTCTAGAAAGAGAGAGAAAAAAAAGTTAGCGATCATGCAAAACCCTAATCAAAATGCCTTTTCCTTTCTTGGTGTAAACATCCAAGTTTTAACTAATGATCTACAGCCTGATCTAAAGCCTATCATTTTCAAGATTTGTGAATTTGGAGTCAAGCTAGATTTTTTAGCCCTCCAAGAGGTCAAGGTGGGAGGGGAAAAACTAAGATGGCAACTTAAGTAGATAGAGATAAAAAGGTGTGGGCTCATAATGGATCATGAGGAGGGAAAAGGTGGAGCAAATTTAGGAGTAGTAGGCCATTTAGTTGGTTTTAAATTTTAGGAAGACATCTCAATGTGCCAGGAAAGCGTGGGATTGGAGTAAAGTTCAGACACATGCATCTAAAGTGTGATATTTTCTCAATCTAAACCCCAAATGCATCCACAAGGACTATTTTGTGGGATGGGTTCTCTTTTGAGGATGAAACTATCCTCTTAGAAGATTTCAACATGGTAGAGGTGAGTGCAGATAGATGGAATGGATTAGAAACTATCATTCAAGAGAGTGAAGCTAGGTCATGGCAAGAGGTCAAGGACTTAGCAGAGTTGATAGATATTTCCGAAGGAACCTTATACACAAGGTAAAAAATAAGGAGGGAACAAGATTATGATAGTGTAGGTCAATGGGTGAATCTTTACCCATATAGAGTCATAAATATTAGCCCTGGTACCACTTTTAGGGTGGATTTATCAAATTTGAAACTCTAAAAACTAGCCCACGTTTATTTTTGGGCTAATTTATCAAATTTAAAGCTCTAAATATTAGCCCAACCAACTTGGGAAAGCCTCTAAATTAGCCCTTGGGCTAAAATTCGCCCCTAATTTTTTCCTTGCTCATACACTTAGACCAACAACCAGTGCAGCGCTTACCATAGGAAAGTAAGGATTGACAGGAATCTATGTCTCCAAGTCCATTTGTGAGGAAGCTTTGAAGTTCAGAACCAAAGGGCAATCCACCCTTGCATTTTTGGATCACAATCCGATCTTCTTGAATCTTGATAAGGGAGAGGGAAGAAGAGTGAAATCATGGTTTAAAGTAGATCCGTTCTTCTTTCAATTGCCGTATGTTAAAGAAAAAAGTGGTTGGATCTAGTAGGCAACTTTTGGGGGAACGGAGAGCATTTTTGACAAAAATAATCAGACACTACCTAATGCGATTACCTACTATGGGTTCTTGATAAACTAGGAGTTGTTGGCTCTAGGTGAGAAGGTGGCTTGCCTGTTTGGAATAGGGCCACTGCATTGTGTCTCAATGGAGCGGGAAGGTCCACTTAGAACATTCCATTCATAGAGGTGCCCCTTAGCCCCCTTATTTTTCTCAATAGGCTCTGTCCCTCTCATATAGTACCTCGGGAAAGATGCTAGGAGAAGATGGCCTCTCACTGGAATTCTATCAAGTCTTTTGGGAGTCCATAAGTCGTTTCCTCATGCAGCTAAATTGGAAAGAAACAGCAGTGAAAGGTTATCTCTTTTCTATATTGAACACAAGAATGATTAAGCTAATCCTAAAAGGGGGGCAAAAGGACGAGCTCAAGAATTAGAGGCCACTTACAATGCTTAACACTTGCTACAAAATATTTGCCAAAGTCCTGGCACTTAGGTTGGAAGGGAAAATGCACGTTTGGATTAGAGAAGACCAAAAAGGATTTATCCAAGGCTACTACATTCTGGGAGCAATCCTCACTCGATGGCAAGGACTGGAATATGTTGAATAGCATGGGCAAGATATCTATTTGATGAAAGTTGATTTTGACAAAGAATATGATAGGATCGGAAAGGGGATTCATTCATTAGGCTTTGCAAGACATGTTAATTGGACCCAATTTTAGGGGCTTTTTTGATGCCTTACTCGAGGGGGCTAAAGCTAAAGTGGAAGGTAATGGGAAAATTTCAAACGCTTTTTCTCTAAAAAGGTCCATTACAAAATGATGTCCCCTCTCCCCCCCACTTTTTGCTATTGCGGCTGATGTACTTGGCTGGCTCATTCAAAGAGAGGTTGACAATGAGAATATTGTAGGTATTTATCTCGAGGTAAACAAGCAAATTGTGTGCTTGTAGTTTGCTGACACAACAATCTCACTCCAACAAATGATCCCAAATCAGTAGGTACAATGATGGAATGCCTTGAGACCTTTTGTTTGACCTCAAGATCAAAAGTTAGCCACAATAAGTCCAGCATTTTTGGCACAAGATCCCAACCTCCAATTGCTTTGCTAGACATGAGGTGCAAAGTTCTCAAAGAGAGAGTTTTTTTGACTCCTTGGGATACCAATGGGTTCAAGTGCTCAAATAAGAGTAGGTGGGATTTGGGTCATCCAAAAATTCAAAGAGAAAATTACAAAAATGGTAGGGTCTCCAACCCACCTTGGCCAAAAGAAGGCTTGTGCTAGATCATTATATTTACCTATCGAGTTTCCCTCTAAGAATGCTTTGACACAAATTAACATGCTTTTTAGAGCCTTCCTGTGGGGAGGGGACTTGAGCCAAAGGAAAATGGCTAAGGTTTACTGGAAGTATTGCTTGATGCTGAGAGTAAAGGGAGGACTAGGTATAATAAATATAGAGCAGAGCAAGGCTCATTGCACAATGGATCCTTAAAGCCTTCCAGGAACGCAACATTGATTGGGCCTTCTTGTTCTGAATCAGGAAAAATATCAAAAAACTTAAGCATGTCACATGCAAACATTGGAAAAACTATCCTGAGGGCACTGCAGTTTTTAGTAAGGAGCCTTTTATCACCAAAGGATCAAAACTATGGAAGTGGATGTGGAAGGCTTGGGAACTCAAGACTGCCCTACTATGGAAAGGATTTAATTGTCCCTAGACTTTAGAATTAACCACTTGGACCTGTTGCAATCAAGGAGAGACAAACCCGATGGGACAAGGAATCATTGACCTAGATGGGAGTGAAGAACAAATTGATGTAATGGCTCCATACCAAGGATTTCAAGGTCTATGTGTTAGTGTGTCACTTATGTGTGCTTGTGTGTGTGACCACATGGTGTGTGTGTATGTGTGGTGAGTGTGACTAGATTAGGTGGTAGAAGGTTCCAATGCATGTGATTGAGATAATCATGGATCAGATTGAGAAATTAGAGGAGAGATTTGTGGCTCTAGAGATGATCTCTTGGGCACATTGATTGTATCACTTGCCTACTTAAGGCCGCTTCTACTCATGAATAAATGAGCTCTTTTTCTTTCATTGTTGTCTACATCATGTTTCCATTCATGCTCCAACATGTGGTATCAGAGCCACTCCGACCTCTATGAGCCTTTATAGCTTTTAAAACTGTCATGTGAAAGTTTTCCTCTTCTTAGTTGTGAAAGCCAAAAGAACTCTCTCTCTTAGTACAAAAGGAATAGATGAACCCTATATGTGGGTCTCAAACCAAACTCAACCAACCTAGGTGGCATACTAACTGAGTCACTAACTAGAGTACATAAAGATAGCTGTCATCTAGCTATTATTCATGGACGGTGTAGCAACTGCATCTACAGCAAACAAGTCGGTGACATAAATGCACAATGGTCACCCTGGCATATCACGAGTGGAGCTCGATATCTCAACAGAGATGATAGCTAGAATTAACAAAACATGGTACTGGAGAGACGGCGATATTATATGGTCTCACAGATTCTCTAAAGTCTAGGACGGTGAGATCTCTAAAAAGCAATCGTGCCTTCTTTGGCTCATCTTACATCGAGGTATCTGGACTGCAGCTCGAGCCTAAAAGATCGGTCATGGGAATGGTTGGTGTAAACGATGCAATAGAATGAGAGAGGATATCCCACATTTGTTCCTCAATTGTTCCTATTCCAGGGAACTATGGCATTTGATACACCGACACATTGCTCCCTTCCCTTTTAGCTCGATCATTCTGCTTGGAGACTCTCTTAACAGGGCTCTGCAAAGTCTCAATGCTTTGGTCAATTTGGCTTCAAAGATGCAATAAATTGTTTAATAATGTTCTAATGGATACTAAAAGTGTTTTTGAATCAGTATGCATGACCACAGGAACGAAGAGCTAACGTCAAGAAACTCGGCCTTCTGCACACTCAAGCCCAAGACTACTTCAAGGTTGAAGAAAAACTTGCAAATGAAGAATTCATGCTGCTGGACCAAGCCAAGGCACTGGTTGAATTGGTGGAAGCCGAAAAAGAAGAGTTCGTGCAGAATAGTGGCACCCCAGCCCCAACCCCCTTTGTCTCTTGTTGAGTCCTTCCCCCCTCCTCAGCTCCTCCTACATCACCACTTCCTTCTGCTACTAGACCAAATGTCATTGCTACGTTAGTGGATCAGATCATGTCTCCTCTTGTGCATCCCTTCAAGAGACCAACCTCGCACACAGATCCATCCAGTGTTTCATTCAAGGTTCGTCGAGAAGCATTCATTTGCTGAAGAATTCACGGAAAGAATGCACAATCCCGTTGCCCCTCCACCAGCTCCTATGTCTACTCTTACAGCTCCTAATGCCTCTCTGTTAGTTCTTGCTCAAGTTAAAGAAGAACTAGAATAGATGTGTATCTTATGAGGAATCCATCTGGATGGGCCAGATCATGTTTTGTTGTATCCCTAAGGACTACTTGTTTGTACTCACGTCTCTTTGCTTTGATAGTATGCTTGCTGCCTATCATAGAAAGCTTTTCTATTGATAATGCATAGTTGTATATAACCTTTATGATAATATAATATAACACTCATTTTTGGAAAAAAAAAAAGAAATATTACACCCACAAAGTCACCCTAAGATTTCATCATCACTAATGGTAAAAAAACTTAATTCAAATCAAATGAACATGAAAGATTATTTATATTATAACAAAGAAACCAAATGAAGTATAAGTGAAATATGTACCAAATGGGAAATCCATATGACAAATAGAAAACTAAATCATTTAAATATCTTAAAATATGTCCATATATCAAAAGTTAAATGTCTAATTGGACATCAACACAATCTATACATGGCTTATCAACAGTGGTAGCAATGTCTCTTCTTGTACAATAGTTGAACCTATTCTAGTTTCCTCAATAGCTTCATGCTCCAGCTTAACAAATTCACCGGCCTCATCATGAAGGGGAGATTAAGGCTCTGATGACAATGCTTGCACCTGCGATCATTACTAAATACAATTTTTATGTAGCTGAGATAAAAAATCAGGCTTGGAAGATCACAAGCAACTCTTTAAGAGAGGCTTGGAAGATCATAGGCAATTTTTATGTGGCTAAGATAAAAAATCAAGCTTAGAAGATCATAGGTGACTCTCTAAGAGAGGTGACTAAGGAAAAACCTTTCAAAAAAGAGTGGTGATTAGAGAAAAACTTGCAAAAAATCTAATTTTGAACATGGTCTCGTAGGCTGCTTTTCTCCCAAAAAGTACGCTGAACCCTTTTAAAAATTCCAAATTATGACATAATTTGATGATATCATTGAGCCATGTCATAAAGTTGACCCTAAACTCGATGACAACATCAAGTTGTGGTGAATGTTATGATAAAAGTCGATGATAGCATCAGATTTCGGAATGATTGTGATAGAACTTGATGGTATCATCGAGTTTTTTCATAAGTTATGACAAAACTTGATGATATCATCAAACTTTGTCATAAGTTATGATAGAATTCGATAACATCACCGAATTTCGTCACAACAAATATAGAAATATTAAAACGATGATAACTTTTAAACCAAGACTCCATTTTGGGAGCTGTCTGGCTCAAAATTTAGATCACGAGTGGCTCAACAATCATATTTTAGCACTTTGTTATAATTTTAAGTTGAATGAACTCCAAAATTGGGTGACAGGTAAGGGGGTCATTATCTACTACAAAATTCCTTATAGAAGGAAATTCCATCCAACCAACACATATACCGTACAAGCACCAAACAATAATCCTAGCATAAATATAGCTCTAATTTCCCATGTTCAACAAATCATATTATGGCTCATTGCTATTTTGTTGCAACTTATGACATAACTTGATAACATCATCAACTTCTATCATGAGCTATGAGTCATAATAGAATCAACTTTCCTGATGACCTATAGATGCCTTTATCATAGGATGGAGATCAAATTTAAACTTTCACTAATAGATGAGGATGCAATACATACTGGCATCATCTGGGAATTAGAAAATATGTGCTTGATGAGGAGAGAAAAATATGCAGAGAGTATGATGGGTACCTTCTTCTTTTATTTTGATATGATAAATTGCAATCATGTTAAATTTCTTCCTTGTGTGTACATCAATTTAATGGAGAACATGCTCAATATAATGTATTCATGAAAATCCACTCAAGTCAAGAATTCCATTTTTCCAATGTTTTTTTTTGTTGGGACATATAATAGGAAGCCAGTGTTTCAAAAATGAGTTAAAAATGGCAATTTTTAATCGTGTAAAAAAGAATCTTCCATTCAGTTATTGTTTTTACGAAATAGTTCTCACTTCATTTGCAATGGTGTAGAATAGTGTTCTTTGCTTCTTTTTCCCATTCACAGTGGTTCTTGTGTACACATTCTAAAAGACCTTCACCATCAACTTTTTGGAAACTTGATTCATCTCACGAGGGCAACATGACATGTTCTTTGGACCACATTTTTTGCACTCACCCAATAGACATTGACAATAGTGGAATGTGGCTCCAACAAATTTGGGGCACACCACAGACTACCAAAGGGGAGTGACACCAAGGTGACACCCTTGTAAGCCTATCCAAAAGCTCAACAATCTTCACTATTTCCACATATTTGACAGTCAATTGCAAGATGCTCCATGAAGACCAAAACTTTGGTTCCTTAGCTGATTAACTGCATCCTTGAAAGAAATCATCTACACGTGATAAGTGCAGTAGCATGTGTCTTTAAGCTCTCACATGAAATAGGTCTTCCAGCACTCAAATGAGAATGCCTGTAACTCTTCTTGATTGGGAACATTAGGAATAACTGGTTCTTGTTCAGCTCCAGTAATGAACTCCCAATAGCCTTTTCCCTTAAGGAAATTCGTCATTCTAAACTTCCATGCTTGGAAGTTGTTCTTGTCAAGCTTTTCAGTGACAATCTATGAAAGAGCATCAGATGCCATTACAGAACACTACAAAATATTATGTCACCACAAAAAAACACAACTTCTGCCTCACAAGGGCCAATCTGCAAAATTGGCGAGAGTGGTATTTGACCACACAGACACTTCCTAGTGACGATTATGCATCAATAGGCAATAAGAATGATTCAATCACTCCCAATATCTCTGTGCATAGGCATATGATGTTATTTCTATGATAACTTTTCACCGACCTGCAGAACAGTGGTCGCATAGCAAAAACAGGGCACTTTCTTGAGTGCCTACAAAAAACATCTGCCACCAAAACGGGCCTCGAAATGGCCTCAAATCAAAAAAATAATTTCACTGCCCTCTCACCACACCGCAAAGGGTGTCCAATCTGAGACAGTGCACTCTTGCACTTTTAAGCTGTGCTACCTGCAGAGATTTGCTCCCAAACTCGAAAAAAAAGGAAAGCAACACTGATCCTCTTACTAGGACACCACGAACTTGGTTTGCTTTCTTGAGCTCCTTACCACGAACCGAGCTCTGATACCATGTGAAGAGAGTGGGAGAGAAGGAAGGAGTCTCACTTGCAGCTTTCTCACATACACAATGGGGGAATATACACAAAGGTGGAGGCTGAAAATAGTTCTTCTCTTCTTAGTTGTGAAAGCCAAAAGAACTCTAAGTACAAAAGAATAGGTGAACCCTATATGTGGGTCTCAAACCAAACTTAGGTAACTAAGGTGGCATACTAACTGAACCACTAACTAGAGTACATAAAGATAGCTGTCATCCAGCAATTATTCATGGGTGGTGTACCAACCGCATCTGTAGCTAACAAGCCGATGACATAAATGCACAATGGTCACCCTGACATATCACGAGTGGAGCTGGATATCTCAACAAAAGCTGAGCCATGCTTTTTACCTCAAAAATATTGTGTTAGGAAGGGGGATAAACCCTTACCAGAGTTTGTACCATCTAATGAGATTGAAGAGGATATGTTTGTTGTGCAGTTTGGGCATCTGATGTAGATTCGGAGATGGACTCGAGTTGGATGAACAAGGTGGCCCAATTTGGGTGGCAAAGGGTGCTCATATAGCAAGGGATCAGAAGGGAATGCCAATAACATTCACAACAAGTTTATGGTATAAACCAAATCCTTTGAAAAGTCTCCCCAAAAAATACACAATCAAACAACTATATGAGGGTTGCTTGTAAAAGAAACGTGAATGGATTCCAAATAAAAAGGGCTTGACAAAGGTGGAAGTGAGTAGCGTTATTCATTGCTGGACATCAAGGACTCAAAGTTACAAAAAGAAGCATGGCCATGATGTTAAAAAATGTATTACTATTCCTGTGATCCTAACCTTGCACATATTAAAACATCATTTGGCTAGGCTTAACCCATCAAGTGAAAATGCAATAGCAGAATCTAATGACTATGAATGAGATTAAGAAGCATAGGATAATATATTGTATGCCTTGTTCCTTAAAAATGGTATATCTTTACACCGTGACCTTGAAACATATTATTCAATCAAACGGTGTATCTATACACCCCCTATATATTGAATTCAACAAACTCTTTTCCATACAATAAAATAGTGTATCTATACACCCCCTTTATATTTAATTCAACCAACTCTTTCCATATATTGCATATTGAGTGGAGGTGCACAACATTTTAAGCTTTATCAAACCATATTTGTGTGGGGATGATCCATTCTTTTGCAAATTTACCCATGATGTTTCGAGTAAAGGGCACCACTTACAACTTTAGGGAATTCTTAGGTTTATTCTGTGGAACTTACACATCTAATGCTCCCAAAATACCCAATTTATGAGTCTACTAAGTGATATTGAGTGGAGGTGACCGGTTCAAAAAAAAAAGTCCAAACGAAGTGAGAAAGTCCAAATTTTATGAATATAGTGTTCTTTACAATCATTCTCCTTTGCAAGTGGCATAAGATTTACAACAAGGACAACATTTTACCGGATAGGTACTCAAACAATGTCCTCTATGTCCTCCTCTACTATTCTCTCTTGGCATCTTTTTTTTCTTTGGTTTCCCAAGAGCCAACAATGTCATTTTTTTCTCAAGTTGACCAGGGCACAACAATGTCTTTAACTCTTCATGAAACACTGTGGTTGTTATGCGCACACATGGAAGAAATTATGAGGCACGTATGCTTGCAAATATGTCAAAGCAAACATTGTGGCACCCACACAACATGCATGACACCCCCTCTTGACCAATCAATGGCAATGCATAACACAAATAACTCTCACCCCATACCAAGGTATTTATCATTCATACATGTGGTATTTACAATATTATGGGGTTTTAAGAAAATAGGAAGAGTGAGTCATATAAAGAGGTGGGCTCATGTCCATGTGTTCCAATGATATAAGAGAGGCCACATGCCAAGTGTGTGGAAGGCATGTGGAGGAGTGTGGAGTCAAGAGCAATCCTTCTAGAATTCCTATGTGGAATAAGGAGGATGTGGACATATGGAAAAGAGAGGGAGCTCCAAAGACTGACTCATTGCAGCCACCGGAACAACCAGTAGCACGTGACATGGTTTCTTCCCCGACTAAAGGAACGAGAATGGAGTCAAAACAAGGCTGGGCTAACGTATTTGAGAGGTTTAAAGGGTTCCAAACGAAACCAATCAAAGGTCCCAAAGGTTATCCCTATGGGCTCCACGTGGGGAGACTCTTGACTTTCTCAATATTTTAAGAGTCTTGAGCATCTTTTGATGGGACACATGGCAAGAGTAGCCAAAAAGGACATGATGTTTCTCTTCTTTCGATCTATCTTTCCAATTGCCATTATATCTTTGTTCTATCTTTCCAATTGACATTACATCGCACCTGTTTATTTCATAGAGAAATACATTGAGTTTTTTTACTCTTGAGCTAGGATCAGAGTGAGTTCAAATGTTAGGTTGTATTGAAGACTCCATGAAGATGTAATCCCTCAATTCTAAAATGTGTTGCATGTACAATTATTATTCGACTACCACCCAACATATCCATCAGTCAGTCAGACTATCACCCCAAGAGTCTCCAAATCAACATTAAACAAAAAATTGCTCAATTACAAATGTCACAGCACATGCTAACATGTGACTCAATCAAACAAATTGGTATAAAATGTGTGAGAGAGACTACAAGATGGACATTAAACAAAAAAATCAGTGGGTGGATGCTCCCTTTTTTGTTGCCCACCATCCATTTTCACATTGAAAACAAGTAGCTGTGTGATTAGATTACGATGCTTGGTGATCCTAGTTGCAAACTATAAGTTGATCATATAGTCAAAAATAAGGCAAGAAATGGATTTTGTAATGCTTCCAATGAATGTACCACTTTCACATCATCTAGAATGTCTTCAATGATTATCTTTGGTGAGGACCTGACCGGCTACTTGCAAACACCTAAAAAATAGGCCAAAAAATAATTTTGTTAGCTTTGTCATCATAAGATGACAAAACTATCAATTTTTTCCACTTTCTTGCTAAAGTTTTCCAAGCTGTGATGGTACATGGCTGACGGCATGATTGTATGGAAAATATAGGCTGAAAAGACTAGGTAGGTCTCCTAACCTATCTAGAATAATACTTGAAACAATAGTCAAGGGAATAAAAATGTTGTCTATGAAATGGAAAAGAGAGGACTCAACCACAACAAAGAGAAACACAATTCACTTGAGAGATTATTGAAGGAGAGCTTTAGTGTCTATAGTGATGGGAGATCTCTAGGCATGGTTCCCCTTTGAAATGATATTCTTCAAAGTATATGTCGATGAGGCTCTTGAGATGTGCAAGAAACCAAGGAAGAATCCCTATAAAAGAATTATGGGTGCATCGGTCAAAAGAAGCAACATTGCCTTCAAATCTTGGTAAAGAACCCAGAACGTTGCCCTCGAATCCATTCAATTGGTCATAGGTTTTGCAATTTTGGGTTGGTGCATCGGTCCAAAAAAATCAACAATGTTACCTTCGAACCTTTTGACTGGTTGTAGGTTTTACAACTCCCTAGAGCTCTATCCTAAAGCATAATGTTTATTGGTCGAACCTTCTTACCTCCTTCCCCATCTTCCCAAAAATGCCCCATCTTCTTTTGGAAGATGGGAGTCAATGGACTTTTTGACTTTGAGAACACCAACAGAGGAGAGCCATTCCACCAATGACAACTCTACAGGCTTGAATAATCCTCTAGGACTGGAATACAATTTGGTGAGCGATGACTTCTCTTATGAAGATGGAGACTTCATGGGAGTTCAACGTGGTGATCACTTCTCGGTTGAAGATGAAGAAGGTTTGTTCACTTTTGATGGATACCCTTTCAGTTCAAGTTCCAACAAACCGAGTCAAGCTGGCAATGATGAGGTGAAACATTTTGGCACTCCATGGACTCTGGCAGTCAAGGCATAGGTAGACGTTTGATTCGGTGAAAAACGCTCATGAATTGTGGATGCAAAGAAGCAATCTCCATAATGAAGGGTGGAAGAAGAGATGGAAGTCTCAATTATGGACGGTTGAAGAAAATATGTACTCCAATCTTTGCGATGATAAGTTGTGAAGATGTGAGGATGCCTAGTCCTCAAAGTGACAAAGAACAAGATGAGAGAGAGACAGTTCAGAATTCAAGGGGCAAGGTGCCTCAATTATAAGTAATTTTAACCTAATGATTTACATTCACCGACTCAAATCTGAGGGCTCAAATTAGTTGCATGGTCATAATTGATTAGCGTTCTTAATATATTATAGATTATTTGGCCCTATTTGAGGGCAAGTGTCTATAGGTGATATGAAACTTCAAAACTAGCTTGTATTTGAAAGGGATGTAAGTGGCAAGGGGAGAGATTAAATCTACTTTAGAAGAAGATGATCAAACAAACTAGGAGTAAAGAGTCTGAGTACCCTCCCAAAGTTATTTTTATTAGAAAACATGGAGTGCAAATAAGAGAATCCTTAAAGGTGGAAAACTCTCACAAGAGGAAAGATCAAAATGAAACAATGGGGGGGAGAGAGAGAGAGAGAGAGATAGAGAGAGAGAGAGAGAGAGAGAGAGAGAGAGAGAGAGATTATCCAAATTCAAATGTTATACTTGATTCCACACCACACACTCCAATTTTGTGTGTACATATACAAGTATTCAAGGATTTGGCTCCTTATCCCCAAATCCACACAATCACACATCATTGGCACTTCACATACTCAGCCATAACCACTCATCCATACAAATTTTTTTTTACATTTCATGAAGATGTTATAACATCCCTTCTCAATTCCATCATGTGGCACATATGAAAATCGTTGCATACCCACATTCATTGCATGTAATGGTACACTTCGTGTGGGTTGTATTAACTAGAAAAGAATTCAATGCATGAGGCTAGATGCTAGGCATGGCGACGCTCGAGGGCCATGGAGGAAAAGGGAACGTGAGGGAAGAAGTGTTAACATAGGTAGGGAAAAAGATTGAGAGGGGTGGGAATGAAGAGGGGGACTATGGCACAAGGGGGAAGGAAGAGGGGGAAGAGGAGTATGTACATGATGGGAGGTGGAATGTAGATATGGAGACATCAAGGGAAGAGAGTCATGCTTTATTGGAAAGATGGGGGAGGGGAATCAAAGTACTAGCCAGGTGGCTTTACAAGAATGAGAGTGTTCCATCAAGGAATAGCCCCCTCCTTTTATAGCCAAGAGAGGGGGTCTCTCCCAATAAATGCATCCTCCCACATGCATGGTGTGTGTGGAAGAGTGTCCCATGTGGGCTAGGCGGTTACACACTCTCAGTTGTGTGCGACAACCCTTTGCCTCATTTTTCCACATACATCAACCCCCATATCCCAATCTAAGATACTCCCTTGGTCTCTTCCCAATTTTATAATACGTTCAAACATCTAGGAGGACAAGTGGAGGGTTGGCACAAGGAATCTTGCCACCTCATCCTACTTTCCCATTATTTAACTTGCATTCTTGGACTTTCTACACCCCCCCCCCCCACATGGGCCTATCCTAGATGGAGGGAATAATCCAATATAATATCTATCTCCACCTATTCTATATTACTTCTCCCATGGTCCTTGGGCCATATCTCACTAAATGCAGGCATGGGACCACCTAGGTGGAGGGGTGGTGCATGGAGGACCCATGCCACCTTATCACTTTATATTATTACTACCATGGATTATGTACAACACACCTTATTACATGGAGGGTGGCACATGGTCATGCCCTGCCACCTCAACCCTGGGCCTTATGCACACCATATTTTATTATACTATTGCCACACATACAAGCACACACACATATTTATGCCTTTTACTTTGGTCAAATTTATCCATAACAGTTCCCCCCCAGGCAGGGAATGCATAGCATTTCCATGCCTGGGACCATCACGCACAAAGAAGAGCTTGAGACAATGGTTGTTGATCACCTTCTTGCCATATGGCTCATGCAGCTCTTGAACTTGTACAGACCCATTGCTACATTCTCTGATGACTTTGTATGGACTAGTCTACAGTGGCAGGAACTTCTTATCCATTTGGTGGTCTAATTTGTTATCAAAGCATAGCACAACATCCCCCTCAGCAAAGTGTCTTTCCCATCCCTTGTGACTTTTAGCATCCAAGTGGGCCTTTTGTCGATTCTTTTAGATCTCTATTTGATGTAGTGCAAGGCATCGGGTTTCATCTAGCTTCTCAAGTTGTACCAACCTAGCCTCTATATGTTTGAGGCCTCAATATTTTTAGAGCAGAGTACTCTCGACTTGTTGCGGGGGATGTAATCTGAGTCCTAGCAATGTGCATGGTCTTCGACCTCTCCATCGTATCCTCCTTTGGATCCCTAAAAATTTTTAATGCAATAAGCTCGACTAGTAGAAAACTAAGTTGTACAAATTCCCTCTTGCTCAGATGAGGCTCTTAGCAATGGCTAGATGTAATCTTTTGGTCTCTAAGGTTGTCAATGATCTTTTGGCTCAATGGATGTAATGTTTTGGTCTCTAAGGCTCTCAACAATTGCTGAGCTTTTATTACATTTATGTAATCTATTGACCATACCGACTAGGTGTCACCCATCGTGATAGTTCTAAAGAAGAATGGAAAGATTCAGTATGCGTAGACATGAAGAAAGATAATGATGTCACTAGGCATGGCCACTACGCCTTACCATTCACAGAACATGTCCTGGAAAGGGTAGCCAAAAAGGAAGCCTATAGCTTCCTAGACGGATTCTCTGGGTGCAACAGTGTCGATCACTTCGCAGGATCAACACAAAACGGCCTTTGCAACCAAGTGGGGTGTGTATGCAGCTAGAGTAATGATATTTGGGTTGACCAACATGTGCGACACCTTCCAACAGTTGATGATCACACTGTCTTCAAGGAGTAAAAATGTGAAAACATGTATTGCAACCTAGAGAGTTTGTTGGGTTGTTAACACGAAGTTTTCTTGAATGACATATGCGTGAGCTCGAAGTGGGATGATCACCTGAAATCCATGAGACTAGTAGAAAAGTGCTGATTATACCAAATATCCCTAAATCCCCTTAAGTGCCAATTTGGGTTAAACATAGAATAATTCTCAGCCACATAGTGTCCCGGAATGGTATCTCCATGACCACAACAAATTCAAGCTCATACCACCCCCCACAAATGCCAAGAGACTGCATACTCAGGAATCCAATCCACGACCATATCCAAGAGCACCAAATCCAGCTCCTTGGGCTCCATCAATTACAAGCTGAGGAAGTAGACTCATCATTTGAGTATGAAACAAAGTACCCAGTGTACTATGTAGAAGGTGCAGAGGGTCTAATACCAGTTTATGCAAATCAAGTACGTCCCAACACATATCGAGCACCAATCAAGTGCTACGGTTATGGAGAAAATGAGTGCTGTCATCATGGTAGCCCCACTACTTTCTAACCACTCTATAGAGATTGTGGCATAGGACATGCCTGTATGGATTGTCCCATGAAAAATAAAGTCCCATAACAAATAGAGGTTGAGCCCACAGAAAGAGGCCACCAAGACCCTAACATTCCAATCCAACCAAAGTGACTTTTTAAAAAGAAAGCAGAAGTGCCTCCATCTCCACCATGCAATGAGCAGCCGAGCTCGTTCACATCAACTCCCGAGCCTCAAATAAAAGAAGCTCCATACCCAAATGCAGAGGTGGAAAAGGCTCATTTTTAGGCACTTCAACGATGGGTACAAAAGGAATAAGCTCAATTTGAGGCTAAGAAACAAGCTTAATTTGAGGTTGAGAAACAAGCTCAAGACCCAATCCATGACTTGGCCCCACAAAGTATTGATATTGTACTCGAGCCTTTGTTCCAACAACAAACTCCACAACATAATGTACCGTCATGTCAACTTGAAGGAGCCGCACTCTCTAGCATCCTGAGTTGCCCTATGTTAATTCCCATCGGAATCCTCCTACAGAATTGTCCCAATCTCTGGGTGAGTTTCAAAGGATGGATTGAACTTGCAAATCATCCTCCACCTATGAACGACATCGAAGATATCCCTATGCGGAGTGAGAGAGATGACATACGCAACATTACTGTGCCTTTGATCCACAAGGCATATAATCAAGACCAAGCCATAGTGGATGGTGGAGCAGGTGTAAATGTCCTATCAAAGGAGCTCTACGAAGAATGGGGTCTCCCACCAATGCAAAAGGCTAATTTCAACATACGCCTTGCCGATGATTCACAGGCTAAACCCTTGGGAATAGTAAATGGCATGTCCACAAAGGTCATAGGAGTTTGCTTTTCCCTTCAATTCACAATCTTGGATCTCCCCAAAAAATCCTATCAAATCTTTCTGGGACGTCCTTGGTTACGAGAAGCATCAGTCCTCCATGACTGGGGAACTGATAGACTGACAATCCAGAATCGTGACACTGCAGTCAAGGTGAATGTGGGAACAGGAGCTATAAAACTGTTAGAGTTAGCTCAAATGTCCACCTCTCATGTAACCCACCAATATTCCGTGTACCCAATGTTGTAAGGCCCCCATATGAGGAGAAGCCATGATGGGTATCGGATATTGGGAGGGATCCCCAGTTTAGACACTAGAAGGGGTCTTAGAGTAGACCAGATGGTTATGAGACGGCTTAGGAGCCAAGAGTAGATACCCGTCTACACAAAGGGGGGGTTCGGGGGGGCGATAGCCCCCCCGATAGCAAGGGGTCCGGGGGGCGCAGGCCCCCGGTGGGGGTCTGGGGGCAAAGCCCCCAGCGGCAGGGTCCGGGGGCCTGCCGTCGGGTCCGGGGGCCCGACGGCATGTTTTCTGAAGGGTCGGTTGGTCTTTCAGGCCGACTGTCTATTAGGCCGACTGCCTATTACAAGGCCGACCGTCAACCACTCACACTATATAAGTGGCCACCCCCTATCATCATATCACCAGTTCTTCATGCTCATAGTCCTCCATCCAGCATCTGTCTAGATCACCATCGAAGCTCTGTCTGTAGAGCGCACGGGTGGACAGCCAACCATCAGTTGTATCAGCAGTTTGGTATATCAGAATTTTTGTATTCTCTCCAGCTTTCCATCGTGTACTTGCATTTTGTTGTTATCTTCCGCTGCGTACTATTTTCTTACATGGTATCAGAGGTCAGGCTATCTGAGTAACGACTTTATTGCAAGTTCAACGAGCTTTGTTAGCAAAGGCTACTAGGAGTGATGGCTGCACCAACCCCGTTGCGAATTCGTCCACCTGCCTTCAATGAAGGCAAGCTCGATGGGACGAATTATACTTTGTGGAAATTCAAGATTAGCGCGATCTTGGATTCATATGAGCTTCTGGATACTGTTCTGGGATTGGATCCAGAACCGGTTGGATCACCGAATCCAAACAACCCCAACGTCATAACGCCACCGAATGCAGATCTTCTTCGGGCATGGAAACGAAGGAACGCAGATGCACTCTGCGCTCTTGTTACCAGTTCAAGTGATTCTGTTTTGACTCTGATTCAGCACACAGACAAGGCAAGTGAGGCTTGGAACATACTGAAAGGTCAGTATGAAACGCGGAATCAGACCAGAATTCAAAATCTGGAGAATATGCTTGCTGCAGAGAGGTGCTCTGATGGAGAATCTGCTGAGACATTCATCACACGGATCAAGAATCTACGTGATCAGATGGCGGCGGTTGGGATTACAAAGACCAGCGAAGAGTTGGCCAGAAGGTGCATTCGGATCCTTCCACAAAAGTACGATGCATTGGTTACGACACTCAACACGCAGGTAAGAAATCCACCCCTCACTTTTGAAGAGTTCAGTGCGATGCTTCTAGAGGAGGAGATGCGAATGAAGACCCGCGATGGCGGAAGTGATGCAGCATTCTCAACCACATCCAAAGGGAAGGGTGGAGAGAAGAAGAATGGTAAGAAGAAGAAGTTTTCAGGTAAGTGCCACTACTGCAACAAAAGCGGTCACATGATCAAGGATTGCAGAAAGAAGCAGCAGGACGAAAAGAATGGCACTACACAGTCTTCTTCGAAAGGCAAGGAATCTGCCAACACAGTTGAAACTGAGTTGGAGCTATGGGTTGCAATTGAAGAAATATGCTCCTCAACAGAAGTTTCAACAACGAATGATTCGTGGCTCCTTGATAGTGGAGCGTCCCGTCACATGACCAGAAAGAAGGACTGGTATAGCTCTTTCAAGCCTCTACAAGAGCCCATGAACGTGACGGTCGGTAATAATGCAAAATGCCCTGTGGAAGGTATAGGTACTATCTCTCTTTCCATTCAAGAGGGTGAAACTAAAGAGCTTTCTGATGTATTACTAGTTCCTCAGCTAAAGAAGAACTTGCTTTCGGTTGCTGCGATAACTGATCGCAACTTGGAGGTGCGTTTCAAGAGGACCGGAGCAGAAATCCTTAATGCAGCGGGCAAGGTGGTCGGCAAGGCAGTAAGGAAGAACAATCTCTACGAGCTGACGGCACTAACAGTCTCTTCAGGAGTGGGCATCAGTAAGGTATGGCATGAAAGATTTGGTCATCTTAGTTATCCTATTCTTTTGGAAATGCAGAAAACAGGGATGGTTGCACACTTGCCTGCACTCTCAAAGGTGCAGGAACCTTGTGAAGCTTGTATGATGGGCAAGCAACAAAGGAAGGCTTTTCCACATGAGAGCGGCTATCGGGCAAAGGCTCCTCTAGAATTGGTTCATGCTGATCTCAGTGGGAAAGCTCCGACTCAAGCTTTGGGGGGATGTAACTACTATATGCTTATCGTCGACGACTATAGTAGATACATGTGGGTGTATTTTTTACGAGATAAGGCTGAAGCTCTTGGAAAATTCAAACAGTGGCAAAAGATGGTGGAAAACGAAAGCGGGCTGAAGGTAAAGAAGCTTCGCACGGATCAAGGAGGAGAGTTCCTGTCAAAAGAGTTCGACACATACTTGCACGAGAATGGCATTAAGCGCCAACTCACGACTGCACATACTCCGCAACAAAATGGTGTTGTAGAGCGTCGCAATCGTACTGCCATGGAGATGGCACGATGCATGGCACTAGGTAAAGGATTGCCTAAGTCTTTTTGGGCTGAGGCAGTCAATACAGCAGTCTACATCCTCAATCGAAGCTTCACAAAGGCCTTGACGGGCAAAACACCTTTGGAGGCTTACTCAGGTAAAAAGCCTTCCGCTTCTCATTTCAGAACATTTGGATGTGAGTGCTTTGTTCATGTTCCAGATAGCACCAGAAAGAAATTAGATCCAAAGAGCAGAAAGTGTATCTTCATGGGCTATAGCCAGGAGTCAAAGGCGTACCGGCTATATGATCCAGAGGCAAAGAAGATCGTGATCAGTCGTGATGTGGTGTTTTGGGAACAGCCACATACAGTGGAGGAGGAGGTATGCCCTTCCACTTTATCATCAACCGTAAAAGTAACTCACCTTGTGCCCGTATCTAAAGCAGAGTTGCAGAATGAGGAGGAGTACTTCGAGGAACAGACTCCACCAACACCACAACATGCCTTGGCTCCACAAGGTAAGCCACTTCCAAAGTGGGCAAGGCAGCTCTTTGATGAGAAGAATCCGGTTCCAGACTTGGCGGAGTCATCTGCAGATGGACTTCGACGATCAAAGAGGATAGAGGAGCAGAAAAGGGCTTCTGAACACATAGTCAATATGGCCTTGATGGCTGAGATTATGAAAGTTCAAGAGCCTACGAATTTGGATGAGGCAATGGCCGATTCAAATTGGAAAGCTGCCATGCAAGAGGAGTATGACAGCATCATGAAGAATCAGACTTGGGACTTGGTTGATCGTCCAGAAAAAAGGAAGATCATTGGTACCAAATGGGTATGGAAGGCCAAGTACAAATCTGATGGATCTTTGGAAAAGTACAAGGCTAGGCTTGTTGCACAAGGATACTCTCAAGTTGAAGGCTTTGATTTTGAGGATTCCTTTGCTCCTACAGCAAGGATGACAACTATTCGGGTGGTACTTGCCTTGGCTGCTCATAAGCAGTGGCCGGTGTTTCAAATGGACGTGAAATCTGCGTTCTTGAATGGACATCTCAAGGAGGAGGTATATGTGTTCCAGCCACCAGGATTTGAGGTGCCCAATTCAGAGAACAAGGTTTGCAGACTAAAGAAGGCATTGTACGGGCTGAAACAGGCCCCAAGGGCATGGTACCAACGGATTGATAGCTTTCTCATATCTATTGGTTTCTCAAAAAGTGCTTTTGATGCTAACCTGTATGTTTGTAAGCAGGATGGCAAGTATGTGGTAATAGTCCTTTACGTGGATGACTTGATCATCACAGGAGATCATGAGAAGATGCTGCAACAGTTGAGGGAGTCGTTGAGTTCCGAGTTTGAGATGACAGATTTGGGGCTCATGCACTTTTGCCTCGGCATTGAGGTTTGGCAAAAACCTGGCAGGATTTTCATCTCTCAGCAGAGATATGCTCGCGAGATCTTGAAGGCATTCGGTATGACCGAGTGTAAGGACGTGGTCTCTCCCATGGAGGTGAATGGTAAGCTCTTAGTGGAGGATGCATCACCACTTGTCGACATCAAGGAGTATAGGAAACTTGTGGGGAGTCTCATTTTTCTGTGCAACACTAGACCTGATATCAGCTTTGCAGTTGGTGTACTTAGTAGGTTCTCAAATCAACCTCGAGAGAACCATTGGAAAGCAGGGATGCGTGTGCTAAAGTACGTGAAAGGTACACTGGAGTATGGCATTACCTACAGAGCAGGGAAGACCTTGGCGGGTTACTGTGACTCAGATTGGGCGGGAGATTGTGATTCTAGAAAGTCAGTTTCTGGATATTGTTTCTCACTTGGTTCAGGAGTGTTCTCTTGGATTAGCAAGAAGCAACCAACAATGGCACTATCTTCGACGGAAGCTGAGTACAAGGCAGCATGCATTGCTGCTTGTGAAGCAGTTTGGCTAAGGAGGATCCTGCAAGACATAGGAGTTCCAATCGAAGATGCGACGGTTCTAAAATGCGACAATCAGAGTTGCATGGCCATCGCAAAGAATCCTGTGTTCCATGCTCGTACAAAGCACATAGAGATCCAGTATCATTACGTACGAGAGCTCATCGAGGATGGAGTCATAGAGCTGGAGTATTGTCCCACAGAGGACAATTGCGCAGACATCTTCACGAAGGCTCTTGGGAGTGATTTATTGTTGCGGCATCTACATCGACTCGGCATTGGTCCGAACACGTAGTTCATCTTCGGGTGAACATTGAGGGGGGGTGTTAGAGTTAGCTCAAATGTCCACCTCTCATGTAACCCACCAATATTCTGTGTACCCAATGTTGTAAGGCCCCCATATGAGGAGAAGCCATGATGGGTATCGGATATTGGGAGGGATCCCCAGTTTAGACACTGGAAGGGGTCTTAGAGTAGACCAGATGGTTATGAGACGGCTTAGGAGCCAAGAGTAGATACCCGTCTGCACAAAGGGGGGGTTCGGGGGGGCGATAGCCCCCCCGATAGTAGGGGGTCCGGGGGGCGCAGGCCCCCGGTGGGGGTCTGGGGGCAAAGCCCCCAGCGGCAGGGTCCGAGGGCTGCCGGTAGCCCCAGGCCCGACGGTATGACCTATGCGCGATCCTTCATCTGCCCGACGGCATGTTTTCTGAAGGGTCGGTTGGTCTTTCAGGCCGACTGTCTATTAGGCCGACTGCCTATTACAAGGCCGACCGTCAACCACTCACACTATATAAGTGGCCACCCCCTATCATCATATCACCAGTTCTTCACGCTCATAGTCCTCCGTCCAGCATCTGTCTAGATCACCATCGAAGCTCTGTTTGTAGAGCGCACGGGTGGACAGCCAACCATCAGTTGTATCAGCAGTTTGGTATATCAGAATTTTTGTATTCTCTCCAGCTTTCCATCGTGTACTTGCGTTTTGTTGTTATCTTCCGCTGCGTACTATTTTCTTACAAAAACCAATTGTGCCTAGAGCATTGGATGACACATATTCAACGACAATCTCAAGCAAATCATCTCCCTTGCAATAGCATGCCATAGCGGGCGATTCACAAAGCAATGTAAATAATTGGATACAAACATTGGCAACCATCGACAACTGCCATTCATTAGACCCCATCTTCTCATAGAGAGATGCTAAGGTGGTACAGGTAGATCCTCCACTCACACATGAAGAACCAATTGCTTTAGAGGTGCCATTCTTTATGGCTGACCTCGAGTGGGATAATGAACTTGAAGAAGGTACCCATACCAATGATGACTCCGATTTTCCTTGGGACCTTGAAACAGAGGCTAAGAATATTGAAATTGAAGATCAAATCTTTGATAATGACTTAGCCATTCTACATGCCCTAATGGCAGTCAAGCTCCCAAAAGTTGAACCTCCAAAGTTGAATAACAGCAAAGGATCCCAAAAGAAAGCTGGAGGAAATTGCAGAAAAGCCAAGGCCGAATGCTTCAATGAATTCGAATGAGTCCAAACAAGGATCATCAAATTGTACCTTGCAAAACTAGCTCCCTCAAAATTAGAACCACCGCCTCTTGAATGGTCCCTTGCATGGATGATTATTTCCTATTAGTTTCGTTAAGAAGCAAAACTTTTATATTGGTGTCAAAAGTTTGAATGCCTTAATAAAAATATTAGAGGTTTGAAAAATTCGCCAAGATTTGAAACTTTTATGAGAAAAAATTTAAAATTTCGCTAAGATTTACATCTTTTTCTTTAAAATTCGAAAGGAAATATATAAATTTTAATATGTTGTACAAATATTGTGAAGCTAAAAAAACTAGCTTGACAAAATTTCGCCAAGGTTTTATATTAATATATAAGTATTGCTTCGATAAAAACATCCATGGTCCCCTGAGGGACTTGAAGGAGTATGCGCAGCAAATGAACCCTTACTAGGAAACACCTTACTAGTGGAAAAGTTACCCCACAGTTCCCAACGTAAGAAGTTTTAGAAATATAAGCCACATGTGTGGATGAAGCTCGATCAAGAGACTTTAGAAAAAGAAAGTCAAAAAGAGCCTAACAAATTGGTAAATGAAACTATGCCAACCAGTACACATGGCACATGTCAGGCTAGTTCAACACCATCAGAGGCCGATCTTCAAGAAGTGTCAGAATAATTCAAGAATTACACAAGTGGTAGTGTCCCAATAGAAATGCCAAGACCACTAAGAGAATCTGAAGTTCAAGAAATCGATAGCATTGGAGAAACTCCAATCTATGAGGGACTGGCAAAAACACGCACAATAAACCTCGCCCTTGAAGGGGAGGAAGAAAAACTGGTTTTCATTGGGAAACAACTTTGATAAGAAGATGAAACCAAACTCAAAGCACTCCTAATGGAATACCGTGACTGCCTAGCATGGTCATACAAAGAGATGAAAGGAATTTCACCAGAAGTGGCAGTACACATGATACCTATAAGGGAAGGTGCTCACCCTAAGGTATCTGGACCTTATTGCACAAATCCTAAGTATGGAACCATGGTTTATGACGAGCTAGAAAAACTCCTAGATGTCAGATTCATCTACGAGATAGAGCACATTGATTGGGTTTCACCCATCGTCATTGTGCCTAAACGCAACAAGAAGCTCAGAATATGCATAAACTTAAATAATGTGAATGCCGCCACAATTAGGGATGACTATCCCCTACCCTTAACAGAAACAGTGTTGGAAAAGGTGGCAGGTTCTGAAATATATAGCTTCTTGGATGGCTTCAGTGGCTATAACCAAGTGCAAATTGCTCCTAAAGACCAATCAAAAACAGCATTTGTTACAGAATGGGGTATTTTTTGATAAAGAGTCATGCCATTCGGCCTTTGTAATGCCCTGGCCACATTCCCGCGAGTCATGTTCACAACTTTCAAGTCATTTGTGAATAGGTCTTTATAGGTGTTCTTGGATGATTTGCGCATCCATTCAAACAAAAAAGACCACTTCAAATGTTTGAAGTAGTACTAATCAAATGCAGGGAGTATGGCATCTCCCTAAATCCAACAAAATGCTAGTTCATGGTCACCCACAGAGTTGTTTTGGGACACATCGTTTCTCAACATGGGATTGCAAAACTGACATGAACAAAATCAAAATCATCATGGAATTGCCTCCTCCTACAAATTCCAAAGGTGTACAGGTCTATGGGACATGCCGGCTATTATAGAAGATTTATATTGCAGTATGCCATGATAGCTAGACCACTTTACAAATTATTAGTGGAATTTTTATGGATAGAAGAGTGCAACCAAGCCTTTAAGCTCTTAAAGTGGCACCGAATCATAGCACCCATCCTTATATCTCTCAATTGGGATATTGATTTTCATGTTCATACTGATGGATCCAAGTATGCAATTGGGAGTGTGCTTTGTCAACATGGTGAACATAAGAAAGACTACCCATTCTACTTTGCCAGTCGACACATTAGGAAAAAAGGGAGCTCATTTTGGGGCCTTTTACGGTTTGGAAAAATAAGCTCTCAACCAATCAATAGAAGGCCAACGTAACGTTGAAAATTCACGAAAATAAGAGAAAATAGAAAAAAGAAACAATACTTTATGTAAGTACAAGTGTGCTACATTAATGAGGAGATTGGTTTTTTATTCGTAGAAGATCTTTGGACAAGAAGATAGAATCTAAACTGACATTTTATCTGACAAGATCCTTCCCGCTTCCACCTTCCTTTGAATTTTCAAATATTGTGCCGCCTTTCGTGCGAAAGGTCTACCATTCTACACCATTGCCTCATTGTGCAACTGCCTTCCTTTTCCAAAACTGCTCCCTTGATCCTGTTTGGCGTAGAGTAAGATGTTTCTCGTCTACTGTCTGTTTGCCCACTTTCTCTTTCTTGAAACTTCAAATTGTTATCTTAGTTACATTACTTTGCTATTGTTACAGATTCAGAAAATCTCCATGGTGAACCAAAACCACGGCCGTTCTTGTGCAAGACGCTCTGTGGATGATAATGCTACGAAGGCAGAATTATACCAAACATCCTTACCCCGTCGACCTGCTTCTTCTATTTCGTCGGTAGAGAATTCAAGTACAGTCAAAACAGAAGGAACTTGGGAAAGGTTTAGTGTTTCGAAAGGAGCATGGGTGCTCATGCAACCTAGCAAAAGAAAAAGACCCCAGACAAAAAACATTTTCTTGGCATCGTGGAAGGGAAGAGTACGAGATTTTAAAATCACCAAAGGGAAGATATCCGTGAAAGAAGTTTTGATTCAGCACGTGTATATGCATAAAGAACTTGTCTTGCGAGACTATCCAAAAAATCTTCCGCAACACAGGCCTAATTGTATATTTTTCTATTCTGGTTTTTTCCTTCATGAGGTGTATGGATTTTTAAGATGAAGCTTTCTCTCTTAACTTATTGACATTCTTGTGTTGTTTTATTTCAAATTTATATCCTTCATCGTATGAGACATGGCAAAACATCGATTGTATTCTGGGATTTATAGATGTTCTGCATGGATCGATAGGAGAACAACAATACCAAGGTCGATGTGCAACAGAGCTAGCTCAATCGGGTATATTTTTTACTGATCATTTTTATCAGTTGCTGGACAAAGCTAACACACATGGTGTATTAATAAAACAAGACCTTCCGGCGTGGAATTCGGTGGATTGGCCTCACCCACATTCTAGTGTTACAGAGGCATATAGGGCGAAGCTTTTTACAGAAGTACAGAAAGCTCTGAGGCCCAATATTGCCACTAGGATAGTAAAAATTTCTTTGTGCATGCCTCTCACAGTTTTTGTAGACTTGTTTAATACCTTTCCAGTAAAGGTTTCAAAAACAATGCTCACAGTTAAAGCATCAAATTCGGCATGCATGCCACAATTTTTGGATAAAGGTTGGGATAAGAAGACATGTAGTTCAGTGTTTTGTGAGGTGGTCCAACCTTCTATGCAACTGAAGTACATGGTTGCATCACAAAATTTTATTTTCTCTTTTTATTACAAGCGCAGTCGAATGCTAGGTTCAAAGCTTGTCCCAATGGACCAAGATGAAGAGTCGTTTGGTGCACAAAATAAACTTATTGATATTGATGTTATTGAGAATGGTGATGTGGTAGCCAGTATCTCGTTAAGAGAATGTTGCTCCCTAGCTCAATTACGCAGTGACATTCTGTTTGAGACTGAAGGTTCTATCTCAAACGACTTTTTATTTATCTACAAGAACAGAAAGGTACACCATCTGATTTATCCTAGTCTCTATAAGCATTGCTATTAGTTTTATTTACCACTCTAATTCATATTGCTTTTTTGCAGTTACTCAGAAGAAGAGAGAGCTCAGTTAAATGCAAAGACATAGAAAATTTTAAAATTGAGATCACACATACTCCATAAAGAAAGGTTTTGTATTCAATCAAGTAAGATTTTGTACAGAATTGTTTAGCTGAATCTGTAGAACATATTTCTAACATCCATTTTCTATTTATGTACAGTTTCATCCAGAGGCTACTCTACATTTTCTGGAGGATCTTCTCTCTGCTGCTCCATCCTGTCCGTGCTCCATCCTATCTCCTCCACTGCCCCAGAAGCCTCTCTTTGCTGCTTCTCCACCTTCTCCTCAACATCAGCAGCAGGTCTTTGCTCCTGTGTCTGCTCCTCCTCAGCACTCTGTGATTGCTCCTGTGGCTTCTGGTCCTCAACATCAGGTGCTTCATATGTGGGATCAAGGTGTATGACACCTTCATGTACTTTAGAGCTTTCACCCAGCTCCACAGTAGCTGCTACAATAGGTCTAGGGGAGGCATAGCTCAAAAACCTCAAAATTGTATGAGCTCTAAAATTATGTACATAGTTGGGGCTGAAGCTATCCTCTTTCATCTGCAATGGCAGAGGATAATTTAGAACACTTTGTATCATTATGAATTATATTCAAGCTAAATGAAAAGTATTTTTCCTTACCAGATCTGGCTGTTCCTTTTCAAAGTAGCTTGAAAGTATATATTTTGCATTGATCAGCACCCTCCATCCACAACTACTTGAATCATTTTGTTGTGGTGTCTGGACAGTTAGAAAAAAATGTTAGAAACTGTGAGCATCAGCACAAAACAAAATTATTCAATAAGTTCAAAGACATAGCATTTAATAGACTTTTTACCTCTAGACTTAATGGCTCTATTGAATCCAACAGAGAGACATTTGGAGGACAATGATCCAATGCATCTAATAGCCTTCTAATACAACTGCAATATGTATAATTTAGTTAGTATGGTATCAAAATAATAAAGTTTTGAGTTCAAAAAGCACACACAGTACTTACAATTTCAACTCTCTGTGTGTGTTTTTTAGAGAGTTGAATAGAAAGCACTGCTTCTGCTGGATGTCAATAGACACAAAACTCCAGTGGTCACTGCATAAGGAAAAAAGCATAAGCAAATGAAAGGCTACAAGAGTTCCCAATATTAAAGAAGAATCTTAAAAGAAGTAGTCACCCACATACCTGCTATGATATGGAAGTAGCAAAATGTCAATTACTTCAAAATTGCAGTGTTTGAACCAGCTGGAAATACTCATGGGAGTCTCTTTTGCATCTCTTAATCTAGAAGAAATGGCTGGATCAACAATATGGACTGTATGTTGTACAGAGGGATGAAGCCAGCTTCTCATCATGCTGCATAGGATCAGAACATAATTAGGGTAGGTTATAAAAGAGTTACAAGGAGGATTGATTTGCAAAAAATGTAATTGTCATTCTGGCTTGTCTACTGCGTCTTCGAAGTCGAAGTACACTGGCTCTTCTGTAGCCATGATTTTGATGTCCTGCCATTCCACAGGATGAACCAGCTTGTCATATCTCCATCTCACTCTGGACAAAGTGTTGAAATCTTTGGCCATTAAAGTCACCCTGTGAGCATGGGCTGCTACAAGCATTGCATCCTCAAAATATTTCTCCAGGTAATCCTCTGCCATTTCCTGCAAGGAAAGAATGGCAGTTCTATTCCACCTGAACCCAAGGTTCCAACTGTCACAAATTTCTCTCACCAGTCTTTGAAAGGGTGCTTTGGGTATTGCAAAACCTATGGCTTTCTGTTGCCTCCTTATTTCCCTAAGCACACCTGCACCCTTATTCAATCTTTTGGCCTTTTGCTTGAGCAAGCTCATTGGCTTACCCTTCCTGCCATGTGAAGCTCTTCCCTTTGGAGGCACACTAAACTTCTTGGAACCTGTCCCAGCTGCTGTTGCTGCAAGACCTGGTCCTTTGCCAACTTGCCTTGCAGTTGATTTGGTCCTTGCCATCACTCTGAAAAACTGCATACAAAGGATTGGAAAGAGATCAAAGACATGAAGAACATGTTCTAACAAAGAAAAGGCAATCACAGGGGTGGTAGAAGCCAAATAGAGAAATTTGCAATAAAATGCGATATGAGCAGTTTGGAATTTCAAACAGGTCCACATCGCATTTTGCTGCAAATTTTTTAAATGAAATGCTGGTGCACTCCTACAGTGATTTCTATGTTTCTCCAACCAAATACAGTATGAATGGAGGTCATCCAAGAAGATCACATGCAAATATCACACTTGAAGATCTGCATTCCTCCAGTGATTTCTCTGTCTTGGTTTGAGCCTATGCATTTCCATACAGGATGTAATTTTTCTATTTTAGGCAAGAAGATTGCAGAGACTAAGGGCAGTCACAAAACCAGACATGTTCTCATGAAGAAAAGGCAATCACAGAGGTGGAAGAAGCCAAATAGACAAATTTGCAATAAAATGCGATATGAGCAGTTTGGAATTTCAAACAGGTCCACATCGCATTTTGCAACAAATTTCTGAAATGACATGCTGGTGAACTTCTACAGTGATTCCTTTGTCTCTCCAGCCAAATACAGTATGAATGGAGTTTATGCAAGAAGACTACAGCTATGGAAGTCAAAAAACCAGAACATGTTCTCACAAAGAAGGCAATCACAGGGGTGGAAGAAGCCAAATAGAGAAATTTGCAATAAAATGCGATATGAGCAGTTTGGAATTTCAAACAGGTCCACATCGCATTTTGCTGCAAATTTTCTAAATGACATGCTGGTGCACTCCTGTAGTGATTTCTATGTTTCTCCAACCAAATACAGTATGAATGGAGGTTATGCAAGAAGATCACATGCAAATATCACACTTGAAGATCTGGTTTCCTACAATGATTTCTTTGTCTTGGTTTGAGTCTATGCATTTCCATACAGTATGTATTTTGATTATTTTAAGCAAAAAGATTGCAGAGACTAAGGGGAGAACCCATTGTTCCTCACCTGGAGTCTATCTGTGGATGTGCTGTGCAGCTGAGGAGTAATCTGTGCTGAGGATGATTCTGTGCTGCTGGACAAGATGCTGATGCTGCAGAGGCAAGAGAGCAGAGACTGGAGGGCAAGAGTTCTAAAACAGGATACCACAAAGAAGTGCAAATAGAATTAAAGAATCACTAAATCCCACACGTGTGGAATCTAGTCGTTTTTCACACGTGTGGATGGGACCCAGATCTCTTGGAGTTTGAAATCTGGCACGTGTGAAAGTACACTTTATTCCTTGGAACTTGTGCCATTCATTATTTCATCATGAATACCACAACCACTTTTCCCTCCCCTGGATTCCAATCTCTCATCCCTGCCACGACTCTCTCCTGATCCTTTCTCTCTGATTCTCTCCTACCCAGCACACTCCATCCAGACTGCAACCTGCCTCAGATCTCCAGGTTACCTAGAGTGCAAGGTTCAAGCTAGAGAAAGAGCAGGAGATTTACCAGTGCAACTCATTCAGCATGGAAAAGGAAAAAAAAGGTCAGAGTTCTAGTTTGGTTTCAATGTTTTTCAACATTTATTTCTTCCATCCATTGGATTTTTTATGTCCCAATGTCTTCACTCAGCTCCATCCTTCTTCCACAATGTGGTAAATCACCCAGAAATTAGATTGTAGGTTGATATGAACAGAACCAAGAAATTTGCAACAAAATGCGAGGAGAGTGGTTTGGAATTCTCTAAACAGCCCATCTCGCATTTTGCTGCAAATTCCTCTTGTGGACTCCTTGCTCATGAAAATTTTCATTCATTCCATTTTTTCTCTTGCATATGAGAGCATAGTGTCCAGGAATCACTGAAATGATCCAAGTGCTTGATTTGACATGCACATGAACAGAACTTGAGAATTTGCAACAAAATGCGAGGAGAGTGGTTTATAGTTCTCTAAACAGCCCATATCGCATTTTGCTGCAAATTCCTGTTGTTGACACATTCCTCATGAATAGTATCACTCATTCCATTATTTCTCTTGTATATGAGATCATAGTGTCCAGGAATCACTGAGATGAACCAAGTTCTTGATTTGACATGCACATGACCAGAATTTGAGAATTTGCAACAAAATGCGAGGAGAGTGGTTTACAATTCTCTAAACAGCCCATATCGCATTTTGCTGCAAATTCCTGTGTATTATTTGTTTCTCATTTCTACCTCATTAATTTGCTACCTTTAGCCCTGTGGAGATCTTCCTTGATGATGAGAAATGTTTTTGTTTTGGAACAGCTGGCTCCCAGGCCCCACCTTTCAAGAGGAAGCTGGACTTTTCTGCTGCTATAATAAAACCTCAGCAATCACCAGGTGAGTAATGAGATGTCATGAAGGAATTATCTGGTGATATACAATGCATTCACTGATTGCATATGTCAGCATATAGAATTCATAGTATATAAGTTTTTGAACAGGCAAAAAGAAGAGGCTGGAGCAGAGTGCTGATTCTTCCAGCAAAAAACAAATGGAACCAGAAGAGGACAGTTCTCCAGATTTGCTCCTATTTGAGTTTCTTCACAAATGCAAGGCTCAGAGTAACTTCCATTTATACCACAGTATTTTCAACATGGAGTTCTCAATGAGCTCTGTACTGGAGCAACACAAAGATTTTCTTTCAGACTATTGGGATGCCTTCAAAGAACTGACAGAGGCAGGAAGAATTGTGGGAGGTGAAAAGGTTTTTGTGCACATTAATCATATTGTCTCCAATGACAGGCTGAGGTACCATGTGAGCAGAAGATTTGACAGCCTACCTGATCACTATAAATTCAACTGTACTTTGCACACCAGAAAGTGCAGAGTGCTGGAGGAGAGCATGGCATTTCTCATGTACATTGTCTTCAGTCAGGAGTCTTTGGATGAACAAGGGCAGGAAACAGAAGAAGAAGACACATCTGAAGCTTCTGAAAAGGAGGATGTTTCTTTGGGCTCTGAAATGGCAGAGCAAGAAGAAGATATCAACCTTCAGGATGAGGGGCTGCAAGTGGCTGCTCTTGACCTTGTTCAACTGAGGAATAAAACTCTGAGGGGAGCAGAGCCAGTTGAAGATTTTGATGTTCAAAGCAGCAACTATGCAGTGCCCATGCTTCCAGGTGTGTTGATTGGTGGAAAGGATTATGTTTTCCTCCATGATATAGAGTATATGTTTGATTTGAGGGAGGACTATGCCATTTCCCTTATTGCCTAGGCTTCAAGGCTTGACAAGGAGGTTGGCATAGAGGATGACCAATCACTTCTGGCTTTGGAAACAATGTTTGATCCTGTAGAGGCCCTTTCATTTTGTTTCAAAGAGGCTGAAAAGTTCCAAGAGCCAGATGAAGCTGCCTTCCAGCTCACACAGGAAGCTATGAATCTCTCAGCTCTATACACAGAAAAGACTAGAGAAGAGGCTGTACAAGAAGGGAGAGGGATAAATCTTTGGAAAGATGAACTGCTTGTTGCTGATGAAAATGAGAAGGTACTTCAAATCATATACTTTGACTTCTGCTTAACTTTAGTTTTGTAGGTTGTGTATTGTCTCACTCCAATCCTTTGATATGTTGTAGCTACAAATTGAGGATGACACATTCCTCCAGAGATCAAGTGGAAGCAGGCAGGTTGGGTTTCGCAAAATGTCAGGCCTAGCTCATTATATTCATGATCTAGGCAGTGCCAAGATCTTGATTTACCATAGGCAGTTGAGCACCAATGGAGATTCAGCCATTGTTTACTTCCTAAAATGTTTGTCCAGGGCTTTAGGTGGACATGCTCTTTCATGGCAAAAGGAAAAGATCATTTTGATAGAGAGGTTGTCTGCCATAGATATATTTGGAGATTATGTGAATAAGCAGGCCTCTAGGGCTGCTTACTTTTTGTCTTACACTTCTTATGCATTAGCATGTGGTGTTAAGGACCCCAAATATCTGGAGGGCTATGGAAAACACCAGCTTGTAAGGTTTCGAGAGCCACCCATGATTGCATCAGGCCACACAATCCAAGAAGAGGAACAGGTGGAGAGAGCTGAAGAAAAGGATAAAGAGACAGTCAACATCAAGCCAATAAAGAAGAAAAAGACTCCAATCAAGATCAAAAAGAGAGTTCCGATGAACAGGCCCTGGGAGAAATAGGATTTAGTCATCGAATATAGCACAAACATTATATTAAATTTGAACTGATTTGTATAAAGTCTTTGATATCTGGTATGATCTTGTATAAATGATTAATAAGTTGATGATGAAATGATTTGTACATTTACATAGAGTGGTGTCGTTAAATATTAAATGAACAATATATTGAAATTGTAAACAAATTGTATTAAGTTCAGATCATATGTTTCACATTGAAATTTTTTTCATGCATAACACCAAGAGTCACTTGTTCCACTAAAAAAATTTCTATTGAATGAGTTTGAAAACATGTGGACATAACCCCAATAAGTTACAAATGAGTCCTATTCATGTTTACTTGTCCATTTATGGTTTCTAAATATCTTCGATTCCCTCCACTGTCTATGTCTCTCTGCTGCAATTGAATTGTCTAGAGCTTGTCTTCGTCTTTGCTTTTGGGCTAGAAGAAAAGCAAGCTTGATTTTGGAGCTAGCAACTTTTCTTTTAGCATGCAGCCTTTGTAGTATGCCTCGGTAAAACCATTGGAAGACTTCCTTCAGACTATTCGCCTTCTGACTCCCTCCATAGTGTTGTGTGTGTCTAAAAAATGCATTACGTGCCATGTAGTGAGACTTCTCCATGCCTTGGGTAGACCAAATAGCTGGGCATCCATACTTTTTGACAAAATAGGGAAGGTGGTTGTATATGATATGCTGTAAGACATAAGAATGCATAGTAAGTAATAAAAAAAAGAGGATCACACTTAAGTAAAAGAAAAAGACAGAACCTTACCATGTAGTGAGTTATATTGCAGGCTGTCCACGCGTCTTTCATTGACTTCCCAAAATGTTTAATTGCCTCCTCAAAGTTCTTGTAATCACTCTTTGTGCATGTTACTTTGTCACAGAACATGAAGAGTTGATCAAGAGACCTCCACACCTCTGCCTTCCTATTTCGTGCTTCCCCATCAGCCTCATGATCTTTCACAGCATTATGGACTTGCTTCCACAATCCATAATTAATCTTTGAAACTGCTCTACCTTGCCTTACTTGCTTAATGTGTTTGGGTCGAGACAAGAATCTTCTTGCCTTAACACCACCAATAGAGGGCTTGATTGGTACCTCCTTGCCATTGGTAGACTTTTTAAAATCCTTTGTGATTTGAACATCTCCTCCATGCAGACCTATATCGGATAACACTTTTTCCAATGCTTGAAGAGCATCCTTTCTATTTTTTTCGGGACGGAGTTTCCAAGCAAATCCAATATATAAAAATACCAATTTCTCAATAATTCGACATAGACCATGCAATGTGCAGATGTGAACATTACATAGTGGAATGTCCAGAATGGCCTTGAAGTCAGGGTCAACTTTATCTCTATTAGGTGCTCTCTTCCACCATTTTGAATCCATTACTTGAGCTGATTCTTTGCAGTAAAGACAAGGAGACTTTGAGTTGCCTCCTTTACTAATGTTATACATGCACTTAAGTGTTTTAAGATCCCCGGCCATGTGCCACTCGACTTGAAAATCACCTTTTCCTACAACATGGAGATTCTCGCCTTGCACTTGTCTTTTGATTATTGTTGGTATTTCCGTGTGATGAAACACCCAATCTAGTGTTTCATGGTCTTCGGTCTTCACCTGCGAGATTATAGAAAACAAAAGTATTACTATATCAGATTTGAAAACAATGATCAAAATCAAGTATAAAACAGCCCATGATCATACCTGGAACGAGCCTAACCACCATATGTGTTTCTCTGACTGCACACTAAAATACTTCGAACTCGCTTCAGTCAATGATGTATCAATCGCTCCATTCATCAATGTAATAGTAACTCTTTCCATTTTCTTTTCCTTTACAACCTCACACTCATCTAGTTTGATAACAAATTTCAAAATGCCTTTGCACTCCTCAAATGTTATTCCATAAAACTCGACCATTCTTTTTTGAAGTTGTTGCAGATCTAAAAATATATTGTTCCAAGGATCATACACAGTGGTTCCTTTAACACCATGAAATATTTCTTCAATATGGATATACTGCCCAATAAATTCATCTATACTTTCATTCAAATGACCTCTTATCCTCCACACGGTTGCTGGATTTGGCAGTAAAACTCGTTTAATCCTTTGATCTTTCAAAGTTGAGGATATCGCATGGAAAATCGAACTATATCCCTTCCTGCTAACTCCACTAACATCAAGAGCCTCTTGGATTATAGTGCCATCAACTTGATTATTGGATACAAAGTCCTCTACAACATTGCGTTTGACTGTTTTGTATTTTTTTTCCTCAATCAAACCTTTTGCTACACCGCAAGAAAGCAATCCTTTCATTTGTTTAACAGGAAGAAGGTTCGGGTCCATATTTTCTTTTGCAGGCTCCAATAATTTCCTGTAATAACAACATTATATGACTATATTATTCAGCACCTCCATTCTTATTTTGCGACAATCAACGAAATAGATATAGTCTGGAAGAGAGCCTTTTTGAGTATACAAAATGATAAATTTCAATCTAACCTTGCTTCCTGAATTCGTCGCTTGCATCCACCAGTCCCAGCCTTCAAATTTGCAATGTTTTTAATCTTCCTGCTACGTTGTCTGTCTCCAAGCACGGTTCTCTTCTTTCTTGCTCTTGTCAATTCTTTTTTACTCTTTGAATGCTCCTCGATTTCATTCTGCAACTGCTGCTCCAATTTTGCACGAATGGCTATCTCCTCCATCTTGGCCCCCTTTTCTTGTAGGTACATCATTTTATACGTTTCCGCAAATGCAGATTGCGCTGAAATATAACCAAGAAGTCCATTTTGTCCATCGCCGGCAAACCTCAGTAATGTGGTGGGATTGACAAATGGAGGTGTAGAGTTTTTTACTTGACATTTTGGATATATGCTTCCGTCGCACCATAAGTCAATATGTTGAAGCCCTTCTCTTCTCATATTTTCCCGCTGTTGAGCATTCAGCACCGTATCCTTTCGTCTTTTTTGTGCTGGAGCATATTGTTCTTCCAAGTCGATGTGAAGATGGTGTAATCGCTTCTTCTGAGATAGTGACTCACTAGTATCGGCCATTTTTTGTGCTCCTGAGGTTGCGAAGTTTGTTTTTCAATCTCATAGTCGTTTTGTAACATGAATCGTGGAAGTGTGGCGGTATCCATGTGAATATTTTGAAAACTTGCAATCACTAAGTTCAGTGATGGACTCTTAATGAAAGACCTGCACACGTCGGCCAAAGAGATGCGGAATCTTTGGTAAACAAAAAAGAATCTAAGAGGATATTTAATACAAAATCGTGTTAGTCAGACAAAAGATTATCTTATTCCTTTTTGAATTGACAGTTCTGTAGTCCTTACTGACAAATCTGAGCCACGTTTCCGTATTTTACTATTTTTGAGGTCTTTTAGGAGAGAAATAAATCAAAAAATAGTGAATTTCTTACAGGGCCCCAAAATGAGTTCCCTTTTTCCCTAATGACTCAATGATGCAAATCTATTAACTATACCACCACAGAAAGAGAAGCCCTAGCAATGGTGTATGGTGTAAAGAAATTTTGGGACTATCTACTGGCAAATGATTTTGTCTTCTACACCGACCATCAAGAATTTCTTTATCTTGTTAATGGTTCGTGTACAACAGGAAGAATAACCAGATGGCTCCTCTTGCTTCAAGAATTCAACTTCAAAATAGTGGCCCACAAAGATGCCCAACACTACATTGCCAATCACATATATGTCTCATGTCAAGTCGGGAGAAGAAGCCACTGGAGTAGAAGACGACTTACCAGATGCCACACTATTTCAAATAGATGCTGTTCTAGAGTGGTGTGGAGATATCATTGGGTACTTAATGATAGGAAGACCACCACTACTACACATGGATCCTATTGCGACGTTTACGTATTGACGTTTAGCGCATGCAGGGCGCTAATCATCGGTATGAAAAGCACGTTCCATAAAGCGTTGCTATATAGCGACACTAGACAAACATCGCTATATAGCGACCATTATAAAGGTCGCTATATAGCGACTTATGAGTGTCGCTATATAGTGACACTGAGATACTATTTTATATCGACATTTTCCAGAGAGGTTTTTTACTCATATAGGCCTTAAAAGTTAGTTTTTTCCAATGACAATTTTTTTTTAATTTTCATACATGTTTGATCTCATAGAGAATAAAAATATGAGAGCATGTACATCAAGCCTTTGAAGCTCATATATTCATGTCCAAGTTTGAGATGAAAAAAATCAATTAAGAGCATTTACATCAACTATTTCATCTTGAGCCAAGTCTAAGGTGCCAAACAAGTCTATCTCCAACTCTATACCGAGTTGATCTCCTATATCATCATCGTACTCTAGCATCGTACGTTCACCTAAAAGTACTTGATCTTCTTCTTCAATAAAGTGTGGTGATTCTTGATGATCGTTGTCTTCTTTCCCAATATCGTGATCTCCATCTTCCTCCGGTGCGATGTCATTATGCGCATCTTCCTCTTGGCTCATATTGTGATCTTCATCTTCTTCGCTAGATTCATTGGGATGAATTGGATCCGGCATTGGTAGTAGCATCTCCATATCCACATCTCGATCTTCAAAAATTTGCTTACTTCGTGGTGCAACTTGGATCACGTACCACCATCTTGGATCAAAACGATCCGGATGAAAAAACACCTATATTGAAGATGGGTGCCAAATGTCGTCAATTATATATATGAAATTATGCTCAAGTACATGTATTAATGGCTCTTTAAGAACGAAAGCTTCGATTAATTAAATCATTAGTATGCACCTGCTCACAGTGCTCAGGAAGAACAAAAGTATCACTTTCATCGGTCCAATGTTTGGTGGAATCTATTGCAAAGAAACTGCTACTATATTTTCTCACTATCGCATGGGGACCGTTGTAAATAGTTCTAAACCATTTTACATCAAGAATGAAAATACTAAATTGTGTGAAATCAACTTCATAGATGTCGTATATGGTTCCACAATAATCCAATTTTTAGGAGAGAAGATTGGTATCCGAAGCACTTGCTCAGCTATTTTGTGTGAAGTTATCCATTACTCCACAATCATACGTGACTCTCTTTGAATCGATGCATTCCACTCGAAAATGTCATCCATATGACCATAATGGACTGTACTTTTTGTACTGTAAAAGGGCATCATTATAACAATGAAGATGCATCTATTTTATAGCGTATATTGTCACAAATAATTACTTAATTATGTCAAAAGGTAAAAAAATTACATGCACCATACATCTAGATGATAACTCTCGCTTGTGCTTGTTTATTGTCTCTCCATCGCTTTTGGCTTTACGTAGAGCCAGTTGTAGCCAATCAAGTGACATGTGAGTGGGGAGAAGAGCCAGATCCCGTGGATATGGTTGCGATTGCATTACATTACTCTGAATCTCGTCCTTGCATTTATTCTTTCTGCTTTGGCCACTTCATATCTCTCAATCCACTTTTGCATCTCAGGACTATTGAGGATACAAAACTTATTGAATTTCTCCATTTGCTCTTCGCTCATCTTTCTTTCAATCCCTTTTTCTTGGGGAACCTCACCAATATGCGATCATCATCCTTGTTATGCCAAGCTTGCGGCATATCGGGATCCATGGATGCAAGAAACTCTGTGATATATACTAATGACTCTTGCACAAGCCATGCCTCTGCCATGCTTGTTTCTGGTCTTGCTCTTTGTCTTACAAATCCCTTTAAAGTTTTCATAAACCGCTCAAGAAAAAACATCCATCGACTATGAACGGTACCTGCAATAGCCACCTCAGCATGAGGTGTCCCTTTTTTATTGTTAGCCATGGTGGGATATTGTAATTCACCACGACTATGGGCCATGTTGACCAAGATGTCGAGCGTAACCCAAAAGGATTCACGCCGTCCATGGTGAGCCTAAGATGTAAGTTGCGTGGCTCCCTCGCAAAGTCTGGCCACTGATTATCTATGTGCTTCCACGCTGCACAATCTGCGGGAATCCTCAATGTGTCATCAGTGGACCGATGAGATGCATGCCATGTCATCAACTCCGCTATGGATTTGCATCGGAATATGTGTTGTATTCTTGCAATGAATGGGAAAGTGTCTCAAGACCTTTACAAGTATCCGCTCACCCTGCAAGTCATCTCTATATCATTGTTCCCCACACTTTGGACAACTAGCCAAATCTCCATGCTCACGACGAAAGAGAATACAATCATTACGGCAAGCATGGATGGTATCATAATCCATACCCACTGTTGTTAGCATCTTTTTCGCTTCATCTCTTGATGCGGGCATGGTATTTGGTGCAGGCAATATCTTTTGGAGCAACCTATGACAATTCAAACATACATAGGCTTCGAACAATGATGATTCGGTATACACTATCCAAATGATGATTCTCAAAACAAACAATATCCAAATAATGAGTCAAATTAAAGAAAGAGCTAACCTCATTAAGGCCGAGACACTTGTATCCGACCACCCATACTTTTCCCTCTTTTTCCCTCTTTCCTTTTCCTCTTCTTCTCTCTTTCCCCCTTCTCTTATGCTCATGCATAAGCATAAGCATGAGCATATGCTCATGCTTATGCTTATGCATGAGCATAAGAGAAGTAGACATATGCTCATGCATAAGCATGAGCATGTGCCTCTTTTTCCCTCTTTACCTTCTCTCTTTCCCTCTTCTTCTCTCTTTCTTTCAATCTTTTTCCCTCTTCTTCTCTCTTTTCCTCTTTTTCCCTCTTTCCTTTCCCTCTTCTTCTCTCTTTCTTTCCCTCTTTTTCCCTCTTTCCTTTCCCTCTTCTTCTCTCTTTCCCTCTTTCCTTTCCCTCTTCTTCTCTCTTTCCCTCTTTCCTTTCCCTCTTCTTCTCTCTTTCTTTCCCTCTTTTTCCCTCTTTCGTTTCCCTCTTCTTCTCTCTTTCCCCCTTCTTTTATGCTCATGTATAAGTAATAAGCATGAGCATATGTCTCCGTCTCTTATGCTTATGCTTATCATGCATATGTCTCCTCTTTTCCTTTCCCTCTTCTTCCTCTTTTCCTTTGCCTATGCCTATGCCTATGCCTATGCCATAGCTTATGTTTGTTTTTTGTTTTTTGTTTTCGTGTTTGTATCTATGTTAGACATGAGATCACGTCGCACATTCGACGAGTACGGACAGCCTCACAGGAGGAGAGCTCACGATCTATATGCTCTAGAGGACTTTGATTCCTCTCAGGCGACTACCCCGAGGACTACCCCTGGTCTGACTCCTCTTGGACCTAGCACTGTGACTACCCCTAGTTTGACTCCTCTTGGACGTAGCACTATGACTACCCCTTTGGGAACTCCTTTGCTAGCCGCGCATGGCTTTGTCAGGAGTCCCGAAGAGTTTGTAGCGTAGATGAGCAATGAGGAGGCATCGAGATTCTTCTCTCTGCTATCTCAGAGGACCTCAGCAATTCCCTCCCCTACACCGACGGCTGGATGTACTGCCCAGTCGTCCCCTCATGCCTCTTCGACCGAGGGGTCATCACCTGTGCGTGCCTCTCGTAAGGGAAGGAAGAGTAGGAAGGGCAACTTATGTTGTGCTGACTCGGGAGATGTAGACGAGTCAGCGCACACACATTCCTACAGGTCTCCACTTGGTCCGGAGACATAGTATCAGTTAGGTCCCTTTCCCTCTCTTACTCCCACTACTACTCCTCGCTCCGGAAGCACTCGCACAGCTTCCACTCCTTCTGACTCTGCTACCATCAGTCCTCCTTACTCATCACGGGATCTCTCCTGTCAAATCACGACTACTGGAGAGATAATAGAATATAGAAAGGCCAAAGCAATGATGGCCACCATGAGGCAGTTGATGAGCCATCACTTCAAGAGCGGCATTGCTACCGATTGGCAGTATCGAGATGACCAAAAGAAGCAGGCGATCATCAATGAATTAAAACGAAAATAACCTAACCCGCCAAATTTAGAGTTTAATGAGGATTATATGCGAGAGCGCATGGGTTTGGTCTTGAAGCATCGTAGATCAACCTTGCGTACTTTCATCACAAAGGGGTTGGCTAAACCCAGCTGGGCAGACAAAGCTGATTGGAAGTTCTTCAAGAAGCAAAATAGGGACAATCCCAAAATGTTTGAGGGTCAGAGGAGGGCTGCGAAGAGACGGCTGGACATCGTAGGTACTTCGTACTTTAGTGTAGGCACATGGTTGACGTTCGAGGCAACCGTGGTAAGTCTACTTCTTCTCATTTAATGTATTGTTCTATTTGTTTTACTACATATTACATGCACTTTAGCTAACTCTAACTCTCGTAAATTGGATCCACAACAAGTTGTGATGGGTCATCTTCCTACAGATGCAGAGACGCGATGCGCATTTCGTATAGGAACAAAGCCGTGGTTTATTGAGCAAGAGGCAATGGGAGCGACGGTCAATTGGGCTGAGGTGGCTGCTCGCACGGTATAAGTCTACTCCTACTTGTAATCTCACTTTTTAAATTGTTTTATTCTTAAGTTCCAATCTAATTTTCAATTTATATGGTTCACTCTTAGGGTCAAAGCTCAAGTGTCCCATCATCGGAGGCGAGTGATCACCAGGGCTAGGGATCAGATGCACGTGACAAGGATCAAGAAGAAGGTGCAGCTCACGAGGACCAAGGATCAGGCCAATAAGACGAGGACAAGGATGATTCAGATGAGTAGTAGTAGTGATAGTCGTAGCAGTTTGCATTTTCTTCGCCATGTATGTCATTTTGTATATCCGCTCATTTGAGCAATTTTGTATCACCCTTTCAAAAGGGTAATTTTGTAACAAACACTGTTGTATATGTTCGACATGTATATGCTTTTTTTGCTCAATCATTTCATTTGAGCGATTTTGTATCACCCTTTTTGCAAGGGAAATTTTGTTATAAAAGACTATTTTTTCTAATTACCAAAAAAAAAAGGATTAGTGGGGCTAAACAGGGCCATAGCAAGCCCTGTTTAGCCCCACTAATCCTTTTTTTTAAGTTCTGTTAATTGTCGCTATATAGCGACGTTTACCAGTGTCGCTATATAGCGATGATTATCAGTGTCGCTATATAGCAATGTTTGATAGCGTCGCTATATAGCGACGCTTTATAGCAACAGTTCTTTTTCGACGCTTTTAATGACTTTAATAACGATGTTTGCATCCGTGGAAATTTTTTTTTTAATGTAAAAAGTGTCGGTATTTTTGTCAGAAAAGGGCCTATGCCTTGTAGTGCACCCCCCTGAAATGAAAGAAGTAGATGCCAGAAAACTAATTCTAAAGCCTGCACCCTATCAACTCATTGCAGCACAACTGTACAAGATGGGCAATGACCAGGTATTAAGAAGATGCGTAATGCCTCATGAGATCATGCCAATCCTGAGTGAAGTCCATGAAGGCATTGCAAGAGGACACTTCCAAGGGGAAGCCATAGCAAGAAAAGTCCTCCTCGCAGGCTACTGGTGGCCAACACTGTGGGCAGATGCCTATGAATATGTAAAAGGCTGTGATGTATGCCAACGGACTACTAAACAACAACACAAAGACTTCAATCCCCTAACAATTGTGTTACACAAAAACCATTTGAAAAATGGGGGATTGACTATGTGGGTCCCATCCATCCAGTAGATCAAAGGGAACACAGGCACGCTACATCATTGTGGCCACTGATTACTTTACAAAATTGACTGAAGCTAAAGCAGTCAGAAAGGTAGATGCCAGAAGCACAGCAAGATTCTTATACAAAAATGTGATCACTTGATTCAGATGCCCCATTGAAATTGTGTCGGCGGATAGAGGCACACATTTTGTCAATGAGGTAATCTGAGAACTCTTGTCTAGCTTTATGGTAATCCATAGAAAAAGCACACCCTACTACCCCTAAGGGAATGGTGGACAGGCGGAATCCACTAAGAAGATAATATGCATTATCCTCACCAAGGTAGTAGAACCACAACATTTTGATTGGGCAGAGAAACTGAATGCAGCCTTATGGGCATATAGAACCACACTCAAAGTCATTACATGGAACACACCTTTTTAATTGGTGTACGGCCTTGAAGTTGTGGTCCCACTAGAATTTGTAATACCAAGCATACACATAGTAGTATACGAATGCATGGGAGACCATGAATCCTTGAAAGAAAGACTCTATCAGTTGGAGAAGCATACAGAAACAAGACTAGTCACCTACCATGCCATGACAATAGAAAAATGCAGAAGAAAGGCATGGTTTGACAGAAATCTTAAAGCTAAAGAAATCAAGGAAGGTGACTTGGTCCTATTATACAATGCCAAAGTACACAAGGGGAAACTGAAGTATCTAGGTCAAGGACCTTACCGAGTAAGAAAGATGAATGCCATCAGAGATGTGCTGCTAGAAACATTGGATGGAGTCCAATTATGAAAAATATGTATGGATCTTAAAATCTTGCATATTTTTCAAGGTATATGCCTTATATTTTGTGGGAGGGGGGACATGATATTTTCATATTTTTCCCTTGCATATTTGAAAATTTTAAAGGAAATCTATGCATATTCTATATGGACCTTGTCCCCCCATACCCTAGATTTTGGATGAGGGTAGTAACATAAACACTTATTTCATTAATTTTGGACTCATATGTCTACTTTTGGACTATTCCTTAAAATCCTTCCCAAATGAAAAGTTTACTTTATGAAACTGTCATTCGAGAATCAAAAGTTTACTTTCTAGCACTATCATTTTCACATAAGACATTTCAAAATATCTCTCTACAATGTTGTACAAATAATGCAAAAACTACTATTAAATCCTAAATTTGTATTTCTTGTTTATAAGAATCATATTCTTAAAATAAAAAATCCGAGTTATTAGTTTAAATCCATGAAAAACCATGCTATTGAGGATTCACAACATTTTAAAAATGTATACATAAGAGACCTGTAAGACTCTTTTTACTTTCAATGCAGAAAACTATAACACTCTTGAATATTCAAGAAATTAAAAGGTTTATATAGACATGAAACATGATGGAAGCCTCTTTTGTACTCCAAAAAATAGCAATAGCTATGCTTGCAATTTTACATTATCATGTCATAAGTTTTACAATAAATATTGCTCTGGATGAGTCTCTGTACAAAGGATCTCCTGTGGCCTTTTCAATAATTTAGTTTTTCCTTTACAATGAGTTTAGTACAAATGGGCGATCCAAACATTTGCTTGTTTGAATGTCCTTTTCTATCATGATCACAGAAATGAGCGATCCAAACATTTGCTTATTCAGAATGTCCTTTCTGTCGTCACTTGTCGCTTGGGTGCCATCTTCAATCACTCTCATCTGACAACCACCACCACCTTCACTCTTTCTTGATATTTGAATGGTGTTATCATGGGCATTCTTCATTTGCACTATCTCCTTCTACTTCCTCCCGGGCGAGCATCTTTATGAACTCTGTAATGTGCGTAATAATTGGTTGCGGTAATTTTATTTTGTCTTCTACATCATACCCCATGTGCTTCTTTGTTTTCTTTGACCTTGATTTCCAGGATACTATGACTATCTCTGTGGAAAGTCTTGAAATTGCTTCATGGTTTGGGACCCATTCCTTTTTCAGAAAACTACTATACAATGTACTATTATCTTGGTTCTCCTTCTTGCCCCTTGGCTCATACCATACCGCTGTAAATGTTGTAGCTCTCCCCCAGTCATCCATGCTCACGTCAACTACTTTCGCAACCCAAAACTTCATATTCTGATGTTCATCATCCGATGGTCAAACTACAACAAAACAATGGACATCTATGTCTATTTGTGGCATAAACTCTCTCTTCTTGGGTCCACAATATGGATGTGGGAGCAACGATTCAAACTCATTTTCAAAGAGACCACATGCTGGACGCAAGTCATTACCAACATTTGGCTAAAATAAATGCCGTTCTACCTTAATATCATCTTGAACTCGCATTTTTGCAAGGTCCTTTATCAATTGGTAGGTCTTGCTAATTACTATAGGAGTGTGTTCCTTCCAAGAGGGCTTCCAATCAAGAAATCTCCGGAGCATTTCCTCTTTGTATGCAATAAAAGCTTTTAAGCCTTCTATTTCACCTTTGGATTTCTCGCTGAATTCTTTTATAGGAGCCCATGTTGGATGCATTTCTTTGCTCGGGATTGAAGTTAAGAGAGAGTAAGGTTCTTCAAGTTCCCATTTTGTATCGAGAGAATAGTGTTGCCATTGCATCACTGGTTTTTCATCCTTTAAGAAAAATCGAAAATAGTGTGGAGCGCTATGACCTATCAGGGCATCACCACCTTTTTGTATGAAAGGTAGAATAAAGCTCTTCCAATCATACATCCTCTCAACCATTGAGCATATTGTTCCTTCCTTACGGCCACCAACGTGCCTCCCACATTATCTTATCAAGTCATCCATTGTCTCCATGTCCTTGTGTTTTAGTTCTCTTGAAACTGTGCTAAATACTTGATCGATATCCTCATGTGTGTGCCCAACCAACAAAAACCCAACTTCAATCTCATTGAAGATTCTATGAGCGATTAGCATTGAGCAAAATGCAAAGAAGAGTACATTCTTATTCTCGTCTTCGCAATTGTCTGCTTGTACTCTCAAAGTTGCTGGTAGGCGACCTTTTTCTGCATGTACATTGTGAATTGCCTTCATAACGGATGTTACAACTTGATTGCTATCGTGTAGATGCAAGGAATCAATCCATATGTCTGCAAAAAACTTAAATCTGTGCACTAACACTCCACATAGATGTGTCTTTAAAAAGTATTTGCCTTGTAGCTTAGGTGGAGTGTTAACGAATCGAGGTAATGTTGTTGTATTTTGATCCATACCATCTACAATACTGCACATGTACTCATTTGGGTGAGAAATAGCTTGCTCCTTCCAAAATGCATATTTTATTCTAGAATGTCGAACAAGTCCATGATGAAATTCTCTCTTTCTTTTGTAAGCTTCTTTTTGTTCTGGAGATGTTGCACTCTCAAGTGCTCGCTTTAGATCATCACAGTCGTTGCACTTTGACATTTTTTGCCTCTTTGGGATTTGAACATGTCCAAAGCTTTTTTTCCAAAGAGTATACAAAGTATGAAAAGATGCCAGTGCATGCCCTCTCTGCCTCTGTGTTTCTCCAATAGAGTTAAATACTTCTTTTTTGGTCAAACCTATCGGAAGATGCATTTCTGATAGGTGGGGTTGCGGTAAAGCATTTTCATAAATGTAATCTTTCAAAATTGCTGTTGCCGCAACCGTTGAGGCTCTTGTTTTGGGCCTTCCTATGTTTCCATGAATGTTAAATTTAACTCCATACTTTGCTTTATTAGCCAAATTCCAATATGTGCCATGTGATAATCCTGTAATAATGTGATATGCATTATTGCATATACTTTTTCCATTTATAAGAGGCCTTATTTGATGTCCTGAACTTCACCTTCTCTTATCATTTACAAGAAAGCAAGACAATCTCGTGAGTAGGTATTCATTTCTTCTACTTCCTTTCCTTTGCCAGACATGTTCTCTACAACCCTTGATGTCATGTAAGTTAATGGATCACATACATGTACGCTTACAGCATGTAGATCACAATGCTTTTAGCATAACATCTTCATTCATTACTCTTATTCTCTTTGGTTGCTTTTCTGGATCTGCCTGCACTCGTTGTCTTTTCATGCATCTGTATGTCCGTTTTGGGACCTTCTGTACATTCTTATTTAGATTTGTGTAGTTCTCCTTGTAAGATTTATTTGTCACGTTGTTTTCATGAGATGTTGCATCCTTGATCTTATCACTCTGACAGTCAAATACTGAATATTCCTTTGTTGATGTCATCCTTGCTTTTGATACATTCGTCAAACCATTTGTAACATTTACAAGTTCACAATCAAAGTCAAACACCGAATAGTCCTTTGTTGATCTCATCCCTACTTTTGATAGAATCGTAGAACCACTTGTCACAATGGCATTAGAGTGTCCCGAATGATCTTCAAACTCATCTATTCCTGAGAGAACATCACTCATTGATGCACTTTCTATGGATTTCATAACTCCATAGTCAGTGGTGATAGAGTGTCTAGAATGATCTTCAAACTCATCTATTCCTGAGAGAACATCGCTCATTGATGCACTTTCTATGGATTTCATAACTCCATAGTCTTGAAACTCCTCTACTCCAGAGAGAACATCACTCATTATACTATCGTGCATGATTTCCATAATTCCATAGTTACCTGGTTTGACTCCAAGAACTTTATCAGTATCCATGAAGCCATCCATGCTTGAAAATATAACACTTTTGACATCTTTGCCCAAGTTCTCAATGTGCATGAACTCATCCACCCCGGATAAGGCATCACTTGTGAAATATTTTTCTTTCTCGGTACCAATGAACTCATCGACTTCTAATAAGACATCAGTGCTATAGTTGAGTGCATTGGAATCATCCATCTCTGAAGGAATAGAGCTTGGTACATTGGCATATTCTTTCAATTCTTTGATGTTGTAGTATACATTATGTTTATCATTAAAAACCACATGCTGAGTCTTTCCAATCTTTAAAAATTGCATGCTCCATCTTAAATCCTTACCTACCTCATAGTAGGGACCATCCAATGACATTGAGTTATCATCCATACCATCATCAGTAACTTTTTGAATTCTCATCTGCGCAAATGTCCAGTGTTCCACTTGTTCAAATCCCAAGACTTGACCTTCTGCTACATTCTTATTTGCAAATGATAACATTTGTAAAATATCTCCCACTCTAAAATCCAAAGATATGCACTTTGTATTCCTGATGACATGTGTTGGATAAGTCTCATCTCTGTCCCATGCAATAAATGCTTTGTTGGAAGTATTACAGGGCATAACATCTCCAAGGATTTCCATATCCCCACACTTATGCTTTAGCTCAACATGTGCACTAAGAATCCTTGATACGATAATTGCCACCTTATCTTCGCCAAGTCTTCTAAAGTGACAAATAGAATTTGGATCACTTTCATGGATTGTAGCAAATGCAACTACTTCTCTTTTGCAACATAAAATCACCTCCATCCCCGAATTAAATTTTGTAGCCATCTCCTTTGTGAGTTTCCTTTGCAAACAAGCTGTAATAACCATTATAAAGAACATTAGTCTCTTCTCAATAATCTACTTTATTAATGATTTAAAAATCTAGAACTTGTATGAAAATTTAATTAGACACTAACCAATAACAACCGTAAACCAATAACAACCCTAAACCCTCAACCGTAAACCAAAACAACGATAAATCCTAAACCCTCAACCCTCAACCCTAACCAATAACAACCCTAAACCCTAAACCCTAACTCCCAAACCCTAAACCCTAAACCCTAAACCCTTAACCCTAACCCCCAAACCCTAAACCCTAAACCCTAACCCCTAAACCCTAAACCCTAGCTCCCAAACCCTACACCCTAAACCCTAACTCCTAAACCCTAAACCCTAAACCCTAAACCCTTGACACTAACCCCCAAACCCTAAACCCAAACCCTAAACCCTAAACCCTAACTCCTAAACCCTAAACCCTTAACCCTAAACCCTTAACCCTAACCCCCAAACCCTAAACCCTAAACCCTAACCCCCAAACCCTAAACCCTAACTCCTAAACCCTAAACCCTAAACCCTGAACCCTAACTTCGAAACCCTAAACCCTAAACCCTAAATCCTGAACCCCAAACCCTAAATCCTAAACCTTAAACCCTAACTCCCAAACCCTAAACCCTAATCCCTAAACCCTAAACCCTAAACCCTAACCCCTAAACCCTAAACCATAAATCCTAAACCCTAATCCCCAAACCCTAAACCCTAAACCCTACCCCCTAAACCCAAACCACCAAACTCTAAACCCTAACCCCCAAACCCTGAACCCTAAACCCTAACCCTCAAACCTTGAACTCTAAACCCTATCTCCCAAACCTTAAACCCTAAACCCTAAAACCTACACCCCAAACCCTAAATCCAAACCACCAAACCCTAAACCCTAACTCATAAACCCTAAACCCTAACCCTAACTCACAAACTCTTATTCCTAACTCACAAACCCTAAACCCTAGACCCTAAACCCTAACTCACCAAACCCCAAATCCTAAACCCAAACCACGAAATCCTAAACCTTAAATCCTATGAGTGTTTTCAGTAATATCATTTATTTGAGTAATAGTTTGAATTAGAATTCATAAGTAATAGTGGAATTGATAGTTGGGAGGGTGGTAGTGGGAGAAAGGGAGAGTGGGAAAGTGGAGAAAGGGAGTGTGGGAGGGTGGTAGTGGGAGAAAGGGAGAGTGGGAGAGGGAGTGGGAATGGGGGCGGTGGGGGTGGGGGTGGGAGGATGGGAGTGGGAGTGGGAGAGGGAGTGGGAATGGGGGAGGTGGGGGTGGGGGTGGGAGAATGGGAGTGGGAGTGGGAGAGGGAGTGGGAATTGGGGAGGTGGGGGTGGGGTGAGGGTGGGAGGATGGGAGTGGGAGTGGGAGGGGTGGGGAGTGGGAGTGGGAGGATGGGAGTGGGAGAGGGAGTGGGAATGGGGGAGGTGGGGGTGGAAGTGGGAGGGGTGAGGTGGGAGGATGGGAGTGGGAATGGGGGAGGTGGGGGTGGAAGTGGGAGGGGTGGGGTGGGAGGATGGGGGAGGGAGTGGGAATGGGGGAGGTGGGGGGGTGGGAAAATGGAAGTGGGAGTGGGAGAGGGAGTGGGAATGGGGGAGGTGGGGGGGTGGGAAAATGGGAGTGGGAGTGGGAGAGGGAGTGGGCGGATGGGAGTGGGAGGGGTGAGGTGGGAGGATAAGGGTGGGAGAATGGGAGTGGGAGTGGGAATGGGAGTGGGAATGGGGGGGGGGAGGAGTGGGGGTGGGAGGATGGGAGTGGGAGTGAGAGGTGGAGGTGGGAGGATGGGAGTGGGTGGGAGAATGGGAGTGGGAGTGGGAGTGGGAGTGGGAATGGGGAAGGTGGGGGTGGGGTGAGGGTGGGAGTGGGAGGGGTGGGGTGGGAGGATGGGAGTGGGAGAGGGAGTGGGAATGGCGGTGGAAGAATGGGCGTGGGCATGGGAGTGGGAATGGGGGAGGTGGGGTGGGAGGATGGGGGTGGGAGTGGGAATGGGGTGGGAGGATGGGAGTGGGTGGGAGAGAGAGAGAAGATAATCTAATAGAGAGGCCAATGGGAGAGGAGATAATGTTATAGAAGGACCAATGAGAGAGATGCACTTAAAACCCTAGTTTTTCTTATATATACTCTCCGTCTCTCATTGTTTCTCTCATTTCAACAAGGTAGAGCAAGAGGAGAAGCAAAAAGAGGAGGAAGAGCAAAAGCAAGCACAAGCATAGATCTCAACTTTTTTCCAGGTACTTTTTTAAAAATTTGTATTCTTTGAAATTTTATTATAGAGAGAGAACTTAGAGAGAGAAAAGTGAAGGAAATACTTTTAGAGAGAGATTATAAGAGAGAGAGTCTTGCTGCCTCGGCAGCAAAAGAGAGAGAGAGAGAGGGAGAGAGAGGAGAGAAGGGGGGGGGAAAGAGAGGGGAGAGAAGGGGAGGGGGGGAGAGAAGGGGGGGGGGGAGAGAGCGAGAGAGAGGGGGGGGAGAGAGAGAGAGGGGGGAGGTCGCTGCCGCGACAGCGGAGAGAGGAGGGGAGAGGGAGGGGGGGGGAGAGGGAGGGGAGGGGAGGGGAGAGAGAGAGGGGGGGCCGCTACCGCGGCAGTGAGAAAGAAGGGGGGGAGAGAGAGAAGGGGGGGCGCGACAGCGAGAGAGAGGGGGGGAGAGAGAGAGGGGGGGCCGCTGCCGCGGCAATGAGAGAGAAGGGCGGGGCGAGAGAGAAGGGGGGGCACGGAGGGGAGAGAGAGAGGGGGGGCCGTTGCTGCGACAGCGAGAAAGAAGGGGGGAGAGAGAGAAGGGGAGGCGCGGTAGCGAGAGAGAGGGGGGGAGAGAGAGAGAGGGGGCCGCTGCCACGGCAGCGAGAGAGAAGGGGGGCACGGCAGCGAGCGAGGGGGGGGAGAGAGAGAGAGAGGGGGGGCCGCTACCACGGCAGTGAGAGAGAAGGGGTGAAGAGAGAGAAGGGGGGGCCACTGCCGCGGCAGCGAGAGAGAAAGGGGAGGGGGCAGCGCAAGAGAGAGGGGGGGCGAGAGAGAGAGGGGGGGCCACTGCCGTAGCAGCGAGAGAGAAGGGGGGAGAGAGAGAAGGGGGGGCCACGACAGTGAGAGAGAAGGGGGGGAGAGAGAAGGGGGGGCCACTGCCGCGGCAGCGAGAGAGAAAGGGGAGGGGGCATCACGAGAGAGAGGAGTGGAGAGAGAGGGGAGAGAGAGAGGGGGGCACTGTCGCGACAGCGAGAGAGAGGGGGGGAGAGAGAGAGAGGGGGGGCCGCTGCCGCGGCAGCGAGAGAGAGAGGGGAGGGGGCAGTGCGAGAGAGAGGGGGGAGAGAGAGAGGGGGGGCCCACTGCTGCGGCAGCGAGAGAGAGAGGGGGGCCGCTTCCACGACAGCCAGAGAGAAGGGGCGGAGAGAGAGAGAAGGGGGGGCACGACAGCGAGAGAGAGGGGGGGAGAGAGAGAGAGGGGGGGCCACTGCTGCGGTAGTGAGAGAGAAGGGGGGAGAGAGAGAAGGGGGGCGGCACGGCAGCGAGAGAGAGGGGGAGGGAGAGAGAGAGAGGGGGGCCGCTGCTGCAGCAGCGAGAGAGAAGGGGGGGGAGAGAGAGAAGGGGGGGCACGGCAGTGAGAGAGAGGGGGAGGGAGAGAGAGAGAGGGGGGGCCACTGCCATGACAGCGAGAGAGAAGGGGGGCGCAGCAGCGAGAGAGAGGGGGGGAGAGAGAGAGAGGGGGGGCCGCTGTCGCGGCAGCGAGAGAGAAGGGGGGGGAGAGAGAGAACGGGGGGAGGCACAGTAGCGAGAGAGAGGGGGGAGAGAGAGAGAGGGGGGGCCGTTGTCATGATAGCGAGAGAGAGGGAGGGGGGGAGAGAGAGAGAGGGGGGGAGGCCGCTACCGCGGCAGCGAGAGGGAGAGAGGGGGGGAGAGAGAGAGAGGGGGGGGAGGCTGATGCGCGAGAGAGGGGGGGGAGAGAGAGAGAGGGGAGGCCACTGCCGCGGCAGCGCGAGGGAGAGAGGGGGGGAGAGAGAGAGTGGGGAGAGAGAGAGAGAGAGGGGGAGAGAGAGTGGGGAGCGCAAGTGAGAGAGAGAGAAAAGGAGAGGAGAGAGTGGGAGAGAGAGAGAGAGAGGGGAAATGAAGAGGAGGGGAGAGAGTAGACTAAGATGAGAGGAAAGTAGACTAGAGCAGAGAGGAAAGAGAGAGAGAGAGAAGAGTGAGAGAAATGGATGAGAGATGAAAATTTAGAGAGGGAGGACACAAGAGAAAGTACGATCGAGATAGAAAATCTTACCAATGAAGAGGAGAAATGAGTGGGCGACGATCAACAAGAGATAAAGGAGAGATGTTTTGATGGAAGAATATGGGAGCTACGATCAATGAGGCATATTAGAGGAGATTGGTGTGTGATTTAGTCGAAACTTAAACAAACAAAACTATAAACCTTGGTGTTTGATGAAAATTTAGAGAGGAAGGGCACAAGAGAAAGTACGATCGAGATAGAAAATCTTACCAATGAGGAGGAAAAATGAGTGGGCGACGATCAAGAAGAGATAAAGGAGAGATGTTTTGATGGAAGAATTTGGGAGCTACGATCAATGAGGCATATTAGAGGAGATTGGTGTGTGATTTAGTCGAAACTTAAACAAACAAAACTATAAACCTTGGTGTTTGAAAAGAGAAACGTGTGGAAACTAGAATTTCAAATTTCCCGCCTTTTTTTAAAGTATGAATCCTTGTGTTTGAAAAGATAAACATGTGAAAACTTGAAAATTGTGATAAAAGACAACCTTGTGTTTGAAAAGACAAACGCGTGGAAACTTGAAAAGTGTGAAAAGACAAATGTATGCGAAAAGTAAAACTTGTGGAAACTTGAATTTTAAATTTTCCTTTGTTTTTGAATTTAAAATGAGTTTCACTTTCATTTTCAATTTAGTAGTTTAATTTAAACTATAATGCATTTTGTTTTGGAATATAGAAAGTATAATTTTAATTTTATTACATTTTAAATTAAAATTTTAAAAGTAGTTTAACTTACATTCGTTATTATTACTCTAATTTATTTCTTTTTAGGGAGAATTAATATATTCTTCTAGGTAAATATTAAATTTTTAATTTTAAGTCTTATTTTCTTGATTTGATTCAAGGGGGCACCTTAGTAGGAATAAAAATTGAAAAAGATAGCAAACAAGACCGTATTAGATAATTCGGGAAAAACCCAATTCCCAGAATGGCAATTTTGGAAGAAATTGTAGCTCCCCTCAATAAAAAAACAAGAGAAATATGTGAAAATAGACTAGATAGCCATTCATGAAGTGTGAAATATCAACTACATTCTCAAATAATAAATAGAATATCAGTGTCTAAACTACGTTATCATCAACAAAATAATAAACTTTGAAACCCATTTGAGTTAGATTCATCTCGTGAGCCATAGTGATGTTCAAAAACACCTTCATAATTCTGGAATTTCCATTGATATTGAGACTCGCTTTTGTTGTGAGCATTCTCATTTGAAAATCTCCAAAACACCGTTTACAAAATGTAGAGTGTAATTAATAACCATGAGTATTGCAATGAAAACGCACAGGCTCTTTAACTTAGTAAGATATGTAGTTGATGGAAAATCAAGATATGTAGTTGAGGAGAATGAATGCAAGATATGTAGTTGATGGAAAATCAATGGGCAATGACAAGCATTTGATGTAATTTAGGTGGCAATGACAATCATTTATTGTGCACTTTCAATTTTTGGACTGACTATCATTATTGTAAAATGATAACTTTACATGTCATGTTGATTACTCATTGCAAAGTAAAAAAGTACACTTTAGGATGGAAACATAACAACTTGTTGATACACCATTGAAATCCCTGAAATAAATCATGATTCCAAAGAAACTCTCAACCACTAGCGGAGAATGGCAGTAGGATAATGGCAAAAGTGCCAATGCACATGTGAGTTTAGGATTCCTTGTGCATGTTTTCAGGTCATGATATGAGATTGGCACCACTACCATTCTCCACTGGTGGCATTCTCCACAGAGATTGGCACAATTCCATATGATCTCTGCACATGGGAGTTTAGGCTTCTCAATGACTTTTCTTAGGGCCTAATAAGAGATTGGCACCACTGCCATTCTTCACTTGTACAAATGTTTACCCTACTATTCTAGGAGGGGTATTCCAGTGATCATAGGAGAGTGGTGTCCGATTCCAATCCACATGTGAGTTTGACGATCTCAGAGACTGACACAATTCCATATGATCTCTACACAACGGAGACAGTGATCACTACATAAAAGAATGCACATGTGAGTTTAGGATTCCTTGTGCACCACTGCCATTCTCCACTGGTGGCATTCTATAATGGCAAAACTGCCAATCCACATTAGTTTATGATTCCTTGTGCTTGTTTTCAGGTCATGGTATGAGATTGGCACCACTACCATTCTCCACTGTTGGCATTCTCCACAGCGATTAACACAATTCCATATGATCTCTACACAGCGGAGACAGTGACCACTACATAGAAGAATGCACATGTGAGTTTAGGCTTCTCAATGCCATTTCTTAGGGCCTAATAAGAGATTGGCACCACTACCATTCTCTTGTACAAATGTTTACCCTACTATTCTAGGAGGGGTATTCCAATGATCATAGGCGAGTGGTGTCCGATTCCAATCCACATGTGAGTCTGATGATCTCAGTATAATTATGTAGGTGCTACCATGAGTTTGGCATCACTTCCATTCTCCACTAGTGGTTGTCTAGACAAACTAAACCTATAGATTGACATTCCAAGGCCTAATAAGAGATTGACACAATTCCATATGATCTCTACACAGCGGAGATAGTGATCACTACATAGAAGAATGAGCATGTGAGTTTAGGCTTGTCAATGCCATTTCTTAGGGCCTAATAAGAGATTGGCACCACTGCCATTCTCCACTTGTACAAATGTTCACCCTACTATTCTAGGAGGGGTATTCCAATGATCATAGGAGAGTGGTGTCCGATTCCAATCCACATGTGAGTTTGATGAACTCAGAGATTGACACAATTCCATATGATCTCTACACAGTGGAGACAGTGATCTCTACATAGAAGAATGCACATGTGAGTTTAGGATTCCTTGTGCATGTTTGCAGGTCATGTTATGAGATTGGCACCACTACCATTCTCCACTGGTGGCATTCTCCACAGAGATTGACACAATTCCATATGATCTCTACACAGCGGAGACAGTGATCGCTACATAGAAGAATGAGCATGTGAGTTTAGGCTTCTCAATGCTATTTCCAATTCCCAATTCGGGGAAAAACCCAATTTCCAGAATGGCAGTTTTGGAAGAAATTGTAGCTCCCCTCAATGAAAAAACAGGAGAAATATGTGAAAATAGACTAGATAGCCATTCATGAAGTGTGAAATATCAACTACATTCTCAAATAATAAATAGAATATCAGTGTCTAAACTACGTTATCATCAACAAAATAATAAACTTTGAAACCCATTTGAGTTAGATTCATCTCGTGAGCCATAGTGATGTTCAAAAACACCTTCATAATTCTGGAATTTCCATTGATATTGAGACTCGCTTTTGTTGTGAGCATTCTCATTTGAAAATCTCCAAAACACCGTTTAAAAAATGTAGAGTATAATTAATAACCATGAGTATTGCAATGAAAACGCACAGGCTCTTTAACTTAGTAAGATATGCAGTTGATGGAAAATCAAGATATGTAGTTGAGGAGAATGAATGCAAGATATGTAGTTGATGGAAAATCAATGGGCAATGACAAGCATTTGATGTAATTTAGGTGGCAATGACAATCATTTATTGTGCACTTTCAATGTTTGGACTGACTAGCATTACAAAAAAATAACTTTACATGTCATGTTGATAACTCATTGCAAAGTAAAAAAGTACACTTTAGGATGAAAACATAACTTGTTGATACACCATTGAAATCCCTGAAATAAATCATGATTCCAAAGAAACTCTCAATTTCTAGCCCCAAAGAGAATGGCACCGGAAAGAATGGCACGAGAGACACTGTAGTTATGAACATGTTTGCATATTATTCACACACAACAATTACGCACCAATTTACATAGTTGGCAAGAAAGTAGTAATTCCCATAAGTAATGATTGTATAAAGATATACAATGTTGTTATTCAAAACTCATAGTCTGCAAATAGCTCCTCTCCTGCATGTATATCATCTATGGATTCAATACAAATGTGACCATATTCTGCAATATCTATGTTCATCATGGGGTCATACCAAGGTGGAACATCAGGGGAAAATACATAACAAACATTTGGCTTTACATTGGTATTTCTATTGCTGTTAATAAATCCTGCCACATTGCCATATTGAACATCACCAACAATATGCACCATATCCTTCATAGGGACAGTAGGGTCCTCTTGGATCGAGTACTTCTTTAGCCTTGGATGAATTCTACATAATTCCTTCCAGTCTCTGTAGGAGTACTTGTCACCTCCATAATGGAGAATAGTAGTCCCTCTCTTGATGGAGCCATGCACAAACAAGCCCAAGCCAGCTCCTGTAATGGTTGACTCATGCACCTCGAAAGCCACATTTTTTATCCAGAACACTTCGTTGATAGGGACAGGTAACTTTGGTGGTCCAAATGGATCTCGTTCTGGTATGTACCTACTCAAGCTTGATTTGAACGTACATCTATCTACATCACAAAAGATAAATTCAATTAGCTACAACAACAGTTATATATATTGAGATAAAATCAAAAAACACTTTGACATATGTACCTTCATGAAAAATACGCATTCTGTAGTCGGGTTATGTAGCCCTTAGCAATGTATTTCTTGATATAGCGACCTTTGTACCCTAGGTCTATAGCCAATTGAGAAACTTGCATAGCATTCATGCTAGAGAGTTGCGGAGCGTTCCTTAAAAGTCTTATTTGGGATGCATTGAGTTTAGGCACCTGGCCATCACCACCATGGGTTGCCCTACCACCTATATCCCTCTCTCTTAGTTGATCTGCAAGAGGAAGATTTCTTGTTTTATATTCCATTCTTGACCATGCATGATTTTCCTCCCTCCATTCATCAATTACTTTTTGGACAAGGTTGAAATCCTTATGCCCCTCCATCACAGGTAATTGTCCATACCGATTTGTCTCAATCATGCTGCGCACATCTCTAGTCTCATCGAGTTGTAGTAAGTACGGCATCAACTCTCTCAGTAGAATATTATCATCCTTGTCTTGTACATCAAACGTTGAAGGAAATATGCAATTTGATGGAGGGCTAATGCAAGCCTTGTATGGGGAGTCATCAACAAGAATTGTCCTTCTAGCATCACATCCAAATGCCTTTGAGATTTTTGCTAAGGGTTTGAACATTGCCTCAACACCAACCTTGTCAGGCCTATTTATCCTTGTCTTACTATAAGTGTAGCATCCTTGCTGAGACCATATAACAAAGAAAGGGAGGCTCTCATTTGCATAATTTTGCAGCTTTCCTACCATATCAAGTACGTTATGCTCCATTGCAGTTGACCAGATACCTACATTAAATCTTTGTAGCAAGATTTTAAGAAATTCTATGCACCCAGGACGAACAACCATATAACTATTTTTGCCATGCATAATAGACGGATGTATTGGAGACTTGAATAGGCAGCGACTTAATAACAGGCCATTCAAGTCTAATATGATTGTTAATCGTGGCATATCCAAAGAAATTATATGTGGATATAGATCCAAATTCTCCTTGAAGTTGCTGGCTTCTGACTCATCCAAATTGTCAGGTGCTATGATTTCATGCATGTTTGCAACAACAATAAGATTATCTAGTTTTGTCCCCAATGTTGAGACAGTACATTCATCCATGTTCTCTTCTAAGAGTATAGGATTCGTGATATTCCTTGCAATTTTCTCCATTTTTGGGGTTATGTTTTCTTCTATACCTCCTGCATCCATCGCGTAATTGATAGTCTCTATAACTGGTGGTATGTTGTCCTCTACATTTGATGTCTCCACATCCTTCCATGCATCATTGGTCCCTGTGGAAGTTGAGGAATATAGAAATATTTTGATTCTTTAGAGTGTATTCAACAATGTCGAAGCACAAAAGCATATGAAACTAATAAATAACAATAAAGTATGAACATTATCCATCGTTGTTCACTGATTCCATTGTATTTTTGGGGAATGGCAAAAGTGCCAATCTCTCTAAAGGTCAATTGAGAATGCAAATAGTGCAACCTTTCTCTCTGAACTCATAGAGAGAATGGCAATAGTGCCATTCTTCTCTTGGGGTGGTGCTAGTGCCATTTTACATATAAGGTTATGGAGAATGCCACTAGTGCCTTTCTCTATACCCTCATTGGGAGGAGAGAATACTACTAGTGCCTTCCCCATGTCCCAAAAGAAATGTACAATGCATGATCTGAAAGCATAGATACTGTATTACTTTGGTCCAATAGATTTGTAGAAAGCACCCAAATCAAAACTTTGGTAGCATAGTTAATATTATACAATTTTTAATCTTTGTAATGCTTTCAACTAACATAGATTCAAGAAAGGAACATAACAGTATTACCATTTCTACATAACCACAAAGAGAGAATGGCACTAGTGCCATTCTCCATATGAGGTCGCATAAAATGTTAATAGTACCTCTTATGTATAACCCGACATAGGGAGAATGACACTAGTACCATTCCCCATGTCATTATGTCACACAATTTTATCATACCTAATGTTTAATATCTTTAATATGATGAGAGTATGTGTAATCGAGAAAATCCATAAAAGTCATATTATTTTGAAACTGAATACACAAGGCATAAATGAGTAGCTAAAGACCTTGCTCCAAATCTTCCAATGTAATCTTTGGGATAGCTTCAAGATCTGCTTCAGTTAAAGGTCGCAAGTCTTCAATGTGATGCTCACCCTCTTTAATTCCTTCATCGATAGGTGAATCAGCTCTATGTGTCTCAAGAGGCCTCTCAATGCTAGACCAAATCTTAATATGGGGATTATTTGATGCATGTGCCACACACATAGCCTCGACCTCTGTTGCCTGTTGGGATGTCTTCACCAGCGAGATCACTTTTCTTTTGCTTGACAATGCTTGTAATGCCACACATCCATTAGTAAAGACGTCAACAACAACTTCATGTTCCCTACTACAATAGCACCTGATGCACTCCTTGATGATGCCATGCTTCACAACTGCCTCTTTTTCATACTCATCGTCCTCATCAGAATAAAGAATATTGTCCTCAATTATTGTGTATGGCCTTGTGATTTCTAACATGTGCTCAAATCCATCAAACCCATCATGTGAGCTCACAAATGACAAAAAACAGAAGGTCTCAGACAAACCCTTTTGTGCACTATCCGATTCATGGATAACACCCACAAACCTTCTATGCCAAAATCGAGCCTCTATCATTGCTTCCTTGAGATTTACCATCTCTGTCATTGTCATAAATGATAGCAATACATACTGTGACGGAGTGGCAACGGTCTCCATCAAGCCACAGAGCAACTTCTTGAAGGCAGCCTTATCCCAACACATGCCTTTGGCAGATCCCTCTGAGGTGTCAAGCACACACAAGCTGATTGGAAGTTGTCCCTTGGAGTGACGTGTTAGAAAGCTCTCCCCCTCCATCTCCATGTTCACTTGAATAATTGTCCAAGGAAAACAAGATTGCGATGTAGACTTGTTACCCTCTATTGAACTAATCACCCAATCAACATAGATTGACGCGGCTTTTGGGAAATCAGGTGTGGACTTGCCAACTTGCAGCTTCTCTTTGACCCATGACTCACATGAACCCTTGAAGCTCTGATAAACAATTGAATCAATTTTGAAGTAAGTTGCAAGGGCATCCCATGTTTGATGTTGGGGTGAAGGGTGACGTGAGTTGAACTCCTTGATGAGCGCTTCTTTCAGGGCTCTATCATGCTTAATCTCCATTGCCCGTTGAGACATTTCAATGGAGTCCTTGTCTTTGCTTGACTTGACCAAGACTATTTCTTTAGACTCAATCTCTGCTTGAAGTGCACGTACATCTTCGTCTTCCAATCCTAGTAGACACCTCATATATGTTATTGTGGGATTTCAACCCTCAAGATCACCCTGCTTCACCAATGTCAAAATCCTAATCCATTGTTCGTAGATGTCATCATCGTATGTGACCATGTGTGTGTCCTTGGTAGCAAAGTTTGCGCCCATCGATACACTTGCAACTCCTACAAAATTCTGTATAAAAAATCAAAATCATCTTAGAAATTCTTCTAATCCAAATCATGTAATAGAGATAATAATGACACTAGTGCGATTCTCCCATTACCATGTCAAAAGCATGACTTGGTAACTAGAAGAATGGCACTAGTGCCATTCACACATCAAGGAATTGACACTACTATCATTTCTTTTACAAATCCATAAACATTCTTGAAATAAAAAATTCATACAAAACAAAGTTTATTACTTACATCCCAACTTTGTCGATCTTTATGCCCTTTGACAAGGCCTTGGGCTGGTTTCTTTGGTCGTCCGAATGCAATCCACTGTGCCCTTAGGTGTTGTAAGATATCGATATATGGTTGATTTTTCAAAACGGTCTGTGCCTCCATGTTGGCCATTGATGATATCTTACAACTTGCTTCAACTGGTGCATTGACAACAATTCTCGCCTTCCTCCGTGTATAGAAACCTTTTCGTTGATTGAAGGCTTCTCCATGTGCTTTAGTTATAAATATCCTTGCAGCATAAATTGAATGCTGCCCTGCGAGAATCCAATAATTATATTCCTTTAACTTTTCCACCTTTATCTCTTCCTTGCACATCGGAGTATTTGTGCCTATGTGGTAAGGCATAAGATATGCACATGTTGCAGGAGGTCGTGCATTCATTGCAAAACTCTTGACCAAGTCACTAACATAGCTGAGGGTCAACGTCCTGTACACATATTGGCTTGGTGCTCTAAAGCAATTCATCACTGGGATCAACACCTCAAACTCCAAGCCAAATGGGAAGTACTCTACGTACTCCATCAAGCCTGTCATACTTGTGTCCTTCCTTTCCAATTTCTTTTGTAGTGCCTTAAAGTCAACATCTGGCTGGATTTTCTTATATAGGATGATAGTTGCTTCAGATGATTTCTCACCATGTCCTGTTATATGTGTCTCACCACTCCCCGTTGCATCACCTCCACTTCCAATTCCATCAGTGACTATTCCCGTACCTCCCTGTTTTCCTCCTAAAGTTGTCTCTTTGTCTTTAGCATCCAGTTTATCCCCAATGCTTGTTTTTCCATCTGACCTTATTTCCTTCTCACCTGTTGTTTCCTCCTCACCGGTCTCTATAGCCTTCTCTTTCAATGTGTTCTGAGACACTTGAGAGCTTGATCCAACAACATCACTTTTCTTGGTTCTTTTCGAAACTTTTCTACTCTTTTTTATATCTTGCTTTATCCCTTTTGTTACCAAATCAAAGCTTTCTAATATCTGTTGGTTGGTATAATTTTCTGGCTCATTAAGCCAACCCCTAGATATCATCGTGTCCTCCCCAGTAGCATTCATCCTCGCATGATCAAAACAAGCAGGATCCAATTGATACACATTGCCTCCCAATGTATGAATTTGGAGACAAGGAACGTTGTCTTTCTCGGTATCCTTCATCTCTTGAACTTGTCCAACATCTTCAAAAGTTTTTCCTTGGATGTTCACAAAACAATGCACTTTATGAAGTTTTTGGAGTTCGTTATTGTATATATCCAAAAACCATCCTCTTCCAGAACTAACTCCATCATAAACTGACACCTCTCGAACCTTTCGCTTTCCCTTGCTAGCCATTCTTGCAATGTTCTGTTAACAAAAGAACCAAGGACACAATGAAATGTATAATAGAAAATCATAACTGTAGTAGGAAATATTACAACCACAATGCAACTTCTATTAACAAAATAACCAAGGCGAAGCAACTTATATATGCATTATGAAAAACTATACCAACACAGCAAGCAAATATACACAATGTCAATCTCCACATATATTGACACAATTCCATATGATCTCTACACAGCGGAGACAGTGAACACTACATAGAAGAATGCACATGTGAGTTTAGCATTCCTTGTGCATGTTTTCAGGTCATGGTATGAGATTGGCACCACTGCCATTCTCCACTGGTGGCATTCTCCATAGAGATTGACACATGCTTCTCAATGCCATTTCTTAAGGCCTAATAAGAGATTGGCACCACTGCCATTCTCCACTTGTACAGATGTTTACCCTACTATTCTAGGAGGGGTATTCCAATGATCGTAGGAGAGTGGTGTCTGATTCCGATCCACATGTGAGTGGAGACAGTGATCACTACATAGAAGAATGCACATGTGAGTTTAGGCTTCTCAATGCCATTTCTTAGGGCCAGCATGAGTTTGGCATCACTGCCATTCTCCGCTAGTGAATATCTAGCCAAACTAAACCTATAGATTGACATTCCACTAATTTTATTGGCCAGAGTAGGATAATGGCAACAGTGCCAATGCACATGTGAGTTTAGGATTCCTTGTGCATGTTTTCAGGTCATGGTATGAGATTGGCACCGCTGCCATTCTCCACTGGTGGCATTCTCCACAGAGATTAACACAATTCTATATGATCTCTACACAGCGGAGACAGTGATCACTACATAGAAGAATGCACATTACCACTAGCGAAGAATGGCAGTGGGATAATGGCAAAAGTGCCAATGCACATGTGAGTTTAGGATTCCTTGTGCCAATGCACATGTGAGTTTAGGCTTCCCAATGCCATTTCTTAGGGCCTAATAAGAGATTGGCACCACTGCCATTCTCCACTTGTACAAATGTTTACCCTACTATTCTAAGTTTAGGCATCACAATGCCATTGTCTAGGGCCCAATAAGAGATTGGCACCACTGCCATTCTCCGCTTGTACAAATGTTTACCCTAATATTCTGAGAGGGGTATTCCAAGGATCATAGAATAATGGTGCCCGATTCCAATCCACATGTTATCTGCATGAGATTGGCATCACTTCCATTCTCCACTGGTGGCAGTCTATATAAATTAAACTTGTATATTGACATTCCACAAATTTTATTGGTTGTAGTAGTATAATTGCAAAAGTGCCAATGCACATGTGAGTTTAGGATTCCTTGTGCCATTTTTAAGGTCTTGGTATGCTACCATTCTCCACTGGTGGCATTCTCCACAGAGATTGACACAATTCCATATGATATCTATACAGCGGAGACAGTGATCACTACATAGAAGAATGCACATGTTAGTTTGATGGTCTCAGTGTCATTATGTATTTGCTAGCATGAGATTGGCATCACTGCCATTCTCCACTAGTGGTAATCATCACTGCCATTCCAATCATCATAGGAGAGTGGTGTTCGATTCCAACCCACATGTGAGTCTGATTATCTCAGTGTCATTATGTAGGTGCCACCATGAGTTTGGCATCACTGCCAATTTCCACTAGTGCTTGTCTAGACAAACCTAACCTATAGATTGACATTCCACCACATAGAAGAATGCACATTACCACTAGCGGAGAATAGCAGTAGGATAATGGCAAAAGTGCCAATGCACATGTGAGATTGGCACCACTACCATTCTCCACTAGTGGCATTATCCACATAGATTGACACAATTCCATGTGATCTCTGCACATGTGAATTTAGGCTTCTCAATGCCTTTTCTTAGGGCCTAATAAGAGACTGGCACCACTGCCATTCTCCACTTGTACAAATGTTTACCCTACTATTCTAGGAGGGGTATTCCAGTGATCATAGGAGAGTGGTGTCCTATTCCATTCCACATGTGAGTTTGATGATCTCAGTGTCATAGTGTAGTTGCAAGCATGAGATTGGCATCATTGCCATTCTCCGCTAGTGGTAATCTAGACAAACTAAACATATAGATTGACATTCCACTACATTGAAGGATGCACATTACCACTAGCGGAGAATGGCAGTAGGATAATGGCAAAAGTGCCAATGCACATGTGAGTTTAGGATTCCTTGTGCATGTTTTCAGGTCATGGTATGAGATTGGCACCACTGCCATTCTCCACTAGTGGCATTCTCCATAGAGATTGGCACAATTCCATATGATCTCTGCACATGTGAGTTTAGGCTTCTCAATGACATTTCTTAGGGCCTAATAAGAGACTGGCACCACTGCCATTCTTCACTTGTACAAATGTTTACCCTACTATACTAGGAGGGGTATTCCAGTGATCATAGGAGAGTGGTGTCCGATTCCAATCCACATGTGAGTTTGATGAACTCAGAGATTGACACAATTCCATATGATCTCTACACAGCGGAGACAGTGATCTCTACATAGAAGAATGCACATGTGAGTTTAGGATTCCTTGTGCATGTTTGTAGGTCATGGTATGAGATTGACACCAGTACCATTCTCCACTGTTGGCATTCTCCACAGAGATTAACACAATTCCATATGATCTCTACACAGCGGAGACAGTGACCACTACATAGAAGAATGCACATGTGAGTTGAGGCTTCTCAATGCCATTTCTTAGGGCGTATGCCATTCTCCACTTCTACAAATGTCTACCCTACTATTCTAGGAAGGGCATTCCAGTGATCATAGAAGAGTGGTGTCCTATTCCATTCCACATGTGAGTGATGATGATCTCAGAGATTGACACAATTCCATTTGATCTCTACACAGCGGAGACAGTCATCACTCCATAGAAGAATGCACATGTGAGTTTAGGATTCCTTGTGCATGTTTTCAGGTCATGGTATGAGATTGGCACCACTGCCATTCTCCACTGGTGGCATTCCCCACAGAGATTGACACAATTCCATATGATCTCTGCACAGCGGAGACAGTGATCACTACATAGAAGAATGCACATGTGAGTTTAGGCTTCTCAATGACATTTCTTAGGGCCTAATAAGAGATTGGCACCACTGCCACTCTTCACTTGTACAAATGTTTACCCTACTATACTAGGAGGGGTATTCCAGTGATCATAGGAGAGTGGTGTCCGATTCCAATCCACATGTGAGTTTGATGAACTCAGAGATTGACACAATTGCATATGATCTCTACACAGCGGAGACAGTGATCACTACATAGAAGAATGCACATGTGAGTTTAGGATTCCTTGTGCATGTTTGCAGGTCATGGTATGAGATTGGCACCAGTACCATTCTCTAGTGATCACTACATAGAAGAATGCACATGTGAGTTTAGGCTTCTCAATGCCATTTCTTAGGGCCTAATAAGAGATTGGCACCACTGCCATTCTCCACTTGTACAAATGTTCACCCTACTATTCTCCTTGTGCAAATGTTTAGGATTCCTTGTGCATGTTTTCAGGTCATGGTATGAGATTGGCACCACTGCCATTCTCCACTGGTGGCATTCTCCATAGAGATTGGCACAATTGCATATGATCTCTGCACATGTGAGTTTAGGCTTCTCAATGACATTTCTTATGGCCTAATAAGAGATTGGCACCAGTGCCATTATTCACTTGTACAAATGTTTACCCTACTATTCTAGGAGGGGTATTCCAGTGATCATAGGAGAGTGGTGTCCGATTCCAATCCACATGTGAGTCTGATGATCTCAGCATCATTATGTAGGTGCCACCATGAGTTTGGCAGGCATCACTGCCATTCTCCACTAGTGGTTGTCTAGACAAACTAAACCTATAGATTGACATTCCAAGGCCTGATAAGAGATTGACACAATTCCATATGATCTCTGCACAACGGAGACAGTGATCACTACATAGAAGAATGCACATGTGAGTTTAGGATTCCTTGTGCATGTTTGCAGGTCATGCTATGAGATTGGCACCACTACCATTCTCCACTGGTGGCATTCTCCACAGAGATTGACACAATTCCATATGATCCCTACATAGCGGAGACAATGATCACTACATAGAAGAATGCACATTGCCACTAGCGGACAATGGTACTAGGATAATGGCAAAAGTGCCAATGCACATGTGAGTTTAGGATTCCTTGTCCATGTTTTCAGGTCATGGTATGAGATTAGCATCACTACATAGAAGAATGCACATGTGAGTTTAGGATTCCTTGTGCATGTTTTTAGGTCATGGTATGATATTGGCACCACTGCCATTCTCCACTTGTGGCATTCTCCACAGAGATTGGCACAATTCCATATGATCTCTGCACATGTGAGTTTAGGATTTCTTGTGCATGTTTTCAGGGGTATTCCAATCATCATAGGAGAGTGGTGTCCGATTCCAATCCACATGTGAGTCTGATGATCTCAGTATTATTATGTAGGTGCCACCATGAGTTTGGCATCACTGCCATTTTCCACTAGTGGTTGTCTAGACAAACTAAACCTATAGATTGACATTCCACTACATAGAAGAATGCACATTGCCACTAGCGGAGAATGGCAATAGGATAATGGCAAAAGTGCCAATGCACATGTGAGTTTGGCAGCACTGCCATTCTCCACTGGTGGCATTCTCCACAAAGATTGACACAATTCCATGTGATCTCTGCACATGTGAATTTAGGCTTCTCAATGCCATTTCTTAGGGCCTAATAAGAGATTGGCGCCACTGCCATTCTCCACTTGTACAAATGTTTACCCTACTATTCTAGGAGGGGTATTCCAGTGATCATAGGAGAGTGGTGTCCTATTCCATTCCACATGTGAGTTTGATAATCCACATATGATCCCTACACAGCGGAGACAGTGATCACTACATAGAAGAATGCACATTACCTTCCATTCTCCATATGATCTCTACACAGCAGAGACAGTCATCAATACATAGAAGGAGAGTGGTGTCCTATTACCTTCCATTCCACATATGATCTCTGCACAGCAGAGACAGTGATTACTACATAGAAGAATGCACATGTGAGTTTAGGCTTCTCAATGCCATTTCTTAGGGCCTAACAAGAGATTGGCACCACTGCCATTCTCCACTTGTACAAATGTTTACCCTACTATTCTAGGAGGGGTATTCCAGTGATCATAGGAGAGTGGTGTCCTATTCCATTCCACAAGTGTAGTTGCAAGCATGAGATTGGCATCACTGCCATTTTCCGCTAGTGGTAATCTAGACAAACTGAACCTATAGATTGACATTCCAATACATAGAAGGATGCACGTTGCCACTAGCGGAGAATGGCAGTAGGATAATGGCAAAAGTGCCAATGCACATGTGAGTTTAGGATTCCTTGTGCATGTTTTCAGGTCATGGTATGGTATTGGCACCACTGCCATTCTCCACTGGTGGCATCCTCCATAGAGTTTGACACAAATCCATATGATCCCTGCACAGCGGAGAGAGTGATCACTACATAGAAGAATGCACATTACCACTAGCGGAGAATGGCAGTAGGATAATGGCAAAAGTGCCAATGCACACGTGAGTTTAGGATTCCTTGTGCATGTTTTCAGGTCATGGTATGAGATTGGCACCACTGCCATTCTCCACTGGTGGCATTCTCCACAGAGATTGGCACAATTCCATATGATCTCTGCACATGTGAGTTTAGGCTTCTCAATGACATTTCTTAGGGGCTAATAAGAGATTGGCACCAGTGCCATTCTTCACTTGTACAAATGTTTACCCTACTATTCTAGGAGGGGTATTCCAGTGATCATAGGAGAGTGGTGTTCGATTCCAATCCACATGTGAGTCTAATGATCTCAGCATCATTATGTAGGTGCCATCATGAGTTTGGCATCACTGCCATTCTCCACTAGTGGTTGTCTAGACAAACTAAAACTATAGATTGACATTCCAAGGCCTGATAAGAGATTGACACAATTCCATATGATCTCTACACAACAGAGACAGTGATCACTACATAGAAGAATGCACATGTGAGTTTAGGATTCCTTGTGCATGTTTGCAGGTCATGTTATGAGATTGGTACCACTATCATTCTCCGCTGGTGGCATTCTCCACAGAGATTGACACAATTCCATATGATCCCTACACAGCGGAGACAATGATCACTACATAGAAGAATGCACATTGCCACTAGCGGACAATGGTAATAGGATAATGGCAAAAGTGCCAATGCACATGTGAGTTTAGGATTCCTTGTGCATGTTTTCAGGTCATGGTATGAGATTGGCACCACTACATAGAAGAATGCACATGTGGGTTTAGAATTCCTTGTACATGTTTTTAGGTCATGCTATGAGATTGGCACCACTGCCATTTTCCACTGGTAGCATTCTCCACAGAGATTGGCACAATTCCATATGATCTCTGCACATGTGAGTTTAGGATTTCTTGTGCATGTTTTCAAGGGTATTCCAATCATCATAGGTGAGTGGTGTCCGATTCCAATCCACATGTGAGTCTGATGATCTCAGTGTCATTATGTAGGTGCCACCATGAGTTTGGCATCACTGCCATTTTCCACTACTGGTTGTCTAGACAAACTAAACCTATACATTGACATTCCACTACATAGAAGAATGCACATTGCCACTAGCGGAGAATGGCAGTAGGATAATGGCAAAAGTGCCAATGCACATGTGAGATTGGCAGCACTGCCATTCTCCACTGGTGGCATTCTCCACAAAGATTGACACAATTCCATGTGATCTCTACACAGCGGAGACAGTGATCACTACATAGAAGAATGAGCATGTGAGTTTAGGCTTCTCAATGCCATTTCTTAGGGCCTAATAAGAGATTGGCACCACTGCCCTTCTCCACTGGTGGCATTCTCCACAGAGATTGGCACAATTCCATATGATCTCTGCCCTTGTGAGTTTAGGCTTCTCAATGACATTTCTTAGGGGCTAATAAGAGATTGGCACCAGTGCCATTCTTCACTTGTACAAATGTTTACCCTACTATTCTAGGAGGGGTATTCCAGTGATCATAGGAGAGTGGTGTCCGATTCCAATCCACATGTAAGTCTGATGATCTTAGCATCATTATGTAGGTGCCACCATGAGTTTGGCATCACTGCCATTCTCCACTAGTGGTTGTCTAGACAAACTAAACCTATAGATTGACATTCCAAGGCCTGATAAGAGATTGACACAATTCCATATGATCTCTGCACAACGGAGACAGTGATGACTACATAGAAGAATGCACATGTGAGTTTAGGATTCCTTGTGCATGTTTGCAGGTCATGTTATGAGATTGGCACCACTATCATTCTACACTGGTGTCATTCTCCACAGAGATTGACACAATTCCATAAGATCCCTACACAGCGGAGACAATGATCACTACATAGAAGAATGCACATTGCCACTAGCGGACAATGGTACTAGGATAATGGCAAAAGTGCCAATGCACATGTGAGTTTAGGATTCATTGTGCATGTTTTCAGGTCATGGTATGAGATTGGCACCACTACATAGAAGAATGCACATGTGAGTTTAGGATTCCTTGTGCATGTTTTTAGGTCATGGTATGAGATTGGCACCACTGCCATTCTCCACTGGTGGAATTCTCCACAGAGATTGGCACAATTCCATATGATCTCTGCACATGTGAGTTTAGGATTTCTTGTGCATGTTTTCAGGGGTATTCCAATCATCATAGGAGAGTGGTGTCCGATTCCAATCCACATGTGAGTCTGATGATCTCAGTGTCATTATGTAGGTGCCACCATGAGTTTGGCATCACTGCCATTTTCCACTACTGGTTGTCTAGACAAACTAAACCTATAGATTGACATTCCACTACATAGAAGAATGCACATTGCCACTAGCGGAGAATGGCAGTAGGATAATGGCAAAAGTGCCAATGCACATGTGAGATTGGCAGCACTGCCATTCTCCACTGGTGGCATTCTCCACAAAGATTGACACAATTCCATGTGATCTCTACGCAGCGGAGACAGTGATCACTACATAGAAGAGTGAGCATGTGAGTTTAGGCTTCTCAATGCCATTTCTTAGGGCCTAATAAGAGATTGGCACCACTGCCCTTCTCCACTGGTGGCATTCTCCACAGAGATTGGCACAATTCCATATGATCTCTGCACATGTGAGTTTAGGCTTCTCAATGACATTTCTTAGGGCCTAATAAGAGATTGGCACCAGTGCCATTATTCACTTGTACAAATGTTTACCCTACTATTCTAGGAGGGGTATTCCAGTGATCATAGGAGAGTGGTGTCCGATTCCAATCCACATGTGAGTCTGATGATCTCAGCATCATTATGTAGGTGCCACCATGAGTTTGGCATCACTGCCATTCTCCACTAGTGGTTGTCTAGACAAACTAAACCTATAGATTAACATTCCAAGGCCTAATAAGAGATTGACACAATTCCATATGATCTCTGCACAACGGAGACAGTGATCACAACATAGAAGAATGCACATGTGAGTTTAGGATTCCTTGTGCATGTTTGCAGGTCATGTTATGAGATTGGCACCACTATCATTCTCCAGTGGTGGCATTCTCCACAGAGATTGACACAATTCCATATGATCCCTACACAGCGGAGACAATGATCACTACATAGAATAATGCACATTGCCAGTAGTGGACAATGGTACTAGGATAATGGCAAAAGTGCCAATGCACATGTGAGTTTAGGATTCCTTGTGCATGTTTTCAGGTCATGGTATGAGATTGGCACCACTACATAGAAGAATGCACATGTGAGTTTAGGATTCCTTGTGCATGTTTTTAGGTCATGGTATGAGATTGGCACCACTGCCATTCTCCACTGGTGGCATTCTCCACAGAGATTGGCACACTTTCATATGATCTCTGCACATGTGAGATTAGGCTTCTCAATGCGCATGTGAGATTGGCAGCACTGCCATTCTCCACTAGTGGCATTCTTCACAAAGATTGACACAATTCCATGTGATCTCTACATAGCGGAGACAGTGATCACTACATAGAAGAAGGAGCATGTGAGTTTAGGCTTCTCAATGCCGTTTCTTAGGGCCTAATAAGAGATTGGCACCATTGCCATTCTCCACTTGTACAAATGCTTAGCCTACTATTCTAGGAGGGGCATTCCAGTGATCATAGGAGAGTGGTGCCCTATTCCATTCTACAAGTGAGTTTGATGATCTCAGTGAAGCCAAAATTTTGAATTAGGACATTCCATTGGAAGAATGGCACTAGTGCCATTCTCCATTTTCCAATGGGAGAATGGCACTAGTGCCAGTCTCCATTTTCCTATTACAAAACCAAAAAATTAGGACATTCCATTGGGAGAATGGCACTAGTTCCATTCTCCATTTTCCTATTCCTAGTGCCATTCTCCATTTTCCTATTACAATGGAGAATGGCACTAAACCTATAGATTGACACTCCACTAATTTCAATGGGAGAATGGCATTGGTGCCCTTCTACCTTTGTGAAGCCAAAATTTTGAATTAGGACATTCCATTGGGAGAATGGCAGTAATGCCATTCTCCATTTTCCAATGGGAGAATGGCACTAGTGCCAGTCTCCATTTTCCTATTACAAAGCCAAAAAATTGGGACATTCCATTGGGAGAATGGCACTAGTGCCATTCTCCGTTTTCCAATGGGAGAATGGCACTAGTGCCATTCTCCATTTTCCTATTCCTAGTGCCATTCTCCATTTTCCTATTACAATGGAGAATGGCACTAAACCTATAGATTGACATACCACTAATTCCAATGGAAGAATGGCATTGGTGCCCTTCTACCTTTGTGAAGCCAAAATTTTGAATTAGGACATTCCATTGGGAGAATGGCACTAGTGCCATTCTCCATTTTCCTATTACAAAGCCAAAAAATTAGGACATTCCATTGGGAGAATGGCACTAGTGCCATTCTCCATTTTCCAATGGGAGAATGGCACTAGTGCCATTCTCCATTTTCCTATTCCTAGTGCCATTCTCCATTTTCCTATTACAAAGCCAAAAAATAGGACATTCCATTGGGACATTCCATTGGGAGAATGGCACTAGTGCCATTCTCCATTTTCCTATTCTCCAGTGCCATTCTCCCATTGCAATGTCCTAATATAAATTTCATTTTGGAAATACAATTTCAAACAGAATAATTTGAATTTGAATTTAAATTTAATATTGGAGAGAATGGCATACTTGCCACTCTAAATATCCAAATTCAAAAGGGAACAATGGCGGGAAGAGCACTGGTGCCACTCTCACGGACTTCTTATGAGGTCTTGGAGAATGGCACTGGTGCCATTCTCCATTTAAAATTAGAAATTCAATCTCTAAATTTGCCATTCAATCATGAAAATCAAAATTGAGATTGAAGTTTAACTTGAAATCAAAATTTGAAAACTAGAATTTAGGTTTTGAAATACAATTTCAAAAGCATAATTTCAATTTGAAATACAAATTGAAATTAAAATTATCAATATGAATTTGAATTTGAATTTAGATTTGGAGAGAATGGCATAAGTGCCATTCTGTATATCCAAAATTCAAAAGGGCACAATGGCGGGAAGACCTATATTTCAAAATTTGAATTATTTAGTAGTTTCAAACTATCACTTTCAACTTTCAAATCTACATTTCAAACAAATCAAGACCTTTTCTCTCATTTCAATTGATGCCTTTCCCTCCTCACTTTCTATTCATTCCAAACAAATTGGAGAGGAGTCTCAGAGTCTCAGAGTTTTACTCACCACACGCACGGAGAGTCTTGAGGCAAGAAGACAACCAACGGCTCGACAGCCTGAAGCTGGAAGGAAACAACACAATTGACAATTGAAGCTCAATCAGTTCGGTAGCTTCTCTTTAATTTTCAGATTTTTTGCTTTCTTTCTTGCAATTTGGCTTCATCCTCCAACAGGAGGATTGAAAGAAAGAGAGGAAAGCTCCTCCACCATCTACGCAATAAGATAACAGGAGGGTTGAAAGAAAGAGAGGAGAGATATACCCGTGACAGACTGCTTGATTGGAACGGAGGCGTCGATTGGAACGAAGGTAATTCTCTATTTCACGCTTGGAACTCAGACTGCTCAATTAATTAGATCAAGTACTTGCTCGCAAGGAACCCCGAATTGCCACTACTGAATTTCCAAAGGATGAGCCTGCTTTTACAGCGTTATTCGAGAATAAATAGGTGAACTGAATTTCCAAAGGATGAGCCTCCGATCGCTTGCTTTTACAGCGTTATTCGAGAATAAATAGGTGAATTAGTGTCGCTAATACGGAGTTATTCGAGAACGGTTACAAGCTCTTTTGATTGTAACTCATGACCTACCGACAGCTATTTCGTCATCGTTGTCCCGGGAAGAAGCCAACTTGCAAGAAAGAAAGAAAGCTATTCCGTCATTGCAATTTGATGATTCCGTCATCGTTGTCCCGGGAAGAGGTAGCTCTCAAACGACTTTAGTGACGAGGAAAGAAGAAGCTTGAACGAAGATACGCTTGAGGAGAAGCTTGGCGAAGATGATACGACTTCAGTGACGAGGAAAGGAGAAGCTTGAACGAAGATATGCATGAGGAGAAGCTTGGGAAGCGATACGAATGAGAGATAAGGAGAAGCTTTACGAAAAGATATGCATGATGAGAAAAAGCTGGCGAAAAGCTACGGATTGGCGAAAAGCTACGGCAAGGAGACTAGCACGCATTGCGATGCGATCCACTTAGGGCAACGAGCGTAATGATTAGAAGGATCTAGGGTTTTCCATTTTTTTACTTCGTAAGTTTAGCTTTTGCATTTCTTTTGCATTTCATTAAAAACAAATCGATATCTTTTGCATTTCGTTAAAAACAAATTATTCTTTATGTAATGTGCCTTTCTCAAGGTTACTATCATCTCTACATTTTTTTCCTTTTAGCATGCTGCGATGTGTTAAGAAATGCCTGGAAGACCAGCCGACCCTTCAGAAAACATGCCGGCGGGCAGATGAAGGATCGCGCATAGGTCATACCGTCGGGCCTGGGGCTACCGGCAGCCCCCGGACCCTGCCGCTTGGGGCTTTGCCCCCAGACCCCCACCGGGGGCCTGCGCCCCCCGGACCCCCTGCTATCGGGGGGGCTATCGCCCCCCCGAACCCCCCCTTTTTGCAGACGGGTATCTACTCTTGGCTCCTAAGCCGTCTCATAACCATCTGGTCTACTCTAAGACCCCTTCCAGTGTCTAAACTGGGGATCCCTCCCAATATCCGATACCCATCATGGCTTCTCCTCATATGGGGGCCTTACAACATTGGGTACACAGAATATTGGTGGGTTACATGAGAGGTGGACATTTGAGCTAACTCTAACAACACCTTGGTATCTCATTTTGCATCCTAGGTACCCACATGCTTGGCTATGGAGTAGCATATATGGCTATTGTATGGCTAAAAAGATTGACAACCATAGAGGCCTCAAGGCATGGACAAGAGGTTTATAAGGAGTAAGCATATACATATGTATGACCGACTTAAAAGCCTACATATGGTTACCTAACGGTTAGACATCTAAATTGAATATTAGGTCAAATATTGTTAGTCTTTAGAACTTGTTAGGTTGCTTATCCAACAGAGTCACCCCAAGATCTAGGTTGTCCTAGATGTTTTTAGTCAGTTCAATCTAGGGCCTAGTCAAATAGCAAACAAGGGAGATTGTGAACAAAGAGGATCAAGCTTGTTGTAGAACTTCCATGCTACAGCCTTCAAAGGAATTGCACACTCAAGACCGTACTAGATAATTCGGGAAAAACCCAATTCCCAGAATGGCAGTTTTGGATGAAATTTAACACGTTTAATATATCCTACCTTTTGCATTTCATTAAACTAGGATCATAAGTTCAATAACTACTTAGCTTGAAATAAGTTCAATAACTACACCCTTCTCAAGGGATATTAAAATTGGCTTATGATCAGAGAACAAGAGCGATGTTAAAATCCTTCTAGAGAAATAAGCAAGGACGGCGAGATATTATACGAAGTTAGAGATGTGTCATTGAGCTTCAAGTATACACTTGGGCTCCATAAACCACACAAGGCTCTAGAAGCCTCTTGTAATAGGCCTCCCAAAAAGATACATGTTATGAAAACTTTATAATTATTTCTACTAAATGAAATGCAAGCATGACCACTTGTGAAGTTCATTAGTTATTTTGGCATAGTAGAGAGAGAATGAGAAGTGCTTGAGAAGGTGAACATAGAAGTCGTCCACGGAAGACAACAATGGCTTGAGGATGATTTCCTTAAAGAGTGCTTCTTAAGAAATTGATGGGCTAGGGGTTAAGGATGATAATTCTAAAACATTAAGCATCTAGATCAAGTAGATTAAGGACATAATTCAAGTGCACCTTTATTCAAAAGGAGTTACTCTCACTGGCGCACCATGGGCACCACCCACACATCATGGATGGGCAAGATTGCCCGCCCCATCCAACCCATGGCACAGATGCATTCAATGCACCATAGAGGGATGTAGGCAGCTCTAGTGTGAAAACAGCATAAGCATTCAAGCTGCCAACTTAAGGGCACCTTAGCCTACAGAGGGGCACGTCTGAGCTGAGGTCAAAGCCACAGAGAGAGAGAGAGAGAGAGAGAGAGAGAGAGAGAGAGAGAGAGAGAGAGCAACAAAATGTATAGGAGAATATTGTATTGGGCGGTAAGTTTACCTCTTGAGTCAAGACAGCAAGGACGGCGAGATATACGAAAAGCAAAATTTTACATTACTTGGACCTTGATCAAGAAAAACATACTCTAACATAAAAATTTGTAACTTGACCAACCTAGCATAACCAAACTAGCGTGAATAAACTCACATAACGAGCCAGGTTTCATAAAGTAATATCGATCAACTTTACTACATATATGAATAAATGGAAGTAAAATAGTGTATGGTTTCAAATGAATACCACGTTCACACACACACGCACACACACACTGCCATCCTCCAATCTCCCCATTTTACAAAGCTAAATTTTTTTTTAATTTGCTCCACTTCCATTCTCCCATTGCATAGGGGGAATGGCACCAGTGCCATTCTCCCATTATGATTTCCTGATTTAAATCTTGGCTATGCAAAGGGGAAATGGCACTAGTGCCATTCTCCCAGATTCAAAGTTTTGGCTTCACAGAGTCAAAATGGCACATGTGAGTTTGATGATCTTAGTGTCATTATGTAGGTGCCAGCATGAGATTGGCATCACTACCATTCTCCCCTAGTGGTAATCTAGACAAACTAAACCTATAGATTGACATTCCACTAATTTTCCTATTGCAATGGCACTAGTGCCTTTCTCCATTAGAATGGCACTAGTGCCTTTCTCCATTTTCCTATTACAAAGCCAAAAAATTAGGACATTCCATTGGGAGAATGGCACTAGTGCCATTCTCCATTTTCCAATGGGAGAATGGCACTAGTGCCATTCTCCATTTTCCTATTACAAAGCCAAAAAATTGGGACATTCCATTGGGAGAATGGCACTAGTCCCATTCTCCGTTTTCCAATGGGAGAATGGCACTAGTGCCATTCTCCATTTTCCTATTCCTAGTGCCATTCTCCATTTCCAATGGGAGAATGGGACTAGTGCCATTCTCCATTTTCCTATTCCTAGTGCCATTCTCCATTTTCCTATTACAAAGCCAAAAAATTGGGACATTCCATTGGGAGAATGGCACTAGTGCCATTCTCCGTTTTCCAATGGGAGAATGGCACTAGTGCCATTCTCCATTTTCCTATTCCTAGTGCCATTCTCCATTTTCCTATTACAATGGAGAATGGCACTAAACCTATAGATTGACATACCACTAATTCCAATGGGAGAATGGCATTGGTGCCCTTCTACCTTTGTGAAGCCAAAATTTTGAATTAGGACATTCCATTGGGAGAATGGCACTAGTGCCATTCTCCATTTTCCTATTACAAAGCCAAAAAATTAGGACATTCCATTGGGAGAATGGCACTAGTGCCATTCTCCATTTTCCAATGGGAGAATGGCACTAGTGCCATTCTCCATTTTCCTATTCCTAGTGCCATTCTCCATTTTCCTATTACAAAGCCAAAAAATTAGGACATTCCATTGGGACATTCCATTGGGAGAATGGCACTAGTGTCATTCTCCATTTTCCATTGGGACAATGGCACTAGTGCCATTCTCCATTTTCCTATTCTCCAGTTCCATTCTCCCATTGCAATTTCCTAATATAAAATTTTGTCTTTGCAAAGGGAGCATGGCACCATTGGCATTCTCCCAAGGCAAAGTCCCAAGTCAAAATTTTGTCTTCCAAATGAAGAATGGCACTAGTCTGTTCTCCTCTTATGAAGACAAATGTTTTTCACAAGTCAATGCATGGGGAGAATGGCACTGGTGCCATTCCCCTTTTCAACGATAAGAAATATGCAATTCTCCATAGGTTAGCCAAATTCACATGGAGAATGGCACTGGTGCCATTCTCCCCCCGCTACAAGGACAACTTTGTTGGTCTTATGAAATTCTTTGGTTGTAGTTTGTTCATAATCAATTTCTTGTCATCGTAATGAGAGGGGATGGCTACTATCAGATGCATGAATCAGGTCATGATGATGGTGAAAATAATTCATGCTTTAGAAAAAGTTTTATCAAATTGCTAAAATTTTTAGGGAAATAATTCATGCTTTCATGAAAATTTTGTATAGACTCATTCATGCTTTATAGAGATTTGCACCAATGCCATTCTTCCCCTCTAGGACATGTTTGATGGTCTTATGAAATTCTTTGGTTGTAATTTGTTCATAATTAATTCTCCGTAATCGTAATGACAGGGGATGGCTATCAGAAGCGGGGAGAAGGTCATGATGATGGTGGGGAATGAAGTGGTTGGAATTGGTGGAGTGTGTGCAATAGATCCGGAGGCCTACTGTAGTGGTGTGAAGATTGGGACAGAAAATGTATCGGTGATAGTGGAGAAGTCTATCAATAGTGAAATGCTCTTGCCATTTCCCACTATGGATGCAGTGCTTGTTGGTGAGGCAATTTGGAGCGTTGTCAAGTGGCCTAAAGGCTCTCTAAAACATGTTGGTGATTCTTTAGATGATGCGGTAACTGAAGAAGCTGCACCAAGTGAGCCTGAGCAACCTTATGTTGAGGCAATGCCAGTTTCTTCATTGGAAACTGACAATTTCATTCGTGAATCTTGGAAAGAGAAAAAGGTTGTCTTATGGGATGAGAGCAAAACAAAGACCATGGGGGAAGGTGTGATCTTATATGTTTTCCCGGGAGACTCTATAAACTTTGACCTATTGGGTAACGATTGCATTGGTGTGGGTATTGAAAAGAAAGAACAAATTAGAGGAAGTGACTCAGGGTCTTCTATGCAAGATGTCGGCTCTCTCAGCCTAGTAAAGTGGCCCATCAAGCAGATAACCTTACTTGAAGGAAGCCCATTGCAACAATATGTGCCCATGGACCACGTTGCTGGTATAGATGAGTTGGTCAATGATCAAATGTTGAAAAGGGATGATCCAACATCAAAGAAAAGAAGGTACACTTTCATTAACAGGGTGCCTAAACAAAGAGAGCCTCCAACAGCAATGTACAAAATGTCACTAGATTCGGTGCAGCAGGTTTCTTCCATCGATTGTTGTGGGAGTAGGTGTTGCCAACATGCAGAGCGAGATCTCTTAATGAATCTAAGGAAGAACTTTTGGGGCAGCTCCTTGGAGTCTCGTACAAACTTTATATACGATGTGTTGTCAACGGCTTGGCATCATGACTACACAGGGAGGATATGCTACAACTTCAGGATAAATGGTCGGGATGTCTGTTGTAGAGCATGGTATGAGATGCATGGAATTCCAAGGACATCATTTTATCGATACAGGGAGCAATTTGAGAGTGGTGTGCAGCGATATGTGCATGGCAATTCAGGGATTGTGAGGAGGAGCAGGGAGCACATAGGTATGGGAAGGGCTCTCATTCAACACTTTGTGGATAATAGCACAGAGCATATGCCTCACAAGAGTAGAACCATGCAGGATGGTTCTAGAGAGACACAGCAAGTGATACCTGAAGTGTATAAGAAGATAGACGTCCTACGTGAGGTCAACACTTCACTTAATCAACGTGGTTATCAGAGCCTATCCACATCCACATTTGGTAGGATTTGGAAATCAGACTTAAAAAATGTAGCCCTTGCTAAGACGAGCGAATTCTCTAAATGTAGCTTGTGCAGCCGAATCAAGGCTCAATTGGCAGCCACAAAAAGTCAAGATGAGCGCAATTCGCTGATGGAAGAGAGAAAGATGCATATGATACAGCAACAAAGTTGTAGGAACTTATACTATGCATGGCGTAGGTACTCCGAGATGGATCCAAAAAAGTATGTATGCATAATCCATGATAAGATGGACCAAAAAAAGACGGCAATTCCAAGACTTCGGGTGAGGTCCAAGGACACCGATTCTGCATGGCAATTACAGGTTTCACTCATTGGAATGATTACCCATGGGCATGGAAACGGTCATTATGGACACTTCACCCTCAATGGTTTGTGGCCATCTGATCCCAACCTGACGATTGGATCGCTCTCAATTTGTTTGCGCAACCTCGAGAGGATGGATATGCATGACCTTGGAGACCTTGCTACCAATGGGATTCCTAGAAGCAATGCTCGCCTTTTGAATGCTCTATGTTCAAGAAACGCTTTGGACTCCCATTACAGTTCTAAAGGTGCACATGTTTCCACAAGTGGAGCTAGCTTGTCTGAAAATGTAGATGTCACGATCACAAATGCAAATCTAGAAACTGTCTCGGAAAGTGACCCGAAGTCTGTCACGGAGGCCATGACAACTTCCATTGCAAGGGCTACAGACACATGTGTGAATTTTTTTCCATCAAATACAAGAGAAAACCCACCCTCTTTAGAGGGGAGTGTTGCTATTGAGCCAACATTCCAAAAGTTGCCAGAGAACTTGCTACTCCAACTAGATAATTGTGGGTCTGAGAACAAAAATAGATACTTGTTTGCATACCTTTCTCTTCTTGTAGCAAGGGGCATTTTCAAGACAGTTCAATTGGGCTTCTTGATGGTAGGGCACACACATGAGGACATTGATGCAATGTTCAGCAGGTTTTCTGAGAGCTTGCGAGTGGGACAAACATTCACTTTCCCGCATCTGATGGATACATTCAGAAAATGTACATCATCTTCACCGGCACCATTTGTTCTTACACGGGTTCCTAACTTCAAGGATTATGTAGATGGCTACCTATGTGATGGGCAAGAAATGCTAGTTGGACATGCAAAGCCATTACAATTTCGATTTTACATGCAAGGTGACATACCAATGATGCAGTACAAGGTGCATCCAAAATCCCCGAACTGGATGCCCATTGAAGGGGGAATTGAGCTATGGAAGAAAGATAGTGAGGGTCGATCATTGTTGCCAACAGGTTGTCCGGATATACTGCCAATGGCTGCATTTGTGAGAGATCACTTGCAAGTAATATCAGGGATAAAGGATTACATTAAGTTTTGGGAGAAATGTGCAAGTGGAAAGAATGCATCCTATGAGTCCTACATTAGGCCAGTGATAGACTATTGGAAAACCATGATCGGTGAGCTCGAACAGGAAAACATCTCAGAGATAGGAGTGTACAGAGAGTTTTGGCCAAGAACACAATCTCCTGATGAGGAGGATGATATAGATGCCTGCATTAATGATTTCCAAGGCTATGAGGAACGGAATGATCACTATTGTGGGCCTCTAAAAGGTAAGCCGAGGGAAGAGTTTAGACCAATGGTGGATGTTAAGCAAGGTGACTTCGTCTTGGTGAGGCCATCAGATCCTATATACCCCATATGGCTTGGGGTTGCCATATCAAGTGCCGAGATGGATGCTGCTTCTCCTAATTTCAAGAAATTATTAATTCAGTATTGGGCACCATCAGTTAAGAGAAAGGGGCTCAGTGATGCAGATGCCTATGTTGATTGCTGGAACAAGTATTGGGCAGAGAATAGGTTGGATCCACAGGTATGGGAGTGTATTGATGCAATTGTCTGGTCATGGACATCAAAATCCATAAATAGACCCAAGAAGATCAAGATTCCACAGAGCGTATGTATCAAAGCACAGGAGAGCTTGCTTGGTATCAGAGCATAGAAAATGGTGTCGAATTTCTCCCTCTTAATCTTAGATAAAGTGGGACGAAAGTTGCATTTTGGGAATTTCGAAATTGGGTGGATTTCATTAAAATTGGGAAAGGCTTCATTAAATTTGGGAAAATTTCCGTTGATTGTGGGAATTTTACCAATATTGAATAAGCTAATATTTGGAATTCCAATGATTATGAAAAACTTCATTGGTTGTGAAACAGTTCATTGCGTATAAAAACCAGAACAAAGCATTTGTGGCAGAGTTTGAAAATCATGTATTTGGTGGTGTTAATAAACACCGTCTAGGGACAACATGTATATTTTACTTGAGGTGTTAATAAACACCAGTTGGTGGTGTTAACAAACACCATGCATAGTGAGTTCCACTAGAAACAAAGCAGTTGTTGGTGAAGGTCAGCTTCTGAAAATTATCATATTAATAATATGCAAATACCCATTGACAAGATAACAACAATTGAGAAACATCACATGAGAACACACCTTACAATGGAAGTTTGGGAGATTAAGAGGGAGAAATTCGACACCATTTTCTATGCTCTGATACCAAGCAAGCTCTCCTGTGCTTTGATACATACGCTCTGTGGAATCTTGATCTTCTTGGGTCTATTTATGGATTTTGATGTCCATGACCAGACAATTGCATCAATACACTCCCATACCTGTGGATCCAACCTATTCTCTGCCCAATACTTGTTCCAGCAATCAACATAGGCATCTGCATCACTGAGCCCCTTTCTCTTAACTGATGGTGCCCAATACTGAATTAATAATTTCTTGAAATTAGGAGAAGCAGCATCCATCTCGGCACTTGATATGGCAACCCCAAGCCATATGGGGTATATAGGATCTGATGGCCTCACCAAGACGAAGTCACCTTGCTTAACATCCACCATTGGTCTAAACTCTTCCCTCGGCTTACCTTTTAGAGGCCCACAATAGTGATCATTCCGTTCCTCATAGCCTTGGAAATCATTAATGCAGGCATCTATATCATCCTCCTCATCAGGAGATTGTGTTCTTGGCCAAAACTCTCTGTACACTCCTATCTCTGAGATGTTTTCCTGTTCGAGCTCACCGATCATGGTTTTCCAATAGTCTATCACTGGCCTAATGTAGGACTCATAGGATGCATTCTTTCCACTTGCACATTTCTCCCAAGTGATCTCTCACAAATGCAGCCATTGGCAGTATATCCGGACAACCTGTTGGCAACAATGATCGACCCTCACTATCTTTCTTCCATAGCTCAATTCCCCCTTCAATGGGCATCCAGTTCAGGGATTTTGGATGCACCTTGTACTGCATCATTGGTATGTCACCTTGCATGTAAAATCGAAATTGTAATGGCTTTGCATGTCCAACTAGCATTTCTTGCCCATCACATAGGTAGCCATCTACATAATCCTTGAAGTTAGGAACCCGTGTAAGAACAAATGTTGCCGGTGAAGATGATGTACATTTTCTGAATGTATCCATCAGATGCGGGAAAGTGAATGTTTGTCCCACTCGCAAGCTCTCAGAAAACCTGCTGAACATTGCATCAATGTCCTCATGTGTGTGCCCTACCATCAAGAAGCCCAATTGAACTGTCTTGAAAATGCCCCTTGCTACAAGAAGAGAAAGGTATGCAAACAAGTATCTATTTTTGTTCTCAGACCCACAATTATCTAGTTGGAGTAGCAAGTTCTCTGGCAACTTTTGGAATGGTGGCTCAATAGCAACACTCCCCTCTAAAGAGGGTGGGTTTTCTCTTGTATTTGATGGAAAAAAATTCACACATGTGTCTGTAGCCCTTGCAATGGAAGTTGTAATGGCCTCCGTGACAGACTTCGGGTCACTTTCCGATACAGTTTCTAGATTTGCATTTGTGATCGTGACATCTACATTTTCAGACAAGCTAGCTCCACTTGTGGAAACATGTGCACCTTTAGAACTGTAATGGGAGTCCAAAGCGTTTCTTGAACATAGAGCATTCAAAAGGCGAGCATTGCTTCTAGGAATCCCATTGGTAGCAAGGTCTCCAAGGTCATGCATATCCATCCTCTCGAGGTTGCGCAAACAAATTGAGAGCGATCCAATCATCAGGTTGGGATCAGATGGCCACAAACCATTGAGGGTGAAGTGTCCATAATGACCGTTTCCATGCCCATGGGTAATCATTCCAATGAGTGAAACCTGTAATTGCCATGCAGAATCGGTGTCCTTGGACCTCACCCGAAGTCTTGGAATTTCCGTCTTTTTTTGGTCCATCTTATCATGGATTATGCATACATACTTTTTTGGATCCATCTCGGAGTACCTATGCCATGCATAGTATAAGTTCCTACAACTTTGTTGCTGTATCATATGCATCTTTCTCTCTTCCATCAGCGAATTGCGCTCATCTTGACTTTTTGTGGCTGCCAATTGAGCCTTGATCCGCGGCTGCACAAGCTACATTTAGAGAATTCGCTCGTCTTAGCAAGGGCTACATTTTTTAAGTCTGATTTCCAAATCCTACCAAATGTGGATGTGGATAGGCTCTGATAACCATGTTGATTAAGTGAAGTGTTGACCTCACGTAGGACGTCTATCTTCTTATACACTTCAGGTATCACTTGCTGTGTCTCTCTAGAACCATCCTGCATGGTTCTACTCTTGTGAGGCATATGCTCTGTGCTATTATCCACAAAGTGTTGAATGAGAGCCCTTCCCATACCTATGTGCTCCCTGCTCCTCCTCACAATCCCTGAATTGCCATGCACATATCGCTGCACACCACTCTCAAATTGCTCCCTGTATCGATAAAATGATGTCCTTGGAATTCCATGCATCTCATACCATGCTCTACAACAGACATCCCGACCGTTTATCCTGAAGTTGTAGCATATCCTCCCTGTGTAGTCATGATGCCAAGCCGTTGACAACACATCGTATATAAAGTTTGTACGAGACTCCAAGGAGCTGCCCCAAAAGTTCTTCCTTAGATTCATTAAGAGATCTCGCTCTACATGTTGGCAACACCTACTCCCACAACAATCGATGGAAGAAACCTGCTGCACCGAATCTAGTGACATTTTGTACATTGCTGTTGGAGGCTCTCTTTGTTTAGGCACCCTGTTAATGAAAGTGTACCTTCTTTTCTTTGATGTTGGATCATCCCTTTTCAACATTTGATCATTGACCAACTCATCTATACCAGCAACGTGGTCCATGGGCACATATTGTTGCAATGGGCTTCCTTCAAGTAAGGTAATCTGCTTGATGCGCCACTTTACTAGGCTGAGAGAGCCGACATCTTGCATAGAAGACCCTAAGTCACTTCCTCTAATTTGTTCTTTCTTTTCAATACCCACACGAATGCAATCGTTACCCAATAGGTCAAAGTTTATAGAGTCTCCCGGGAAAACATATAAGATCACACCTTCCCCCACGGTCTTTGTTTTGCTCTCATCCCATAAGATAACCTTTTTCTCTTTCCAAGATTCACGAATGAAATTGTCAGTTTCCAATGAAGAAACTGGCATTGCCTCAACATAAGGTTGCTCAGGCTCACTTGGTGCAGCTTCTTGAGTTACCGCATCATCTAAAGAATCACCAACATGTTTTAGAGAGCCCTTAGGCCACTTGACAATGCTCCAAATTGCCTCACCAACAAGCACTGCATCCATAGTGGGAAATGGCAAGAGCATTTCACTATTGATAGACTTCTCCACTATCACCGATACATTTTCTGTCCCAATCTTCACACCACTACAGTAGGCCTCCGGATCTATTGCACACACTCCACCAATTCCAACCACTTCATTCCCCACCATCATCATGACCTTCTCCCCGCTTCTGATAGCCATCCCCTGTCATTACGATTACGGAGAATTAATTATGAACAAATTACAACCAAAGAATTTCATAAGACCATCAAACATGTCCTAGAGGGGAAGAATGGCATTGGTGCAAATCTCTATAAAGCATGAATGAGTCTATACAAAATTTTCATGAAAGCATGAATTATTTCCCTAAAAATTTTAGCAATTTGATAAAACTTTTCTAAAGCATGAATTATTTTCACCATCGTCATGACTTGATTCATGCATCTGATAGTAGCCATCCCCTCTCATTACGATGACAAGAAATTGATTATGAACAAACTACAACCAAAGAATTTCATAAGACCAACAAAGTTGTCCTTGTAGCGGGGGGAGAATGGCACCAGTGCCATTCTCCATGTGAATTTGGCTAACCTATGGAGAATTGCATATTTCTTACCTTTGAAAAGGAGGAATGGCACCAGTGCCATTCTCCCCATGCATTGACTTGTGAAAAACATTTGTCTTCATATATATAAGAGGAGAACAGACTAGTGCCATTCTTCATTTGGAAGACAAAATTTTGACTTGGGACTTTGCCTTGGGAGAATGCCAATGGTGCCATGCTCTAGTACCATTGTCCGCTAGTGGCAATGTGCATTCTTCTATGTAGTGATCATTGTCTCCACTGTGTAGGGATCATATGGAATTGTGTCAATCTCTGTGGAGAATGCCACCAGTGGAGAATGATAGTGGTACCAATCTCATAACATGACCTGCAAACATGCACAAGGAATCCTAAACTCACATGTGCATTCTTCTATGTAGTGATCACTGTCTCCATTGTGTAGAGATCATATGGAATTGTGTCAATCTCTTATCAGGCCTTGGAATGTCAATCTATAGGTTTAGTTTGTCTAGACAAACTCATGATGGCACCTACATAATGATGCTGAGATCATCAAACTCACATGTGGATTGGAATCGAACACCACTCTCCTATGATCACTGGAATACCCCTCCTAAAATAGTAGGGTAAACATTTGTACAAGTGAAGAATGGCACTGGTGCCAATCTCTTATTAGCCCCTAAGAAATGTCATTGAGAAGCCTAAACTCACATGTGCAGAGATCATATGGAAGTGTGCCAATCTCTGTGGAGAATGCCACTAGTGGAGAATGGCAGTGGTGCCAATCTGAGACCATGACCTGAAAACATGCACAATGAATCCTAAACTCACATGTGCATTGGCACTTTTGCCATTATCCTACTGCCATTCTCCGCTAGTGGTAATGTGCATTCTTCTATGTAGTGATCACTCTCTCCGCTGTGCAGGGATCATATGGATTTGTGTCAAACTCTATAGAGGATGCCACCAGTGGAGAATGGCAGTGGTGCCAATACCATACCATGACCTGAAAACATGCACAAGGAATCCTAAACTCACATGTGCATTGGAACTTTTGCCATTATCCTACTGCCATTCTCCGCTAGTGGCAATGTGCATCCTTCTATGTATTGGAATGTCAATCTATAGGTTTAGTTTGTCTAGATTACCACTAGCGGAGAATGGCAGTGATGCCAATCTCATGCTTGCAACTACACTTGTGGAATGGAATAGGACACCACTCTCCTATGATCACTGGAATACCCCTCCTAGAATAGTAGGGTAAACATTTGTACAAGTGGAGAACGGCAGTGGTGCCAATCTCTTGTTAGGCCCTAAGAAATGGCATTGAGAAGCCTAAACTCACATGTGCATTCTTCTATGTAGTGATCACTGTCTCCGCTGTGTAGAGATCATATGTGGAATGGAAGGTAATAGGACACCACTCTCCTTCTATGTATTGATCACTGTCTCTGTTGTGCAGAGATCATATGGAGAATGGAAGGTAATGTGCATTCTTCTATGTAGTGATCACTGTCTCCGCTGTGTAGGGATCATATGTGGATCATCAAACTCACATGTGGAATGGAATAGGACACCACTCTCCTATGATCAGTGGAATACCCCTCCTAGAATAGTAGGGTAAACATTTGTACAAGTGCAGAATGGCAGTGGTGCCAATCTCTTATTAGGCCCTAAGAAATGGCATTGAGAAGCCTAAATTCACATGTGCAGAGATCACATGGAATTGTGTCAATCTTTGTGGAGAATGCCACCAGTGGAGAATGGCAGTGCTGCCAATCTCACATGTGCATTGGCACTTTTGCCATTATCCTATTGCCATTCTCCGCTAGTGGCAATGTGCATTCTTCTATGTAGTGGAATGTCAATCTATAGGTTTAGTTTGTCTAGACAACCACTAGTGGAAAATGGCAGTGATGCCAAACTCATGGTGGCACCTACATAATGACACTGAGATCATCAGACTCACATGTGGATTGGAATCGGACACCACTCTCCTATGATGATTGGAATACCCCTGAAAACATGCACAAGAAATCCTAAACTCACATGTGCAGAGATCATATGGAATTGTGCCAATCTTTGTGGAGAATGCCACAAGTGGAGAATGGCAGTGGTGCCAATCTCATACCATGACCTAAAAACGTGCACAAGGAATCCTAAACTCACATGTGCATTCTTCTATGTAGTGATGCTAATCTCATACCATGACCTGAAAACATGGACAAGGAATCCTAAACTCACATGTGCATTGGCACTTTTGCCATTATCCTAGTACCATTGTCCACTAGTGGCAATGTGCATTCTTCTATGTAGTGATCATTGTCTCTGCTGTGTAGGGATCATATGGAATTGTGTCAATCTCTGTGGAGAATGCCACCAGTGGAGAATGGTAGTGGTGCCAATCTCATAACATGACCTGCAAACATGCACGAGGAATCCTAAACTCACATGTGCATTCTTCTATGCAGTGATCACTCACTGTCTCCGTTGTGCAGAGATCATATGGAATTGTGTCAATCTCTTATCAGGCCTTGGAATGTCAATCTATAGGTTTAGTTTTTCTAGACAACCACTAGTGGAGAATGGCAGTGATGCCTGCCAAACTCATGGTGGCACCTACATAATGATGCTGAGATCATCAGACTCACATGTGGATTGGAATCGGACACCACTCTCCTATGATCACTGGAATACCCCTCCTAGAATAGTAGGGTAAACATTTGTACAAGTGAATAATGGCACTAGTGCCAATCTCTTATCAGGCCCTAAGAAATGTCATTGAGAAGCCTAAACGCACATGTGCAGAGATCATATGCAATTGTGCCAATCTCTATGGAGAATGCCACCAGTGGAGAATGGCAGTGGTGCCAATCTCATACCATGACCTGAAAACATGCACAAGGAATCCTAAACATTTGCACAAGGAGAATAGTAGGGTGAACATTTGTACAAGTGGAGAATGGCAGTGGTGCCAATCTCTTATTAGGCCCTAAGAAATGGCATTGAGAAGCCTAAACTCACATGTGCATTCTTCTATGTAGTGATCACTGGAGAATGGTACTGGTGCCAATCTTATACCATGACCTGCAAACATGCACAAGGAATCCTAAACTCACATGTGCATTCTTCTATGTAGTGATCACTGTCTCCGCTGTGTAGAGATCATATGGAATTGTGTCAATCTCTGAGTTCATCAAACTCACATGTGGATTGGAATCGGACACCACTCTCCTATGATCACTGGAATACCCCTCCTAGTATAGTAGGGTAAACATTTGTACAAGTGAAGAATGGCAGTGGTGCCAATCTCTTATTAGGCCCTAAGAAATGTCATTGAGAAGCCTAAACTCACATGTGCATTCTTCTATGTAGTGATCACTGTCTCCGCTGTGCAGAGATCATATGGAATTGTGTCAATCTCTGTGGGGAATGCCACCAGTGGAGAATGGCAGTGGTGCCAATCTCATACCATGACCTGAAAACATGCACAAGGAATCCTAAACTCACATGTGCATTGGCACTTTTGCCATTATCCTACTGCCATTCTCCGCTAGTGGTAATGTGCATCCTTCAATGTAGTGGAATGTCAATCTATATGTTTAGTTTGTCTAGATTACCACTAGCGGAGAATGGTAGTGATGCGAATCTCATGCTTGCAACTACACTATGACACTGAGATCATCAAACTCACATGTGGAATGGAATAGGACACCACTCTCCTATGATCACTGGAATACCCCTCCTAGAATAGTAGGGTAAACATTTGTACAAGTGGAGAATGGCAGTGGTGCCAATCTCTTATTAGGCCCTAAGAAATGGCATTGAGAAGCCTAAATTCACATGTGCAGAGATCACATGGAATTGTGTCAATCTATGTGGATAATGCCACTAGTGGAGAATGGTAGTGGTGCCAATCTCACATGTGCATTGGCACTTTTGCCATTATCCTACTGCTATTCTCCGCTAGTGGTAATGTGCATTCTTCTATGTGGTGGAATGTCAATCTATAGGTTAGGTTTGTCTAGACAACCACTAGTGGAAATTGGCAGTGATGCCAAACTCATGGTGGCACCTACATAATGACACTGAGATCATCAGACTCACATGTGGGTTGGAATCGGACACCACTCTCCTATGATGATTGGAATGGCAGTGATGATTACCACTAGTGGAGAATGGCAGTGATGCCAATCTCATGCTAGCAAATACATAATGACACTGAGACCATCAAACTAACATGTGCATTCTTCTATGTAGTGATCACTGTCTCCGCTGTATAGATATCATATGGAATTGTGTCAATCTCTGTGGAGAATGCCACCAGTGGAGAATGGTAGCATACCAAGACCTTAAAAATGGCACAAGGAATCCTAAACTCACATGTGCATTGGCACTTTTGCAATTATACTACTACAACCAATAAAATTTGTGGAATGTCAATATACAAGTTTAATTTATATAGACTGCCAATGGAAGTGATGCCAATCTCATGCAGATAACATGTGGATTGGAATCGGGCACCATTATCCTATGATCCTTGGAATACCCCTCTCAGAATATTAGGGTAAACATTTGTCCAAGTGGAGAATGGTAGTGGTGCCAATCTCTTATTGGGCCCTAGACAATGGCATTGTGATGCCTAAACTTAGAATAGTAGGGTAAACATTTGTACAAGTGGAGAATGGCAGTGGTGCCAATCTCTTATTAGGCCCTAAGAAATGGCATTGGGAAGCCTAAACTCACATGTGCATTGGCACAAGGAATCCTAAACTCACATGTGCATTGGCACTTTTGCCATTATCCCACTGCCATTCTTCGCTAGTGGTAATGTGCATTCTTCTATGTAGTGATCACTGTCTCCACTGTGTAGAGATCATATAGAATTGTGTTAATCTCTGTGGAGAATGCCACCAGTGGAGAACGGCAGCGGTGCCAATCTCATACCATGACCTGAAAACATGCACAAGGAATCCTAAACTCACATGTGCATTGGCACTTTTGCCATTATCCTACTCTGGCCAATAAAATTAGTGGAATGTCAATCTATAGGTTCAGTTTGGCTAGATATTCACTAGCGGAGAATGGCAGTGATGCCAAACTCATGCTGGCCCTAAGAAATGGCATTGAGAAGCCTAAACTCACATGTGCATTCTTCTATGTAGTGATCACTGTCTCCGCTCACATGTGGATCGGAATCAGACACCACTCTCCTACGATCATTGGAATACCCCTCCTAGAATAGTAGGGTAAACATTTGTACAAGTGGAGAATGGCAGTGGTGCCAATCTCTTATTAGGCCTTAAGAAATGGCATTGAGAAGCATGTGTCAATCTCTGTGGAGAATGCCACCAGTGGAGAATGGCAGTGGTGCCAATCTCATACCATGACCTGAAAACATGCACAAGGATTGCTAAACTCACATGTGCATTCTTCTATGTAGTGTTCACTGTCTCCGCTGTGTAGAGATCATATGGAATTGTGTCAATATATGTGGAGATTGACATTGTGTATATTTGCTTGCTGTGTTGGTATAGTTTTTCATAATGCATATATAAGTTGCTTCGCCTTGGTTATTTTGTTAATAGAAGTTGCATTGTGGTTGTAATATTTCCTACTACAGTTATGATTTTCTATTATACATTTCATTGTGTCCTTGGTTCTTTTGTTAACAAAACACTGCAAGAATGGCTAGCAAGGGAAAGCGAAAGGTTCGAGAGGTGTCAGTTTATGATGGAGTTAGTTCTGGAAGAGGATGGTTTTTGGATATATACAATAACGAACTCCAAAAACTTCATAAAGTGCATTGTTTTGTGAACATCCAAGGAAAAACTTTTGAAGATGTTGGACAAGTTCAAGAGATGAAGGATACCGAGAAAGACAACGTTCCTTGTCTCCAAATTCATACATTGGGAGGCAATGTGTATCAATTGGATCCTGCTTGTTTTGATCATGCGAGGATGAATGCTACTGGGGAGGACACGATGATATCTAGGGGTTGGATTAATGAGCCAGAAAATTATACCAACCAACAGATATTAGAAAGCTTTGATTTGGTAACAAAAGGGATAAAGCAAGATATAAAAAAGAGTAGAAAAGTTTCGAAAAGAACCAAGAAAAGTGATGTTGTTGGATCAAGCTCTCAAGTGTCTCAAAACACATTGAAAGAGAAGGCTATAGAGACCGGTGAGGAGGAAACAACAGGTGAGAAGGAAATAAGGTCAGATGGAAAAACAAGCATTGGGGATAAACTGGATGCTAAAGACAAAGAGACAACTTTAGGAGGAAAACAGGGAGGTATGGGAATAGTCACTGATGGAATTGGAAGTGGAGGTGATGCAACGGGGAGTGGTGAGACACATATAATAGGACATGTTGAGAAATCATCTGAAGCAACTATCATCCTGTATAAGAAAATCTAGCCAGATGTTGACTTTAAGGCACTACAAAAGAAATTGGAAAGGAAGGACACAAGTGTGACAGGCTTGATGGAGTACGTAGAGTACTTCCCATTTGGTTTGGAGTTTGAGGTGTTGATCCCAGTGATGAATTGCTTTAGAGCACCAAGCCAATATGTGTACAGGACGTTGACCCTTAGCTATGTCAGTGACTTGGTCAAGAGTTTTGCAATGAATGCACGACCTCCTGCAACATGTGCATATCTTATGCCTTACCACATAGGCACAAATACTCCGATGTGCAAGGAAGAGATAAAGGTGGAAAAGTTAAAGGAGTATAATTATTGGATTCTCGCAGGGCAGCATTCAATTTATGCTGCAAGGATATTTATAACTAAAGCACATGGAGAAGCCTTCAATCAACGAAAAGGTTTCTATACACGGAGGAAGGCGAGAATTGTTGTCAATGCACCAGTTGAAGCAAGTTGTAAGATATCATCAATGGCCAACATGGAGGCACAGACCGTTTTGAAAAATCAACCATATATTGATATCTTACAACACCTAAGGGCACAGTGGATTGCATTCGGATGACCAAAGAAACCAGCCCAAGGCCTTGTCAAAGGGCATAAAGATCGACAAAGTTGGGATGTAAGTAATAAACTTTGTTTTGTATGAATTTTTTATTTCAAGAATGTTTATGGCTTTGTAAAAGAAATGATAGTAGTGTCAATTCCCTAATGTGTGAATGGCACTAGTGCCATTCTTCTAGTTACCAAGTCATGCTTTTGACATGGTAATGGGAGAATCGCACTAGTGTCATTATTATCTCTATTACATGATTTGGATTAGAAGAATGTCTAAGATGATTTTGATTTTTTATACAGAATTTTGTAGGAGTTGCAAGCGTATCGATGGGCGCAAACTTTGCTACCAAGGACATACACATGGTCACATACGATGATGACATCTACGAACAATGGATTAGGATTTTGACATTGGTGAAGCAGGGTGATCTTGAGGGTCGAAATCCCACAATAACATATATGAGGTGTCTACTAGGATTGGAAGACGAAGATGTACGTGCACTTCAAGCAGAGATTGAGTCTAAAGAAATAGTCTTGGTCAAGTCAAGCAAAGACAAGGACTCCATTGAAATGTCTCAACGGGCAATGGAGATTAAGCATGATAGAGCCCTGAAAGAAGCGCTCATCAAGGAGTTCAACTCACGTCACCCTTCGCCCCAACATCAAACATGGGATGCCCTTGCAACTTACTTCAAAATTGATTCAATTGTTTATCAGAGCTTCAAGGGTTCATGTGAGTCATGGGTCAAAGAGAAGCTGCAAGTTGGCAAGTCCACACCTGATTTCCCAAAAGCCGTGTCAATCTATGTTGATTGGGTGATTAGTTCAATAGAGGGTAACAAGTCTACATCGCAATCTTGTTTTCCTTGGACAATTATTCAAGTGAACATGGAGATGGAGGGGGAGAGCTTTCTAACACGTCACTCCAAGGGACAACTTCCAATCAGCTTGTGTGTGCTTGACACCTCAGAGGGATCTGCCAAAGGCATGTGTTGGGATAAGGCTGCCTTCAAGAAGTTGCTCTGTGGCTTGATGGAGACCGTTGCCACTCCGTCACAGTATGTATTGCTATCATTTATGACAATGACAGAGATGGTAAATCTCAAGGAAGCAATGATAGAGGCTCGATTTTGGCATAGAAGGTTTGTGGGTGTTATCCATGAATCGGATAGTGCACAAAAGGGTTTTCTGAGACCTTCTGTTTTTTGTCATTTGTCAGCTCACATGATGGGTTTGATGGATTTGAGCACATGTTAGAAATCACAAGGCCATACACAATAATTGAGGACAATATTCTTTATTCTGATGAGGACGATGAGTATGAAAAAGAGGCAGTTGTGAAGCATGGCATCATCAAGGAGTGCATCAGGTGCTATTGTAGTAGGGAACATGAAGTTGTTGTTGACGTCTTTACTAATGGATGTGTGGCATTACAAGCATTGTCAAGCAAAAGAAAAGTGATCTCGCTGGTGAAGACATCCCAACAGGCGACAGAGGTCGAGGCTATGTGTGTGGCACATGCATCAAATAATCCCCATATTAAGATTTGGTCTAGCATTGAGAGGCCTCTTGAGACACATAGAGCTGATTCACCTATCGATGAAGGAATTAAAGAGGGTGAGCATCACATTGAAGACTTGCGACCTTTAACTGAAGCAGATCTTGAAGCTATCCCAAAGATTACATTGGAAGATTTGGAGCAAGGTCTTTAGCTACTCATTTATGCCTTGTGTATTCAGTTTTAAAATAATATGACTTTTATGGATTTTCTCGATTGCACATACTCTCATCATATTAAAGATATTAAACATTAGGTATGATAAAATTGTGTGACATAATGACATGGGGAATGGTACTAGTGTCATTCTCCCTATGTCGGGTTATACGTAAGAGGTACTATTAACATTTTATGCGACCTCATATGGAGAATGGCACTAGTGCCATTCTCTCTTTGTGGTTATGTAGAAATGGTAATACTGTTATGTTCCTTTCTTGAATCTATGTTAGTTGAAAGCATTACAGAGATTAAAAATTGTATAATATTAACTATGCTACCAAAGTTTTGATTTGGGTGCTTTCTACAAATCTATTGGACCAAAGTAATACAGTATCTATGCTTTCAGATAATGCATTGTACATTTCTTTTGGGACATGGGGAAGGCACTAGTAGTATTCTCTCCTCCCAATGAGGGTATAGAGAAAGGCACTAGTGGCATTCTCCATAACCTTATATGTAAAATGGCACTAGCACCACCCCAAGAGAAGAATGGCACTATTGCCATTCTCTCTATGAGTTCAGAGAGAAAGGTTGCACTATTTGCATTCTCAATTGACCTTTAGAGAGATTGGCACTTTTGCCATTCCCCAAAAATACAATGGAATCAGTGGAACGACGATGGATAATGTTCATACTTTATTGTTATTTATTAGTTTCATATGATTTTGTGCTTCGACATTGTTGAATACACTCTAAAGAATCAAAATATTTCTATATTCCTCAACTTCCACAGGGACCAATGATGCATGGAAGGATGTGGAGACATCAAATGTAGAGGACAACGTACCACCAGTTATAGAGACTATCAATTACGCGATGGATGCAGGAGGTATAGAAGAAAACATAACCCCAAAAATGGAGAAAATTGCAAGGAATATCACGAATCCTATACTCTTAGAAGAGAACATGGATGAACGTACTGTCTCAACATTGGGGACAAAACTAGATAATCTTATTGTTGTTGCAAACATGCATGAAATCATAGCACCTGACAATTTGGATGAGTCAGAAGCCAGCAACTTCAAGGAGAATTTGGATCTATATCCACATACAATTTCTTTGGATATGCCACGATTAACAATCATATTAGACTTGAATGGCCTGTTATTAAGTCGCTGCCTATTCAAGTCTCCAATACATCCGTCTATTATGCATGGCAAAAATAGTTATATGGTTGTTCGTCCTGGGTGCATAGAATTTCTTAAAATCTTGCTACAAAGATTTAATGTAGGTATCTGGTCAACTGCAATGGAGCATAACGTACTTGATATGGTAGGAAAGCTGCAAAATTATGCAAATGAGAGCCTCCCTTTCTTTGTTATATGGTCTCAGCAAGGATGCTACACTTATAGTAAGACAAGGATAAATAGGCCTGACAAGGTTGGTGTTGAGGCAATGTTCAAACCCTTAGCAAAAATCTCAAAGGCATTTGGATGTGATGCTAGAAGGACAATTCTTGTTGATGACTCCCCATACAAGGCTTGCATTAGCCCTCCATCAAATTGCATATTTCCTTCAACGTTTGATGTACAAGACAAGGATGATAATATTCTACTGAGAGAGTTGATGCCGTACTTACTACAACTCGATGAGACTAGAGATGTGCGCAGCATGATTGAGACAAATCGGTATGGACAATTACCTGTGATGGAGGGGCATAAGGATTTCAACCTTGTCCAAAAAGTAATTGATGAATGGAGGGAGGAAAATCATGCATGGTCAAGAATGGAATATAAAACAAGAAATCTTCCTCTTGCAGATCAACTAAGAGAGAGGGATATAGGTGGTAGGGCAACCCATGGTGGTGATGGCCAGGTGCCTAAACTCAATGCATCCCAAATAAGACTTTTAAGGAACGCTCCGCAACTCTCTAGCATGAATGCTATGCAAGTTTCTCAATTGGCTATAGACCTAGGGTACAAAGGTCGCTATATCAAGAAATACATTGCTAAGGGCTACATAACCCGACTACAGAATGCGTATTTTTCATGAAGGTACATATGTCAAAGTGTTTTTTGATTTTATCTCAATATATATAACTGTTGTTGTAGCTAATTGAATTTGTCTTTTGTGATGTAGATAGATGTACGTTCAAATCAAGCTTGAGTAGGTACATACCAGAACGAGATCCATTTGGACCACCAAAGTTACCTGTCCCTATCAACGAAGTGTTCTGGATAAAAAATGTGGCTTTCGAGGTGCATGAGTCAATCATTACAGGAGCTGGCTTGGGCTTGTTTGTGCATGGCTCCATCAAGAGAGGGACTACTATTCTCCATTATGGAGGTGACAAGTACTCCTACAGAGACTGGAAGGAATTATGTAGAGTTCATCCAAGGCTAAAGAAGTACTCGATCCAAGAGGACCCTACTGTCCCTATGAAGGATATGGTGCATATTGTTGGTGATGTTCAATATGGCAATGTGGCAGGATTTATTAACAGCAATAGAAATACCAATGTAAAGCCAAATGTTTGTTATGTATTTTCCCCTGATGTTCCACCTTGGTATGACCCCATGATGAACATAGATATTGCAGAATATGGTCACATTTGTATTGAATCCATAGATGATATACATGCAGGAGAGGAGCTATTTGCAGACTATGAGTTTTGAATAACAACATTGTATATCTTTATACAATCATTACTTATGGGAATTACTACTTTCTTGCCAACTATGTAAATTGGTGCGTAATTGTTGTGTGTGAATAATATGCAAACATGTTCATAACTACAGTGTCTCTCATGCCATTCTTTCCGGTGCCATTCTCTTTGGGGCTAGAAATTGAGAGTTTCTTTGGAATCATGATTTATTTCAGGGATTTCAATGGTGTATCAACAAGTTATGTTTTCATCCTAAAGTGTACTTTTTTACTTTGCAATGAGTTATCAACATGACATGTAAAGTTTTTTTTTTGTAATGCTAGTCAGTCCAAACATTGAAAGTGCACAATAAATGATTGTCATTGCCACGTAAATTACATCAAATGCTTGTCATTGCCCATTGATTTTCCATCAACTACATATCTTGCATTCATTCTCCTCAACTACATATCTTGATTTTCCATCAACTGCATATCTTACTAAGTTAAAGAGCCTGTGCGTTTTCATTGCAATACTCATGGTTATTAATTATACTCTACATTTTTTAAACGGTGTTTTGGAGATTTTCAAATGAGAATGCTCACAACAAAAGCGAGTCTCAATATCAATGGAAAGTCCAGAATTATGAAGGTGTTTTTGAACATCACTATGGCTCACGAGATGAATCTAACTCAAATGGGTTTCAAAGTTTATTATTTTGTTGATGATAACGTAGTTTAGACACTGATATTCTATTTATTATTTGAGAATGTAGTTGATATTTCACACTTCATGAATGGCTATCTAGTCTATTTTCACATATTTCTCATGTTTTTTCATTGAGGGGAGCTACAATTTCTTCCAAAACTGCCATTCTGGAAATTGGGTTTTTCCCCGAATTGGGAATTGGAAATGGCATTGGGAAGCCTAAACTCACATGCTCATTCTTCTATGTAGCGATCACTATCTCCACTGTGTAGAGATCATATGGAATTGTGTCAATCTCTGTGGAGAATGCCACCAGTGGAGAATGGTAGTGGTGCCAATCTCATAACATGACCTGCAAACATGCACAAGGAATCCTAAACTCACATGTGCATTCTTCTATGTAGAGATCACTGTCTTCGCTGTGTAGAGATCATATGGAATTGTGTCAATCTCTGAGTTCATCAAACTCACATGTGGATTGGAATCGGACACCACTCTCCTATGATCATTGGAATACCCCTCCTAGAATAGTAGGGTGAACATTTGTACAAGTGGAGAATGGCAGTGGTGCCAATCTCTTATTAGGCCCTAAGAAATGGCATTGACAAGCCTAAACTCACATGCTCATTCTTCTATGTAGTGATCACTATCTCCGCTGTGTAGAGATCATATGGAATTGTGTCAATCTCTTATTAGGCCTTGGAATGTCAATCTATAGGTTTAGTTTGTCTAGACAACCACTAGTGGAGAATGGAAGTGATGCCAAACTCATGGTAGCACCTACATAATTATACTGAGATCATCAGACTCACATGTGGATTGGAATCGGACACCACTCGCCTATGATCATTGGAATACCCCTCCTAGAATAGTAGGGTAAACATTTGTACAAGAGAATGGTAGTGGTGCCAATCTCTTATTAGGCCCTAAGAAATGGCATTGAGAAGCCTAAACTCACATGTGCATTCTTCTATGTAGTGGTCACTGTCTCCGCTGTGTAGAGATCATATGGAATTGTGTTAATCTCTATGGAGAATGCCAACAGTGGAGAATGGTAGTGGTGCCAATCTCATACCATGACCTGAAAACAAGCACAAGGAATCATAAACTCATGTGGATTGGCAGTTTTGCCATTATAGAATGCCACCAGTGGAGAATGGCAGTGGTGCACAAGGAATCCTAAACTCACATGTGCATTCTTTTATGTAGTGATCACTGTCTCCATTGTGTAGAGATCATATGGAATTGTGTCAGTCTCTGAGATCGTCAAACTCACATGTGGATTGGAATCGGACACCACTCTCCTATGATCACTGGAATACCCCTCCTAGAATAGTAGGGTAAACATTTGTACAAGTGAAGAATGGCAGTGGTGCCAATCTCTTATTAGGCCCTAAGAAATGTCATTGAGAAGCCTAAACTCCCATGTGCAGAGATCATATGGAATTGTGCCAATCTCTGTGGAGAATGCCACCAGTGGAGAATGGTAGTGGTGCCAATCTCATATCATGACCTGAAAACATGCACAAGGAATCCTAAACTCACATGTGCATTGGCACTTTTGCCATTATCCTACTGCCATTCTCCGCTAGTGGTTGAGAGTTTCTTTGGAATCATGATTTTTTTCAGGGATTTCAATGGTGTATCAACAAGTTGTTATGTTTCCATCCTAAAGTGTACTTTTTTACTTTGCAATGAGTAATCAACATGACATGTAAAGTTATCATTTTACAATAATGATAGTCAGTCCAAAAATTGAAAGTGCACAATAAATGATTGTCATTGCCACCTAAATTACATTAAATGCTTGTCATTGCCCATTGATTTTCCATCAACTACATATCTTGCATTCATTCTCCTCAACTACATATCTTGATTTTCCATCAACTACATATCTTACTAAGTTAAAGAGCCTGTGCATTTTCATTGCAATACTCATGGTTATTAATTACACTCTACATTTTGTAAACGGTGTTTTGGAGATTTTCAAATGAGAATGCTCACAACAAAAGCAAGTCTCAATATCAATGGAAATTCCAGAATTATGAAGGTGTTTTTGAACATCACTATGGCTCACGAGATGAATCTAACTCAAATGGGTTTCAAAGTTTATTATTTTGTTGATGATAACGTAGTTTAGACACTGATATTCTATTTATTATTTGAGAATGTAGTTGATATTTCACACTTCATGAATGGCTATCTAGTCTATTTTCACATATTTCTCTTGTTTTTTCATTGAGGGGAGCTACAATTTCTTCCAAAACTGCCATTCTGGGAATTGGGTTTTTCCCGAATTATCTAATACGGTCTTAGCAGTACAATGATGATTTACACAAAGTCAAGAATGAGCAACAGATCGTTTCTTCTTTCTAAGAAAGATGCAATGCACTTTGTGATGCCGCCGCCAAAAGCACCTAGATTTCCTGAATTGGTTCCTGCATTAGAGATCCTTCAACATGTGTGGGAGGAATTTCCCATTGAGGAAGCAAGAAAAATGCAGTCAAAGATTATCCTTTCAGTGTGTCATCAAACAAGGTTCAACTTCATTGGAGGGACCTAAGGTGCGAGAATCCACACATGAGAAAGGAAGTGATGAGACACGCCATGTAGACCTGGTTCATGGTAATACAAATGAGAAAGGAACTAGAGTGGATGAGACAGAACACATTGTAGCAATGGATGAGGGTCTTGTACACATGGATGCTTACAAGGGATCTACATCTGAGACATGAATTGAATTGGTGAAGACCGGACATGCACATGCATCTCAGCCAGAAATTGAATTGAGTGAGACACGACATGCATCAGATAAGACAGGACATGCACACACATCTCTTGTTCATGGTATTACTCACTTAGATGGTGTAACTCATGAAGTTGATGGAATAACAGAACAAGTGAAGCCCTTAAGTATACCTGAAGTTGAGGCAATAGAAGAAGAAGTAGGGCGATATAAAGCGGTTCACATAGAGCCCCTAAAAAATAAACCTCGACGTCAAATGCAAAAGGCAAGTACTTCATGAGCTACAGTTCCAAGTCCTATAACTAGAAAAAGAGGTCGTTCATATACAAAGAAAGGGCAAAGAAGAGAAGAGGGAGAACATGAAGAGGATGCGGAGGGTCTTGAAATGGAGTCAGATCTAGAAGCAGAAATGTTATCAATGAAGAACCTAAATCTTTGCTTGAATGAGGCTGTGATAGATGAGGATCCAAGATATATATGGGGCCAGAAGACTCAAGTTATACATGCTTCAACAGTGGTCAAAGCAAGTGTCTTCACCAACAGCATGACCTTAGATACAGCGTATGCTGAAAAGATATGCTGAAAAGATTTTTCAGGCTTTGATTGATGGAAAAAAACCAGTTGTTTCTAATTTGGTACTCCGTCCAAGAACATTTTGGCCAGTCATGGGAGATTATAGTCAATCCATCAATTTCTCTCAGCCTATAGATTTTGAGATGCAATTCACTAAGTTCCTCGAAAAACAAGTTCCCTCACTTTAAGAAGGACAGAGTTCAGTGAATGATCCAGAACGACATATAAGGGATGCCAAGAGAAATTTCTTAGCTCATTGTACATTTGAGGCAATACATGGTCAGCACTATGCCTATGCTTGTAATGAGCACTCTAGAGATGCATACAAGAAAGGAGAAATTACTTATCAAACCTTCGCGAGTGTGCCTCAATTTCACTACTATTCTGCATGCATTTGTATCTTCAAGAACGAGAAAAAATATTTGATTGAGTCGGAAAGACTTAATCATGACATTTATGCACTACGAAAAATCACCTCCACTTCAAAGATGTTGCTCAAAGCTAGGACGATATGGAAAACTTTTAATTCTCCTTTGACCACTCTCAAAAGAACTGCAACTAAAGTGGAAGCAGATAATCTTGTTGACTTCTACACATGCTTGAGTGCCATTGTACCAAGGGGAAAGCAGGAAAGAGCAGAGGTGATTACAAGCTTTAAGACAGTAAGGGATAGGTATCAAGACTACACAAGCATACTTTTCCGTAGTGATGAAGTTTTTCATTAGATCAAAGACGTGTGTCTTGCATGTGAGAAAGGAGATGTCACATATGAGGCTCCATCATTGATTAAAGAGAAGGCAAAGAAGATTGAGAAAAAAGAGATGACAGCTCGGATGTGGAGGCCTTTAAGAAACTTACCAGACAAATACGCAAGTCTTGCTGCAGAGAAATTAATGTGCAAAGAATGGTTTTTTGGCAAAAAGGATAAAGATCATTGCATGGAAGATTGCATCATCCAACAGGTCAAGCGTGATGCACTAAAGAGTGCAATTGAATATTTATTGGTAGAAAAAAATATTCCAATTAGCCAATGTAAAATTGATCATAACATTGTGAGGCAGATGGCATCAACTTTACCGTCAGCTAAACAGAAGGCTTGGGCGCATAAATGGGTGAAGGTAGAAGATGATGGATCTGAAATTACTCCTTCTATGAGAAGTGACATTCCGGAAAATGTGTATGCATATGCACAAAAAGTCATCAATAAGCACACTCTCAGAAAAGAAAAAACTTTGAACAAGGGCTTTTTCTTCATACATGAAATCATTTCAGAGTCTGGAAAGAGTGTTGAGTGCAAGGGAGTTTCATTGAATGATTTTTTGTTCGATGACACTGCTTGGGAGAGACCTCAGCTTTTCTTTGTCTATGAAATATCCCCGGATGACATTCGTCGACTCCTTGACAGAATATTACATACCACCATTGGTAGAGTGGGACAATGTAACATAGTCATATTTGCTGATAAAGATGACAAGGAACAAATGTCTGCTACCCTAGAAAAACAATATGGCAATGAGCTTAAGATTTACAATGGTATATACTCAAGAAAAAGGGACAAGAGAGATGCGGTCTCAAGATACAGAGTCTAGAAACCTTTTTCTTGTGCATGAAGAGCCCTTACAATGATCACTCCTTACAAAACAATATAAGAGGTAATGCAAAGAGATTGCAACTACTGCTGGAAGAGCATGAAGCTCCAAGTCCCCTCCATCGCAACGCAAATCACTATGAAAGGCCAGCAAAAAGTGCTGATCTTTTAATTAGTATGATGGAATTTTTGCTACCGTCCGGATGGGAAGTCACATTGTGTCGAATGGGACATTTGTTTAAAGCTCTTATTAGAAAAGGACACAATGTAAATATTATTGAGAGCCCTGCTTGCTTGGAATAACTTGATACCGTGGCTTCTCTCACAATAAAGTTTGATAAGAAAGGTCCGATCTCTCACATGAAGAGGATGCTGACATAGAGATGGTCATGTATGATGAGAGCAAGAAAGATGATGAAAATGATCAAAGCTCTAGATATGATAGTGAGGACACCAGCGATAGCAAGGAAGCATAAGAAGATGGATATGACACTGACCTTGCCTTTGAAGGTTACATAAAAAGACCACGAAGATATGTAGAGGTATGAAAACTTATGTTTAATTTTCTTTATTCATTTAAAGGTCTTTTTAAATTTATAATTAATTTAAAATTTTGAATCTCATAATTATTTTATCCTTTTATAGGAGAAGGGAGAGGAGGAGGATGAGGAGGACATAGCTGGAGTAGAGAATATAGAAAGCTCATCTCAAGAAAGCAAAGCTGCTCTAGCTATCCATCGGATGACTCTAGAAAATAATCATACCTTGCAGCAAATGGAGAAGTCATTTCAAGTTAGGTTTCAAGTTCGAGAACAACCTCTTACTTTTCTATTCGATGAAGAGGACATTTCAATCCTTATAAACTTCAAGAAAGAGGTTAATGACAAGGTCATAATAGCCATCCTCAGGTTTGACACAAACTTTTTACTGACTTTATGCTTTTGTATTTCCATTGGATCAAATGAACTAATATTCTTTTCTTTTTATTGCAGTATGGTTTTACAATAGCTTCCCCTATATATACAAAGATGTGCATATATGGTCGATCCTCTTGTTTCTAGTGTACTTAGCAATAAGCAGAAGACCATAGATGATGTTTTTAAGTGGTTGCAACCTATTGATTTGACTGCGGCACGAGTTATCTTTACTGCATATCACGAGGAGTGAGTATCAATCCCTACCTAGCTTATCTCTTACATTGTGGAGGATTATATCAAATAATAATTATTCTTAATTGATAATGCAACTTGCATTGGAGCTTGGTAATTGTGGACATCTTAGCCAAGCAATGCTTCTTTGTCAATTCAATAGCATCTATCCATGGCAGTGTGTCAGAGTAAGTATAACCTACTTGTGTCATAATTATGTCAATGAGATGCATCCTATGCAATGCACACATTCATTTATGTTTTCTATTTTGATGTGTAGATCGGCTCGAAAGTTGGTAGGTGCTATAGATGCACTTATGCAAATGGAGGGTGACTTAGAAGATCAAATAGAGTATGTAACATGCCCTGCAGTGAAGCAGAATGATGACCACAGTTGTGGGTGGAGAGTCGGATATAACTCACGAATGCTTTTGGACTTATTCTATAAGCATTTCATGGCTCATTGAACACAATGAGTGACTCGCGTTCAGGAAGGTCCACATTTGTTAACCTTCATGGGGCTTTACCACTAATGCTGAGGCCCTAAACCTCATGAAAGTCTTGAGTAGTATGACAGAACCTCCTGGGTACACCCCCCGCAGATGACTCCATGACTGTGAGAGATGAGACCTCCGAGAGCTGTGAGAGATGAGACCTGCTGCAGTTGTGAGGGACAAGACCTCATGGGGGGAAATTAAAGCAAGAAGGAGTGAAGTGATAGGGCAATTTCCTGTAAGAGGTTGAGTCAATTGGTGCAGATTCTAAGCAAGGAAAGAGATTGACAACGAAGAAAGGAGATACAATGATGATGATGTTGGCAAGGAAGAGGGTGATGATGATCAGGAAGAAGCATGAGCTAGAAAGAATGCAGCATAATCAAAGATCTGCCATAGCCTCTTGATGGTTGAAGGTGATAAAAAATTATGTTGATGCTCTAGATGATGCTTGATTCTTCTACAAACGCTATGTTGTCTTGCATAAAATCAACTGCTTCACAAGCTCTTTCCTATTGCATCATCTACTTGACATCCATTGTTCTTGCATGTCCTTCTCTTTGTCCCTATCCTTTTTTGTGGTTTGACTCTATGACAAATGAGACCTTGAGAGATGAGAGCTGCGATGTTCCAATGAGAAGTGAGTAGGTAGTTACAAGTGAAGGACTAGTTTCATCATGTTTTGAAATTGTAAGTCCAACTGGACATTTGAAACATGCAGGGTGTCCAATCCATAATGCTATGTAAATTCCACCACCAAGAACTCTTGAAAATGTGCTAAAAGAGTGCTTATTTAGTACACGCTTTTAAGAATAAAAGACATACCAGCCAAACATACATACACCCCATGTCTTCCATGCTCTCTTCGGACAACTTTAGTAGATCAACATGATTCATCTTCACTTCATAGAACTATGTGGTTGGGCTAATGGCATGACATCAACGTCAACAAACTCCATAACCTTTGAAGTCAAATCATCCATCTTGAGCACAACCTTTCATTGGATACAATTCAATGGTCTATCTTACACACAAATGATGGATTCAAAGGCTAATCTCAACAACTTAATGAAAGGTGACACCAAGTATTGACGAACTAATACAAGCATGCTTGGTGAGGAAATATTGCATATTAAAAAGAGAATATCACATTTGTTCAACCTTCTGGTGTTGCTTTCGGATCACATAAAACAACAAGAATTAGTGTCCTTCGAAGACCTATGTGTGGGAGAGAGCTTAAGAGAGGGAGAGTGTAGAAAGGAGAAAGGGAGGGACCTATTCCAACTAATGACATAGGGATTGGAAGCATGTGAGTGAGAGGGATGAAGCCTGTGAGACAACAAGAGAGACTAGAGACATCAAGAGAGAGTCTGAGAGACTACACACACACACACACACCTCGGGGGGGTCACTCATCATATGTAACCCTATCACGTGAGTTCAACAAAAGGATATTTTTTATTTCTAAAATTTACAGAAATAAATATACATAAGGGACTATTTAAAATAGTTTTGGAAAAAATTTACAGATTTGTATAGAAAAGGGGTATATTTTATTAATGAAAAATTTACAGATAAGGGATTTTAGAAATAGGCCTTGAACGCACGTGATATAGAGGGTTTATACATAGTGAACCCCCCGAGACACACACACACACACACATTATTGGAGGGACATCGAGAAATTAAAAAAGCTCGCTGTGAGGGGGAACATTTGATTGGAGATCATAGAATCCTTATGTGTAGGGAAGGATCCCTCATTTTACGAAATACTACTATACTATTTAGTACTAAATGGCTTCTCAGAACTCCCCGTTTTTTGCCAAAAAGTGTACTTTCACCCTTCACTAGAGTATTGGATTTTGTCATTACAATAGGCATAAAGTCAAAGGCTACCTACCTAGAACATGATTTTTTAAAGATGGTTGTTGAGAATATGCTACAGATTAAGAGTTTTCAATGGTGAGTCATTCATAGAATAAGATGGAATCTCATATAAGGCTAGAATAGGTATCCCTCTTAGCCTAGAGGATAATGGCATGCAAGGTGAACTGCTTGAGATTGCATAAAAAGGTAGGGAATCCATCTTCTTCATGATGATTCCTAGATTATTGCCTTTAATTTACCATAATAGTCTAGATGGATTAGGACTTTCCACTTGTAATGAATATACAACTAGGAGGAACAATCCTCATTAAAACATTATGGTTAACAAGTGTCTTGTTGTATAGCACAACTTCCTAAATTGGAAAATGAAGTCAACTCCTATTTGCATGTGTTAAGTTCCTACCAATTGGACTTTTCCTACAAGTAGGGATTGACATATCAACTATCATACAAAATGTTTCCTTTTAATATACGAGGTGCATGGGTGCCAGCTAATGCTAATTTATGGATTTCGAGGGACATAACCACAAAAAGTTAAAAATTAAAAAATGAGGAAAAAGTAACCAATAAACATCTAGAACATGTGGCAAAATGTTAAGAATTAGAAACAATCCCTTTAACTCCTCACATCCAATGGGCCATTCAATCACAATACCACTAGTAGTAAGTGAAATGGTAGTGAGGTGAACTAAAATGGAAATCGTATACCAAGAAGTAAGATGATATTATAAGTTTGTAAATAAATGGATATTGTATACCATGCATAAGTCATAAAGTAAAATAATATTACAAGCATAAGTGTTGTGTAGAATAATTATATTAAAAATGGAAATCTTGGTTAGATTTCATGAAGGCTTCTTCAGAACAATTAACACAAGATTAAAGTAATGAGTGTCGACGCGAAAAAATTATAGGTACCTAAAAGTGTTGCATATAGGCGAGAAAAATGGTTAACAAGTGTCTTGTTATGTAGCACAAAAATAAGGGGAAGATGAAGTCAAATCCTATTGCATGTGCCAGTTCCTACCAATTAGATTATTCCTACAAGTAGGCATTGACATGTCTACCTATTATGCAAAATGTTTCTTTTTAATATAACGGGCTTGCTAGCGCTAGCTTATGGAATACCACAAAAATCATGAGAAGACAAAGTATCCAACAAGTATCAAACATGTAGCAAAAGGTTCAAAAGTCTCAGGAGGGTCACTACGAGAAAACCTTACATATCCCGTGCGTTTAAAGAGTACTTTTATATAAACCCCTTATCTATAACTTGTAAGCCTTTAAAATAACCCTTTTTTCTATATGAACTTACAAACTTTTTCTCATACCCCATTTAAAAACCCTTTGTGTAAGTATATTTCTATAAAAATTTGTGGGAATTTGCTATTTAAAAACCCTTTCTCTTGAACCCAAACCCCTTTAACTCCTCACGTTGAATGGGCCATCGGATCATAATAGTAATTAGGTGAACGTATACAAAGCACTAAATGCTGTAGCAAAACAATATTATCAGAAACATTTAATCACAAGGATTAAAGTAGATCGAGGGAACGGTTGTATGGATGCCTTCCGTGAAGGTTTCTTAGGGCAATTAAGCTCAATAAAAAGTTTCTTGTGGAAGAAATATAAATAAAAAACTTCTTGTAGAAGAATTATAAATTAAGAGAGATTCTTATCCGTCAGGTATTATAAATGGAGGGCTAGCCTCAGAATTTATCATGATATACTCTCTTCTATTATCTTCATCTTGCATGCATCTTTCTTCAACTTGATCTTTTGGTATTCGCACACTTATCCAATCATGCAGCTTCCCTCCCTCTTCCCCTGCACGTTCTCCTTCTTCCTATTCTCATTCATCCTCTTTCAGCTCGGTTCTGCTAAGGATGTCTACTTCAATTTTATGGTCAGATAGTAGTGTTCAGCCTCTAATTTATGTCCTACTCCCCCTTGCCCATTGCTTTTTTATGCATTCTGCATTTCCAGTATAATCAAGGTTTGCCTATTTAATTCCATCTCCTCGCTCTCGCAGATTCAATACACAAATGTAACCCGCCTGTGCCACACAAAGTCCCTCGTATCTGTGAATGGACAGTTCCCTGGTCCAACCAATTATGTCACGGAAGGAGATACTGTGATTGTAAACGTTACGAATCTAGTTTCATACAACGCAACCATTCACTGGTAGCTGCTCATTCCTTTCATCAGAGGCAAACTCTCGGCTGTAAATCCGCATGCACGTACCACAATAATTCGAGTAGAGGCTCACCCTGCGGAATTTCTCTACTAGGCGCTTCTAAAGGCGCGTACTATTGGATTTGATCCCAACTTACGTTACATTTCCACTTTTATCATTCAGGCATGGCGTCCGTCAGCTGCGCTCTGCCTGGGCAGATGGGCCGGCCTACATCACCCAATGTCCGATTCAGACAAACCGATCTTACGTATACAGATTCCAGGTAACAAAACAAAGAGGTACGATGTTCTGGCATGCGCATTTCAGCTGGCTGCGAGCGACTGTCTACGGAGGCTTCATCGTCCTAAAAAAGAACACAATACCCTATCCATTCGGCGAGCCTCAGCAGGAACTGCCTCCCATCCTTCTTGGTAGGTTCACACGCACACATCTGCACAATAGATTACATGTGATTAACCTGCACGTACTTAAGATGATTCACTTATGTCGTATGTATCTCCTTCAGGTGAGTGGTGGAATGCCAATGTAGAAGACGTTATAACGCAGGCACTCAATTCCAGCCAACCAGGATACAACATATCCGACGCCATTACAATCAATGGGCAACCCGGTGACCTCTACAATTGCTCGTCAAACGGTAAAAACTACTCGCGCTAAGAGCTCCGCTAGTTCTCCAAAACGATTGAATCAGAGCTGTCACTCCGAAACAAAAGGAAATCACAAACTATATATAACATGGCTCTTTGTCTTTCTGATTTACGTGCACGGTTCAGGAACAGTCGTTTACAATGTAACGCAGGGAGACACGGTTCTCTTGCGGATAATCAATGCTGCGATGAACTTTCATATGTTCTTTTCAGTCGCGAATCACAGCCTTACAGTGGTAGAGGCTGATGCAGAATATACAGAACCTTTCACTACCGATGTCATCCTTCTCGCTCCCGGGCAAACTACAAATGTGTTATTGACGGCTAACAAATCTGTTGCTCAGTACTACATAGCCGCTTCTGTTTATTCCACCCTTGTTCCTTATCCGACGACGCCCACAACAGCTATTCTTAGCTACAAGGGCGCCATTGCTTCTTCGAACTTGACTCTTCCCACGTTTCCGTTGGCCAACGATACTGCATTCGACGCCAATTTCACTAACAGTCTCAAAGGCAGGAATTACTCTGAAGGCTTCTATTATAACGATGTGCCCCAGCCTGTCGATCTGGATCTCCTCCACACTATCGGTTATGGCTTCCAGCCTTGCCCTGCAGGAGTAACGTGTCAGGGTCCCAACGACGCAGTCCTCAGAGCGTCCATCAGCAACGTCACGTTTGTCACGCCCGACGTCTCCTTAATTCAGGTAAGCCATCAAGATTGACGGAACCTTTCCTGATTGATATGATTGATATATCGAAACGCAAGCATCCCGACCTGTTTCTTTTAAGAAGGACAAGGTAAGGTGAAGACGATCATGTCAGTTACATTGGCCAAAGAGTGGTGGTCAGTCCTATTACGGCTTCTCTTAGCACAGAGCAAATCACTGGCCCTTCCAACTGAGAGTCGAAATTGACGCTGCCGTGCCTTGTTCTTGTGTCTCCTTCCAATCAATATCCAGCAACATCTTTGCTACCCTGTTTCAGGCGTACTACAACAATATCAGCGGCGTTTATACACCTGATTTTCCGGATGTTCCTCTCTTCCAATACAACTATACCGGCGTGAATCCTGACGACCCGTTTTCTTCGCTGGGTACGCAAGTCAGGCTCATTCCATACAATAGCAGCGTGCAAATAGTTTATCAGGATACTGCAACGTTTGTCTTCGATTCACATCCTATCCATATTCACGGCCAGAGCTTCTACGTTGTGGGCACCGGAAGCGGTACTTACAACTCCAGCAGTGATCCAGCAGGATTCAATTTGGTGAATCCTGTGTTGAGGAACACAATTTCCGTTCCATCAGGGGGCTGGGCGGCTGTACGCTTTCGTGCTGTCAATCCAGGTAAAGGGCTACTCTGATGAATTGCAAGTTTGCAACGAAGATTTTAAAAGTAATAGATCAAGACAAGCTGCGTAAGCTCGTATACTGAAAACTGAGATGGATGAAAATTAAAATTACAGGGGTGTGGTTTGTGCACTGCCATTTCGATTTGCACCAGGCGTGGGGGATGGATATGGCGTTCATTACCCTGAACGGTATTGGGGAGTTGCAAACGCTACCGCCACCACCGTCTGATCTTCCTCCTTGCTAGTCTAAAATGCGGAAAAACCACCTATGGCAAAGTATATTTAGTCTCCTCGTTAACAGTTGTTATCCATTTTAGTCGTTTATAACTAGTAAATGCAATCACCTATAATTAATTCTGTTGAGCCGTATGGCCTTTTATATGTAACCATTTTACTCATCTAATAAAATATCAATATATTCCGTTAAGCTACTGTGTACTCTATCTATACATTATTCTAAATTCAAACATGGTATCAGAGCAGTTGTTCCACAATGATCGTGTGTGATCCATAGCACCTAAGAGCATGAAACACAACAAACCCAATTGGTTAGGGAATTGATGGTTCATTCTACAAACCTGAGTCTACATTGAATATGGGGATAGCTTCATTAAAGCAAGCATCATTGACAAATTTGACAGTACCAATTATCGTGTGTAAGATTGAATTTGTCTTGCTCGAAAGAGACTTGTGGGATATGGTGTGGCATTTATAAGAAGACTTACAGCCAAACGATTTAGAGGTATCAACAAACTTACAATTGTGGACTAGGATGGGGTGATCAAGCCACCAGCCGGCCCAACTCACACACACAAACACTAGGAAATAAGATATAAGAATAGAAAAGTCACAGATTTAGAGGTATGAATTACCTTACACTGTGGATTAGGATGCGATGATCATGCCACCGAGCCCCTACTCACATTGACATGAAATTCACTAGAAAAGAAGATATACTCCGAGATTCAGAGGTATGAATTACGTTACACTTCTAGATTAAGATGACTAAATATGGTACAAGAATAGAAAACTCACTAGCAAAGCTCAAGACACTATGACATGAAAATGCTAATTTTTAATTTTTGCTATACTTTGCCCCACATTTACCACTTGGTGCATGGATGAACCTTAAGATACCACGTGGACGAACAGAGCCATGCAATTGGTCTAATTTATTGCATGGTAACAAATAAATACCATGTGATAAATATAATTATAGAATAGTGTTTTGGGTTTTGCGATGATATTATGTGGCCGATCAACCGATTTTCTTGACCTAATTCAAAAAATCAAGATTTCTATAATTTAAACCTTTTTTAATGAATTTAATGCATTGAAATTATTTTTTAATTAAAACTCTTGCTTGTTGAAGATGAGTGCAAGAAACTCAATGGCAAATCGTAATGGAAGTGTACAATCATTCATTCATCATATTGTAGTAGTAGTAGAAATCAAATGTAGCATAACACAAACCATTGACATATCCTCATCAATTCTTCTACAATAAGAACTTAGATGAGAAGGCTAGAAGCAATCGATAGTACCAATGAAGAAGCTCCTCTCTGTTATGTTAATAACAAAAGAAGCTTTTGAAAATGAAACTTTGTAGGATCCTCATCATCAAAGCATATACAAAAGTTTGAATAAGGGTAATGCAAAATGCAACTATTATGCGAAGATGAGGCATTTCACTCATGCATGATGGAAGAAAGTGTTCAACTGTTTAACCACCAAAGGGATGAAATAACATGTGAAATCAAGGGTGTAGAGCTCCTTGGAGACAAGGAACCCCTTCAACTATTATTAAGCTTCCTCAAGACTTCAAAAGTTGGTTCGAAAGCAAAGTCTATCTGAAGATACACATCCATTGCTTGGTGCTAATGCATAGGCCACCAATAAAAGATAAAGAAGCTAATCAATAAACAGCTCAGCTTATGAGAGGGTGAACATTTTAATTATTTGAAAAATTCTATTGACCTACATGCATTAGTAGATGTTAGCATTATGAGAGGTTGTTAGGAATAGTTGATTCTCATACCTATGTAGGTCATTAGTCATCTATAGTTAGTGATACAAAATAATGCATTCAAGCGTTGCAACTATTCTATTAAGGTGTTGGCCCATTACATGTTACCATTTTACTCATCTAATAAAATATTTTTCTATTCTGCTATTTGATCTCCCTCTTTGTACTCTTTACACAATCTCTCTCTCTCTCTCTCTCTCTCTCTCTCTCTCTCTCTCTCCCCCCTTTAAATGCTATGTATGCATTCTTTGAATTCAAAAAATTCACTCTTCATAGAAAAGCCTTTTTACCAATAATCCAAACTAGTTGTATGGAGGCTGTATGTAGGTAGGCAACTAGCTTATGAAAAGTCAAGATAATGAACGAAAGAGTAATATGAAAATTTACTAATTTAGTAAGTTTCTTAATGGTTTACATGAAAAACTACAAAATGCCATGAAAAATTATTTTAATTATATGAAAATCCTATTGACCTACATGCATTAGTAGATGTTAGTATTATGAGAGGTGGTTAGGAATACTTAATTGTCATACCTATGTAGGTCGTTAGTCATCTATAGCTACTGATATGGAATAATGCATTCAAGCATTGCAACTATTCTATTAAGGTGTTGGCCAATTACATGTAACCATTTTACTCATCTAATAAAATATTTTTCTATTCTGCTATTTGATCTCCCTCTTTGTACACTCTTTACACAATCTCTCTCTCTCTCTCTCTCTCTCTCTGTTTGCTCTTTCCCACGGCCTCTGCAAGAAGAGTAGGGTATTCTTAGTATGTAGGGTTTCGAGGCTTTTTAATGTCACCCCTTGTCACCTATAGATATATCGGGGTTGTGGCTTGTAGTATACATGTAGCTTAGGACCTCGAGTCATATTCCGATGAGAGACATAGGCTTAAGTGTGGTAAGCAATCATAGTGCATGCATGTGTAAAAGGATCGTACATCATCATGGTTGAGGTAATGAAGGCTTTCGCCTTCTGGGAGTTGAGGGGTTTAGGAGGAGTTTAAGGATTAGATGGAAGTTCAAGGTTTAGAAGGAGTTTTGAAGGTTTAGAAAGAGGTTCCAAAGTTTAGAAGAGGTTCAAGGGTTAGAAGGAGGTTCCAAGGTTTAGGGTAGAGTACATGGTGGAGAACTCATCTCCCTCATACTAGATCATGGAGGTTAAGGGTTGAGGAACTAAGGGTTTAGGGGGAGCATGGGAGTGGGAGAGGAAGAAGGTGTAAGAGCATGAGGGAAAGAAGAGAGATGAGGGAGGAGGAGGAGGAGAAGGGAGGAGGAGGAGGGAGGAGGAGAGGGAGAGGATGGGTTGCAAGGTTGGAGGAGAGGGGAGGAGGAGTTGCAAGGTTAGGACATGCTTTTGGACGTGGAGTGCAAGGAAGCATGGGCACTTGAGATAATTGCTTGGAATACCAAAGTAGAACTCAACACATTGCCCCAAAGAGTGTGGGCTTCATTCCATTATGGGGTATTTATACAAGTTGGAGAGCTTCTCTCTCTGCATGTAGCAATTGTAAGACATTATCTCTCTGCATGTAGAACTTGCATATAGAAGTTGCATGTAGGAGTTGCATGTAGAACTCACTTATAGGAATCACATGTAGAAGTTGCATGTAGGAGCTGCATATAGGAGTTGGATGTAGGATTTGCATGTAGAACATGCATGTAGAAGTTGCATGTAGGAATCGCATGTAGAACTTGCATGTAGAACATGCAAGTTGGATTGCTAAGAGGGATTATTTCTAGCCTTATGCCAAGTACAAGCTGAGCTTTGCTCCTACTCTACACACACAATCTGTACTACCTAAGTCCATGTTGGCACAGAGACAACATACTCTAGGATCCATTTAATTAGCCGTCCTCGAGTTATGGCTTATTGCGAGCACATAGTTGGGTTGCCATCATCTATAGTCCAGTGGTTGTGGAGCTTGTGTCGTGCTAGTCGATCTTGCTATAAAGCCTTGGCACCATTCAATTTTTGCTCAGTTTCCAAGTAGCCTGTATCCACCATTTGTTCGAATAGAGATATGTGGAGTGCTTCTAAGAAGATCACTCTTTGATAGAGTCGGTTTGTAATCTAAGCATCAACCCATTCATTGGGATTGAAATTGAGTGGAGGCAAATGGCTATCAAGGTAACATGGGAATTCTAGAATATATTCCAATGTTTTGCAAAAGATAGCACTTAGGAAAAGGAATCGATCAATGTTGCCATGCATTATTTTCTCATTCTACTGAAGTGCTCGGATCATTGTGCCTTGGATATTCCATTTTACACCAAAGTATGGTTCGATCATTGGCCAATTAATGGTGCGACCTTCATCCAAAGTGTGTATGTTGGCTTCCCATTTTTTACGTCATGGAATTGCATAGAACTTGGGATGGGTTGTGAGACATGGAGGTGCATGTAGGTACTCTTTCAAGAAGATTACATCAAAGAGCTTGGGATGGTGCCAATCAAGTTGTGGATCCAACTTGCTTATCCAACCTTCACTAATTTAATGCTGACGAAGGTTGGTAGAAAAGTTGTCCAGGGTCCATGCACCTTGAGTTTTCATACCAGGATATTTGCTCCAAAATTCCTTGATGGGGTTACTAGGAAGTGGTATCTCATCAAAATCATACCCATCATTGGAACTTAGCATGGGAGTGTGAATTGAATTATTTGGATCCTGATATTTAAAATCAAATACTGTGTCATTTTCTACTAATGGAAGCACAAGTAGTACTGGAGATGATGATGGGGCAAGGAGAGAATTTGGGGACATGGGGGAGAAATATGGAAGAGTATTAGTTGTGGAAGGGGGAGCAGAGGGGAGGGGGGGAAGAACTAGGCAAATGGTTTGAGCAGCTTGGTAATCCTTGAGGGTAGGATTAGCAAGGGAAGGGAAGAAGCTAGGTGTGAGGGGCTCGTATGTTTGTGACTATTGGGTTAGTTGAAAAATGAGCAAAGAGACAATGGAGGGAATAGATGTTAGGACGGAGCTCAGGGAAGGTTAAGATGGTGGTAGCAGCAAGGATAAGTGAGGTTATGAGGTTGGCAGAGAGAGTGGTTAGATATGGGAATTTGGATGTGAGATAGGCCCTATCATCTTTCGACACTTCTTTTTGCTAGTACGATGGGATCATCAGCTGCATGGGTGGGATGTCGGTTATGTCATGCCTTACAAATAATAGTGATGGCCTTTGTAGCAATGGCAAGAAACTAGCAATAACCTTGAGGGGAGGACTACCCATGAGGCATACATATGCAATGAAAGCATCTGTCTTGAGTGCTATAAACCCGGCATGTGTAGACATTCAAAAGATATTTTTCTCATCCTCGAACAAGTCTTGGCAAATTATGCGTAGAGTTTTGGTCCCTATGGAACGTTCCCATTTGATTGGTGGATGAGCGGATATGATCTTGATTTGGAGTTGCTTCCATTGGATAAGCACACGTGCAATTGCTAAAACGAGCGGATATACAAAATGACATACATGGTGAAGTATATGCAAACTGCTACTACTACTACTGCTACTACTACTACTACTACTGCTACTGCTACTGCTACTGCTACTGCTACTGCTACTGCTACTGCTACTGCTACTGCTACTACTACTCCTACTACTACTACTACCACCACTACTACTCATTCGAATCGTCCTCGTCGTCCTTGACTTGTTGGCCTGATCCTTGGTCCTCTTGAGCTGCGACTTCTCCCTAATCCTCGTCTTGTAGGCCTGATCCCTGGCCCTACTGATCGCTTGCCTCCGATGATGGGATGCTGGAGCTTGCACCCTAAGAGTGAACCATATAAATTGAAAATTAGATTGGAACTTAAAGAATAAAACAATTTAAAAAGTGAGATTACAAGTAGGAGTAGACTCATACCATGCGAGCGGCCACCTCAGCCCAATCAACTATTGCTCCCATTGCCTCTTGCTCAATAAACCATGGTTTTATTCCTATGCAAAATGTGCATTGCGTCTCTGCATCTGTAGGAGGATGACCCATCGCAGCTTGCTGTGGATTCAATTTACAAGAGTTAGAGTTAGATAAAGTGCATGTAATATGTAGTAAAACAAATAGAACAATACATTAAATGAGAAGAAGTAGACTTACCATAGTTGCCTTGAATGCCAACCGTCCACCTGCACCAAAGTGCGAAGTACCTACGATGTCCAGCCGTCTCTTCGCAGCCCTCCTCTGACCCTCGAATATTTCGGGATGGTCCCTATTTTGCTTCTTGAAGAACTTCCAATCAGCTTTGTCTGCCCAGCTAGGTTTACTGAACCCCTTTGTGATGGAAGTACGCAAGGTTGATCTATGATGCTTCAAGACCAAACCCATGCGCTCTCACATATAATCCTCATTAAACTCCCGATTTGGCAGGTTATGGTATTTTTGTTTTAATTCATCGATGACCGCCTGCTTCTTTTGGTCATCTTGATATCGCCAATCGGTAGCAATGCCACTCTAGAAGTGATGGCTCATCAACCTCCTCATGGTGGCCATCACTGCTTTGCCCTTTCTATCTTCTATTATCTCTTCAGCAACTATGATTTAATAGGAGAGGTCCTCCTCTGGGTAAGGAGGACTGATGGTAGCGGCAGAGTTAGAGTGAGTGGAAGCTGTGCGAGTGCTTCCGGAGCGAGGAGTAGTAGTGGGAGTAGGAGAGGGCAAGGGACCTGATTGATACTATGTCTCAAGACCAAGTGGAGACCTGTAGGGATGTGAGTGTGCTAACTCATCTACATCTCCTACTCTTCCTTCCCTTATGAGAGGCACGCACAGATGATGACCCCTCGGTCGAAGGGGCATGAGGGGACGGCTGCGCAGTAGGTCCTCCCGTCGATGTAGGAGAGGGAATTGCTGAGGTCCTCTGAGATAGCAAAGAGAAGAATCTCGCTACCTCCTCATCGCTCATCTGCGCTACAAACTCATCCAGACTCCCGACAAAGCCATGCGAGGCTAGCAAAGGAGTTCTCCGAGGGGTAGTCACAGTGCTACGTCCGAGAGGAGTTGGACCAGGGGTGGTGGTAGTGCTAGGTCTGAGAGGACTCGGACCAGAGGTAGTCCCCACAGGTGTCACCTGAGAGGAATCCAAGTCCTCTAGAGCATATAGATCATGATGTCTCCTCCTGCGAGGTTGTCTGTACTCATTGGACATGTGACATGATCCCATGTCTAACATAGACACAAACACAAAAACAAAAAACAAAAAACAAACATAAGCATAGAAAAAGAGGAAGAAGAGGGAAAGGAAAAGAGATTGGAAGAGTGGAAAGAGAGAAGAGGAGGAAACAAACATACGTCTCCTTCTCTTATGCTCATGCATAAGCATAAGCATGAGCATATGTCTCCTTCTCTTATGCTTATGCTTATGCATAAGCATGAGCATATGTCTCCTTCTCTTATGCTTATGCTTATGCATAAGCATAAGAATAAGCATAAGAGAAGGAGACATATGCTCATGCTTATGCTTATGCATGAGCATAAGAGCATGAGCATGAAAGGGAGAAAAGAGGGGGAAAAAGATGGGAAGAGAGAAGAAGAGGGAAAGGAAAGAGAGAAAAAGAGAAGAAGAGGAAAAGGAAAGAGGGAAAAAGAGACATATGCTCATGCTTATGCATGAGCATATGTCTCCTTGTCTTATGCTCATGCATAAGCATGAGCATATGTCTCCTCTTATGGTTATGCTTATGCATAAGCATAAGCATAAGCATAAAAGAAGGAGACATATGCTCATGCTTATACTTATGCATGAGCATGAAAGGGAGAAATTAAGAGGGGACGAGAGAAGAAGAGGGAAAGGAAAGAGAGTTTGGAAGAGGGGAAAAAGGGAAAAAGAGACATATGCTCATGCTTATGCATGAGCAAATGTCTACGTCTCTTATACTCATGCATAAGCATAAGCATGAGCATATGTCTCTTTCTCTTATGCTCATGCTCATGCTTATGCATAAGAGGAGACTTATGCATAAGCAGTAGCATGAGCATAAGAGAAGGAGGCATATGCTTATGCTTATGCATGAGCATAAGAATAAGAGACATTGGAAAGATAGATAGGAAAGGGGGAAAGAGGGAAAGAAAGAGAGAAGTGTATGGGAAAGGAAAGTGGGAAAAAGAGACGTATGCTCATGCTTATGCATGAGTATATGTCTACTTCTCTTATGCATGAGCATAAGCATAAGCATAAGAGAATGTTACATATGCTCATGCTTATGCTTATGCTTATGCATGAGCATAAGAATAAGAGAGATTGGAAAGGGGGAAAGAGGGAAAGAAAGAGAGAAGTGTATGGGAAAGGAAAGAGGGAAAAAGAGGGAAAGAAAGAGGGAAGTGTATGGGAAAGGAAAGAGGGAAAGAAAGAGATAAGTGTATGGGAAAGGAAAGAGGGAAAAAGAGACATATGCTCATGCTTATGCATGAGCATATGTCTACTTCTCTTATGCTCATGCATAAGCATAAGCATGAGCATATGTTTCATTCTCTTGTGCTTATGCATAAGCATAAGCATAAGAGAATGAGACATATGCTCATGCTTATGCTTATGCTTATTCATGAGCATAAGAATAAGAGAGATTGGAAAGAGAGATTGGAAAGGTGGAAAGAGGGGAAGAAAGAGAGAAGTGTATGGGAAAAGAGGGTGGAAAAGAGGAGAGAAGAAGAGGGTAAGGAAAGAGAGATTAGAAAAGGGGAAAAAGGGGAAAAAGAGACATATGTCTACTTCTCTTATGCTCATGCATAAGCATAAGCATGAGCATATGTCTCCTTCTCTTATGCTCATGCATAAGCATAAGCATGAGCATATGTCTCCTTCTCTTATGCTCATGCTTATGCTTATGCATAAGAGAAGTCTTATGCATAAGCATAAGCATAAGAGACGGAGACATATGCTCATGCTTATGCTTATACATGAGCATAAGAGAAGGGGGAAAGAGAGAAGAAGAGGGAAAGGAAAGAGAGATTGAAAAAGGGAAAAGAAAGAGAGAAGAAGAGAAAAAGTAAAGAGGGAAAAAGAGACATATGCTCATGCTTATGCATGAGCATATGTCTACCTCTCTTATTCTCATGCATAATCATATGCATGAGCATATGTCTTCTTCTCTTACGCTCATGCTTATGCTTATACATAAGAGGCATAAGCATAAGCATAACCATAAGAGAAAGAGACATATGCTCATGCTCATGCTTATGCATGAGCATAAGAGAAGGGGGAAAGAGAGAAGAAGAGGGAAAGGAAAGAGGGAAAAAGAGAACTATCAGAAGCCAGCCACTATTTGTACAGATGTGGGATCCCTCCTCCACTCCCAATATGCCACCTCCTTCCAAAGCCCCCATTTGTGTGGAGTTACATAACCTCCCCCTATCTCTTTTTCCTTAGATAGAGACGCCCTGTTCACCACTGGGTCAGTTCTTGGGAGCAACGATGGAGAAGTTCATCAACTCGTGGGGCTGAACACAAGAATGATTAAGCTAATCCTAAAAGGGGGGCAAAAGGATGAGCTCAAGAATTAGAGGCCACTTACAATGCTTAACACTTGCTACAAAATATTTGCCGAAGTCTTGGCACTTAGGTTGGAAGGGAAAATGCAGGTTTGGATGAGAGAAGACCAAAAAGGATTTATCCAAGGCTACTACATTCTGGAAGCAATCCTCACTCTATGGCAAGGACTGGAATATGTTGAATAGCATGGGCAAGATATCTATTTCATGAAAGTTGATTTTGACAAAAAATATGATAGGATCGAAAAGGGGATTCATTCATTAGGCTTTGCAAGACATGGGAATTGGACCCAATTTTAGGGGCTTTTTTGATGCCTTACTCGAGGGGGCTAAAGCTAAAGTGGAAGGTAATGGGAAAATTTCAAACGCTTTTTCTCTAAAAATGTCCATTACAAAATGATGTCCCCTCTCCCCCCCACTTTTTGCTATTGCGGTTGATGTACTTGGCTGGCTCATTCAAAGAGAGGTTGACGATGAGAATATTGTAGGTATTTATCTCGAGGTAAACAAGCAAATTGTGTGCTTGTAGTTTGCTGACACAACAATCTCACTCCAACAAATGATCCCAAATCAGTAGGTACAATGATGGAATGCCTTGAGACCTTTTGTTTGACCTCAAGATCAAAAGTTAGCCACAATAAGACCAGCATTTTTGGCACAAGATCCCAACCTCCAATTTCTTTGCTAGACATGAGGTGCAAAGTTCTCAAAGAGAGAGTTTTTCTGACTCCTTGGGATACCAATGGGTTCAAGTGCTCCAACCCACCTTGGCCAAAAGAAGGCTTGTGCTAGATCATTATATTTACCTATCGAGTTTCCCTCTAAGAATGCTTTGACACAAATTAACATGCTCTTTAGAGCCTTCCTGTGGGGAGGGGACTTGAGCCAAAGGAAAATGGCTAAGGTTTACTGGAAGTATTGCATGATGCCGAGAGTAAAGGGAGGACTAGGTATAATAAATATAGAGTAGAGCAAGGCTCATTACACAATGGATCCTTAAAGCCTTCCAGGCACGCAACATTGATTGGGCCTTCTTGTTCTGAATCAGGAAAAATATCAAAAAGCTTAAGCATGTCACATGCAAACATTGGAAAAACTATCCTGAGGGCACTGCAGTTTTTAGTAAGGAGCCTTTTGTCACCAAAGGATCAAAACTATGGAAGTGGATGTGGAAGGCTTGGGAACTCAAGACTGCCCTACTATGGAAAGGATTTAATTGTCCCTAGACTTTAGAATTAACCACTTGGACCTATTGCAATCAAGGAGAGACAAACCGATGGGACAAGGAATCATTGACCTAGATGGGAGTGAAGAACAAGTTGATGTAATGGCTCCATACCAAGGATTTCAAGGTCTATGTGTTAGTGTGTCACTTATGTGTGCTTGTGTGTGTGACCACATGGTGTGTGTGTATGTGTGGTGAGTGTGACTAGATTAGGTGGTAGAAGGTTCCAATGCATGTGATTGAGATAATCATGGATCAAATTGAGAAATTAGAGGAGAGATTTGTGGCTCTAGAGATGATCTCTTGGGCACATTGATTGTATCACTTGCCTACTTAAGGCCACTTCTACTCATGAATAAATGAGCTCTTTTTCTTTCATTGTTGTCTACATCATGTTTCCATTCATGCTCCAACATGTGGTATCAAAGCCACTCCGACCTCTATGAGCCTTTATAGCTTCCAAAACTGTCATGTGATCATCTTCTTCATCACACTCTCTCCTTCTCCATTTTTCCTTCTTTTGAGAAGAATTTCCAAGCGTTTGTTCTCCCTTTGTAGTTGACCATTTCCAAAATGCTTTGAGCTATAGAATCCTCTCAGTAGGAAAATTTAATTCTGCATACTAGCATCATATCTCATCAATTAATCTTTGCAACAGCTTTATGGCCCTATGAGCTACCTCCAATTCAAATTCAAGGAGAAAATTAGTTTGAGATTTTGGCTATGGCAGCCTAATGTGACATTTTGTCTCTACTCCCTAGTGGAAAATGTCTAATAATAAAGCTTCCTTTCCATGCTAAAAGACCTCTAAAATCCAACTCTAGCAGTGCGAATTTGATCCTCTAGTTCTTGACTATTCATGCGATGTTGATGGTTACATGCTAAGAACTTTGCGTACTTTGCTACTTTCACTTGATGGTGGTTGTTTGTCATATAAGTTGATGGATGAAGTATTTTATGGTAAAACATTTGACAATCACTATGAAAATCATGGTTTTTGAGTCATATGTTTGGATGAAGGGCTACATTGACAACAAGGATGTAGCATACATGATATTTGGAGATGCTAGTGGTGTATGCAGCATATCTTCTAATGTATGCAACTTCTTTGCATCTATATGGAGATGACTATATGTTGAGTTATAAAGTTATACCATAATTCTTTAGGGGCTTTGCCCTGACTTTAATGTCAAAAAGGATTGTAAGTGATAATATTGGTTGTGCTATGATCAAAATGATATATAGTACCAAGATCAAACATGGAAGGCTTCAAGAAGGATCACATGAAGACGACCATCTACTTCAATCCAAGGACTTCATCAGCAAACAACAATAATGTGGATTTTATGGGAAGATAAGAAGATTTCTATCTATAAAGGAAGAACCAGAGAAGGTTATTATCTCACTACGCTCATTCAATTCAACCTTGATAAGGTTGATGACACATTTGTCTTTTGCGGTGTTTTTTGTGCTGATTCAATAAGGGTTCTCTACCCTGGCACAAAAATAGAATCTGAAATACTGATAGACAGCCAATACATAACTTTTCTAGCTCTCTCATGCCAACCTTTAAATGCCTGCAACTCCTATTGATTGGGAACATTAGGAATAAGTGGTTCTTGTTCAACTCTAGTAATGAACTCCCAATAGCCTTTTCCCTTAAGGAAATTCATCATTCTAAACTTCCATGCTTGGAAGTTATTCTTGTCAAGCTTCTCAGTGACAATCTGTGAAAAAGCATTAGACACCATTATAGAACATTGCAAAATATTCTATCACTGCAAAAAAACACAACTTCTACCTCACAAGGGCAAATCTGCAAAACTGAGGAGAGTGGTATTTGACCACATAGTCACTTCCTAGTGACGATTATGCATCAACAGGCAATAAGAACGATTCTGTCACTCCCAATATCTATGCGCATAGGCATACGATGTAATTTCTACGGTAACTTTTCACCAAACTGCAGAACAGTGGTCGCACAGCAAAAACAGGGCACTTTCCTGAGTGCCTGCGGAAAACTTCCACCACCAAAACGGGTCCCGAAATGGCCTCAAATCAAAAAAATAATTTCACCATTTTGCCACATCGTGAAGGGCATGCTACTTGCAGAGATTTGCTCCTAAACTCGAAAAAAAAGGAAAGCAACAATGATCCTCTTACTAGGACACCGCAAACTTGGTTTTCTTTTTTGAGCTCCTTACCATGAACCGAGCTCTGATACCATGTGAAGAGAGTGAGAGAGAAGGAAGGAGTCTCACTTGCAGTTTTCTCACATACACAATGGGGGAATATACACAAAGGTGGAGGCTGAAAATAGTTTTCCTCTTCTTAGTTGTGTAAGCCAAAAGAACTCTTAGTATAAAAGAATAGGTGAACCCTATATGTGGGTCTCAAACCAAACTCAGCTAACTAAGGTGGCATACTAATTGAGCCACCAACTAGAGTACATAAAGATAGCTATCATCTATCTATTATTCATGGGCGGTGAACCAACTGCATCTGCAAGTAACAAGTCGATGACATAAATGCACAACAGTCACCCTGTCATATCACGAGTGAGCTCGATATCGCAACACTCTCCGCAACACTAAAAAATGTACATACAACTCAATCAAGTCTGTTGTCGACTCTATTGTGGTTTCTGTCATCTTTCACACTGACATGTCTATACCAAAGGAAGAAAGTCAGCCTCTAGATGCATTTATGGTCTCAGGAAAGAAACAAATTTATATTTGATATCGGATTGACATAATATTAAACACTATTTTTTGAAAAACGTCATTCATTAACATGCAGAAGATGTTTGGTAAATTTGTGATACCATAGGACATGACCAACCAATCATAACTGTAATAGCTTGTTCTAAAAGTAGTTCTCTCCACATCTTTCTCTTCAACTCTTATCTAATGGTATCCAAACCTCAAGTTGATTCGGCTGAAATACTTGGCTCCCCCTAACTAATCCATCAAGTCATCCAACATTGGTGCATGGGGTACTTGTTCTTGATGGTGATTTTGTTGAGGGCATCCACACATAGCCAGGCTAATCCATCTTTCTTCATCACAAATCATATTCATGCTCCAAGGGGAAATTTTATTTGTCTAATAACCCTTTAACACACTATTCAAAATTTTTGGACTTGTGTAAAGTCCAATTTGAGAAATGGACTAAAAAATAGTCCAAAAATTTTGAATATACTAGTAATGTTGTTTTTTGAACTAGATTTGCCAACTCAAAACAAAAGATTTAATGATTAAGTACTAAGAACATCAATGCATAACCAAATCTCTTACAAAGGTAATCTCTTACAAAGGTGGTCTACATAAACATCTTCATAACTTCACAAAAATCTCTTACAAAGTGGTCTACATAAACATCTTCATAAGTTCTTGTGAATTGAGCTACTATCACCTAAGAACATCAATAGATGACCAATAATATATGACCAATTTTCTTAGAAAGGTGGTGTAAATAAACACCTTTATGTATAAGTGGTGTGCACACACCTTTATGACCATTTCTTTTAGAAAGATGGTGTACATAAAGCCCTTAGAAAGGTAGTGTAGATAAATACTTTTATGTGTAAGTAGTGTACATATACACCACACTTGGTATTAAAAAACACCCTTAAGTATAAAATGGCCCTCATAAACAATCTTTATACACAATAATGAGAGTAAAGAAATAAAAAATGTAGTAAACTTTTTATTAGATATTCGCTTTACATAGAAGTTCAAAACTTATGATTACAAAGCCGTTAGCCATCATGTTACTCAGTACCAATGTCCTCAATGCCAGGCCCTTGACTACCAGGGTCCTGACTAATAGGCTACTCTAAGACTGGAGTCTCAGTAGCAAGGTCCTAAGTAGTTTGCTATTCAGTTCCAAGCACCTGACTAGTAGGCTGCTCTAGAGTCTCATGACCAAGTTCTTGGTAAGTAGGGATCTGGCTACTAGGTTCCTGACTAGTAGGCTGCTCTGGAGTCTATAAGGTCATGGTTGAAGAACCATCTATGCCTCTTGGTAACTCCTCCTAGTCATGTTTTGCCTCATCCATACCTTCTTTGAGTAAGGCTTCCTTGCTTGATCCACTTGCCTGTCCTTCACCCAAGATTGATCCACTTGCTTGTCCTTCATCCAAGATCAAGGGTGCCTTCCTCACTTTTAATTTTAAGGGAAGTGCTTCCACCTCTTTAGCCTTACCTTTTCCTGTGACATGCTGTACTATTATAACTTCTTGCTGCCGCGAGCCTTCCCGTATGATGATTGGAACCTCCTTGACTCTAGTTGACAATTGATCACCCTTATTCTTTGTGCAGATTTCTTCTTGCCGTAAGTCATCAGATGCAGAGCTTTCATCCTCATCATCACCTGAGCTAGAATCATCACCCTTAGACTCACTACCCTCTTCTTTGACATTTTCCTCTTCAAAGAAGGTAGTGAAACTATAATATGTGTCAAAGAACTCAATTTGATGCGGGGTATCAATGACATTTACATTTCTACCTTGGCGTAGCAATTTCTTAGCAGCAAAACCCATTCGATACAATGCTACTTCCCACCCATCATTCAATAAATTCTTTGTCATCTCTAGTATCACATCAAGATCCATCGGCTTTCTGTAATCCACCATTGATGCATCAAGCTTAACCTTATTGTCCTCAAAGTAATGAAGCTCGAGAGTCCTTAAAGAATTTGGATTAGATTGCCACCACCCCTCGATAAGAAGCACATCAAGAAAGGCTACAAGACTTGAATGGCAGTGCCTTCCAAGACAGTCATATGATTACGTAGGACTATACCATGGTATACTTTTGAAAGTAAATACCCAAATGCAGATGTTAAACTCGCATATAAGGCATCCCTTTGTGATTCTATCATGAACAGGACCAACGTTGATCTTTTCTTATCTGCCATAGGACCTTCTATGATAAACCGCACAAGTTCAACTATCCGTGACACTGCAAGGTCTTGCAATTCATCTATGAAAAATACGCATGGCTTCTCCCAAGCATGACCGCTCATTGTTATGAAATGCTCTGTATCAATGCCATTGATGTGTGCAAATTTTGTATCATTCTCTGATAGCAGGATATCATAAGAGAAGCTGAATGGAGAACCATCATTTAAACCACCAATTGCTCTACCTTGGGTAGTGGACTGCAAGGCCTTTTTCTTGATGTCCATATATTCTGTCTCAACAACATAAATTGGCATTTTAGCTCTTAGATCCTTTGTTGGTGTGGCATCTACATCCATTGAAGCCAACCACTTTCTAGCCCATGTCTTATCAAGGAGTTGACCTAGGCTAAGTGCTTTCTTCTTATCCACATCAATTGACTTGCCAGCTAACTCATCATCAGATTTCAATAAAAATAATAGTGCCGAGAGAGCATCCTCACTTTGAATCATTCGGGTGACCACTTCATCTAAGTTGCTATGCTTGCTTTTCTTTCCAAAGAAGCTGTCACCACTTAGGATCTTCTTGCATACTTCTTCTATTATTGCATCTGGAACAAACCTTAATGCTCTCCACCAAACAATAGACATCGGTTTCTTTATTTCTTTCCTCTGAGTTGCAATGTGCTCTGGTGCCTCAAAGGATATCTTCCCTGTTTCATATTCTTGGCAAACATCCACAATGCTCTGAAACACTGAGTCCTCGTGGAAGACAATGCAAGTAACATCCCTGTATCTTGCAACGGCAGTGTTCAAATCCTTTGCCTCAACCTTATTACCTGGTATGCCTTGCGTATTACTTACAACACCTTTCAAGCATCTATAGAACCGAGTCCTCTTTGCCATGTACTCAAATGTAGGTCTCCTACCCTTCACTGTTTGTGGCTTTCCACAACCCATCCATAACTCCCTTGCCTTTATCAAGATCTCAAAAAGAGAAGAGCTTTTTTTCAACCTAAATGGAGTAGAATTCAGCCTTTCTGATTCTAGAATGTACTTCGAGTCATCGTTAAATATGCATATATGACAAATGACCCATTGAAACTTTTCCATCCACTCAATCTGTGGCAAGTTTCCTTTTCTTCCCTCATCAAGGGTGATCCTGCAAGCTTCACAAAAGTGTTGCCCATCAATGGGCTCAAACCTGCATCTTTCCAAGAATCTATTCTTTGCCAGCATGTATCTCTTCTCGATGTCACTCCCATAACGGCTTTGGTACAAAGCCTCTCCACGAACAAAGTCACTCCTTCTAAAGTTCTCAAAAGCATCAAGAAAGTCCACGCGCTTTTGAAATGTGACATTAGGCAATGTAGGATCATCTTCTTGAAGTCTCTTAAACGCCATAGGACGAAGAGTGATATTAGTGGCAATTGGAGTTCTTGTTTTCCTCGTATCTTCATACAATTTGCATGCAAATATCTCATCTAGCTTTCTTTGATTTGTGAACAACGAAGCTCGATCAATAAGCATTGTGGCCACGCTGAATTGTGAAAATCCCCAAATGTATCCCTCATCCTCTGGAGGATGTAAGTCTGCCACACTTATAGAAAAGTCTTCAAGACTTGTATCTTCTTCTTGCGGATCCTCCTCTTCATCGCTATCCAATTTTTCGCCTGGTTTTAAATAGCCTGCACTTGAACGATCTGCACGTGGAGTAGGAGTTATTTTTGCTCTCTTTCTAGGAATAGCTGTAGAACTTGAATCTGCTCCATGATCACTCCTCCTTGTTCCTGTAGTTGCAACAGTCGATGGTATAGGTACAGTTGGAGATACTGTAGTTACACTTGCCAGAGTTACCAGAGTTACTGCCAGAGATATTGACGGTACTTAAGGGTTATATGTTACAGATGGCGTACTTACTGCTGCTAAAGGTACAACACCACCACTTGGAAATGCATCCCACATTTTCTTCAATGTTTCTAAGGCACTAAGTAATTCTTGGGATCCCTCAATTGAATCTGGTAACGGCTTCAAGAAGTGCTTGTGAGTAACTCGTAACTTGTAAACCACCTCGTCACTCTTTCCTTTGCACACAACTTCTATCAAATTGTTTTCTTTAATGTTGATGTTTGAGACCATGCTACCATTTCTTACTGCCTCTGTAGAATATTTCACGCTTGATATATTCTCTGCAGTGATCACCAAAAAATACTTTGATTTGCGCTCCATAAAATACCAAGCATGTTCAAGGTATTTGAAAGATACCTGGAACCAAAACTGGAAGCCATAGTTTTCTGAAAAACAATCAAAAATAAAAAATGAGAATTACAATGATTTTCAAACTCAAAATATTAAATAAATTTTTAATTAAATATTATTTTAAGTTTTATTTATTTTTAATTTTTAAAATAAAATAAATTTTTTCTTTTTTAATTATTTTATTTTAATTAATTAGTTTATTTTTATATTTAAAATTTAATTTGATTTTTTATTTTTTTAAGTTTTATTTATTTTAACTTTTTAATTTTGAGGGACAGGGCACGGGGAGGAAAAGGGGCGAGGGAGGGGGAGGGCACGCGGAAAGGGGAGCAGGAGGGGATGGGGCAACGGTAGGGGAGGAGGCCCCTGTTGAGTGTGCAACAGGTGGGGGATCCCCCCACCTGTTGCGCACGCGACAGGTTGGGGGATCCCCCACATGTTGCACATGCAACAGGTGGGGATCCCGTCCCCTCCCCGCCCCCGCCCCTTCCCTTGTCGTTGCCCCTCCCCTCCCCCGCCCCGCCCCCTCCCCTCGCCCCCCTGTCGCTCCCCCTCCCCCCTCCCCTCGCCCCCTTCCCCTCCCCCTTGCCCCCCCGCCTGCCCCGTCCCCTGCCCCTCCCCGTGCATGCCCCCTTCCCCTCCCCTTTCCCCCCCTCCCCATCACCTGTTGCGCACGGGGGGCATTGCCCCCCTTCCCCCGCCCCCTCCCCCCCGCCCCCTTCCCCTCCCCCTTGCCCCCTCGCCCGCCCCGCCCCCTTCCCCTCCCCCTCCCCCCTCCTCGTCTGCTCTTCCCCCCCTCCCCGTCGAGCCCCCCTCCCCTACGCTCGCCCCGCCCCCTTCCCCTCCCCTGCACCCGCCCCCTTCCCCCCTCCCCGTGGAGCCCCCCTCCCCCACGCCCACCCCCTCCCCTTTCTGCCCCCTCCCCGTCAAGCCCCCTCCCCCGTGCTGGCCCCCTTTCCCTCCCCCTTCCCCTCCTCCCCGTCGAGCCGACGGGGACGGGGGGGAAGGGGGAGGGGAAGGGGGTGGGTGCGGGGGAGGGGAAGGGGACAGTGCAGGGGAGGGGAAGGGGGTGGGCAAGGGGACGGGGCGGGCCGGGGGCAAGGGGGAGGGGGCGGGGAGGGGGTGGGGGCAGGGAGGGGGAGGGGGGGATGCCCCCCTCCCCCTCCCTGCCCCCACCCCCTCCCCGCCCCCTTACCCCCCCATCCCCCCTCCCCCCCACCCCCTTCCCCTTCCCCTTGCCCCCCCACCCCCTTCCCCATCCCCGCGGCTGCCCCCTTCCCCTCCCCCTTCCCCCCCCCTTCCCGTCTGCTCTTTCCCCCCCTCCCCGTCGAGCCCCCCTCCCCCGCGCTCGCCCGGCCCCCTTCCCCGCCCGCCCCGCCCCCTTCCCCTTCCCCATGCCCGCCCCATTCCCTTCCCCCTTCCCCCGCTCCCCCACGCCCGCCCCCTTCCCCTGCCCCTTCCCCCCCCTCCCCGTCGGCTCGACGGGGAGGGGGGGAAGGGGCAGGGGAAGGGGGCGGGCACAGGGGAGGGGAAGGGGGCAGGGCAGGGGGCAAGGGGGAGGGGAAGGGGGCAGGGCGGGCGGAGGGGAAGGGGGCGGGGCGGGGGGGGCAAGGGGGAGGGGAAGGGGGCAGGGCGGGCGGAGGGGAAGGGGGCGGGGCAAGGGGGAGGGGAAGGGAGCGAGGCGGGATGAGGGAGGGAAAGGGGGCGGGGCGAGGAGGGGGGGCAAGGGTAGGGGAAGGGGCGGGGGGAAGGGAGGGACGGTAGAGGGGGAAGGGATGAACGGTAGAGGGGGAAGGGAGGGGAAGGGCCCGTGGGGAGGGAGAGGAAGGGAAGCGGAAGGGAAGGCAGGGAGGAGAGGGGAAGGGGGAAGGGAAGAGAGGGGAAGGGAGGGGGAAGCGGGAGGAGAGGGGAAGGGAGGGGGAGGGGAGGGAAAGGGAGGGGAGAGAGGAAGCTAGAGAAGAGGGAGGGAGGGAGTACCTGAGTGGAGAGGTGGTGGAGCTCCAAGAAATTTGTGAGAGAGAATAAGAGAGTTGTGAGACAGAATGAGGAGAAGTACAGTTTTATAGGAAATGGATAGCTTTTAGGTCAAGTCAGCTTTTTTTAGTTTTTAAGGTTTTTTTAGTTTTTTAGGTTCACTATAAGTAGAACATTCTTCATTCTCTCTTTCATTCAAAGATCATTCGTTTACACTCCACGCTTCTCTCCTCTCATCAACCTGTTGCAGGATTCTCAAAATTTTTCAAAATGTTGCAAGAGGTGAGTTCATTTCTAGCCTATTGCGTACGCAAGAACTTCTAAGAATCAAGTTTTTATAAATTTGAATTTTTTTCAAATCCGATCCTTTTCTCAAAAACTTGTGTGTACGCAACAACTTAAAAAACCATTTTTGCATTAAATCTTTTTTCCCACAAATTTTCCTCTTTACCTCAAACTCTCACAACCCCTCCCTACCTATTGCATATGCAACAACTTCAAAACAAAATTTAATCATAAATCTCTCCAAAAAACTCCTCAAAAAAAAAAAAAATCTATTACAAATTTCTCTCTCAACCTCAAAACCACTCAAACCCTACCTATTGCGTATACAACAACTTCAAAACAAAATTTAATCATAAATCTTTAAAAAAAACTCATCAACAAAAAAAAACAATCTATTACAAATTTCTCTCTCAACCTCAAAGCCACTCAAACCTCCCTACCTATTGCATATGCAACAACTTCAAAACAAAATTTAATCATAAATCTCTCCAAAAAACTTCTATAAAAAAAAAACAATCTATTACACATTTCTCTCTCAACCTCAAAACCACTCAAACCTCCCTACCTATTGCGTACGCGACAACTTCAAAACAAAAATTAATCATAAATCTCTCCAAAAAACTCTTCTCACGACACTTTATTACAAATTTCTCTATCAACCTTAAAACCACTCAAATGTCCCTACCTATCTTCTCATGACACTTTATTACAAATTTCTCTATCAACCTCAAAATCACTCAAATGTCCCTACCTATTGCGTATGCAACAACTGAATCAAAATAAAATTTAATCATAAATCTTTCCAAAAAACTCTTCTCATGACACTTTATTAATATAAGAAATCCATTTATAATATTTTTACTCCATAATATAATAAATTTTTATTAACTAATGTTAAAATATAATTTTGCTAAAAATATATATTATTAATCTATAAATTAATATAAATATTATATAATTATTATATAAATAAATATATAAATACATTAATTTAAAAAATATAACTTGAAAGGGAGGTCTTCTAGCATATGTGCTTTATATAATACTTACTCTTAAAACAATAAAGAATTAGTGAATATATTGCTATTCTATACATTATTAACTTAAAAACTAATATAAATATAAATTAATTATTATATAAATTTAAATAAATATATAAATAATTAATATTATACATTAATAACATTTAAAATTATGTAGATTATATACTAATAATCTTTCAATTTTAAAAAGTAGTCAATAAAAGAATTAAATTAATTTAAAAAATAAGAAAATATTAAAATTTACACACTTACTTTTAGCATGTATGCTTCTATTCCATGTGTATAATACTTGTTAGTTAGTCAAATAATGAAAAATTAGATAATGTATTTGTAAGGTAGGTATTTAAAACCATAGAATCTAGAAGACTACAGTATCATTGCATCCATATCATTTTTTTACTTTAGCAACCATCAGATATCCATGATTCCATGTGTATATAATACTTGTTAGTTAGTCGAAGAATGCAAAATTAGATAATGTATTTGTAAGGTAGGTATTTAAAACCATAGAATCTAGAAGACTACAATATCATTGCATCCATATCATTTTTTTACTTTAGCAACCACCAGATATCCATGGTATCCATGATATGGAATACATATTTCTTCGAATATTTCTTATCACATACTTTTTCATTTCTTCTCATACACCATGCAGCATGAATGTAAGAAAATATGAATCGGTGTGCTTTTAGCCTATGTACTTGTCCCTAATCAATAGGATACTTTGACTAGGTAGGCTTGTAACTACTTAAAGTAAAGCCTTTGCAAAGGATCATACCTTCTGATACACCATGCAGCATGAAGGTAAAAAAATATGAATCGGTGTGCTTTTAGCCTATGTGCTTGTCCCTAATCAATAGGATACTTTGACTAGGTAGACTTATACTTACTTAAAGTAAAGCCTTTGTAATGTATCGTACCTATAAACAAAACACTTTGGAAAGCATATAACATATAGTCTATATATATCTAAACTAAATACTTTAGAATGCATATTTTATATAGTCTATATATCTTAAATCTTACACCCTAAATCTTAAATCCTAAAGTTCCCTAAATCTTAGGTTATACAATCTAAGCTCTTAAACTTATATAATAGTTATAATCCCTAAACCTTAAAACCTAACCCCTATAACTTAAATTCTAAAACCTAATTTTCAATTCTAAACCCTAGATTCTACACTCTAAGCTCATGATCTTATATACTAAACAATCCTAAACCCTAAAACAATAATCATAAACCCTAAATGCTAAACCCTAAACCCTAGATTTTAAACCCTAAACCCTAGATTTTTAACCCTAAACCCTAAACCCTAAATCCTAAACCCTAAACCCTAAAAACATAATCATAAACACGAAACCCTAAACACTAAATCTTAAATCCTAAGCGCTAAATCCTTAACCCTAAATACTAAACCCTAAACCCTAACCCTAAAATACAATCAAAATTTTATGATTTTTTTCAATTTGTGCAATAGGTTTGATATATCCTCCAAACTGTTGCAAGTCGAATAGGTTAATGGTGCACTCAACGTATTGTAAATATCAAGGAATTTTCTTGATTTGTGCAACAGGTTGGATATACCCCCAACCTGTTGCTTGAGTAACAGGTTGGGGGGTATATCCAACCTGTTGCACAAATCGAGAATTTTCTTGATTTGTGCAACAGATTGGATATACTCCCCAACCTATTGCTCAAGCAACAGGTTGGGGGATATACAGGTTGGGGGGTATATCCAACATGTTGCACAAATCGAGAATTTTCTTGATTTGTGCAATCAAGCAACAGGTTGGGGGGTATATCCAATCTGTTGCACAAATCAAGAAAATTCTCGATTTGTGCAAGAGGTTGGATATACCCCCAACCTGTTGCTCAAATCGAGAATTTTCTTGATTTGTGCAATAGATTGTATATACCCCCCAACCTATTGCTCAAGGAACAGGTTGGGAGATATATCCAACAACAGGCCTCCAACCTGTTGCTTGGGGGATATATCCAACAACAGGCCTCCAAGTTGGGGGGTATATCCAACCTATTGCACAGATCGAGAATTTTCTTGATTTGTGCAACAGATTGGATATACCCCCCACCTGTTGCTCAAGCAACAGGTTGGGAGATATATCTAACAACAGGCCTCCAACCTGTTGCTTGGGGGATATATCTAACAACAGGCCTCCAACCTGTTGCTCAACCTTGCACAAATCAATAAAATTTTTTAGTTGTAGGTTGGATATATTCCCCAATTGTATATCAAATTGTTGCACAAATAAGAAAAATTCTTGATATGTGTAACAAGTTGGATATATCCCCCAACCTGTTGCTTGATATATCCAACCTGTTGCTCAAGCAACAGGTTGGGGGATATATCCAACCTATTGCACAAATAAAAAAAATTCATTAAATTTTGGTTGTATTCTAGGGTTAAGGTTTAGGGTTTAAGATTTAAGATTTAGGGTTTAGGATTTAAGATTTAGGGTTTAGGATTTAGAGTTTAGGGTTTAAGGTTTAGGATTTATTGTTTAGGAGTTTAGGATTTAGGGTTTAGGAATTAAATGTTTAAAGTTTAGGATTTACGGTGGTTAAGATGTTTTGGTATTAATTATTTAAAGTTTAGGATGTAGGGTTTAGGTTTAATGCCTTCTCTGCTAGTTTTGATATAGAAGTTATTAAGTAATAATAAGCTCAATGATTATTTATTATGTTCATTTTGAGTTGCTAATCTACTTTTATACATAAAACAGGTATTCACCCTAACAGAGGCTATGGATGTGGTGTTATATAAGAAGAATGAAGTGGTGGCTTTTGGACGAATTCATAGTCTTGATCCTATGAATGTGTGTCATTTCCAACATTGTGGTGGGAAGTAGCAAGCTAAGGGTGTCCACTTTTTGTTCACTCCCCAATCCTTAGGAGGTGGAAAAACAAGCTTTTTAGCAAACAAAAATGCAAATCTCACCTACTTCCCTATGGATCTAGTCTTTGAAGTCTTCTGACATAACATCACACTTGCTATTATGCACACAATCGTATAGTCTAATCGAAAATTCGATGCACACACAAAAAATTTCTTTGTGTCACACGGCATGGTTCCAGGGTGGTCACACGTTTGTCACGAACAGAGAGTGTCATATTAAATTCTAAATTTCTCACTCATTTTAGATTAAATGTTATTGAAACTTTGTAAGTGGTCTCTTTGCATTATGTAGAGCTTAACTTGATTTATTGGTAATTTTTTGAATGATTTATCTAATTATAAATAATTATTTATAATAAATAAAGTCATAAAATACATGCATTTTAGTAGCACACCACATTTTTTTAGTATTTTGAATAATTAAGCAAATCCAATTCGGCGGAAGGTTAGTAGGCACTTTTAGCCGGAAAAGAAACCGAGACCAAAGGCTAGAGACTAAGTATGGCGATGCTCAAAGGCCATAGAGAAAAGGAGATCACGAGGGCGAAGGGATGTCATAGGGGTGAATAAGGAATTAGAAGTGGAGTGAAGGAAAAGGGAGACTATGACACAAGGGGAAAGGGAGAGTGGGGGCTCGTGGGCGAGGCTGGGGAAATCTTCGAGAAGGAGGATGAGGATATCCACCTTGTTGAGGGTAAGCATCTAAGGGAGGACCATACATCTGAGGTGGAGGCGGTGGATACATCCCTGAGGGGTGGGGGTATGCCCCTGAGTTAGACCCCCCAGGTTGTTGTTGCAGGAATGGAGGGGGATGCGGAGGGACAATCGTCTTCTTTGAAGCGGGGTCAGACTGAACTTTGTCAAACTTTTGAGCAATCTCATGTGCTAGCACCATAGTTTCTGGATTCTCCCATTTAAGCTTGAGGCGGAATTCATCACTCGCTCCTGCTACAAGGTAGCCCAACACATGCTGAGTCATTCCAGCTCGAAACCCGGCATTGTCCTCCTGTGTGGCAATCAAACGGTCCAGGAGCACGGCCGCTCGATCCACATATCGACGCGCCGTCTCACCTTCTGACTGCTTCAAATTTGCCACCTACAAGTACACATTCTCCGGCTCCTCTTCTTTGCCGAAATACTCAATCATTGCTGCTGTCAACCTTGGCCAGCTTTGGCGAACATCTTCGGTTTGCTTCTCATACCAAACTTGTGCCAAACCTTCTAGAAATGTGGGGAGAACCAATAGCCATCTGTCTTCAGTAAGAAAGTTGAGAGAAACACAACGGCGCTTGAAAGCCACAAGATACTCATTTGGATTTTCTTCTTCCCGTCCACAAAACACGGGAATGTCAGCCATGCTTGGAAGATGGAAAAGAGTGGCTTATCTATGGACGAACAATAGTAAGAGGAAGCTTGAACTGAAAATCGGGTGAAGATACATCCAAAAAGCACACATAGGCAGGGTAGGGTGTGACTGGAGTAGTGTGCAATATTACACGAGAAGAATCTTCAGCATAGAATAGCACATAGACAATCTTAAAAGGACCAATCCTCATGATATCACTTTGATCATTACACGCGAGGGTTAGAGGTGCGGTGTCGCATGAGGTTGTTCATCAAGGCAAACAAGAATGCCATGACAAATGTCAACAATTGGAGAGCTTGCACATCACCTTCAGCTTCTTCCAGTTCTTGTAGTCGCCATTCTATTTCTTCAGGGGGTGTGCGGTCTGGCATCCTTCTTTTGAGCAATGTCCTTGAGAACCCTCCTGATGGTCTGCCGAAGTCGGTGAACTCGTATCAAGTAGGCCCAACACTTAGTTTCATGATGACCACAACCTTTGCATTCCTTACAAATGATCACCCTCCTTCGTGGCTTGCGGCTTTGTTGGGGAGACGCTTCCACTCGCGTCATGCGTGATGGAAATACAAGCTTCACGTGCCAAGAAATCAGCAACAAGATTTTGAGCTCGAGGAATATGCTGAATTTTTACCTCTTCAAACTGGTTGCAGAGTTCCAAGGCCTATTGATGTCGTGGAACCAAGCCTTTGCTCCGCACCTTCCACCTTCCACTAACTTGTTCACACACTAGTTGAGAATCTCCTTGCACCTCCAATTGCTTGGCCTGATGTTCTTGTGCCTTTTGTAGCCCAAAAATGAGCGCCGAGTACTCAGCTTGATTGCAAGTACTTGCGGGCGAAGACTTGCTGTAACAAAACTCCTCACCACCCGGTGAAGTGAGCTTCACACCCACGCCAGCCGCCTTGGTCGAAGGTTTGTAAGCTCCATCAAATTGAAGAATCCAAGATGTCATCACACCAAGACGAGAATTCGGACATCCCAAGTTTCTCGGTAGTCCAAAATAGGTAGGAGGAGAGGGTGGGGAGAATTCAACACTTGAGCCAAACGTTCAGCACCAAATAAACTTGCAATTCTTTGTTGATAGTTTATCTTAAGCCCAAAAAGAATTACAATTTGAAGCTCGAAATGAGGCACAAAAGGCTGATTAGGTACAAATGGATTCCTTGGTCGAAACATTACCAACCATAGCCAAGGCCTAGAAACCTTTGTAATGAGATTGTGAATAAACCATTCAGGACGAGCTTTTCCACAGGAATCAACAAGCAGATGCGCCAAATCTCCCCCCAAGCTTGGGGAGCATCCCACCCTTCGAAGAAGGAAACCGTTTTGATTACCTCTGAAGCAGCAAGTAGTTCGATCACCGCACAATGAGTAGAAGTAAAGTCAAAATCCTCCCAGCGTATCAGTAGTTCGTCACCCTGAATTATCCACGGTGTGTCATTCCACCCATCATCACCATCAATAATGCACTGGACAATCAGCCGTTGAAGGTCGACATGAAGATCAAGGAATACATCTCGTGCATTGGTAGCCGTAAGGTGCGGAGGAACAGGCACCAATTCCTTAAACGCGTCGAGAAGTGACATAAATGTCCACCCTTCTCGTGAGGCGTGCGTCCGTGAAGTGGGCTTGGAGAAGTTCTGAATTGGCGATCTAGCAAGAGAAGTGGATAGAGAACATAAAATGAAATATTTTTGCTTTTTACAACAAGAGCAAACTCCTTATGGTTAGAGAGTTACAGCTCCCGCAATTTCAATATATGAACAAAAATCATTACATTTTTACCACTTCCAACTTGTTGGCCCAATGATAAGACTTTCTTTTGTGAAGGGGGAGGTCTTGGGTTCCAATCCTACTCTTTAATAAAAAGAGAGGAGAGGAGAGGAGAAGGAGAAGAGAAAGAGAAGGAGAAGAAGAGAGGAGATAGGGGGGTGTGGGATCTGCTGTTACTCTTTTGCAGGGGCTCAGGAAACAGTCCGCGACCAGAGTAGTCCAGAGAACTGTCGCACAGAAAACTGTCCGCAACCAGAAGTCACGGCAGTCCAGAGAACTGTTGCGCAGAAAACTATCCGCAACCAGAAATCGCAGCAGTCCAGAGAACTGAAGCGCAGAAAACTGTCCGCAACCAAAAGTCGCAGCAGTCCAGAGAACTGAAGCACAGGAGACGCACGAAGCGAATGCACGCGCAGTAGCTTAGAAAGAGCACAGATGGTATAGTTTTGTTGATGTAACCCGTACGAATAGAAGATTCACCACCAGCCATGGAGATTCGTATCCCAGCAACCACACCAAAACTTTTAGCCGAAAAAGAACCGAGACCAAAGGCTAGAGACTAAGTATGGCGACGCTCAAAGGCCATAGAGAAAAGGAGATCACGAGGGCGAAGGGATGTCATAGGGGTGAATAAGGAATTAGAAGTGGAGGGAAGGAAAAGGGAGACTATGACACAAGGGGAAAGGGAGAGTGGGAAGAGAAGCAAGTACATGATAGGAAAAGGAATGTTGAGATGTAGACATCAAGAGAAGTGAACCATACTTTATTGGAAAGGAGGGATGAGAGGGAAATATCAAAATACTAGCTAGGTGGCTTTACAAGAATGAGCGTGTCTCATCAAGGAATAGCCCCTTCCTTTTATAGCCAAAAGAGGGGGTCTCTCCACATTAATGTATCCTCCCACATGCATGGTGTGTGTGGAAAAGTCTTCCATGTGGGCTAGGTGGGTACGCACTCTCAATTGTGTGCGACAACCCTTTGCCTCCATTTTCCACATAAATCAAGCCCCATATCTCAAGTCTATGATACTCCCTTGGCCTCTTTCCAATTTTATAATAGGTTCAAACCTCTAGGAGGACAAGTGGAGGGTTGGCACAAGGAATATTGCCACCTCATCCTACTTTCCCCATTATTTAACTAGCTCTCTTTGTCCTTCTATACCTCCCCCACATGGGCCTATCCCATATGGAGGGAATAACTCAATATAATAGCCATCTCCACCCATTTTATATTGCTTCTCCCATGGACTTTGAGCCATATCTCAATTATTGCATCCTAGGTGGAGGGGTGGCACATGGAGGAGCCATGCCACCTTGCATTTTATAATATTACTATTATGGATTATGTACAACACACCTTATGGGTCCTCTTACATGGAAGGGTGGCACATGGTCATGCCCTGCCACCTCAACCTTGGGCCCTATGCACACCATATTTGATTATACTATTGCCACATATACAAACACACATACATATTAATGCCTTTTTCCTTAGACAATTTTATCCATAACAGCACATAAGGGTGTGTGGTTGAATCATCAGATCCCAAATCCAACGGTTAGATTTAGGAAGATTGAAGTCTAATTTTTACTTTTACTCCTTAGAGGATCAACAAAGAATATTAAAAATAAATCTAGTAATTCTCAAACATGACCAATCATTTAAAAAATGTCAATATTTTTAGTCCTCTGCATGATGAATAAGGGGAAAAAATTTTGGTTAAATTTGAATAAGGGAAACGTACGATATGGCCTCCAACAATGAAATCTCCCTTTTGTGGGGGAAAAAGGGCCACCCAAGCCTAATACCAAGACAAGGTAGGCTTGGTATTAGGCTTGTTGAGGTAGGCTAGGAGCATCACCGACCCTAGTGGCAAGCCTTTGGAGTGTGCATGCTGCCTATGCGAAAGGCTGAGTCATCAAAACCATGCCACGTTGTTAGACCACGTGGTGCCATGTCTTCAAGAAGATGTGACATCACTCCTTGCCATGTCACCTTACATTGCCACACGTGCTGCCACATGTGCCACCTCATCATTCCACATCATGAGCCATGTCATCACACCTTGCCACCTTGGCATACCTCCTCAACCTTGCCACATCACCAATCCCTCCACCTCAATTTGCCATGTCAATCTACCACCTCATGAATGCCAACTCATCATGCCACATCACCTTTCAATGTCATGGAAGAGACTATATTACCACATCATGACCATGCATGGTGCCACATCAGCCAGATGTATACACATGACGATGTGCGAGGCATAGAATACCTCGATCCAGGTATATGACCTGCGTGAGGCATACAATACCTCGATCGAGGTATATGGCCGAGGGGTATGTGCTATGACCGATAGATACCTCGATCGAGGTTTATACATGCATAATGCATTGAATACCTCGATCGAGGTATATGGTCTGATCGAGGTATATTATCTAGGCATAGCATACCTCGATCGAGGTATTTGAAGGTACAAAACTTAGCCAATTAGTTTCAATCTTAGCACCAAAACTTAGCCAATTAGATTCAATCTTAGCACCTCTCCACCAATAATAATGAAGAGCAATCTAAGAGGTGGATGAGTTGAGGCTCTCTATAAGACACCACGTTTTGGTTGATTTCACCCATTCTTAGCCATTCTTGCCTCCTCATCACTTTGTCACACCTTCCATCCTACTTTCATTGAGAATGGGTTCTCAAAGCTGTAGAGCTAGTAGACGTGAAAGATGTAGGAACCCCTCCCCAAATCTCATTGATGAGGAGTGCAAGCGAAGGGCTCGTGAGTGCAAGAGAGCCTCTAGAGCTCAAGCTCGTGCTGCCACCACTGATCCACCTCCAGCTCTATCTCTACATCCCACCTCCACCCCCACCTCCACCCCCACCCCCACCCCCACCCCCACCTCCATTGTCCCCCCATCCTCATCCGTTCTCCTACCTCTAGCCTCTGCCCTTCCCCTAGCCACCTACATTTTGGCCTCCACCTCTACCTCTTCCCCCTCCACCCTCCCCCCTCCCCCTCCCCCTCCCCCTGCTCCGCTTGGCGCCTCCCTTCCCCCATCCACCCTACCATCTCCCATTGATCCCCTTGCCCCACCTTGCAGCAGTAGTGTTGCTTCACGACGTGACTTGCCGAAGTCCACTATCCGTCGTCGTACTAGCAAGATTGTGCAGTCTTTTTTGTGTGACCTCATGCCAGCTTCACAGTCTTCTCTTCTCACGTCCTTGATTGATCACCCTGACTTGGTAGAGTATGGGAGGCTTGCTGGTCTTGGTGCATGTAGAGATAGGGTTGTATCTAGCGAGGTCCTTAGCAGTGTTCGACGTTCCTATACTTCTATTAAGCATAGGAACTCTAGTGATGCCTTGGCAGCATGTCATGCTATTGTGGCTGCCATTAGTAGACCTCATATGATAGGCCATGTGCGTACCGCTTCACGTCTTCTTCAAATTGCACCACGCACATTGCGAGCAGGCATCATTAGGAGGTAGAGTCTAGAGGATAGTGAGACTGATGCTCTTTGTGCTTCGAGTGGTCGTGCACCTCGCAGCAATTGATTGTTGGATGATTCCACTAGGTCCTTCATACAACAGTTTTGGGAGGCGCATTGTAGAGCATCCCCGGTGTTCAAGAAGGCATTGCAGAAGAGGGTGTCACGCGGTGTGTACATTGAGCATGGTGCATGTTTTTTGGAGTGTACCCAGACTGAGTTGTACACTCAGTTTGTAGAGGCGCACCCGGAGTTCAAGATTGGGTAGAGGTCATTTGAGCAATGCAGGCCATGGTTTGTGCGATGCTCTCAGGAGCGTGACACATGCTGTTGTCACTACCATGTGGATTTTGGATTGATGTATGACGTATTCCGTTCCCTTGATGGTCATAGGAGAGTGGTTCCTACTAGCCCTCGCGACTTCATTCATTCCATATTGTGTACACGAGATGGCGATGCTTTATTCCACTCCCTTGATTGTGTGGAAGGCACGTGTACTTTGTGTAGTGACTTTGCTAGAGTGCCACGAGTTGCACTAGATACTTGTGATGTGTAGATGGTTTGTTGACAGCAGTATGAGTACTGTACCTTAACATTAGATGGTGGTGCACAGCCGAGGAGGTTGCAGCTTGTGGGGAAGGAGACACCACGTGTTGTATTCATTGACAGTTTTCGAGGGAAGCTGTACCACTACATACGCCACTCGCACACTGCAAAATGGGAGGATTGTCAGTTCCATGCATGTTTGAGGACATTTCCTACAGGGGTGGTTGTCTCAGTGGTGGACTTTGTGGAGAATTACACCTTTGCACAATAGCATGAGATCCAATCGGAGTATTATTTCTCCAAACAGGTGACGTGTGATTGAGTATTGATTTTTTCCCTGCCTCATTATATTGAATTATTTCAATAGTCATATTTTTTTTCAATGCCATATTGCAGGTTGCTATATTTGTGCACATTAGCTATCGTCATGCACAGGCTCATGTGGATGGCATTGATAGCACCATGGACTCACGCGTCATTGTGCGAGAGAATCACTTCTACATTAGTGATGATCGATCGCATGATGCCCATTTTGTGTAGCATTGCTTCACTTTGCATGATAGTTTCTTGAGGGATCGTGGTGTCACATGGCAGCGGCGCTAGATCTGGTCAGACGGCTGCGGTGGTCAGTTCAAATCCGCTAGATAGTTTTATTGGTTCTGCAGATGGCACCGTGAGATAGGCATTCCGATCACATGGAGCTACTTCGAGACAGGGTACGGTAAGGGAGAGCACGATGGTGCAGGTGCTTGCGTGAAGCATGCTTTGCGTCGATGCCAGTTGCATCACAGTGCCGATCGCTTCGAGGATGCACATGATGTGGTGCGGTGGTGCAACCAGCACTTATCCACTAGTGCTATCTCCTCATTTCAGTCGCGTGATGATAGGGTGGTGAGCCGGTATTTTTGGTGCGTGGACATTGGGAGTCTTGATCGGTCTAGGCTTTTGATTGTCGTTCTGTGCCTGGCACTCTTGATTTCCATTCCATCAGGAGCGTAGGTCAGTCTCACCCCGCGATCTTTTCTCGACGGTTTGCATGTTTTTGCTCTGCATGCATTGATGATGATTGGGGAGGGTGCTCCATGATACCATGGGCCGATCCATGGGTACGGCGAGTGCTTTCTCCCTTCCAGCCTTGGAATATTTTGCGTATTGGTGATATCTTCGTGGTTATTGCTTCAGAGGGCAATGAGGAGGGTGTGGATTATTACTTGTTGCGATGCTCTATGCTGAAGAGTGTGCTGAATGAGGATACAGTGGATGGGCATGGGATGCACTTCAATGCTCATAGCATGATCGTAGGTGGCCACTATTTTCAGCAGATACAGAGGCATGGTTGCTATATTGAGTTCTAGGAGTACATGGCGGATCAGGAGGCATACATGTATTCTCATCTTGTTGTTGGGATCAAGATTACTTTGAGACGTGTTCGCACTCACAAGGCGACGTCCACTCCACGATGGCGCCTTGCAGTGGCGGATCACGAGAGCATACTTGCAACTATTGGCATGAGAGATGATCCTGAGGAGTAGCACATTACATATCATATTTTTTGGGATCATCAGTTGATCGGATTGATTCTTATTGGGTATCACTAGTTGATTACACTTTTTTGTATCCGATATGTATAGGCTCACTGTGTGACCGTACCATTGTAATTTTCATGGACTCATATTTTGTATTTCACTATGATGGCTGTATACACGTTCATACACATCATTGTATTAGATTCTATTTTATACATGATGTCCGATGTCTTCTCAATGGGATTTTTTGTGTTTGTAAAAAAAAAAATTGTTTATTAGTAGTAATGTTGTAATTTGTTTTGTGCTTTAGGACATTTTAAAAACGTGACTAAGAAAATTCGAGCAAACTACTAACGAAATACGTGTGTGGACTTACTTGTTGGGGATGAAACTTTGCAAAACTCTTAGGCCACCCTAGATATATATCCACGTGAGATTTAATCTGAACTAATTTGGTATGCGCCACGTGGAAGGTACAATGCGTACATTTTTACAATCCCTACTAGCATGACTACGTATGAAAAATGGCGCACGTACTAATAAAATACACACGTGGACTTATCTATTGGGGATGAAACTTCACACGGCTCTTAGGCTACCCTAGATGTACATCCACGCAAGATTTGGTCTCCAATTGATTTGGTTTGCGCCATGTGGAAGGTATAATGCGTACATTTTTACAATCCCTACTAGCATGACTACGTGTGAAAAATGGCGCACATACTAACAAAATATGCATGTGGACTTATCTGTTGGAGATTAAACTTTGCACGGCTCTTAGGCTACCATAGACATACATCCATGCAAGATTTGGTTCCCAGCTGATTTGGTATGCGCCACGTAGAAGGACAAATGCGTACTAGCACGACTATGTATGAAAAATGGTGCACGTACTAATGAAATATGCATGTGGACTTATCTGTTGGGGATGAAACTTCACACGGCTCTTAGGCTACCCTAGACGTACATCCACGCAAGATTTGGTCTTCAACTGATTTGGTTTGCGCCACGTGGAAGGTATAATACGTACATTTTTACAATCCCTACTAGCACGACTACGTGTGAAAAATGACGCACGTACTAACGAAATATGCATGTGGACTTATCTGTTAGAGATTAAACTTTGCACGGCTCTTAGGCTACAGTAGACATACATCCACACAAGATTTAGTGTCCAACTGATTTGGTATGCGCCATGTGGAAGGACAAATGCGTACATTTTTACAATTCCTACTAGCACGACTACGTATGAAAAATGGCACACGTACTAATGAAATACGCACGTGGAATTATCTGTCGGAGATGAAATTTCACACGGCTCTTAGGCTACCCTAGACGTACATCCATGCAAGATTTGGTCTTCAACTGATTTGGTTTGCGCCATGTGGAAGGTATAATGCGTACATTTTTACAATCCCACACGTACTAACGAAATATGCATGTGGACTTATCTGTTAAAGATTAAACTTTGCACGGCTCTTAGGCTACAATAGACGTACATCCATGCAAGATTTGGTGCCCAACTAATTTGGTATGTGCCACGTGGAAGGTATAATGCGTACATTTTTACAATCCCTACTAGCACGACTAAACCCTAAACCCTAAACCCTGAACCCTAAATCCTAAACCCTGTTGGGAATGAAACTTCACATGGATCTTAGGCTACCCTAGACATACATCCACACAAGATTTGGTCTCCAACTGATTTGGTATGCACCACGTGGAAGGTATAATGCCTACATTTTTACAATCCCTACTAGCACAACTAAACCCTAAACCCTAAACCCTAAATCCTAAACCCTGTTGGGGATGAAACTTCACATGGCTCTTAGGCTACCCTAGACGTACATCCACACAAGATTTAGTCTCCAACTGATTTGGTTTACGCCACGTGGAAGGTATAATGCGTAAATTTTTACAATCCCTACTAGCACGACTAAACCCTAAACCCTGAACCCTAAATCCTAAACCCTGTTGGGAATGAAACTTCACACAGTTCTTAGGCTACTGTAGACGTACATCCACGCAAGATTTGGTCTCCAACTAATTTGGTATGCACCACGTGGAAGGTATAATGCGTACATTTTTACAATCCCTACTAGCATGACTAAACCCTAACCCTAAACCTTGAACCCTAAATCCTAAACCCTGTTGGGGATGAAACTTCACACGGCTCTTAGGCTACCCTAGACATACATCCACACAAGATTTGGTCTCTAACTGATTTGGTATGCGCCACGTGGAAGGTATAATGTGTACATTTTTACAATCCCTACTAGCACGACTAAACCCTAAACCCTAAACCCTGAACCCTAAATCCTAAACCCTGTTGCAGATGAAACTTCACACGGCTCTTAGGCTACCCTAGACGTACATTCACGCAAGATTTAGTCTCCAACTGATTTGGTTTGCGCCACATAGAAGGTATAATGCGTACATTTTTACAATCCCTACTAGCACGACTAAACCCTAAACCTTGAACCCTAAATCCTAAACCCTGTTGGGGATGAAACTTCACATGGATCTTAGGCTACCCTAGACGTACATCCATGCAAGATTTGGTCTCCAACTGATTTGGTTTGTGCCACGTGGAAGGTATAATGCATACATTTTTGCAAGCACCTTTTCAATGCTTAATGTTTACAATTACGACACACGGCATTATTTTTAAAATACATTATGTATTAGATGTGTGAATTGAGATATTTGAAATTCAAAATCATACTCTTAATTTTAAATACGCACATGGGGATGAAACTTTGCATGGCTCTTAGGTTTAGTGTAATAATTGCAAGCATTGATATATATGAAATTCAATATGATATTCAAAATGATAAAATTGGAACTTGAACATCTTTTCAATGCTTAATGTTTACAATTACTTCACATGGCATTCTTTTTTAAATACCTTATGTATTAGATGTGTGAATTAAGATATTCAAAATTCAAAATCATACTCCTAATTTTAAATGTTTATGTTAGATTTGAACAAACTATAAACTGAGATAAACAAAGTGTGAAGAACATCATGAAAGTATGAAAATGCTCATACATCATAAAAGTAAGAACAATATCATGAAAGTACCAAAATGAATCTGTACATCATCATCATCATCATGCACAAGTGCATCCCTAAACAAGAAATGTGTGAAGCCTAAACAATCATCCTGAATCAAAATCTGATAACTCCACATATGATCCTCTAGTGGAACGCTGACATGGCTCCTGTATGACCCGTTGCCCAACTGTCAGCTGTGTGCCCTCAGGCAAAGCCGGATCAGATGGGCCAGCCTCATCACCTGCATGAGATGGGCGAGCCTCATCTTGATGAAGAGGAGGGCATGCTGCACGCACCACCGCTGCCATCTCTGCCTCCCTCGCCTCCTCTATGTATGCGTGTCTCAGCTCCCATAGCCGTGCATCTACGAATGCTCGTGCCTGAAATCCAGAGCGAGTAATCGTCTCTACATGTAGAAGACGCTGGTCTCGGACCCACCCAAGCTGTTGCTCCACCCACTACTACAATGATGTCTGCAGCTCTGCCTCTCGCTCAATACGGCGTGCCTCCTCTGCTCGTGCCTCGTCACTTGGCATGAAATCACCATATGAAAAGCATCGTGGAATGCACGCTGCAACCACCGATGTATCAGCATCCTCCTGCATCAGCAACGCTCTCTATGCCTCCTCCCTGTAGTGCTCTGTCAAGACTACGCGGGCGAATGGATCAATGGCCTGACGATGACCAGCATATAGATCATCCATGCCTAGTCCTCTGTATGTGGCCACATCAATGTCAGCAAAGTATACAGGGCACACTGATCGTGCCACCATGTGGCGGGTCATGCAATGGAGATGTGCGATGTGGCCGCACCCTAGTCCAAACCACCCTACGGTGTCAAACTCCTCGTGGCAAAGGACGCAAGTGGCAGTAGGAAGCCTGGCTATGACTGCTGCATCTATGGGTGTCCTAGTCGGCACATCTATAGGAGGAGCACAGTATAGGGCCATGCTGGGGTCGATCCTATGGTGAGATGGATCACGACTAATATGCCTCAATTGCAAAATATAGTGCTCCGCACGATGGTATGCTATGCGTATCCGAATCCCCTGCTCCTCCAAATCTGTCTCCAACAGTCGTACATGAGACTCCATATCCTGATGCAATAGATGTGCCTACAATGCAAACATGTCGCGTACATGGTGAGAATTAACCAAAAAACTTCAGTTCAAAACACGCTACAAAAAAATAAACTAACATAATTAAAATAACTAACCTCATCCCTAGACTCGGCCAACAATGCCTCCAACTCTGCAATCCATGCGTCTCGAGCCTCCAACTCGTGCTGAGGCGATGTAGATGTGGGAGGTGGTGTAGATGTGGGAGGCTCCATTGATGATCAAGGTGGGGGAGGTGGAATCGGAAGTGATCTCGATAGGGCAGAGACCATGTGCTGCAAGGATGATGCCACTGAATGAACATCCACCCTAATTTGTCCTCCAACAGCTCGCAATGCCGGTGCAGGGATGGTGTGCAACTCTGGTGCCTCATGTCGACGCCGAACACTTGCAGTCTGATGCTCCTGACGCCCCATCCTACCATGTCCCGCTCCTGATCCTAGACGGGTATTAAGGTAGTCTACCTGATGACCAAGCACAAACTCAGCGTATAGCTACATGGCAAATGACCTGGCTATCTGATAGTTGTGAGGCAATCGACCACCATTCGCAGCGAGATATCTTGGATAAATGTGTGCTGCTATGATGGGGTGCCTACAACGTAAAATATGCAAGGGGAGCCCTGATCGTGGTCGCATCGCCTCAGTGTGACCATCCCAAAACATATCCTCTAAGGCCGTCCTGTGATGTGACTCACGCTCAAACAACTATTGAATGGCTCTCCAATCCAAGTCATCACCAGTGATCTCTGCCTCAGCCTATGCCTGAAAGCTATCCACAACGTCCTCAACTGTGTCCAATCGACCCAGAGCCTCAATAACTGAATCTAGACTCGCAACCAAGTGAGGGGGTGCCCTAGCATCCTGCAGTGCCCTCATCTCAGCTCTCAGAATCTCTATCTACATACGAATAGTGGTGCTAGAACCTGTGCGCTGGCTAGTGCATGCACAAAAAAAACACATGGAAATTAATATTCTATTTGGGTAATGAAAATAATATTCTATTCAATATGACTTATAATCTATTTACGTAATGAAAACTATTTGTACGTACTCCTTGATGAGGTAGGATGTCGTTGGGATCATCCTATGCACCTACCGGTAGATGGGCCAAATGTGTGGCTCAATATTATGTTTATCAAACTCAATATTATTAAAAATTCTTAATTTTGATTAAAATTTTTTCAAACTCTAGTTATTGCATTTTTAAACTTAGATGTCTCAAATATTTTTTCCTTATATGTTTCCCTTTTTTTACTCTTTATCCAATATGAAACTTTTCCACATGTGGTGTAAGGACCACATTGTCCACTTATGGCCCCTATACTAAGGACAGATAGTGGAGAGGTTTGGTTAATAAGACCTTCTTTGAATGCTTTAGTGCCTTGGGTTTGCAATAGATATGGAGGAGATAGAAGGATACCTAATACATTACTTTGAACGATACACAAGCAAGGCGCATCTAGTATTTCTCGGACTACACATTAAAAAAGAGAGCGGGTTGACACTACAGACCTTTTAAAGCGAGAACTTTGAGAAAATAATTAGGCCTTTTCAATATTATCTATTTTGGTTGGGCAATCCACCTCAACTAGTGGCCATTCCTATAGATCATCACTTGGTTCCCATGCTTGGGGAGAGAGGAGACCTTTGGACAATCATAAATTATGTATGTGTTTTCGATGCACTGGTGCATTTAGAAGATCCAATTAGCCATACACTTATGCATCTAACCACTCTAGTGTTGGGGTCTTTGCCCATGTGGTGTGGTGTTTTAGGGATAATGCCCATGTGGTGTTTTATACAGCCTCCTTACTCTACCTAAATTATGAAACAACTCTTAACCAACTATATAATCTATAATATTCCACATAAAAGATGATTTTTTAAAAGATGGTTTTGAAGACTAAAATTTAAACGTTTTTTTATTTACATAAAAATAGCACCAATTTCAAAAATAACATAAAACCTACTTTAATCTCTCTTTTTCTTGTTCTTGTTTTCTTGTTTTCTTGTTTTTAATACATGATTTTCTTATTTTAACAAAATTCTTATTTTCTTGTTCTTGATACATGATTTCTAAAAACAAAATTTAAACGTTATATTAAATTCAAAACTTCAATAATTTGTAAACTTCAGTTATAAATTTTTTTAATAGATTATTTTAAAAAACAAATTATATACTTTTTGACATTTAAATAAAAACTTCACTAACTTAAACTCTTATTTTCTTTTTTTTTTAAGATCATTTTTAAAAATAAAATTTAAACGTTTTTTTATTTAAATATAAATAACACTAATAAAAAAATATCTTTAATCTCTTTTTTTTAAAAGATGATTTCAAAAAACAAAATATAAACATTTTCAGGCTTTAAATAAAAAATTACATAATTCCAAAAAAACTTTAAAATGCATTTCAAATTTAGAAATATTTTATAATTATAAACTAAAATTTAAACGTTTCTTTATTTAAATAAAAATAGCACTAATTTAAAAAATAACTTTAATCTCTTTTTTTTAAAAGATGATTTTAAAAACAAAATATTTACATTTTCACATTTTAAATAAAAAATTACGTAATTCCAAAAATAATTTAAAAAAACTTTAAAATGCATTTCAAATTTAGAAATATTTTATAATTATTCCTATAAATTAAGATTTAAACGTTTCTTTATTTCAATAAAAATAGATCTAATTTAAAAAAATACCTTTAATCTCTTTTTTTCCAAAGATGATTTTTAAAAACCTAATTTTTACATTTTCACATTTTAAATAAAAAATTAAAATGCATTTGAAATTTGAAATATTTTATAATTATTCCTATGAACTAAAATTTAAACGTTTTTTATTTAAATAAAAATAGCTATAATTTAAAAAATAACTTTAATCTCTTTTTTTTCAAAGATGATTTTAAAAAACAGAATTTTTACATTTTCACATTTTGAATAAAAAATGTCGTAATTCAAAAATTTTAAAAAAACTTTAAAATGCATTTCAAATTTAAAAATATTTTATAATTATTCCTGTGAACTAAATTTTAAATGTTTTTTTATTTAAATAAAAATAGCTCTAATTTAAAAAATGACTTTAATCTCTTTATTTTCAAAGATGATTTTAAAAAACAATAATTTTTACATTTTCACATTTTAAATTAAAAATGTCATAATTCAAAAATTTTAAAAAAATTTACAAATGCATTTGAAATTTAGAAATATTTTATAATTATTTCTATGAACGTTTTTTCATTTAATAAAAATAGCTCTAATTTTAAAAAACAAAAATTTTTCATTTTCACATTTCAAATAAAAAATATCGTAATTCAAAAATTTCAAAAAAACTTTAAAATGCATTTGAAATTTAGAAATTTTTTATAATTATTCCTATAAACTAAAATTTAAATAAATTTTAGCAAAAAAAAATTTGCTACATTAAAAAAACCCTACCTGGACTCTCCCGCTTCGTCCATCTCCGTCGCTGTCCATCGATCGCTCTCCGTCACCGGCGCAATTCCGTCGACATTCCGCAAATCTGAAATCGGTCGATGAGGAGGAGCTCGATTGAGGTATGCAGAATGAGGGGGGTCGCTCTCCTTTTATAAGAAAATTTAGGGTTTCCCTACCTCGATCGAGGTATTTCACATGCAACATACATATCGCTCCATCATACCTCAATCGAGGTATAGACATGCCACGATACCTCGATCGAGCTATTTTGACATGCCCATACATCTCGGTACATCTACCTCGATCGAGGTATAGACATGCCACGATACCTCGATCGAGGTATTGTGACATGCCCATACATCTCGGTATATCTACCTCGATCGAGGTATCGACATGCCACGATACCTCGATCGAGGTATGTCCGCAGCAGCATGCCACATGTCTCGATTGACGTATTCGACATGCAGCCAAGTCATCGGTCCAGCATACCTCGATCGAGGTATGTCAGCTGCCCTGTCAGATGGCACATACCTCGATCGAGGTATAGCTGGACATGCCACATTACCTCGATCGAGGTGTAGATGTGGCATGTATAGGTGGCTTGCCAGCAAACCTCGATCGAGGTATAGGCTCGGTCCGGTGAAAAAAGCCCAGCACCTCGATCGAGGTATTGGCTTGGCTCAGTTGTCCTCGTGTGTGATTTTCATTGGAACTAATACCTCGATCGAGGTATTGCAGACCGAAGCAAAACCTTTGTATTTTCACTCGAGCGGGTGTCACACTCACCTGAAAGTGGTCCGGAAGTGGACACCCTTAGCTTGCTACCACCCTGGTGAGGTAGATCACAATTTAGGGGGAAGTCCCAAGCAAGAGGGAAGTCTCATAGCAAATCCATGGCACGGAACATTGAGTGTTACCACTGTGGCAAGAAGGGCCATATGAAAAAGGATTGCTACAAGTTGAAGAGAGAGCAAAAGTATAAGAAAAAGAATGAAAATTGGGGTGCAAATCAGAAGGAAGAGAGTCCAAGGGAGGACAAAGGAAAAGTGAAGATCGAGAAGATCAATGCAATCACACATGATAGTGACAATGACATTCTCTTCATGTCTAGTTTATCTGCAGAGTTGCTTACCACTTCAGATGATGCATATTCCTAGGATTGGATTTTGGATTCTGGTGCTTCATTCCATGTTACTCCCCATAGGAAATGGTTCTCCACTTATGACTGTGGAAAGACAGGTTGTGTGCATCTTGGAAATTACTATGCATGTGACATAGTGGAAGTAGGTGACATAAAGTTTTCTTTTGGAAATGGGTTTGCATTTATTTTGAAAAATGTGAGACATGTGCCTAAGCTGACCAAGAGCCTCATTTCAACGGGTCAACTAGATGATGCTGGCTTTCACACCAACTTTGGTTTTGGAAGTTGGAAAATTCAGAAGGGCTCTATGCTTTTGGCCAGGGGTGCCAAGTGTGGAACTTTGTATCCCTTACATGTATCAGGGGTGTTTGATCATGTTGTTGCAATAACCAAGCAGCCAAGTACTTCTTTGTGGCATTGTAGGTTGGGGCACATGAGCTAGAATGGAATGAAACTCTTATGCCATTTGGGTTATGTACCGCATTTGAGTTTCTCTGATTTTGAATTTTGTGAGCACTGTCTCTATGGGAAGAAGACTAAATCGGCCCATAAAAGAAGGGGAAAGAAAGAGTTTGAAAAGCTTGATTTGGTGCATTCAAATGTATGTGGTATTGGCGGGAAAAGAAATCAAGACAAGAGGCTAGACACTAAGCATGACGATGCTCAAGGGCCATAGGGGAAAGGAGAACATGAGGGCAAAACATTATCATGGGAGGGGAAAAGGGATTAGAAGGGGAGGGAATGAAGAGGGAGACTATGGCACAAGGGGAAAGGGAGAGGGGGAAGAGATGGTGACATCAAGGGAAGAGGACCATGCTTTATTTGAAAGGAAGGATGAGAGGAAAATATCAAAGTATTAGCTAGGCGGCTTTACAAGAATGAGCATGTCTCATCAAGGAATAGCCCCCTCCTTTTATAGCCAAGAGGGGGGGTTTCTCCCAATAAATGGATCCTCCCACATGCACGGTGTGTGTGGAAAAGTCTCCCATGTGGGCTAGGCGATTACGGACTCTCAATTGTGTGCGACAACCCTTTGCCTCATTTTTCCACATAAATCAAGCCCCATATCTCAAGTCTATGATACTCCCTTCATCTCTTCCCAATTTTATAATATGTTCAAACCTCTAGGAGGACAAGTGGAGGGTTGGCACAAGGAATCTTGCCACCTCATCCTACTTTCCCCATTATTTAACTTGCTCTCTTGGACCTTCTATACCTCCCCCACATGGGCCTATCCCATATGGAGGGAATAACTCAATATAATATCCATCTCCACCTATTTTATATTACTTCTCCCATGGACTTTGAGCCATATCTCACTAAATGCAGCCTAGGTGGAGGGGTGGCACATGGAGGAGCCATGCCACCTTACATTTTATAATATTACTACCATGGATTGTGTACAACACACCTTATGGGTCCTCTTACGTGGAAGGGTGGCACATGGTCATGCCTTGCCACCTCAACCCTGGGCCCTATGCACACCATATTTTATTATACTATTGCCACACATACAAACACACTCATATTTATGCCTTTTTTCTTAGACAAATTTATCCATAATAGTTCCCCCCCACGTAGGGAATGCACAGCATTTCCATGCCTGGGTCCATCACACACAAAGAAGGGCTTGAGGTAACGCTTGTTGATCACCTTCTTGCCATATGGCTCATGTAGCTCTTGAACTTGTATAGACCCATTGCTACGTTCTTTGATGACTTTGTATGGACCGGCCCATAGTGGTAGAAACTTCTTATCCATTTGGTGGTCCAATCTATTATCAAAGCATAGCACAACATCCCCCTCAACAAAGTGTCTTTCCCATCCCTTGCGAATCTTAGCATCCAAGCGGGCTATTTGTGCAAGGCGTCGGGTTTCATCTAACTTCTCAACTTGTACCAATCTGGCCTCTACATGTTCATCTTCTGTCATTCTCTATTCTTGTGCCAATCTCAAGGCCAAAATCTCTATCTCTAGTGGTAAAACTGCCTCAGTACCATACACTAACTCAAAAGGAGTGTGACCTGTAGACGTTTTATGAGTGATGTTGTAAGCCCACATGGCTTCAGTGACCTTTTGATCCCACTAGCTCCTATTCCCTGCAGCCATTTTTCCCATGGTTTTACAAAGGAGGCCATTGGTCCTCTCCGTTTGACCCATGGATGCTAGATAATAGATGCTAGAAGTGCGATGATCAATACCCATGTGATCCATGCTTCATTTAAGAATGGACTCCCATGGTCACAGACTATTTCCATGGGTGTCCCAAACCTTGTACAGATATGTTCAAATATGAAATTTGAAATTGCCTTACCATTTGCAACAGGGAGGGCCATAGCTTCAGCCCACTTAGTGACATACTGAGTGGCTACCAAAAGATACTTCTTTTTGTAGGCAGTCATGGGCAAGGGCCTGACAAAATCTATTCCCCACTTCTGAAACGGATGGATGGACATCACTGGGTTATGTTGCCCAGGATGCAAATCCTTCCTACCAAAGAATTGGCATGGTTCACAGGTTTTGCAATACAAAGTGACATCCTTGAACAAGGTTGGCCAATAGTATCCAGCATGTAAAATCTTCTTGGCTGTATAGTCACTGGCATAGTGGCCTCCACAAAATCCATCATGATAATGCTTCAATACCTTAGGCACTTCATCTACATCAATGGCCCGTCTTAGTACCCCATCCAACCTTGATGGTACAACACCCCATCAAAGAGGGTGTAGCGCCTACTATCTCTGTGGATCTTCTTTTTCTCATAGCTAGTACTTTCTGGAGGAAAGGAGAAAGCAATTAGAAACCTATAGATACCAACATACCATGGATCCCCAACTTCTATGGCCACTACAAGGGTTACATCAAGGCACTCCTCTAAATCAATCAAAGCATTCTTCAAGTTGGAACAACCCCCTTTTACAATTTTGAAAGAAAAATCATATTCTTGTAAAACTTGCAACCATTTGGCCAACCGGCCCATGGGATTTGGTGATCGAAGAACCTGCTTTGCAAGACCATTGCTATAGATTATGATGGACTTTCCAGCCACATAATGCTTGAATTTCTCAATGCAAAACACCAAAGACAAGGCATGCTTGTCAGCCTCTGAAAAGCATTGCTCAGTGTCGAGCAATTGTCGAGAAGCAAATTGAACGGGATACATGAACCGATCCTCCCCCTGCTAGAGAAGAATACCTGCCAAAGTGTGCTCACCAAACCCAGGATTGATATAGAAAGTCTTTGACCAATCTGGATTGCATAGAATGGGTTCTGAAGCCAGAGCATTCTTGATTTGTGCAAACCCATGATCACAATCCTCATCCCAAGAGAAATCAACCCCATCTTTTAATAGCATAGTCATGGGTCGTGTCAAAGTAGCATATTAATCAATGAAGCGGCAATAGTATCCTGCTAGATTGACAAATTAGCATACCTGACGTTTGGTTGTTGGTGGGGAGAGCTTGAGGATGGCTTCTACCTTCTCGGGGTCAGGCTTGATGCCCTCAGATGAGACAATATTTCCCAGTAACCTCCCTTGAGTGGCTCCAATGGTGCATTTCTCAGGGTTGAGACTGCCATTCGCATCATTGACCCTTTAGAAGGCCAACCTAACCTTCATGACGTGCTCCTTTCGTGACGAGAATATACAGAAATCATCTAAAAACACCTCCAGGGGATCCCCCAAATAAGGAGCAAACACCATCTGCATAAATCTTTGAAAGGTAGCAGGAGAATTGGTGAGGCCAAATGGCATTACTTTGAATACAAATGTCCCCAAAGGTCTGGCAAATGTGGTTTTAAGCACATCCTCCTCAGCAATCTTGATTTGATAAAACCCGGTTTTACCATCACAGAAAGTATACATCTCATGACCACTTACCTTCAACACTTATTTCATTAATTTTGGACTTGTCAATGTACAAATTCATTTTTACATATACTTTTGGACTAGTTTTCAGATAAAATTTAAGAAAAACCCAATCTTCAAAGCACATATAAAAACATAAAAACAAGCATTTTTTTATATATTTTTTAAGGACATGAAACTAAAATTATAAAATTTAACGCAGCCTACATAAGTTACATGAAAAAATAAGATTCGGTTGTTGTAAACTCTCTTAATATTTAATGGTGTTAATAAACACCTTCAAAAGTTAAGCCTGAGATTTTCAAGACTACATAAAATACATGAAAAAATAAGATTCGGTTGTTGTAAACTCTCTTAATATTTAATGGTGTTAATAAACACCTTCAAAAGTTAAGCCTGAGATTTTCAAGACTACAGCCATTCAATTTCTTGAATTTTCTATTTTCAAGTCCTTAGCCTAAATTCAACCCATTCAAGAGCTGAGCTCATCTCTTCCTCATCGATGTAGTTAAAATTATAGAAGAGAAGTAAGGATTGATGAATTTTCTCCTGCATAACACTTTGTTTGTTTCGAATGGCTTGCGCTTCCTCGGGGGAAAATCTTCCATAACAAGCCACACGCGAAGATACCTCACTTTGAAAGTCTATCAACTCTCTCCTATATGACTGCAATTTATCTATTTCAGTAGTAGCCATACTTATTTTTCTTTCCTCTTCCTTCTCTAAGCCCTTCTGACAAGCAAATTCATCCTTCTCGTACTGGGTTAATGGAGCTGGATTTTGCTTTCTCTCCTCTCTCTTTCCTTGGTTCTCGGCAATCCATTCTTTGAGGCTGCTAATGGCTTGCTCGACAGAATCGATTACCTTAAAAAGATCCATAATGGCTGCAAGATGAAAGGAGTATGCTTGAGAAGAGGAGGTAAGGTTGCGGGCAAGATGGAAGTAGCAAGCTTGAGGAGAGGAGTAAGGTAAGAAGAGTAAAGTGGAAGAAGTGTGGAGAGGAGTAAGGTAAGAAGAGTAAAGTGGAAGAAGTTTTTGCTGCGGGTGAGATATAGAAGACGAACGAGGTGAGGAAGGTAACGAGAGTGAGGAAAGATATAGAAGACAAACGAGGTGAGGAAGGTAACGAGAGTGAGGAAGGTAACTAGAGGAGGTAAGGCAAGATGAAAGGAGTATGGTTGAGAAGAGGAGGCAAGGCTGCGGGCAAGATGGAAGGAGCAAGCTTGAGGAGAGGAAGGAGCAAGCTTGAGGAGAGGAGTAAGGTAAGAAGAGCAAAGTGGAAGAAGTGTCTGCGCTGCGGGTGAGATATAGAAGATGAACGACTACTAGGGAATTTATAGAACTACAGATGCAAGACCGTAATGCGAGATGACTAGATGCAAGATCGTAATGCGAGACATTATAAAATAAAATGATGGGATGCAAGACCGTAATGGGAGACATTTGAGACATATAAGATAGTGATAGTACATTGAAATCTATAAAGTAAAATGATGGAACACAAGAATGATATAATTAATAGAATCTCATCATGAGATATTCTTTTAATATAATATAAGTTAGACTTGCTGTACATAATAAATGATAGATTTTGAGTACATTGAAATCTATAAAATAAAGTGATGGAACATAAGAATGATATAATTATTAGATTCTCATCATAAGATATTTATTGTACATAATAAATTAGACTTTCAAAAAAGTAAAACGTAATGTATTGTAATGAATAAATATCATAAAATATCCTAATGTATTGCAACATTTAACATAAGTTTTAAAAACACTATCATTAATCAATACAAACAAGATAAAAATCTTCAAGGACTCATGTCTCTTTCTACATGTTTTACAACTGAATAGAGTCTGATGAGTCCTCTTGAGGCTGTGATTCTCTAAGAGTACATTGAGTCTCTACTTGTGTGGATGGTGTACATTGAGATTCTACTTCTAGTGCAATCGGGATAGACTTAATCTCTTCCTCCTTTACAAGATGTGATGTTGTAGATGCACATTGAGTCTCCACTTCTTGTGTAGGAAGAATGCATTGAGTCTCTAATTCAAGTGTAGACTGTAATGCTTCTACTTGAGGCTGTGATACAGAAGGAGACTGAATTGTCTCTTCTTTTTCTTTGGCTCCCTCAGGTTCTTCATTGAGTCCATCATGTTGTTTCCCAATGATAGCAGTTAGATAGTGAACAGTCTTAGCCACAAAATCTTGTAGCTCGAGCTTGGTATATGCTTCTATGGAGACATGTTCAAAAATTTCATTGAGATACAACATGAAGTTGTAGGCAATTCTCCACCCACTACTAAACATGTCTTTTTGCTCCACTGCGAGGCATGTCTGGAAATTTGGTTGGTCTTGATGCTCCCTGATTTTCATAATCGTAGAAACTAACTTGTTTGCAGACCTGTCCATCATGACATATGACAAAGTGAATTTGTGTAGTAAATAGTAAGATGCATGTTCATAATGATATGATAAAAGAACACTTACTTGAACACCCCGTGAAAGCCTGTAATTGAGTTGACAAACCAACAATGGTTGTCATCAAGGTCCCATACTATCAGGCTCCAATGTGAACTACATCACCAATAAAGAGCGATAAGATTTATCACAATATTAAGTATTAATTGACACAATATTATAAATAAGAGAGTAAAAGAAAGATTGAGACCATACTTACTTCTCATAGTATGGCATAAAGACAAGTAGTATGCCATCCAAGTCTAAAGGTTGTAGAATTGAACAAACATCATCTACTATCTTCTTGGTATCACTAAGTATAGCTGAAAGAAGAGAATCGAGCATACAGACGCGATTCTGTACTGATCTAGGAAAATGAGATATAATCGTACTGCAGCAATAAATAAACAAATGTTAGAAGCAGATTGAATCAAATGATTGAAGTATCAAGTCAAGAGATGTTCATATCAAACCTGAGGATGGCCATCATGACTTTGTCATTAGCCTCTTTCAAAGGGTCGGAGAGGATTGTAACTTCCTCGCTACCAAAAGTCAAAACACGAGGTTGCTTGCTAATGATGACCTTAACCTCAGAAGAGCTCCCCATTTCGTCCAATATAGCGGTTACATCAAGACAACTTATGGGCGCAGCAACCAATGTTTCCTCTGGATGCTCCACCACGTTATCAATAAATGCCTTAATGATAGATGACATAAATGCATATAGATGCAAGTCTGTATATGTGGACAATGAGGTTTCACTGCCTCTCAAATTAAAAATTTGAGCAAGGAGCAAAAAGCAGTTATATCCAACTCTCCACCCACAACTGTGGTCATCATTCTGCTTCGCTGCAGGGCATGTTACATACTCTATTTGATCTTCCAAGTCACCCTCCATTTGCATAAGTGCATCTATAGCACTTACCAACTTTCGAGCAGATCTACACATCAAAATAGAAAACATAAATGAATGTGCGCATTGCATAGGATGCATCTCATTGACATAATTATGACACAAGTAGGTTATACTTACTCTGACACACTGCCATGGATAGATGCTATTGAATTGACAAAGAAGCATTGCTTGGCTAAGATGTCCACAATTACCAAGCTCCAATGCAAGCTGCATTATCAATTAAGAATAATTATTATTTGATATAATCCTCCACAATGTAAGAGATAAGCTAGGTAGGGATTGATACTCACTCCTCGTGATATGCGGTAAAGATAACTCGTGCCGCAGTCAAATCAATAGGTTGCAACCACTTAAAAACGTCATCTATGGTCTTCTGCTTATTGCTAAGTACACTAGAAACAAGAGGATCGACAATATATGCACATCTTTGTATATATAGCGGAAGCTGTTGTAAAACCATACTGCAATAAAAAGAAAAGAATATTAATTCATTTGATCCAATGGAAATACAAAAGCATAAAGTCAGTAAAAAGTTTGTGGCAAACTTGAGGATGGCTATTATAACCTTGTCATTGACCTCTTTCTTGAAGTTTATGAGGATTGAAATGTCCTCTTCATCGAATATAAAAGTAAGAGGTTGTTCTCGAACTTGAAACCTAACTTGAAATGACTTCTCCATTTGCTGCAATGTATGATTATTTTCTAGAGTCATCCGATGGATAGCCAGAGCAGCTTTGCTTTCTTGAGATGAGCTTTCTATATTCTCTGCTCCAACTATGTCCTCCTCATCCTCCTCCTCTCCCTTCTCCTATAAAAGGATAAAATAATTATGAGATTCAAAATTTTAAATTAATTATAAATTTAAAAAGACCTTTAAATGAATAAAGAAAATTAAACATAAGTCTTCATACCTCTACATATCTTCGTGGTCTTTTTATGTAACCTTCAGAGGCAAGGTCAGTGTCATATCCATCTTCTTCTGCTTCCTTGCTATTGCTGGTGTCCTCACTATTATATCCAAAGCTTTGATCATTTTCATCATCTTTCTTGCTCTCATCATACATGATCTGCTCTATGTCATCCTCTTCATGTGAGATCGGACCTTTCTTATCAAACTTTATTGTGAGAGAAGCCACGGTATCAAGGTATTCCAAGCAAGCAGGGCTCTCAATAATATTTACATTGTGTCCTTTTCTGATAAGAGCTTCAAACAGATGTCCCATTCGGCACAATGTGACTTTCCATCCAGACGGTAGCAAAAATTCCATCATACTAATTAAAAGATCAGCACTTTTTGCTGGCCTTTCATAGTGATTTGCGTTGCGATGGAGGGGACTTGGAGCTTCATGCTCTTCTAGCAGTAGTTGCAATCTCTTTGCATTCCCTCTTATATTGTTTTGTAAGGAGTGATCATTGTAAGGGCTCTTCATGCACAAGAAAAAGGTTTCTAGACTCTGTATCTTGAGACCGCATTCTCTCTTGTCCCTTTTTCTTGAGTATATCCCATTGTAAATCTTGAGCTCATTGCCATATTGTTTTTCTAGGGTAGCAGACATTTGTTCCTTGTGATCTTTATTAGCAAATATGACTATATTACATTGTCCCACTCTACCAATGGTGGTATGTAATATTCTGTCAAGGAGTGGATGGATGTCATCCAGTGATATTTCATAGACAAAGAAAAGCTGAGGTCTCTCCCAAGCAATGTCGTCGGACAAAAAATCACTCAATGAAACTCCCTTGCACTCAACACTCTTTCCAGACTCTGAAATGATTTCATGTATGAAATAAAAGCCCTTGTTCAAAGTTTTTTCTTTTCTGAGAGTGTGGTTATTGATGACTTTTTGTGCATATGCATACACATTTTCCGGAATGTCACTTCTCATAGAGGGAGTAATTTCAGATCCATCATCTTCTACCTTCACCCATTTATGCACCCAAGCCTTCTGTTTAGCTGACGGTAAAGCTGATGCCATCTGCCTCACAATGTTATGATCAATTTTACATTGGCTAATTGGAATATTTTTTTCTCCCAATAAATATTCAATTGCACTCTTTACTGCATCACGCTTGACCTGTTGGATGATGTTATCTTCCATGCAATGATCTTTATCCTTTTTGCCAAAAAACCATTCTTTGGACATTAATTTCTCTGTAGCAAGACTTGCGTATTTGTCTGGTAGGTTTCTTAAAGGCCTCCACATCCGAGCTGTCATCTCTTTTTTCTCAATCTTCTTTGCCTTCTCTTTAATCAATGATGGAGCCTCATATGTAACATCTCCTTTCTCACATGCAAGACACATGTCTTTGATCTGATGAAAAACTTCATCACTATGGAAAAGTATGCTTGTGTAGTCTTGATACCTATCCCTTACTGTCTTGAAGCTTGTAATCACCTCTGCTCTTTCCTGCTTTCCCCTTGGTACAATGGCACTCAAGCATGTGTAGAAGTCAACAAGATTATCCGCTTCCACTTTAGTTGCAGTTCTTTTGAGAGTGGTCAAAGGAGAATTAAAAGTTTTCCATATGGTCCTAGCTTTGAGCAACATCTCTGAAGTGGAGGTGATTTTTCATAGTGCATAAATGTCATGATTAAGTCTTTCCGACTCAATCAAATATTTTTTCTCATTCTTGAAGATACAGATGCATGCAGAATAGTAGTGAAATTGAGGCACACTCGCGAAGGTTTGATAAGTAATTTCTCCTTTCTTGTATGCATCTCTAGAGCGCTCATTACAAGCATAGGCATAGTGCTGACCATCTATTGCCTCAAATGTACAATGAGCTAAGAAATTTCTCTTGGCATCCCTTATATGTCGTTCTGGATCATTCACTGAACTCTGTCCTTCTTGAAGTGAGGGAACTTGTTTTCCGAGGAACTTAGTGAATTGCATCTCAAAATCTATAGGCTGAGAGAAATTGATGGATTGACTATAATCTCCCATGACTGGCCAAAATGTTCTTCGATGGAGTACCAAATTAGAAACAACTGGTTTTTTTCCATCAATCAAAGCCTGAAAAATCTTTTCAGCATAGGTTGTATCTAAGGTCCTGCTGTTGGTGAAGACACTTGCTTTGACCACTGTTGAAGCATGTATAACTTGAGTCTTCTGGCCCCATATATATCCTGGATCCTCATCTGTCACAGCCTCATTCAAGCGAAGATTTAGGTTCTTCATTGATAACATTTCTGCTTCTAGATCTGACTCCATTTCAAGACCCTCCGCATCCTCTTCATGTTCTTCCTCTTCTCTTCTTTGCCCTTTCTTTGTATATGAACGACCTCTTTTTCCAGTTATAGGACTTGGAACTATAGCTCGTGAAGTACTTGCCTTTTGCATTTGACGTCGAGGTTTATTTTTTAGGGGCTCAATGTGAACTGCTTTAGATCGCCCTACTTCTTCTTCTATTGCCTCAACTTCAGGTATACTTAAGGGCTTCACTTGTTCTGTTATTCCATCAACTTCATGAGTTACACCATCTAAGTGAGTAATACCATGAACAAGAGATGTGTGTGCATGTCCTGTGTTATCTGATGCATGTCGTGTCTCACTCAATTCAATTTCTGTCTGAGATGCATGTGCATGTCCGGTCTCCACCAATTCAATTCCTGTCTCAGATGTAGATCCCTTGTAAGCATCCACGTGTACAAGACCCTCATCCATTGCTACAATGTGTTCTGTCTCATCCACTCCACTTCCTCTCTCATTTGTATTACCATGAACCAGGTCTACATGGCGTGTCTCATCACTTCCTTTCTCATGTGTGGATTCTTGCACCTTAGGTCCCTCCAATGAAGTTGAACCTTGTTGGATGACACCCTGAAAGTATTCAAGGATAATCTTTGACTGCATTTTTCTTGCTTCCTCAATGGGAAATTCCTCCCACACATGTTGAAGGATCTCCAATGCAGGAACCAATTCAGGAAATCTAGGTGCTTTTGGCGGCGGCATCACAAAGTGCATTGCATCTTTCTTAGAAAGAAGAAACGATCTGTTGCTCATTCTTGACTTTGTGTAAATCATCATTGTACTGCTGTCTTTTTCAATTTTTATTCCTACTAAGGTGCCCCCTTGAATCAAATTGCTCTTTGAGAAAGATACATTTGATGCGCACTCATCTTTCTCCAACTCTCTCTTTGTCATCACTAGAATGAGATTTCCTTTACTTAAGACCAAGAACCATGCTTTCTTTGTTGTGTCAACAACTGTCCAGTTTGTGAAGTCCTTTGGGGCATAAATTCTTCCATTGTATTTTAGTGTCATACCATTGACAAATGCTGTAGCCTCAAGATCCATCCTGTATTCAAGCACAACACAAATTTTAAGTACTTTGACAAACTACAATTACTTTGAAAAATCAAAAGTACAATGAGTCCCATTAATACACCTCAAGTTTTTATTCTTCCCAATCATATAAGTATCAATTTCATGCTTTGGGAATAGCCTAAAAGGCTTTACAAGGCTTAGAGCATAAATGCTTTGGGAATAGCCTAAAAGGCTTTACAAGGCTTAGAGCATAAATGTGAAAAAAAATAAGGATTTACAATGATCTCTGAATACAAATTTGAAGTCTGTCATATATAAGTGCAAAATGCTCTGTCAACTCCCGCAACTGATATAAGTGTAAAATGCTCTGTCAACTTCCACAACTGTAATCTGTCATGTCCACTGATACAACTTTCAATCATCTTGAAAGTTTAAAAACCTTAATCGTTGCTTAAATGGTAGGGTTGTTGTGACTGTGAAACCGAATGTGAACGAATGGACTGACTCCGATTAGGAACTAGTCGGGAAATTTTGAGCATGGCTTTGATTGGTTTTTTTGGAGTTCTCTCCTCTAAGGACAAACTAATCTATGCTAATCTAGACTACACCAACCGTCGAAGCGAAGAAAAGCAAGAAATAATTTCTTTTCCATTGTTCTTTTTAATATCCTTAGGTTGCGAATTAAAAGCAAAAAATAATCTATTTTCCATTATTCTTTTTAATACACTAAGGTTGTGAGTTTAAAAAAGATAAAATTTATATTTTATCTTTTTTAAACTCACACCCCTTTCTCTCTCTCTCTCCCCCCCTTCTCTCCCCCCCCTTCTCTCTCGCTGCCGCCCCCATCCTCCCACCCCACCTTCCCCATTCTCACTCCCACGCCCACGTCCATTCTTTCACCTTCCCCATTCCCACTCCCTCTCCCACTCCCATCCTCCCACCCCTTTCTCTCTCTCTCCCCCCCCATTCTCTCTCGCTACTGTGGCAGCGGCCCCCCCCCTTCTCTCTCTCTCCCTTCCCCTTCTCATTTTAAAAAAGATAAAATTTATATTTTCAAAAACTAATTTACTTACAACTCATAAGAATTGAACATTCACATTAATAAGAAGTTAAAATCTTAATAAATTTGAATTTAAATAATAAAAACTATAAAGTAGTTTAACTTAAAGTTTATGAAAAAATAACGTAAAATAAAGAAAACAAGACTTAAAATTAAAAATTTAATATTTGCCTACATTCACATTAATAAGAAGTTAAAATCTTAATAAATTTGAATTTAAATAATAAAAACTATAAAGTAGTTTAACTTAAAGTTTATGAAAAAATAACGTAAAATAAAGAAAACAAGACTTAAAATTAAAATTTTAATATTTACCTAGAAGAATATATTAATTCTCCCTAAAAAGAAATAAATTAAAGTAATAATAACGAATGTAAGTTAAACTACTTTTAAAATTTTAATTTAAAATGTAATAAAATTAAAATTATACTTTTTATATTCCAAAACAAAATGCATTATAGTCTAAATTAAACTAGTAAATTAAAAATGAAATCGAAACTCATTTTAAATTCAAAAACAAAGAAAAATTTAAAATTCAAGTTTCTACAAGTTTTGCTTTTAGCATACATTTGTCTTTTCACATCCACGCGTTTGTCTTTTGAAACACAAGGTTGTCTTTTATCACAATTTTCACATCCACGCGTTTGTCTTTTGAAACACAAGGTTGTCTTTTATCACAATTTTCAAGTTTTCACACGTTTATCTTTTCAAACACAAGGATTCATAGTTTAAAAAAAGGCGGGAAATTTGAAATTCTAGTTTCCACACATTTCTCTTTTCAAACACCAAGGTTTATAGTTTTGTTTGTTTAAGTTTCGACGAAATCACACACCAATCTCCTCTAATATGCCTCATTGATCGTAGCTCCCAAATTCTTCCATCAAAACATCTCTCCTTTATCTCTTCTTGATCGTCGCCCACTCATTTTTTCTCCTCATTGGTAAGATTTTTTATCTCGATCGTACTTTCTCTTGTGCCCTTCCTCTCTAAATTTTCATCAAACACCAAGGTTTATAGTTTTGTTTGTTTAAGTTTCGACTAAATCACATACCAATCTCCTCTCATATGCCTCATTGATCGTAGCTCCTTTATCTTGTCTCGATCGTCGCCCACTCATTTCTCCTCTTCATTGGTAAGATTTTCTATCTCGATCGTACTTTCTCGTGTCCTCCCTCTCTAAATTTTCATCTCTCTCACTCTTCTCTCTCTCTCTTTCCTCTCCGCTCTAGTCTACGTTTCCTCTCATCTTAGTCTACTCTCTCCCCTCCTCTTCATTTCCCCTCTCTCTCTCTCTCCCTTTCTCCTCACCTTTTCCCTCTCTCTCACTTGCGCTCCCCACTCTCTCTCTCACTTGCCGCGACCTCCCCCCCCCTCCCCTCTTTCTCTCTCTCTCCCCCCTCTCTCTCTCTCTCTCTCCCCCCTCCCTCTCTTTCGCTGCCGCGGCAGCGGCCCCCCCCTCCTCTCTCTCTCTCTTCTCCCCCTCTCTCTCGCTCTCGCATCTCCCCCCTTCTCTCTCTCCCCCCCTCCTCTCTCGCTGCCGCGGCAACGGCCCCCCCTCTCTCTCTCCCCTCCCCTCCCCTCCCTCTCCCCCCCTCTCTCTCGCTGCCCCCCCTTATCTCTCTCCCCCTCTCCTCTCTCGCTGCCGCGGCAGCGGCTCCCCCTCTCTCTTCCCTCTCCCCACCCCTTCCCTCTCCCCCCCTCCCCCTCTCTCGTTGTCGTGGCAGCGGCTCCCCCCTCTCTCTCTCCCCCCCCTCCCCTCCCTCTCCCCCCTCTCTCTCTCTCCCTCCCCTCTCTCTCGCTGCCCCCCCTTCTCTCTCTCCCCCCCTCCCTCTCTCGCTGTCGTGGCAGTGGCCGCGGCCCCCCCCCTTCTCTCTCTCTCTCCCCCTCCCCTCTCTCTCGCTGCCCTCGCCCCCCCCTTCCCTCTCCCCCCCCTCCCCCTCTCTCGCTGCCGCGGCAGCGGCCGCGGCCCCCCCCTTCTCTCTCTCCCCCTCCTTTCTCTCTCGCTGCCCTCGCCCCCCCCTTCCCTCTCCCCCCCTCCCCCTCTCTCGCTGCCGCGGCAGCGGCCCCCCCCGCCCTCTCTCTTTCCCCCTCCCCTCCCCTCCCTCTCCCCCCTCTCTCTTGCCGCCCCCCCTTCTCTCTCTTCCCCCCCTCCCTCTCTCGCTGCCGCGGCAGCGGCAGCGGCCCCCCCTCTCTCTCTCTCTCCCTCCCCTCTCTCTCGTTGCCCCCCCCCCCCTTCCCTCTCCCCCCCTTCCCCCTCTCTCGCTGCCGTGGCAGCGGCAGCGGCCCCCCCTTCTCTCTCTCCCCCTCCCCTCTCTCTCGCTGCCCCCACCCCCCCTTCCCTCTCCCCCCCTCCCCCTCTCTCGCTGCCGCGGCAGCAGCAGCGGCCCCCCCTTCTCTCTCTCCCCCTCCCCTCTCTCTCGCTGCCCCCGCCCCCCCTTCCCTCTCCCCCCCTCCCCCTCTCTCGCTGCCGCGGCAGCGGCCGTGGCCCCCCCTTCTCTCTCTCCCCCTCCCCTCCCCTCCCTTTCCCCCCTCTCTCTCGCCGCCCACCCTTCTCTCTCCCCCCCCTCCCTCTCTCGCTGCCGCGATAGCGGCAACGGCCCCCCCCCTCTCTCTCTCTCTCTCCCCCCCCTTCCCTCTCGCTACCACCGCCCCCCCCTTCCCTCTCCCCCCCCTCCCCCTCTCTCGCTGCCGCTGTCGTAGCAGCGGCCCCCTCCCCTCCCTCTCCCCCCTCCCCTCCCCTCCCTCTCCCCCCTCTCTCTCCCTGCCCCCCCTCCCTCTCTCGCCGCCCCCTTGCCCCCGCCCCCCCCTTCCCTCTCCCCCCCCTGCCCCTATCTCACTGCCGCGGCAGCGGCAGCGGCCCCCTTCCCTCCCTCTCCCCCCTCCCCTCCCCTCCCTCTCCCCCCTCTCTCTCCTCGCCCCCCCTCCCTCTCTCGCCGCCCCCCCTCACTCTCCCCTCCCCTCTCCCTCCCCTCCCTCCCCCCCTCTGTGCTGCCGCGGCAGCGGCCTCCCCCTCCCCTCTCTCTCTCCCCCCCTCGCGGCGTCCCTCCTCTCTCCCCTCTCTTCCCCCCTCCCCCTTCTCTCCCCCCTCCCTTTCTCTCCCCTCTCTTTCCCCCCCCTTCTCTCCTCTCTCTCCCTCTCTCTTTCTCTCTCTCTTTTGCTGCCGAGGCAGCAAGACTCTCTCTCTTCTTTTCTCTCTCTAAAAATCTTTCCTTCACTTTTCTCTTTCTATAATAAAATTTCAAAGAATACAAATTTTAAAAAAAGTACCTGGAAAAAAGTTGAAATCGATGCTTGTGCTTGCTTTTGCTCTTCCTCCTCTTTTTGCTTCTCCTCTTGCTCTTCCTTGTTGAAATGAGAGAAACAATGAGAGAAGGAGAGTATATATAAGAAAAACTAGGGTTTTAAGTGCTTCTCTCTCATTGGTCCTTCTATAACATTATCTCCTCTCCCATTGGCCTCTCTATTAAATTATCTTCTCTCTCTCTCCCACCCACTCCCATCCTCCCACCCCATTCCCACTCCCACTCCCACCCCCATCCTCCCACCCCACCTCCCCCATTCTCACTCCCACGCCCACGCCCATTCTTTCACCTTCCCCATTTCCACTCCCTCTCCCACTCCCATCCTCCCACCCCACCCCTCCCACTCCCACCCTCACCCCACCCCCACCTCCCCCATTCCCACTCCCACTCCCACTCCCATTCTCCCACCCACTCCCATCCTCCCACCTACACCTCTCACTCCCACTCCCATCCTCCCACCCCCACCCCTCCCCCCCCATTCCCACTCCCACTCCCATTCTCCCATCCTTATCCTCCCACCTCACCCCTCCCACTCCCATCCTCCCACTCCCACTCCCACTCCCATTTTCCCACCCCCCCACCTCCCCCATTCCCACTCCCACTCCCATTTTCCCACCCCCCCCACCTCCCCCACTCCCACTCCCTCCCCCATCCTCCCACCCCACCCCTCCCACTTCCACCCCCACCTCCCCCATTCCCACTCCCATCCTCCCACCTCACCCCTCCCACTTCCACCCCCACCTCCCCCATTCCCACCCCCTCTCCCACTCCCATCCTCCCACTCCCACTCCCCACCCCTCCCACTCCCACTCCCATCCTCCCATCCCCATTCTCCCACCCTCACCCCCACCTCCCCCATTCCCACTCCCTCTCCCACTCCCACTCCCATTCTCCCACTCCCACCCCCACCTCCCCCATTCCCACTCCCTCTCCCACTCCCACTCCCATCCTCCCACCCCCACCCCCACCGCCCCCATTCCCACTCCCTCTCCCACTCTCCCTTTCTCCCACTACCACCCTCCCACACTCCCTTTCTCCACTTTCACACTCTCCCTTTCTCCCACTACCACCCTCCCAACTATCAATTCCACTATTACTTATGAATTCTAATTAAAACTATTACTTAAATAAATGATATTACTTGAAAACACTCATAGGATTTAAGGTTTAGGATTTCGTGGTTTGGGTTTAGGATTTGGGGTTTGGTGAGTTAGGGTTTAGGGTTTAGGGTTTAGGGTTCAAGGTTTGAGGGTTAGGGTTTGGGGGTTAGGGTTTAGAGTTTGGTGGTTTAGGGTTTAGGGTTTGGGGGGTAGGGTTTAGGATTTAGGGTTTAGGGTTTAGGGTTTGGGGGTTAGGGTTTAGGGTTTAGGGTTTAGGGGTAGGGTTTAGGGTTTGGGAGTTAGAGTTTAAGGTTTAGGGTTTAGGGTTTAGGTTTAGGGTTTAGGGTTTGGGAGTTAGGGTTTAGGGTTTAGGGTTTGGGAGTTAGGGTTTAGGGTTTAGGGTTTAGGAGTTAGGAGTTAGGGTTTAGGGTTTAGGGTTTGGGGGTTAGGGTTTAGGGTTTGGGAGTTAGAGTTTAAGGTTTAGGGATTAGGGTTTGGGATTTAAGGTTTAGGCTTTAGGGTTTGGGAGTTAGGGTTTAGGGTTTAGGATTTAGGGTTTAGGAGTTCGGGTTTAGGGTTTGGGGGTTAGGGTTTAGAGTTTAGGGTTTGGGGGTTAGGGTTTAGGGTTTAGGGTTTAGGATTTAAGGTTTACGAGTTAGGGTTTAGAGTTTAGGGTTTGGGGGTTAGGGTTTAGGGTTTAGGGTTTAGGGTTTAGGAGTTAGGGTTTAGGGTTTAGGGTTTAGGGTTTGGGAGATAGGGTTTAGGGTTTGGGGTTTAGGAGTTAGGGTTTAGGGTTTAGGGTTTGGGGGTTAGGGTTTAGGGTTTAGGGTTTAGGGTTTAGTGTTTGGGAGTTAGGGTTTAGGGTTTAGGAGTTAGGGTTTAGGGTTTGGGGTTTAGGGTTTAGGGTTTGGGAGTTAGGGTTTTGGGGTTTGGGGGTTAGGGTTTAGGGTTTAGGGTTTGGGGGTTAGGGTTTAGGGTTTAGGGTTTGGGAGTTAGGGTTTAGGGTTTAGGGTTGTTATTGGTTAGGGTTTAGGGTTGTTTTGGTTTACGGTTTAGGGTTTAGGGTTTAGGGTTGTTATTGGTTTACGGTTGTTATTGGTTAGTGTCTAATTAAATTTTCAAACACGTTCTGGATTTTTAAATCATTAATAAAGTAGATTATTGAGAAGAGACTAATGTTCTTTATAATGGTTGTTACAGCTTGTTTGCAAAGGAAACTCACAAAGGAGATGGCTACAAAATTTATTCCAGGGATGGAGGTGATTTTATGTTGCAAAAGAGAAGTAATTGTATTTGCTACAATCCATGAAAGTGATCCAAATTCTATTTGTCACTTTAGAAGACTTGGCGAAGATAAGGTGGCGGTTATAGTATCAAGGATTCTTAGTGCACATGTTGAGCTAAAGCATAAGTGTGGGGATATGGAAATCCTTGGAGATGTTATGCCCTATAATACTTCCAACAAAGCATTTATTGCATGGGATAGAGATGAGACTTATCCAACACTTGTCATCAGGAATACAAAGTGCATATCTTTGGATTTTAGAGTGGGAGATATTTTACAAATGTTATCATTTACAAATAAGTATGTAGCAGAAGGTCAAGTCTTGGGATTTGAACAAGTTGAACACTGGACATTTGCACAGATGAGAATTCAAAAAGTTACTGATGATGGTATGGATGATAACTCAATGTCATTGGATGGTCCCTACTATGAGGTAGGTAAGGATTTGAGATGGAGCATGCAATTTTTAAAGATTGGAAAGACTCGGCATGTGGTTTTTAATGATAAACATAATGTATACTACAACATCAAAGAATTGAAAGAATATGCCAATGTACCAAGCTCCATTCCTTCAGAGATGGATGATTCCAATGTAAGAAAATAGTACGCAGCGGAAGATAACAACAAAACGCAAGTACACGATGGAAAGCTGGAGAGAATACAAAAAATTCTGATATACCAAACTGCTGATACAACTGATGGTTGGCTGTCCACCCGTGCGCTCTACAGACAGAGCTTCGATGGTGATCTAGACAGATGCTGGACGGAGGACTATGAGCGTGAAGAACTGGTGATCTGATGATAGGGGGTGGCCACTTATATAGTGTAAGTGGTTGACGGTCGGCCCTGTAATAGGCAGTCGGCCTAATAGACAGTCGGCCTGGAAGCCCACCGACCCTTCAGAAAACATGCCGTCGGGCAGATGAAGGATCGCGCATAGGTCATACCGTCGGGCCTGGGGCTACCGGCAGCCCCCGGACCCTGCCGCTGGGGGCTTTGCCCCCAGACCCCCACCGGGGGCCTGCGCCCCCCGGACCCCCTGCTATCGGGGGGGCTATCGCCCCCCCGAACCCCCCCTTTGTGTAGAGGGTATCTACTCTTGGCTCCTAAGCCGTCTCATAACCATCTGGTCTACTCTAAGACCCCTTCCAGTGTCTAAACTGGGGATCCCTCCCAATATCTGATACCCATCATGGCTTCTCCTCATATGGGGGCCTTACAACATTGGGTACACAGAATATTGGTGGGTTACATGAGAGGTGGACATTTGAGCTAACTCTAACACCCCCCCTCAATGTTCACCCGAAGATGAACTATGTGATCGGACCAATGCCGAGTCGATGTAGATGCCGCAACAATAAATCACTCCCAAGAGCCTTCGTGAAGATGTCTGCGCAATTATCCTCTGTGGGACAATACTCCAGCTCTATGACTCCATCCTCGATGAGCTCTCGTACGTAGTGATACTGGATCTCTATGTGCTTTGTACGAGCATGGAACACAGGATTCTTTGCAATGGCCATGCAACTCTGATTGTCGCATTTCAGAACCGTCGCATCTTCGATTGGAACTCCTATGTCTTGCAAGATCCTCCTTAGCCAAACTGCTTCACAAGCAGCAATGCATGCTGCCTTGTACTCAGCTTCCGTCGAAGATAGTGCCACTGTTGGTTGCTTCTTGCTAATCCAAGAGAACACTCCTGAACCAAGTGAGAAACAATATCCAGAAACTGACTTTCTAGAATCACAATCTCCCGCCCAATCTGAGTCACAGTAACCCGCCAAGGTCTTCCCTGCCCTATAGGTAATGCCATACTCCAGTGTACCTTTCACGTACTTTAGCACACGCATCCCTGCTTTCCAATGGTTCTCTCGAGGTTGATTTGAGAACCTACTAAGTACACCAACTGCAAAGCTGATATCAGGTCTAGTGTTGCACAGAAAAATGAGACTCCCCACAAGTTTCCTATACTCCTTGATGTCGACAAGTGGTGATGCATCCTCCACTGAGAGCTTGCCATTCACCTCCATGGGAGAGACCACGTCCTTACACTCGGTCATACCGAATGCCTTCAAGATCTCGCGAGCATATCTCTGCTGAGAGATGAAAATCCTGCCAGGTTTTTGCCAAACCTCAATGCCGAGGCAAAAGTGCATGAGCCCCAAATCTGTCATCTCAAACTCAGAACTCAACGACTCCCTCAACTGTTGCAGCATCTTCTCATGATCTCCTGTGATGATCAAGTCATCCACGTAAAGGACTATTACCACATTCTTGCCATCCTGCTTACAAACATACAGGTTAGCATCAGAAGCACTTTTTGAGAAACCAATAGATATGAGAAAGCTATCAATCCGTTGGTACCATGCCCTTGGGGCCTGTTTCAGCCCGTACAATGCCTTCTTTAGTCTGCAAACCTTGTTCTCTGAATTGGGCACCTCAAATCCTGGTGGCTGGAACACATATACCTCCTCCTTGAGATGTCCATTCAAGAACGCAGATTTCACGTCCATTTGAAACACCGGCCACTGCTTATGAGCAGCCAAGGCAAGTACCACCCGAATAGTTGTCATCCTTGCTGTAGGAGCAAAGGAATCCTCAAAATCAAAGCCTTCAACTTGAGAGTATCCTTGTGCAACAAGCCTAGCCTTGTACTTTTCCAAAGATCCATCAGATTTGTACTTGGCCTTCCATACCCATTTGGTACCAATGATCTTCCTTTTTTCTGGACGATCAACCAAGTCCCAAGTCTGATTCTTCATGATGCTGTCATACTCCTCTTGCATGGCAGCTTTCCAATTTGGATCCGCCATTGCCTCATCCAAATTCGTAGGCTCTTGAACTTTCATAATCTCAGCCATCAAGGCCATATTGACTATGTGTTCAGAAGCCCTTTTCTGCTCCTCTATCCTCTTTGATCGTCGAAGTCCATCTGCAGATGACTCCGCCAAGCCTGGAACCGGATTCTTCTCATCAAAGAGCTGCCTTGCCCACTTTGGAAGTGGCTTACCTTGTGGAGCCAAGGCATGTTGTGGTGTTGGTGGAGTTTGTTCCTCGAAGTACTCCTCCTCATTCTGCAACTCTGCTTTAGATACGGGCACAAGGTGAGTTACTTTTACGGCTGATGATAAAGTGGAAGGGCATACCTCCTCCTCCACTGTATGTGGCTGTTCCCAAAACACCACATCACGACTGACCACGATCTTCTTTGCCTCTGGATCATATAGCCGGTACGCCTTTGACTCCTGGCTATAGCCCATGAAGATACACTTTCTGCTCTTTGGATCTAATTTCTTTCTGGTGCTATCTGGAACATGAACAAAACACTCACATCCAAATGTTCTGAAATGAGAAGCGGAAGGCTTTTTACCTGAGTAAGCCTCCAAAGGTGTTTTGCCCGTCAAGGCCTTTGTGAAGCTTCGATTGAGGATGTAGACTGCTGTATTGACTGCCTCAGCCCAAAAAGACTTAGGCAATCCTTTACCTAGTGCCATGCATCGTGCCATCTCCATGGTAGTACGATTGCGACGCTCTACAACACCATTTTGTTGCGGAGTATGTGCAGTCGTGAGTTGGCGCTTAATGCCATTCTCGTGCAAGTATGTGTCGAACTCTTTTGACAGGAACTCTCCTCCTCGATCCGTGCGAAGCTTCTTTACCTTCAGCCCGCTTTCGTTTTCCACCATCTTTTGCCACTGTTTGAATTTTCCAAGAGCTTCAGCCTTATCTCGTAAAAAATACACCCACATGTATCTACTGTAGTCGTCGACGATAAGCATATAGTAGTTACATCCCCCCAAAGCTTGAGTCGGAGCTTTCCCACTGAGATCAGCATGAACCAATTCTAGAGGAGCCTTTGCCCGATAGCCGCTCTCATGTGGAAAAGCCTTCCTTTGTTGCTTGCCCATCATACAAGCTTCACAAGGTTCCTGCACCTTTGAGAGTGCAGGCAAGTGTGCAACCATCCCTGTTTTCTGCATTTCCAAAAGAATAGGATAACTAAGATGACCAAATCTTTCATGCCATACCTTACTGATGCCCACTCCTGAAGATACTGTTAGTGCCGTCAGCTCGTAGAGATTGTTCTTCCTTACTGCCTTGCCGACCACCTTGCCCGCTGCATTAAGGATTTCTGCTCCGGTCCTCTTGAAACGCACCTCCAAGTTGCGATCAGTTATCGCAGCAACCGAAAGCAAGTTCTTCTTTAGCTGAGGAACTAGTAATACATCAGAAAGCTCTTTAGTTTCACCCTCTTGAATGGAAAAAGAGATAGTACCTGTACCTTCCACAGGGCATTTTGCATTATTACCGACCGTCACGTTCATGGGCTCTTGTAGAGGCTTGAAAGAGCTATACCAGTCCTTCTTTCTGGTCATGTGACGGGACGCTCCACTATCAAGGAGCCACGAATCATTCGTTGTTGAAACTTCTGTTGAGGAGCATATTTCTTCAATTGCAACCCATAGCTCCAACTCAGTTTCAATTGTGTTGGCAGATTCCTTGCCTTTCGAAGAAGACTGTGTAGTGCCATTCTTTTCGTCCTGCTGCTTCTTTCTGCAATCCTTGATCATGTGACCGCTTTTGTTGCAGTAGTGGCACTTACCTGAAAACTTCTTCTTCTTACCATTCTTCTTCTCTCCACCCTTCCCTTTGGATGTGGTTGAGAATGCTGCATCACTTCCGCCATCGCGGGTCTTCATTCGCATCTCCTCCTCTAAGAGCATCGCGCTAAACTCTTCAAAAGTGAGGGGTGGATTTCTTACCTGCGTGTTGAGTGTCGTGACCAACGCATCGTACTTTTGTGGAAGGATCCGAATGCACCTTCTGGCCAACTCTTCGCTGGTCTTTGTAATCCCAACCGCCGCCATCTGATCACGTAGATTCTTGATCCGTGTGATGAATGTCTCAGCTGATTCTCCATCAGAGCACCTCTCTGCAGCAAGCATATTCTCCAGATTTTGAATTCTGGTCTGATTCCGCGTTTCATACTGACCTTTCAGTATGTTCCAAGCCTCACTTGCCTTGTCTGTATGCTGAATCAGAGTCAAAACAGAATCACTTGAACTGGTAACAAGAGCGCAGAGTGCATCTGCGTTCCTTCGTTTCCATGCCCGAAGAAGATTTGCATTCGGTGGCGTTATGACGTTGGGGTTGTTTGGATTCGGTGATCCAACCGGTTCTGGATCCAATCCCAGAATAGTATCCAGAAGCTCATATGAATCCAAGATCGCGCTGATCTTGAATTTCCACAAAGTATAATTCGTCCCATCGAGCTTGCCTTCATTGAAGGCAGGTGGACGAATTCGCAACGGGGTTGGTGCAGCCATCACTCCTAGTAGCCTTTGCTAACAAAGCTCGTTGAACTTGCAATAAAGTCGTTACTCAGATAGCCTGAGCTCTGATACCATGTAAGAAAATAGTACGCAGCGGAAGATAACAACAAAACGCAAGTACACGATGGAAAGCTGGAGAGAATACAAAAAATTCTGATATACCAAACTGCTGATACAGCTGATGGTTGGCTGTCCACCCGTGCGCTCTACAGACAGAGCTTCGATGGTGATCTAGACAGATGCTGGACGGAGGACTATGAGCGTGAAGAACTGGTGATCTGATGATAGGGGGTGGCCACTTATATAGTGTAAGTGGTTGACGGTCGGCCCTGTAATAGGCAGTCGGCCTAATAGACAGTCGGCCTGGAAGACCACCGACCCTTCAGAAAACATGCCGTCGGGCAGATGAAGGATCGCGCATAGGTCATACCGTCGGGCCTGGGGCTACCGGCAGCCCCCGGACCCTGCCGCTGGGGGCTTTGCCCCCAGACCCCCACCGGGGGCCTGCGCCCCCCGGACCCCCTGCTATCGGGGGGGCTATCGCCCCCCCGAACCCCCCCTTTGTGTAGAGGGTATCTACTCTTGGCTCCTAAGCCGTCTCATAACCATCTGGTCTACTCTAAGACCCCTTCCAGTGTCTAAACTGGGGATCCCTCCCAATATCTGATACCCATCATGGCTTCTCCTCATATGGGGGCCTTACAACATTGGGTACACAGAATATTGGTGGGTTACATGAGAGGTGGACATTTGAGCTAACTCTAACATCCAATGCACTCAACTATAGCACTGACGTCTTATCAGAAGTCGATGAGTTCATTGGTACCGAGAAAGAAAAATATTTCACAAGTGATGCCTTATCCGGGGTGGATGAGTTCATGCACATTGAGAACTTGGGCAAAGATGTCAAAAGTGTTATATCTTCAAGCATGGATGGCTTCATGGATACTGATAAAGTTCTTGAAGTCAAAGCAGGTAACTATGGAATTATGGAAATCATGCACGATAGTATAATGAGTGATGTTCTCTCTGGAGTAAAGGAGTTTCAAGACTATGGAGTTATGAAATCCATAGAAAGTGCATCAATGAGCGATGTTCTCTCAGGAATAGATGAGTTTGAAGATCATTCTGGACACTCTATCACCACTGACTATGGAGTTATGAAATCCATAGAAAGTGCATCAATGAGTGATGTTCTCTCAGGAATAGATGAGTTTGAAGATCATTCGGGACACTCTAATGCCATTGTGACAAGTGGTTCTACGATTGAATCAAAAGTAGGGATGAGATCAACAAAGGACTATTCGGTGTTTGACTTTGATTGTGAACTTGTAAATGTTACAAATGGTTTGATGAATGTATCAAAAGCAAGGATGACATCAACAAAGGAATATTCAGTATTTGACTGTCAGAGTGATAAGATCAAGGATGCAACATCTCATGAAAACAACGTGACAAATAAATCTTACAAGGAGAACTACACAAATCAAAATAAGAATGAACAGAAGGTCCCAAAACGGACATACAGATGCATGAAAAGACAACGAGTGCAGGCAGATCCAGAAAAGCAACCAAAGAGAATAAGAGTAATGAATGAAGATGTTATGCTAAAAGCAATGCGATCTACATGCTGTAAGCATACATGTATGCGATCCATTAACTTACATGACATCAAGGGTTGTAGAGAACATGTCTGGCAAAGGAAAGGAAGCAGAAGAAATGAATACCTACTCACGAGATTGTCTTGCTTTCTTGTAAATGATAAGAGAAGGCGAAGTTCAGGACATCAAATAAGGCCTCTTATAAATGGAAAAAGTATATGCAATAATGCATATCGCATTATTACAGGATTATCACATGGCACATATTGGAATTTGGCTAATAAAGCAAAGTATGGAGTTAAATTTAACATTCATGGGAGTTTCATAAAGTAAACTTTTCAGTTGGGAAGGATTTTAAGGAATAGTCCAAAAGTAGACATATGAGTCCAAAATTAATGAAATAAGTGTTCTTCTCAAGAATGAGGTCTTGAAAGGGAAGAGAATGATGGTCCCTCTTGGTGGCTGCATTGAGTTTCTTATAGTCGATGCAGACCTGCCACTTGTTTTTCTTTGGGGTGACTACCACTGGTGAAACCCATTCAGTATTGTGAACTAGAATGATAAACCCAACTTCTACAGGTCTCTGCAACTCTGAGCACAAAGCATCGGTCTGTAGGGGCCCTAATCTTCGATACTTCTGAGCCACAGGCTTCGCATCAGGCTTTAGCTCTATCTTGTGTTCTATGGCAGTCACATGGTGAAGGTGGTGGTAGCTAGTTGCAAAAAGGTCAGGGAAATCTTTGAACATTTCTAAGAACTCATCTTTCTCACTTGGAGTGAGGTCTAGGGAAAGCATAGATTCAAGTTGTTCTTGTGTGCTTCCATTGCAAAGGGGAAGGCTAAACCCAGCTGGGCAGACAAAGCTGACTGGAAGTTTTTCAAGAAACAGTACACGGACCATCCCGAACTATTCGAGGGTCAGAGGAGGGCTACGAGGAGACGGCTGGACTATATAGGTACTTTGCACTTTGGTGCAGGCGGACGGTTGGCATTCGAGGCAATCGTGGTAAGTCTACTTCTTCTCATTTAATGTATTGTTCTATTTGTTTCACTACATATTGCATGCACTTTATCTAACTCTCGTAAATTGGGCCCATAGCAGGCTACAATGGGTCACCTTCCCATAGACACAAAGAGGAGATGCGGGTTCCAAAGCCATGGTTTATTGAGCAGGAGGCGCATTGTTTGGGATAAATTCTCACAATAACCTCAACTCAATGACCATTGGATAGAAGGAGCAAATGGTGAGCGAGGCTATCTAGAGACTAGGAGGCAACGGGATTGAGAAGCAAATACAAGATTGCGAAGAAGAAGAAGAAGAATTCCAACTCTACGAGATGCACTATGTGCCCCGATGAATATGTAGGTGAGAATAAAATCCCCACAACTCGTATCGGAGTCGTAGAACTGATCATATTTCATATATGCATAGTTAGATGCCATTCTTTCCTATTTGTGTACTCAATATAAAGCTTCTTCTTAGCCTTCGCCTCACATATTTTAGTTTAAAGTTCATTTTAAGTGAGAGGCCCTCTTGGTTGGGGCCATGGATGTTTAAGATCTTCACAAAGGAGGCAACATTATGGAGCAAGGGTGGCATTGGAGAGGAAGCACGGACTGAGAAGGGAGAGACCACTATTAGCCGGAAAAGAAACCGAGACCAAAGGCTAGAGACTAAGTATGGCGACGCTCAAAGGCCATAGAGAAAAGGAGATCACGAGGGCGAAGGGATGTCATAGGGGTGAATAAGGAATTAGAAGTGGAGGGAAGGAAAAGGGAGACTATGACACAAGGGGAAAGGGAGAGTGGGAAGAGAAGCAAGTACATGATAGGAAGAGGAATGTTGAGATGTAGACATCAAGGGAAGTGAACCATACTTTATTGGAAAGGAGGGATGAGAGGGAAATATCAAAATACTAGCTAGGTGGCTTTACAAGAATCAGCGTGTCCCATCATGGAATTGCCCCTTCCTTTTATAGCCAAAAGAGGGGGTCTCTCCACATTAATGTATCCTCCCACATGCATGGTGTGTGTGGAAAAGTCTTCCATGTGGGCTAGGTGGGTACGCACTCGCAATTGTATGCGACAACCCTTTGCCTCAATTTTCCACATAAATCAAGCCCCATATCTCAAGTCTATGATACTCCCTTGGCCTCTTTCCAATTTTATAATAGGTTCAAACCTCTAGGAGGACAAGTGGAGGGATGGCACAAGGAATCTTGCCACCTCATCCTACTTTCCCCATTATTTAACTAGCTCTCTTTGTCCTTCTATACCTCCCCCACATGGGCCTATCCCATATGGAGGGAATAACTCAATATAATAGCTATCTCCACCCATTTTATATTGCTTCTCCCATGGACTTTGAGCCATATCTCAATTATTGCATCCTAGGTGGAGGGGTGGCACATGGAGGAGCCATGCCACCTTGCATTTTATAATATTACTATTATGGATTATGTACAACACACCTTATGGGTCCTCTTACATGGAAGGGTGGCACATGGTCATGCCCTGCCACCTCAACCTTGGGCCCTATGCACACCATATTTGATTATACTATTGCCACATATACAAACACACATACATATTAATGCCTTTTTCCTTAGACAATTTTATCCATAACAGTTCCCCCCCCCAGGCAGGGAATGCACCACATTTCCATGCCTGGGACCATCACGCACAAAGAAAGGCTTGAGGTAGCGCTTGTTGATCACCTTCTTGCCATATGGTTCATGCAGCTCCTGAACTTGTACAGACCCATTGCTACGTTCTTTGATGACTTTGTATGGACCAGCCCACAGTGGCAGAAACTTCTTATCCATTTGGTGGTCCAATCTATTATCAAAGCATAGCACAACATCCCCCTCAGCAAAGTGTCTTACCCATCCCTTGTGAATCTTAGCATCCAATCGGGCCTTTTGTCGATTCTTTTGGATCTCTGTTTGATGTAGTGCAAGGCGTCGGGTCTCATCTAACTTCTCAAGTTGTACCAATCTGGCCTCTACATGTTCATCTTCTATCATCCTCTGTTCCTGCGCCAATCTCAAGGCCGGAATCTCTATCTCAAGTGGTAAAACGGCCTCAGTACCATACACCAACTCAAAAGGGGTGTGACCTGTAGATGTTTTATGAGTGATGTTGTAAGCCCACACTGCTTCAGTGACCTTCTGATCCCATTGGCTCCTATTCCTTGCGGCCATTTTTCCTATGGTTTTACAGAGGAGGCCATTGGTCCGCTCTGTTTGACCCATGGATGCTGGATAATAGATGCTAGAAGTGTGATGATCAATGCCCATGTGATCCATGAGTAACTCCACTGCTTCATTTAAGAATGGACTCCCATGGTCAGAGACTATCTCCATTGGTGTCCCAAACCTTGTGCAGATACGTTCAAATATGAAACTTGAAACTGCCTTGCCATTTGCAGCAGAGAGAGCGATAGCTTCAGCCCACTTAGTGACATACTGATGAGTGGCTACCAAAAGATACTTCTTTTTGCGGGCAGTCATGGGCAAGGGCCCGACAAAATCTATTCCCCACTTCTGAAACGGATGGATGGACATCACTGGGTGATGTTGCCCGGGACGCAAATCCTTCCTACCGAAGAATTGACATGGTTCACAGGTTTTGCAATACAAAGTGACATCCTTGAACAATGTCGGCCAATAGTATCCAGCATGTAAAATCTTCTTAGCTGTATAGTCACTGGCATAGTGGCCTCCACAAAACCCATCATGATAATGCTTCAATACCTTAGGCACTTCCTCTGCATTAATGGCCCGTCTGAGTACCCCATCCATGCCTTGACGGTACAACAGCCCATCAAGGAGGGTGTAGCGCCTACTATCTCTGCGGATCTTCTTTCTCTCATAGCTTGTACTTTCTGAAGGAAAGGAGAAAGCGGTCAAAAACTTATATATACCACCATACCAAGGATCCCCAACTTCTATGGCTGCTACCAGGGTTACATCAAGGCACTCCTCTAAATCAATCAAAGCATTCTTCAAGTTGGAACAACCCCCTTTTACAATTTTGAAAGAAAAATCATATTCGTGTAGAACTGCCAACCATTTGGCCAACCGGCCCATGGGATTTGGTGATTGAAGAACCTGCTTTGCAAGACCAGTGTCAGTGAGTATAAAGAATGACCTTCTAGCCACATAATGCTTAAATTTCTCAATGCAAAACACCAAAGACAAGGCATGCTTGTCGGCCTCTGAATAGCATCGCTCAGTGTCGAGCAATTGTCGAGAAGCAAATCGAACGGGATACATGAACCGATCCTCCCCTTGCTGGAGAAGAATACCTGCCAGAGTGTGCTCTCTAAACCCAGGATTGATATAGAAGGTCTTTGACCAGTCTGGATTGCGTAGAATGGGTTCTGAAGCCAGAGCATTCTTGATTTGTGCAAACCCATGATCACAATCCTCATTCCAAGAGAAATCAACCCCATCTTTTAATAGCATAGTCATGGGCCGTGTCAAAGCAGCATACTGATCAATGAAGTGGCGATAGTATCCTGCTAGATTGACAAATGAGCGTACCTGATGTTTGGTTGTAGGTGGGGAGAGCTTGAGGATGGCTTCTACCTTCTCGGGGTCAGGCTTGATGCCCTCGGATGAGACAACATGTCCCAATAACCTCACTTGAGTGGCTCCAATGGTGCATTTCTCAGGGTTGAGACTGCCATTTGCATCATTGACCCTTTGGAAGGCCAATCTAACCTTCATGATGTGCTCCTTACGTGATGAGAATATACAGAAATCATCTAAAAACACCTCCAAGAAATCCCCCAAATAAGGAGCAAACACCATCTGCATGAATCTTTGAAAGGTGGCAGGAGCATTGGTGAGGCCAAATGGCATTACTTTGAATGCAAATGTCCCCCAGGGTGTGGCAAATGTGGTTTTAAGCACATCTTCCTCGGCAATTCTGATTTGATAAAACCCAGAGTAACCATCACAGAAAGTATACATCTCATGTCCACTTACCTTCTCAAGAATGAGGTCTTGAAAGGGTAGAGGATGATGATCCCTCTTGGTGGCAGCATTGAGCTTCTTATAGTCGATGCAGACCCGCCACTTGTTGTTTTTCTTTGGGATGACTACCATTGGTGAAACCCATTCAGTATTGTGAACCGGAACGATAAACCCAGCCTCTACAAGCTTCTGCAACTCTGAGCGCAAAGCGTCGGTCTGTAGGGGCCCTAATCTCCGATACTTCTGAGCCACAGGCTTTGCATCAGGCTTCAGCTCTATCTTGTGCTCTATGGCAGTCACATGGCGAAGGTGGTGGTAGCTAGTTGCAAAGAGGTCAGGGAAATCTTTGAACATTTCAAGAAACTCATCTTTCTCACCTGGAGTGAGGTCTGGAGAAAGCATTGATTCGAGCTGTTGAGGACTAGCTGTTATCTTTTCTGCGCAGGTGGCAGGGTCGGCATCATGTAAACTTCCTCCTCTGAGAATTCCTCCCCCCTTTTCTGATTCTTCCATGGACTCAGACACTGAAGATGAGAGAGTATCACTGTCATGCTCCTCTTCTTCTTCCGATTCCATGGCACCAGGTTGCACAGGGATTTTCTCCTTGGAAGCACCAAAAGACATGTGTCCTGTCTTCCAATAGCTGACTGCATCATTTTTTCTCAACCATGGTCTCCCGAGCATGGCAGGGTAACTTCTGCCTGTATCTTCAATGTCCACTACATAGAAATTGACAGTGGTGGTCAGCCCGTTGACAGTGATGGGCAAATCCTCAATGACTCCCATGGTGGCGAGTCGTCGACCATCTGCTACCTTGATTCGAGTGGAGGAACGCCTTGTACATTTCAAATTCAATTTCTTCATGATGCCGGGCACCATGATATTACATGCAGCTCCCCCATCAACACACACATTTTTGACACGGCAATTATCTATGATGACATCTACTGTGTGTGGGTGCCGATCAATTTCTTCAGAGATAGAAGATACCTCTCGTGCCTTTCCCTTTTTCTTGCTCTTCCTTGTTGAGAGACCTTGCTGCAGCTCACATCTCACCTTAGGGCTTAATGCTATTAGTTGCGGGAGTGTGATGCTCAAAGAACGATGAGCAAGGTCTTGAACGACCGAATAGTCCTCTTGCCCTGAGCTGATGGGAAAATCCGAGGGTGACCACTTACTCCTGCGAGATCTTTTAGTCTTCTCTGTTGGTGGGTCTGCCATCTCAGCATCTGAGGGCTCTGAGAAGGACACCTTCTTCTTGGGGCGGCCCAGTCCACGGTTTGGAGAGGGGTCTGAGGTAGCACGAGTTCTTTTCCCGAGATCAAGGATCTCCACATCAGAATCCTCAGTGCCCGACTCACTTAGAAGATTCACCCTTGGAATATTGGGGCATTCTGGGCGATAATGACCCTTCTGGTGGCACTCGTAGCATACAACATTAGCACGATCTCTTGGAGGGCGGTTGGCTTGATTTCTGATGCCCACCATCTCAAGCCGAAGATCATTCAGGGCCTTGGCTAGGTCATTGACTCCAGGTTCTGTTGCAGGGGGGGCCTCTTTAGTTGGAGGGGCCACGGGAGTAGAGAGGAGGGGGGCTTGTGGGCGAGGCTGGGGAAATCTTCGAGGCGGAGGATGAGGATATCCACCTTGTTGAGGGTAAGCATCTAAGGGAGGACCATACATCTGAGGTGGAGGCAGTGGATACATCCCTGAGGGGTGGGGGTATGCCCCTGAGTTAGACCCCCCAGGTTGTTGTTGCAGGAATGGAGGGGGATGCGGAGGGACAATCGTCTTCTTTGAAGCGGGGTCAGACTGAACTGTGTCAAACTTTTGAGCAATCTCATGTGCTAGCACCATAGTTTCTGGATTCTCCCATTTAAGCTTGAGGCGGAATTCATCACTCGCTCCTGCTACAAGGTAGCCCAGCACATGCTGAGTCATTCCAGCTCGAAATCCGGCATTGTCCTCCTGTGTGGCAATCAAACGGTCCAGGAGCACGGCCGCTCGATCCACATATCGACGCGCCGTCTCACCTTCTGACTGCTTCAAATTTGCCACCTGCAGGTACACATTCTCCGGCTCCTCTTCTTTGCCGAAATACTCAATCATTGATGCTGTCAACCTTGGCCAGCTTTGGCGAACATCTTCGGTTTGCTTCTCATACCACACTTGAGCCAAACCTTCTAGAAATGTGGGGAGAACCAATAGCCATCTGTCTTCAGTAAGAAAGTTGAGAGAAACACAACGGCACTTGAAAGCCACAAGATACTCATTTGGATTTTCTTCTACCCGTCCACAAAACACGGGAATGTCAACCATGCTTGGAAGATGGAAAAGAGTGGCTTATCTATGGATGAACAATAGTAAGAGGAAGCTTGAACTGAAAATCGGGTGAAGATACATCCAAAAAGCACACATATGTAGGGTAGGGTGTGACTGGAGTAGTGTGAAATATTACACGAGAAGAATCTTCAGCATAGAATAGCACATAGACAATCTTAAAAGGACCAATCCTCATGATATCACTTTGATCATTACACGCGAGGGTTAGAGGTGCGGCGTCGCATGAGGTTGTTCATCAAGGCAAACAAGAATGCCATGACAAATGTCAACAGTTGGAGAGCTTGCACATCACCTTCAGCTTCTTCCAGTTCTTGTAGTCGCCATTCTATTTCTTCAAGGGGTGTGCGGTCTGGCATCCTTCTTTTGAGCAATGTCCTTGAGAACCCTCCTGATGGTCTGTCGAAGTCGGTGAACTCGTATCAAGTAGGCCCAACACTTAGTTTCATGATGACCACAACCTTTGCATTCCTTACAAACGATCACCCTCCTTCGTGGCTTGCGGCTTTGTTGGGGAGGCGCTTCCACTCGCATCATGCGTGATGGAAATACAAGCTTCACGTGCCAAGAAATCAGCAACAAGATTTCGAGTTCGAGGGATATGCTGAATTTTTACCTCTTCAAACTGGTTGCAGAGTTCCAAGGCCTGTTGATGTCGTGGAACCAAGCCTTTGCTCCGCACCTTCCACCTTCCCCTAACTTGTTCACACACTAGTTGAGAATCTCCTTGCACCTCCAATTGCTTGGCATGATGTTCTTGTGCCTTTTGTAGCCCAAAAATGAGCGCTGAGTACTCAGCTTGATTGCAAGTACTTGCGGGCGAAGACTTGCTGTAACAAAACTCCTCACCACCCGGTGAAGTGAGCTTCACACCCACGCCAGCCGCCTTGGTCAAAGGTTTGTAAGCTCCATCAAATTGAAGAATACAAGATGTCATCACACCAAGACGAGAATTCGGACATCCCAAGTTTCTCGGTAGTCCAAGATAGGTAGGAGGAGAGGGTGGGGAGAATTCAACACTTGAGCCAAACGTTCAGCACCAAATAAACTTGCAATTCTTTGTTGATAGTTTATCTTAAGCCCAAAAAGAATTACAATTTGAAGCTCGAAATGAGGCACAAAAGGCTGATTAGGTACAAATGGATTCCTTGGTCGAAACATTACCAACCATAGCCAAGGCCTAGAAACCTTTGTAATGAGATTGTGAATAAACCATTCAGGACGACTTTTCCACAGGAATCAACAAGCAGATGCGCCAAATCTCCCCCCAAGCTTGGGGAGCATCCCACCCTTCGAAGAAGGAAACCGTTTTGATTACCTCTGAAGCAGCAAGTAGTTCGATCACCGCACAATGAGTAGAAGTAAAGTCAAAATCCTCCCAGCGTATCAGTAGTTCGTCACCCTGAATTATCCACGGTGTGTCATTCCACCCGTCATCACCATCAATAATGCACTGGACAATCAGCCGTTGAAGGTCGACATGAAGATCAAGGAATACATCTCGTGCATTGGTAGCCGTAAGGTGCGGAGGAACAGGCACCAATTCCTTAAACGCATCGAGAAGTGACATAAATGTCCACCCTTCTCGTGAGGCGTGCGTCCGTGAAGTGGGCTTGGAGAAGTTCTGAATTGGCGATCTAGCAAGAGAAGTGGATAGAGAACATAAAATGAAATATTTTTGCTTTTTACAACAAGAGCAAACTCCTTATGCTCTTTCTCTTCTCCTTCTCCTCTCCTCTCCTCTCTTTTTATTAAAGAGTAGGATTGGAACCCAAGACATCCCCCTTCACAAAAGAAAGTCTTATCATTGGGCCAACAAGTTGGAAGTGGTAAAAATGTAATGATTTTTGTTCATATATTGAAATTGCGAGAGCTGTAACTCTCTAGGGAGAAGAAGAAGAAGAGAAGAGAAGAGATAGGGGGGGCGCGGGATCTGCTGTTACTCTTTTGTAGGGGCTCAAGAAATAGTCCGCAACCAGAGCAGTCCAAAGAACTGTCGCGCAGAAAACTGTCCGCAACCAGAAATCGCAGCAGTCCAGAGAACTGAAGCGCAGAAAACTGTCCGCAACCAGAAGTCGCAGCAGTCCAGAGAACTGAAGCGCAGGAGACGCACGAAGCGAATGCACGCGCAGTAGCTTAGAAAGAGCACAGATGGTATAGTTTTGTTGATGTAACCCGTACGAATAGAAGATTCACCACCAGCCGTGGAGATTCGTATCCCAGCAGCCACACCAAAAACTATTAGCCGGAAAAGAAACCGAGACCAAAGGCTAGAGACTAAGTATGGCGACGCTCAAAGGCCATAGAGAAAAGGAGATCACGACGGCGAAGGGATGTCATAGGGGTGAATAAGGAATTAGAAGTGGAGGGAAGGAAAAGGGAGACTATGACACAAGGGGAAAGGGAGAGTGGGAAGAGAAGCAAGTACATGATAGGAAGAGGAATGTTGAGATGTAGACATCAAGGGAAGTGAACCATACTTTATTGGAAAGGAGGGATGAGAGGGAAATATCAAAATACTAGCTAGGTGGCTTTACAAGAATCAGCGTGTCCCATCATGGAATTGCCCCTTCCTTTTATAGCCAAAAGAGGGGGTCTCTCCACATTAATGTATCCTCCCACATGCATGGTGTGTGTGGAAAAGTCTTCCATGTGGGCTAGGTGGGTACGCACTCGCAATTGTATGCGACAACCCTTTGCCTCAATTTTCCACATAAATCAAGCCCCATATCTCAAGTATATGATACTCCCTTGGCCTCTTTCCAATTTTATAATAGGTTCAAACCTCTAGGAGGACAAGTGGAGGGTTGGCACAAGGAATCTTGCCACCTCATCCTACTTTCCCCATTATTTAACTAGCTCTCTTTGTCCTTCTATACCTCCCCCACATGGGCCTATCCCATATGGAGGAATAACTCAATATAATAGCCATCTCCACCCATTTTATATTGCTTCTCCCATGGACTTTGAGCCATATCTCAATTATTGCATCCTAGGTGGAGGGGTGGCACATGGAGGAGCCATGCCACCTTGCATTTTATAATATTACTATTATGGATTATGTACAACCCACCTTATGGGTCCTCTTACATGGAAGGGTGGCACATGGTCATGCCCTGCCACCTCAACCTTGGGCCCTATGCACACCATATTTGATTATACTATTGCCACATATACAAACACACATACATATTAATGCCTTTTTCCTTAGACAATTTTATCCATAACACCACCCATGAATTTGTCTAACAAGGGAAAAAAATTCATTCGCCATCTTGACCCGAGTGCATCCCATACAAAAGGAGATCATTAAAATTTACCTTATTTCCATTGAGCAATTCTAGACATTGCACCATAATATCCCTAATCAAATGAGGTCTAGCATTGGCACCATTGCTTGGAAGATGACGGCGGGCAGGGGACATGTTGCGAAGCAGAACGATCATAACATTGAGCTTTGTCCCTTGGTTGATGGTGAAGAAGCAGAGCGATGAATTACTGGTGTAGAAACTCTTCCTCCACTCTAGAGTTTCTTCTCGATCTTGTTTGGATCCTTGTCTTCTTGGTGGTTTTTTGGCCTATTATTATTATTGAGCTACTAAAATTATTGAAGTGAAAGACTTGGCACAGTTTTTGTGAGTCGCACAAACATTAACTTCAAGCCAGGGGTTGGCAAATCCAGCATAATTGCAAGTTGGGATGTGGAGTTGGAAGCAATTAGAGGGGCTAACAAAGATGAAAAGAGTGAAGGATGAATGAACAAATAGTGTAATAAAGGCCATTATTTGCAAAAGGAGTGAATGACCATCTTAACCCATCAAATATAACCTTTTTCCTCTAAGCTAAGCAAAGCAAAAAACATATTACAGATGAAATGATAGGTTTTAAAAAAGTTTACGAGAGAGGGGCATGCTCTTTAATTCAATATCTAGATATCTATTTTTACAATATATTTAGACTTAAATTATTATTTTACCTAACTAGCCCTCTCTTTTTTTAATGCATGTTCTTGATGTTGAGCGAGAGTGACGGAATTGAAAAGAACCATGATGCATACAAAAATCAAAGGACTATAACACCAACCTTTACATGATCGTAGTCCAACTCATTCTATCTCAAACATTGTAATGATGATTAATTTCACGGTATTGGAGAGAGAGAATTATGGAAGAAATCCCTTATTTATGTATTTTTTAAGCTTTCATTTCCAAAAAGCTCTAACCTTTATCCATCACGAATAATAAGAGCAAGACCCTTGATATTTACAAGGAGGATCAGGTCTGAGTTGCATCTCATCTCTAAAAAAAATTTAGTTCTTTTCTAATCTCCTTTTAAAAAGTCATAAAATTCTCGTCTATAAAAGTTTCCCAGTTTTTCTACCTCCCAAATTGACTCTCAAGTTTATTGTTAATAATCTGATAATTGGTAACACCAGAAGAAAATATGCATATCAGGGCGGATTTGGTCATGCATTACTAGTTGGCCTACCCTTGAGGTCCTATTGGAGGGTAGAGTTCTCAAGAAGAGAAATTGGGATTTTGAATTTCAAAAATTCTTTTTATGTGGAATGTTGGATTTGAAATCCTCCATCCCTCTGTCCATCCGTCCCCCCCCTCCCTCTCTCTCTCTCTCTCTCTCTCTCTCTCTCTCTCAAGCTTCCCCCACTCAACCTCCATGGCTGCATCACTCATAATCTTTCCTCATTCCTCTTTTCTACTACTATTTTTTTTTCTCTTACTTCTCTTTTGGTTCTACCAATCTTTTGGACAAGCCTTATGAATGACAAAAGTCATTTATCTTTTTCACTTGTTAATAAGAAGAGGAAGAAAAAGAACTACCCCAAGCCACCAGGGCCTGGCCAGAAATCATGTACTCCCACACATGCACTTTTTTTGGTGAAAACACTCCCACACACACGCCCACCGCTAACCACCAGGCCATTCGCAAATCGCTCAAAATCTCTCTGTAGTTGTATAGATGGGCCGTCAAATGGCCATTTGGTTAATAGATGGAGAAAATAGATTTAGGCATCGATCTTATCTTGCTTTACATTGATGACCGCCTAAGCAGTGACTCATCATCATTCTGTAAAGCATGGGGCTTCATCTATGTTGCAATTGCAAATTAAGACCATTGAAGACCTTCACCCAGCTGCCATTTCTTCCAATGTCCTAGATGTTTCCCAAGCTCCTTCTGTGCTGTCTAGCAATAATTCACAATTAGCTAGTTTTCTTGCATCAACTATCAATCTGATGATTTGATGATTTGTTTGGCGTTTCGTCCCATGGTGTGTCTCTATCTATCCTCCTTTTTAGATTGCCTAACCCCTATCCATTTTTAGGTTGCCTAACCCCTATCCATGATGTAGATGTTTACGGTGTTCTCCCTAGTATCAATGGCAATCTTCTTGACAACATGCCAAAATAATAATATATCAAACCTTTTAATCTGGAGGTTTCTAATGGTTTTTTCAATGGTGATGAGTGAGATGATTACCATAATCTCTATAGAGCTTAGAATCCACGAATAGAGTTGTTTGCAATGCCTATTCAAGCAAAATGGAACATATTGATACTTCACATGTAGGGAGCAATAGTGATGTTCAAGCTCGATGAAGTTGCTCTTTCAAACTTTTTGTTTTAATGGGGAGTATTGACTTGCAATCTTCACATATAATTAGCAACAAAGCCTATATAGGATTCTCCTAGGATTCTATGTGTGGCTCCACTTGTTTCGAGTCCACTTCCTAGTCCACTTGTTCCAAGTTTTGGTCACGGGTTCTAGGCCCTTGGTCCACATCTTTTGGGCCTCTAGTTTGGGTCTCGAGTTTACTAATCCCCCTAATTCTAGGCCTTGGGTTAAACTATTTCACTAGTATGGCATTTTTAATAAAAGTGCTACAAAATTCACATTGTTGATATCTTTCTTGAGGCACGGTGGACAGGATATCATGCTCCTTTAAACCCGTAACTAGTAATGGATTGTTTTGATATTTCCAATCCAACATGAAGTTAATGGAGGTGGTTCCGTCTTTTACATACTCAGGTTAATTAGCTTAAGTCTTGCCATGGATTGGTTGTTTAAACTGAATGAAAAGCTCTCGAATTAGCACTGTCAAGGTTGGAGAGTAGTGCAATCTCAATACACATATGCACACATGCACGAGTGTGTACATCTTCAAAATATTTCCTTTAGAATGGTTTTAGATTTAAATGCTTAGTCAGGATTGTCAGACTTTTATCTCATGTTGCCCCAAGTTCAAGATTTTAAATGTACTTTGTACTGGTTCCAAGATTGAGTTTTGGACTAGGTTTTGTTATTAGCCATTCTAAATTGTTACTACACTTTGTACTAGGTTTCAAGCTCAAGTTTGGGATGTGTAAGTTCCAAATATCGGATCTAAGTTCTCCCTATCCCCCTTCATTGTCTCGAATATATCCTTTAATGATTCTAGGGACTTGGATGTAGAAATTACAAATGCCAGGTCCAAAAACTATTTACTTATTTTGGTATCTAGATACCCTAGTGTAGCCTTCAGCTTCATTGGTTTGGGGTTTTAAGTCGAAGGGTGCCTAATGTTTTGGGTTTTTTACTCTCTCTGATTTTTGGTATCACAAGGTTTGGAGAGCCACAAATTACAGATGCCATGATCACATTCTCGCATCTCAACTTCCAAGATTATACAAGCTCTCGATTCATTGAAATCTAAATCCCATATTCTTGGCCCAGTTCTAGTTCTAATTCTCCAAGACTTGATTCAATGGTGCTAGGTACTCTGATGTCAATATTTCTTGGGTATAATATTCTTGATGATTATTTGGGCATCACTTCAATAATAGGATATAAGTATTAATTATTATAATGGAAGCAAAAGGTTAGTGTGGCATTTATGTTTTATCAAATTCCATGGCAATAACTTAGATACTATCAAGGACTAGAAATCCACTGAGCCAAGTCAAACATAAAGATAAATAGGTGGGCTACTATCATGGACTAATAAGGAATGAAGGTAGGCTATCCAACAATCTAATACACTATGGAAAAGATGAATGGAGTTGTAGACCAATGCTGCAAAGGTCAAAATGAATGTCACAAGATTTGAAGGTTGGACGAGGATGCAATGGAAATTATAATGAACATAAGAAATTCACAAGTAGACTATTGCAAGTAGATGTACAAAGAGATTCAAAAACTTCTTCTATATTCAAAATACAAGTAGTTGAAAATCTAGGTCCAATTCATCAACAATTCATTGTAAAAATCATAAAAATACATAGAAAAGGCAAATAAAAGGATACAATAAGTGGACATTAAACCCAACTTTGGGTTGTTAGAATGTGCACAAGCATGAGGGCATACATAAAGGTGCAAGAAGGGGAGAGAACTAATAGAGCCTCACCTAGGATGGACACATGGTAAATATGCAAAGGCTATAATCCCACAGATGAAGTGGGTGGCCCAATATCAAGGTATATGAAACCTTGATGGACAAGACCTCCAATGCCTCATATCCTTTTAAGGGGATGAGGTCTCTTGGAGTAGCTAGATGGCTAAGGTTTGGAACACCCTTAGTATTGGCTCCATTGTTTGATGCCATATGTCGTTATTCCAACATGGTGTCAGATCTCCAATAGCTCTAGCTACCCATGAGTGGAGGTGAAAGTGGAAGCACACCATGATCAATGCAAGCAGGTTGCCACATGGCAACAAGACATATATGAGCACTTTTAAGAAGATAGGCACAAGTTGACCTTATGGTGCCATGTGGCACAATAATGGCCAAGCTAAATTTGTAGTGGATGCAATTAGGTGGAGAATCCTAGCAAAGAAGATGGCTCAAATCAAAAGCAAAATCTGTATTGTACTAGGTGGCCATGAAGGACTCCCAAGTATACTAATGCAGACCTAACAAGATATGCTAAGGAGACAAAGTGCTTGTAGTGCAATCATAGGAGCCTAGCAACTGTCTAATGGGTAGAGAAGAAGCTAAGCAAGCACAAATGACTAGAGCTAATGCATGGGACAGATAACCCAAGGCAAAAGGAGGTAATTAATGGTTCGTAGAGTGTATATTGACACATGATATGGCATGGAGCAATAAACAAAAAAACTACAACAAAAATAGGGCACGCACGTAGCAGAAAGCAACAAGACTGCAACAAGCCAAGAAGCCAAAACATTTGATGTGGACATGTGGCAATGAAGATTGACACAAAAATAATATGCCAACCAAAGATTACTCGCATGGGGTGATAGGGCAGTTAACAGTAGAGGATGACATGTGGCAACATGGACAGGTAGGCAGTGATAAGTAAGCAACCAAAGTAACACATGGTAGATTTGTGGAAGGATATAATCAAAGGTAGGCAAAAATGCTACTATTTAAAGGGCTTCCTTCCTAAGGTCACACAAAAATTGAATTCTGATATGCAATTTCCATTCCTCCAAGAGAGAAGCCATGAAAAGGAGTAATCGTTTTGATTAATTTGAGAACATGCAACAAGAATATTGACACAAGTTAAAGTGAATGATGAATTGCAGCCCACAGATTGCAAAGGGGAGCATGTGAGGGAAACAATAAATGGCATTAGAACCCAACTCATGATTGAGGGGATGTTAGAATGTGCATAATAATCAGTCAATGAATGAAGGTGCAAGAACGAAGAGGGCTAATAGAACCTCACCTAGGGTGGACATGTGGGCAAATGTGCATAGGGCATATTACCACATGAAGTGGGTAGCTGTTGTCTCATTTTTACCCAAGTGCAAGTTCCAAGGATGTTGGTCACCTACAGTCGTGTGGTTGCTCGTTGTAGCATAGGTGTTCACAAGTGTAGCATAGGTCCTTGGGTCGTGTTCTGGTGAGAGGTGTAGGCTAAAGCATGGAAAGCATATCTCATGCACGCATGAAAGAAAGAGGGCTTAATTATAACGATTGATGGAGGCTCTTGCCTCCACAAGAGTTCAAAGGTTTAGAAGGGGATTTCAGGGTTCGAAAGGGGGACAGGGTTGAGAGAGCTAACTAGGAGTTCCAGGGTTCAGAGGGGGTGGGTTACAGGGTTTAGGAGGAGTCCAAGGTTGAGGAGTGGAGAGCTAGTCTCCTTCGTGGATTCGAGGGGTAAGGGTTGACAAGGAGGGACAAGGAAGGAGGAGGAAGAGAAGGGAGGAGGAGGAGGGGGGAGGAGGAGGAGAAGGGAGGAGGAGGGAGGAGGAGGATAAGGAAGAAGGAGATGGGAGGAGGAGGAGAAGGAGGAGGGAGGAGGAGGAGGAGGAAGGAGGAGGAGGAGATGGAGGAGAAGGATGAGGGAGGAAGAGGAGGAGGAGGGAGGAAGGAGGAGGGAGGAGGAGGAAGAGGAGGGAGGAGGAGGAGGGAGGGAGGAGGAGGAGATGGAGAAGAAGGAGGAGGGAGGAGGAAGAGGAGGAGGGAGGAAGGAGGAGGAGGAGAGAGTACAAGGGTAGAGAGTGCAAGGGTAAGGGCATGCTAGAACATGATAGTATAAGAGAGCATGGATGCAATGGAGATCAATTGCATGAACACAATAGTGATCTTGAACTCTGAACCCCAAAGAGTGGGAGCTTCATTCCATTGAGAGATATTTATACATGTTGGTGTCTACACAATCCATAGGTACCTCCATGGTGGGACATCTTTTATAGGAGACCTTTTGGATAGGAGTCCCTCCACAATTGGGGGGACCTTTTGGGTCTCTACACAAAGTGTGCAGACCTTTTGGGTCTCTATACAAAGTGGAGGGACCTCCAAAAGTGTAGGCTTTGTATTTCTCTCTCTAGATTCAATATTTCTCTCTCTAGATCTAGATTTTGCAAGTATGATTGGATCTTTTCTACAGAGGATTTTGGCTATCCTCATCCTTTAAGATTTATCATACCATCTTTTAGAATCAATATATTACAAGCGGAGCTTTGCCACTATTCTACACACACAATGCTCTCATAGTTGTTGTCCTAGACTGCACTTTTGGCCCTTGTTGCCATAGGGTTAATAGTAGCCCAATATCAAGGTAAATTAAGCCTTGGACCTTGATGGATAAGACCTCAAGTTCCCAATATCCTTTCAAGGGGATGAGGTTTGTTGGAGTGGCTAGGTGGGGCATCCTTAGTACATAGATCCATCATTGATGCCACATTATGTTATTCTAGTAGCTCCTCTTATGGCTAAGAATTGGAAATAGTTTTGTGATTGTCACAGTCAATAATGGATGCACATATTTGCATCCATGTCTAAGCTCAATGTGAGAGTGCTCTCTTTTTAACCCCCACAACCTCCCACTTAAAGGACAATGTGCCTTTAAGGGAGAACAACCAGTGAGCATACTATCCAATGCCCATCAATACATGACAATACTCAAACCATTGACTAGGTAGACTCTTCGTCAGCATATCTGCAGGGTTATCATCTGTATGAACCTTGACAAGCTCTATGCGCTTGTCCTCAAGTACCTCCCTGATGAAATGGTACCTAACCTCAATGTGTTTGGTCTTTGCATGAAAGATCGGATTCCGTGCTAGCTGAATAGCACTCATGGAATCACTATGCAATGTCGGTACACCTGTATGAATCCCCAAATCTCCCACTAGCCGATCAAGCCATATAGCCTCCTTGCAACCCTCTGTGGTTGCAACATACTCAGCCTCTGTGGTAGACAAAGCAATGCACTTCTATGCACGAGACATCCACGACACTGCACCACCTGCAAAGGTGAACACATAACCAAAAGTGGATCTCCTACTATCCACATGCCTTGCATAGTCTAAATCTGTGTACCCAAGTACACGCATGTCTCCTCTACCAAAGCAGATGCACATCTCCTTCGTACCCTTCATGTACCTCATGATGCACTTAACTACCTCCCAATGCCTCTTTCCTGGATAAGCCATATACCGGCTAACAACTCCCATTGCAAATGCAATGTCTGGTCTAGTAGCTATCATAGCATACATAAGACTCCCAATTGCTGATGCATAAGGAACCTTGGCCATCATGGCCCTTTCCTCATTTGATTTGGGACTATCTGTATGACTTATTTTCACATATGGAGGCAATGGAGTACTCACTGCCTTCCCCCCCTCCATATTGAAACGCTGCAATACTTTTGTAACATACTCTTTTTGTGAAAGCCAAAGGAGTTTCCTACTCCGACCATGCGTGATGCGCATACCAAGAATATGACGTGCAAGTCCCAAATCCTTCATATCAAAGGCCTCATGCAACTTGGCCATTAATGCATCTAGCTCATAAGTATTCTTGCTAGCTAATAGCATATCATCCACATATAGTGCCAGGATTATCAAGCTACTATCCTTAGCCCTTTTAGTGTAGAGGCAGTGATCAATTTCACTCCTTATAAAACCCTGGGACCGAATGAAAGCATCAAACTTACTTAAGACCATAGAGACTCTTCTTCAGCTTGCAAACTAAATGCTCTTTGCCCTTTTCTTCAAAGCCTTCCGGCTGCACCATGTAAATTTCCTCATGCAAATCCCCATGCAAGAAAGCTGTCTTGACATCCATCTGCATAAGCTCCATATCCTCTGATGCCACTAGTCCAAGCATGCATCTAAGTGTGGTCATCTTCACAACCGGACAGAATATCTCATCAAAGTCCACACCCTTCTCTTGCTTGAACCCTTTAGCGACCAAACGGGCCTTGTACCTAGGCACATCATCACCTGTGATCTTCATTTTGTAGACCCATTTACATGGCAACACTTTCTTTCCACGTGGCAAAGAGACCAAGTCCCAAGTCTTATTCTTCATAAGTGAACTCATCTCTGATTGCATAGCATATTCCCACTTGCGTTGATCCTCGCGCATCATAGCCTCTCTGTAGCAAGAAGGCTCCCCGCAATCAGTAAGCATCACATAGTCTACCTTGGAACAAACCTATCAGGTGGTCTAGACACTCTAGATGATCTTCTCAAGGGCATTTCAGCTTGCTGTCCCACCTGCATATCAGCCACATTTGGCTCATCATTTCCACCAATAGATGATCCATCATCTACCCTTGATTGTATACCTGTGGGAGTACTTGGTGGTACCATTTCTTGCACATTTGGTGCATGGACAGCTTGTTGTCTATCAACATATGCAGGTGGATTCACATCCTGAAAAGTGATTCTCCTCATTTCCACATCCCTCATAGGTGCCTTATGCATCTTCTTCTCATTGAAGACTACATCATGGCTACGTATGATCTTCTTTGCTTCTGGATCCTAGAGACGATAGCCCATCTCTCCACTTTCACCATAACCCAGAAAGATGCATTTCCTAGACTTAGGATCTAGATTCTTTCGAAGCTCTTTTGGCACATGTGCATATGCCTCTTGCCACTCCATGCCTCTTCAAGAATACCACCATCCAAACTCTTACTAGGTGATCTATTGATCACATGCACTGCAGTCTTCAGTGCCTTAGCCCAAAAACCACCAGAAAGACTTGCATTGGAAAGCATGCATTGCAACCTTTCTTGAATGGTACGGTTCATCTTTTCTGCAATTGGATTTTGCTCTAGAGTATGCGGGGATGTGAGCTCCCTCTTAATCCCACATGTATCATAGAAATGTTGAAAGTCATGAGAGAGATACTCTCCACCATTGTCAGTCCGGCATTTAAGCATTCTACCTGACTGATTCTTAACCAAGGCCAGCCATTTCTGAAATACCTGGAACACATCACTCTTTCGAGCTATAGCATAAGCCCACACTTTCCTAGTTGCATCATCAATGAATGTCACATAGTATTCAGCCCCGCCTAATGACCGTGTAGGCATGGGACCACATACGTCTGAATGCACCAAATCAAGCTTTTCAAACTCTTTCTTTCCCCTTCTTTTATGGGCTGATTTAGTCTGCTTCCCATAGAGACAGTGCTCACAAAATTCAAAATCGGAGAAACTCAAATGCGGTACATAACCCAAACGGCATAAGAGTTTCATTCCATTCTGGCTCATGTGCCCCAACCTACAATGCCACAAAGAAGTGCTTGGCTGCTCGCTTATTGCAACAACATGATCAAATACCCCTGATCCATGTAAGGGATACAAAGTCCCACACTTGGCACCCCCGGCCAAAAGCATAGAGCCCTTCTGAATTTTCCAACTCTGAAAGCCAAAAGTGGTGTGAAAACCAGCATCATCTAGATGACCCATTGAAATAAGACTCTTGGTCAACTTAGGCACATGTCTCACATGTTTCAAAATAAATGCAGACCCATTCGCAAAAGAAAACTTTATGTCACCTACTCCCACTATGTCACATGCATAGTCATTTCCAAGATGCACACAACCTGTCTTTCCACTGTCATAAGTGGAGAACCATTCCCTATGGGGAGTAACATGGAATGAAGCACCAGAATCCAAAATCCAATCCTGGGAATATGCATCATTTGAAGTGGTAAGCAACTCTGCAGATAAACTAGACATGAAGAGAACATCATTGTCACTATCATGTGTGACTGCATTGATCTCCTCGATCTTCACTTTTCCTTTGTCCTCCCTTGGACTCTCTTCCTTTTGATTTGCACCCCAATTTGCATTCTTTTTCTTATCCTTTTGCTCTCTTTTCAGCTTGTAGCAATCCTTTTTTATATGGCCCTTCTTGCCACAGTGATAACACTCAATGTTCCATGCCCTAGATTTGCTACGAGACTTCCCTCTTTCTTAGGACTTCTCCCTGAACTGTGATTTGCCCCTTTGCACATTTAAGGCTGCATCCTGCTTGTTGCCATCCATAGACCTCCGTCTAATCTCCTCGGCCAACAAGCTACCCACAACATATCAAATTTCAGTACTCCACCAGGTGCAGAGTTACTGACAACTGTACGGAAGGTATCCCATGAGGATGGCAATGAACATAAGAGAAATATTGCCTTAGTCTCTGCATCAAAATTCATCTTCTGAGCCTGAAGCTAGCTGAAAATAATATTGGATTCATTCAAGTGAGAAGCAATGGAGACCCCTTCCTTCATTTGTAGCTCAAACAACCTCTTCATGAGGTAAACTTTATTAGGGGCAGTTTCCTTTTCATAAGTGGCACACAGTTTCTTCCACAAATCTTCCATAGTCTGCTCATTTACTACTGTGAAATAAACTGACTTTGCAAGATGATGTCTAATAGTAGATTTTGCTAATGCATCCAACTCATTCCAATCATCCTCAGACATATTTGCAGGCTTAGCTTCAATCCCTGCCAAGGGTTTAATCTGCTTCTTTTGAATAAGCACATCCCTTATTTGTTCTTTCGACAAAGAAAAGTTTGTCCCATCAAACTTTTTAATGCTAAAAAACTCCTTTTTAGACATGGAAGAGGATGCCATGATGCAAATGAAGCAAAAATCTCAAATGCTAGTGCCTACAAGAGAGAATCACAACAAATACCAAGTGCACCCAAATGTGTATGCCACAATAGACTGAAATATCACCAAAACTCAAAGCTCACAACATCAAAAGATGCAGCTAACTCATGTGCATGTACTATGCATCCATATGGGCAAATCTGGCCCAAAAGAAAATGCCAACTGCAATGGCAATCCAAAATGCCAATAAGTGCCAAATGGCTCAAGCATAAACACCGTCCACTGGCATATGCATCAATAATATCTCATCCAAGAGAGCATAGCACTATCAGTGCATCACCTGCAATGTGTCAAAGCTGTCCCTTAGCATAAAATAGCATCCATGTGCAAAGCGTCCATAAAAATAGCATCCCACAAGGCAATTTGGGCTATCAACGCATCCAATAAGGACCGCAATGCATCCAAATGGCCTATAAATCATCCACTGCAACCCAATGCACACCACAAATGAGCGCACACTGCTCAAACTGCAACCAGAGTGATCTGCATAAGGTATGCTCAAGAAATCATAGTCCCATGGTAATGACCGCCACTAAAAATAGAGCCTAAGATGCCTCAAAACATGGGCGCCATTGCATAATCGAACTCAGCAAGAAAATTTGCAAATATCTCTCTTCTGCGGGAACTCCAAAATCCCAACCGATGAGTGAGAAATGGGAGTCAACATTTATCCACTGCCATATGGCATAAATCTAAGGTTTCAAAACCTTATAATGAAAAATGCATAACAGAGAGACGAAATTGGATACACAGAGATCTATAGCTCTGAAAATCCTCCACCGAATCGTGTAAGAACTGACAGGTAGGGGTCTTTGGGCATCTAGAACGCAGTGAGACAGACGGTTTTGGAAATCGTGGTCTCAATCACTAGGTCCAACACACAGATTGAAAAACGTTTTTGGAAACAGAGCTGTTTGTAAACTCCACCGGAGTGCAAATGATGAGCAACATAGAAGTTTTAGGACCTCTTGAGTCCACCGGAACTGACAGATCTGCAAATGGTTGCTCCAAACTTGAGTTCCAACACCCGGGCAAAAAAACGCAGAAACTAACACAGTGAGTCAGAAGTCCAATGAAATGATCCTAGATTCAAGAATGAAGGTGTTTCCAAGCTCTTGAAGTGAAGTGGACACCAAAAGCAAGCAATAGTTGCCTCTACAAGTCAATACGGAGTCTCTGTCATCGAACGGAACAGGGAAAAGCTCAAAAAACGACTTTTTCTTTGAAAACATTTAACAGGCTCTCAAAACCACTTCGCAAAACCAAAGTGACTTTTCCAAAGGTTCCTCCAAGGTCTCTACACACTCGGATGTAAGTAAAGTCACCCACAAAGCTTCCCACAGAGCTTCTCCTTCCTCCCACAGAGCTATTGAGCTTCTAAGCATTCACGCACGCTCAGCTAGATCACCTGGGCTCTGATATCAGCTCTCAACAGAAGTAAGAATAGAAGAGGGAGAGAGAGAAATAGAGAGCCACACAAGTTTTGGTGGGTGCAGAACACCCTAATCTTCTTTTTCATTCATTTATATGTGTGTTTGAGTATTGTACATAACCGGGGTAAAGGCACAATGACCTTTAACCCCCACACAAGGTAAGTAAATAAAATATAAATGCTTGCATGCCACAAAAATTCCATTTGACATGTGATGCATGATGTCCTTACATGTGCAAGTAGTATAGTGGTTTATCACAATTGTGCATGTAGCATCCAAAGGATTGCTACCATAGCTCTCCAAAATAAAAAAACAAGTGATTTGTAACCACTTTATCCTCCTGCACTACCGTAGCATTTAGAATTATTTCCCTTTGAGTTCAATTCTTTGCTAACATAGACACAAAGCTTCTACTTGTATTTTCTCGATCTATCTTGATGAAAATCCCATGAAGATCTCCTCTATCTCCATGTACGGTGTGTGTGAGATCTCCCTATGAAATGGCATCCAAGAAATAACCCCCCTTCATTTAGCAAGTCCTACTCTTTTTGGCTAAGATTTGTCCTAAGAAAAACAAGATTCCCATGATACCTCCTCCATCTCCATATGGGGCATGTGTGACATCTCTTTATGGATTCATTACATACAATAAATACCCCCCTTCATCACTAATTCTAATTCTTTTGTGCAAAGGTTATTTAGTCCTAAGATTATTATTTTTGGAAAAAAATATTTTGGCTATGATTTTTCCCTAAGATTATTCTTTTTGGCTAGGATTATTTTGTCCTAAGATTATTCTTTTTGGCTAGGAGTATTTTGTCCTAAGATTATTCCTTTTGGTTAGATTAAATTGGGTAAAATTTGTCCTAAGAAAAACAAGTCAATGTCCTTCAACATGTAGTGGGGGCTCTACTATCTACGGGTTGCACATCCATGTGTCATCCAAATAGAAGTACTTCATTGCTACCTGCCTTGGATTGTGCTTTATTTCACCAATGATACTTGGATAAACAATAATCTATAGCTCAGTACCTTTTTCTACGATCTTCCCATAATTTTTGCATCCATACAACATTCCCATGCACATGAATTTGCTTATGCACCATACTACCCAAATAGGTTTATGCACCTCAGTTTCCACCACCAAAGAACCAAAAATTTGCAAATGTGGACTAATAATTGTTTGTCTTTGAGGAATATCCCCCTCATTGCTATTCTATCTTGGGAAATGCAATATACTCAATATCTATTCAATGCGACACATTTGGATTTTTGTAAACCACTTTGCAATTGGGTGTCTCCTTTATTTATTCATGTCATTACTAGACATAGGATGCTTTGCACTTACTCCGTATATGATTTAATTCAAGTTTTCCATGACAAGAGTGAAAAATTAGAAGGTTACACTCATTAAGTTCTTTTAGTTTCAAAAGATAGGCCTATAGCAAATGGAAATGAAAAGATCAATAATTTTATGAAACATTGTGCAGGACTCAACCTTCAAGTTTTGAGTCTTTTCTTTGTGGACACAATGAAGACTTACACCAAGACTTCCACTAAATCTAAGATATCTCTTGTCATATGCATACATACAAGCATCCAAAGTGAAATTACTTGAGAAGGATAAACCTTCATGCCAAAATCACACACAATTGCGCTCTTTTAGTGTTTCAGCTATGTTTGAGATATTACGGATTTATTTAATGCAACGAGAGACTTCCTTCCATTATTGACAAACCATGTTAGTGTGACTTGCCTGTGCCAAGAAGCATTAGTTTGAGAAACAAACTTTCTTGAACAAATCCCAAGGAATTACTCTAAGAGGCAAAATGCACGTCTTATAACTGTTTTGTGAAGCTTTGTACTTGATGAAATTTTCAATAGATTAGGGAATTGATGCTGTTTTTAAGGAACTACTGTAAGAGGCAGAATGCACGTCTTATATTTATTTTGTGAAGCTCTGAACTTGATGAATCTTTCAATAGATTGGAGATTTAATGCTATTTCTATTTTTGAAAACAAATATCAGAGAATTTTCTAGATGGAATGGAGCCTTTGTCCAATTTGTGGCCCCCTGTATGCATATACAATGACATAAAGAGACTTCTTGGAAGGCTTCCTGACCTAATAAATGGTGCATAGGGAGCAATGCCTATCAAAAGTCCAACCACTAACAAGGAGACATGTGGCACATAGAGAGCTACTAACAAGCCATAATAGACAGTTGCCAAGCTACTCAAAAGAGGCCACTAAGAGATGAAGACAGTGAAAGGATTACCTATAATATATGGGCTCTACACCCACCCATTTCCATGCATAAATGCATGAATGATTAGTGCACAAGCAAGGAGTAGATATAAAACCCAACACACCCCCTCGCAATAAATTTTTAGATATGCCCAAGATAAACATAACCAATGGGCTTTGATACCATGCCAAAAGTTTGACTGATAGTAGGGAGACACATTGCACATGAGAGCTGTGGACAACTCATTGTTGACAATTGCCAAGCCATGCAACAATGGGCCTTAGGAGAAGAATAAAATGAAATAGCCCATCATGTATTAGCTCCACATCAAATTCACCATTTGTATGTTGGATTAAACCCACCCATTGCAGTGTGTAAATAGGCACATGACTGATGCACATGTGAGAAGCAAACACATACCCAAAAATTGCAAATTTAAAATGCAGCGTCCAAGCAAGATGAAAGAGCCAACTATATTAACAATATTTCTTCATCCATCACTATTAGGGGTATTATTCTAGGGGGTAGAGGCTATAATGGGGTTTGAGCTATTGATGTCTTCACACACTACATAGAAACATTTCATAAGCATTGGCGACTATGTCCACTTGCTCCTTCTTAATAGGCCTGTGGGTAGGTGCAGTAGCTCATATAAAAAAGGGGTTTGAGACTGCCAAACATGTAGTTGATATATATAGTTATCTTAATGAAATGCTTATCTAGACTAGGAAAATTAAAAATTCCCATGGGTATATTGTCAAAGTGCTTTATAGTAAAAGTTGGTGAAAGAGGCAAAATTGCTTATTAAGTTCTAGGAAAATACTATTTCATCCTTGAGCGAGAATATTTTTGTGTCAATTTGGAATGGAAAGGCCATGTGAACTATAGTGTTAATTTTAGTTGTGTAAGAGGTTTCTCATGCACATAGTAATGAATAGCCTTATGTTGAGCTAGATGTCAAGTGAGCTAAAGATATTGAGGAAAGTACTCAACTGATGTGTGTGTGTGCGTGCACGCATGCATACAAGCATGTATATATGCATGTGCACGCACGTATAAGTGTGCATACATATATGGGGGAGCTTGCGCGCATGCATACGTTCGCACATGTGTGTGTGTGTGTGTGTGTGTGTGTCCACACACATGCACATAATTTTTCCTACATTCTTAAATATAAGTGTGGATGGAACAAATATAACTTTTTAAAATAAAAATGGGGGCTCATGGTAGTAATTTTTAAAAGAAGGATTTTATTGCTAATTCGAAGATTTAAAATAATAAGAAACTCTATGCAATAATGAATTGTGAAAATTAGGGATTTCTCAAGTGTTCAACGCTTATTTTTAATGAGTTACACTAGTTTGTCTCAATGAAAATTAAGAAATTAAGAAGACATACGAGTAAAGATTGCCATCCCACACTAATACAATGTAAAGGTTGCCTATTCTTGGCAAGAATAGGACGAGCCATTATAAATGCAATGGGTAATACCCATCATGATTGGTTAGAATAGAATCATGCATATAAGGATATAGAGTCCTAGGTTTTAGGGTCTTCTTAGAACATAGGTATACTTGGGTGTGTAGAGTGTAGTGCTATATCCAAGACTTCTTGGGCTATGTATCAGTTGGAAAACAATGGGGGCATGCTTCCCTTCCCTTCCCTCTGTCTCTAAGCATTTGTTTTGCTCCAAGGTGGATGTGTGTGTCTCTAAGCATTTGTTTTGCTCCAAGGTGGATGTCCCCCCTTACCCTAACGCTTCTTGCACCTTATGTGAAAAAGGGAATTGCCCCACAAATCTAGATAAACGAAGGGCCATGCATGGGATGAAGAGCCAAACCAGAGAAGCCACTTGAAAGTTGAATGACAAAAGATGTAGATGCTTCTTGTTTAAGTCTGAATTCACTCGTCTCTTCCTTCATGAAGGAAACACGTCTGTTTATCCACCACACTTTCCTCCCATCTCAATAGAATATGCAAATTCTCAGGAATTGTTGGGGAGGACTTGTACTCATTGCCTTCCAGGCAACAAGCTTTTTGAAAGTGTCCTCACTGTTCTTGTTTTTTTCTGAAGGAATTTTGTACCCAATTCCTCAGAGAGTTCTTCTCGATGATGATCAACATATATACAGGAGGCAGCACAGATCCCACAGACCGTTACCAATCAACCCCATCGAAACTATGTACTCCTATCGTCCCCGGGTTTTTGCGTAGCAGAGATCCACACACCGAGTGGGTGGCCGTCCATCTGCGCAGGCAATCAAGCCCTTACACTCCGATGGCTTCTCCCGGAGCGCTGGTGGAGGACTGTTCTGGTTCAGGTACTACCGAGGTTGAAATCGAGAAAACGCGGCTAGGATAACTTTTATTTCCATCTCTAATGGATAATTACAAAACCCAATAAGGGGGGTCACCCACTCCTGGCAATGTGTAATCATGTTTGACAGGTAGCTCAGGGACTGAGCTCTTACGGAAGGAGTGCTTCACGGATCCCTCCCAGTCGTCGGACAACCAAGTAAGTGTGCAACAAGTCTGCACTGAATGATTTGCACAAGTTATCTGCAGATTGGCTAGTCTGACGACTTGCTTGTGAATCTGAACAACAGACAAACCCAGGATTTCTAGATTTCAAACGTAAGATTACCAAGGAGTCACTATGGATAGACGGGGTTAAAGACATCCTCGAGAAAAAGTCCAAGGCATCCACTGGTCAGGCCCAAGACCATGGTTTGTTTGTGGACTGTGGCCACGTCGGGTTCAAGTCTAGACTGAAGATGAATGCATCTAATAAAGCTCAAGAACTGCGTCAAAGGAGTGGCTGGGAAAAGCTGAGCTTAGAGGAGGCACTCACGTCTATGGAACGGATGCCCCAGCGGCCTTCCGTTCAGAACCTTGCATGCACCTTGCAGAAGTGCATATTAAAGAAAAATGTAGCGTACACTAAGCGCTTGTATGCCTACATGTGCAAAAGTGGGATTGCCGATGATATATTTGTTGGGAACTCTCTCATCGCAATGCTGGTCCAAGTTGGAAGCATGTGCGATGCTCAGCAGGTTTTTAACACGTTGCTTAATCGGAACGTGTCTTCTTGGACCTCTCTCATCAGGGGTTATATTGAATGCGGGGATTCAAAACATGCCCTCAATCTCTACCAGAAAATGCAAGAGGATTCTGTACAGCCTAGCAAATATACCGTCCTGGCTGTACTTAAGGCTTGTGCTAGGCTCAAAGATGCAGAAAGAGGCCGAGAAATACATGCAGAAATAGCCAGACAGGGGCTAGAAAAAAATATTTTTATTGGCAGCACCTTGGTGGATATGTATGCCAAATGTAACGCTCTTGCAGAAGCACAGGAAGTGTTTGTAAAGCTGCCAATTCGAAATGAGGTCTCGTGGAATGCACTTATGGCAGGATATGCTGAGCAGGGACTTGGTGAGGAAGTGCTGAACTGTCTTGAACACATGAAACTAGAGGGTCTCTCTCCAGATGGTGTCACATTTGTTTGCAGCTTGAAAGCTTGTGGAAGCATAAGAGCCATAGACAAGGGCAGAGAAATACATGCCGAGATAGCCAGAAAGGGGCTAAGAAGAGATCTTTATGTTGGCAGCACGTTGGTGGGTATGTATGCCAAATGTGGCTCAATTGCAGAAGCACAGGAAGCATTTGCCAAGCTGCCAGTTCGAAATGAGGTCTCGTGGAATGCACTTATGGCAGGATATGCTGAGCAGGGGCTTGGTGAGGAAGCACTGAACTGTCTCGAACAGATGCAACTGGAGGGTCTCTCTCCTACTGCTGTAACATTTGTTTGCAGCTTGAAAGCTTGTGGCAGCATAGGAGCCATAGGTAAGGGCCGAGAAATACATGCTGAGATTTCTAGAAAGGGGCTGGAAAGAGATCTTCTTGTTGGTAGCACCTTGGTGGATATGTATGCCAAATGTGGCTCGCTTGCAGAAGCACGGGAAGCGTTTGACAGGCTGCCAGGTCGAAATGAGGTCTCATGGAATGTACTAATTGCAGGATATGCGACACTTGGGCTTGGTGAGGAAGCGCTGAGCTGTCTCAAAGAGATGCAGTTGGAGGGTCTCTCTCCAAATGCTGTCACATTTGTTTGTAGCTTGAAAGCTTGTGGCAGCATAGGAGCCATAGATGAGGGCCAAGATATACATGCTGAGATAGGCAGAAAGGGGTTGGAAAGACATCTTGTAGTTGGCAACACCTTGGTGGATATGTATGCCAAATGTGGATTGCTTGCAGAAGCACAGGAAGTGTTTGACAAGCTGCCAGTTCAAGACGTAGTCTCGTGGACTGCACTAATTGCAGGATATGCTGAGCAGGGGCTTGCTGAGGAAGCGCTGAACTGTCTCAAACAGATGCAAAAGGAGGGTCTCTCTCCAAATGCTGTAACAGTTATTTGCAGCTTGAAAGCTTGTGGCAGCATGGGAGCTATAGACATGGGCCGAGAAATACATACCAAGATAGCCAGAAAGGGGCTGGAAAGAGATCTTGTTGTTGGCAACACCTTGGTAGATATGTATGCCCAAGGTGGCTCCCTTGCAGAAGCAAGGGAAGTGTTTGACAAGCTACCGGTTCGAAATGAGGTCTCTTGGACTGCACTCATGGCAGGATATGCCCAGCAAGGAGAAACGGAAATTGTTTTCCACATGATTGAGAGAATGAGAGGAGAAGCGGTGAAGGCAGATGGGGTTACATTTTCTATTGTTCTTACTGTATGCAGTCATACGGGTCTAGTGGATAAGGGCCAGAAATACTTTGGGTCCATGAACAGAGACTATGGCGTCGCTCCAACTATGGAGCACTATGTTGGTATGGTTGATCTGCTTGGTCGTGCAGGCCAATTAGATGAGGCGGTAGCTATGGTGAAGAGGATGCCTTTCCATCCAAATCTTGTGGTGTGGCATACAGTGTTGGGTGCTTGTCAAAAGTGGGGTAATGTGGAGCTTGGACGACTTGCCTTTGAACATGCAGTGCAATTGGATAAAAAGGCTCCTGCATCTTATGTCTTGATGTCCAACATCTATGCAGATGCTCACATGCAGGAGGAAGAGAAGAAGGTCGAGGTAATGAGAATGAAAAAATAAGCATGAAAGAAGCCAGTGATGGAGTTAGTGGACTGGCAATAGCAACACTCTGCATTTGTTTTTTGCAGGGATACAAGCCATTCCCAAAGCAAAGATATATATGCAGGGCTAGAAGATCTCTCGCTTAAAACGAGGGATGATAGGATGCCCCACATTTGCATTGGGTCTCACAAGACATCCCCTGGTGCCAAGAAAGATGGATTATGTGGGCACAGTGAGAAGCTGGCTATTGCATCTGACCTGACCAATGCTCCTAAGGCGACATCATACGCGTTGTCAAGAACCTCTGGGTTTGTATGGACTGTCATGCACTGATGGGAAAGCTCGACCAGTGATCTATTCTTGTCAAAAGCTGCAAACCATGTTGAAGGTTTGAAAGTGTGCTGGTCTGCTTCTGCTTTCTACTTCTACAGTAGCTAGTGTCCCTCTTTGTCATGGGCATCTACAGCCCATGGCATGATCAAGCTGCATCTGGCAGCCACAGGACCTTCAGGGCATTCACATGAGCAGCCAAGGCTGCCTACAGGAAGGCACCCAGCCAGCTATGCAGCCATGCAGGCTGCCATTTGGCCCAATTAGCACAGGCATACTTGCGACAGTAGATACATCAGCCATGACAGTCAGCGGCTGCACAACGCCCTGAGCAGGCGCATCAGGCAGTAGAACAGAGGCTGAGCAGACAGTAACCATGTGGGCCATGCGATGGACCTTCGTGGCCCAGCAAGCAGTCGGGCCAGATGAGGCCCCAAAACCACCTCCTGCAGATTTATTTCTACTCGATGAGGAGTTATAATGAACCCTAGACATTCCAACTTGATCATACACAGTATGATCTTCTTCTTGTTGGCAAACGAACTAGCTTGTCTCAAATTATTGACACTTTTGTTAAGTGTGACCATACACAGCATGATCTTCTTCTTGTTAGCAAATGAGCTAGCTTTTGTCTCAAATTATTGACACTTCTGTTAAGTGTTCTTTATGTCAATAAAGTGTACTATGAAATTCCCTATATATGCCATATGGGTGTAGTAAATCTTTCATCAACGTTGCTGGAGTATTGGCAAGGCCAAATGGCATTACGAAAACCTCATAATGGCCAAACCTGCTTCTAAAGCATTTTTGTAGATGTCTTCAGCTCGAATTCTGATCTGATGGTAGCCACATTTAAGATTGATCTTACTAAAGATCACGGTTCCATGTAATGGATCTAGTAATAGATTTTATCGTCGGATACCTCTATTTAATGGTGATATTATTCAGAACACGATAGTTGATACGCAATGAAAAAGTATCATCTTTCCTCTTTAATATCATTGGTGAACGAATTGGATTAATACATGCACACCATAGGAATAAACACTTACATGTCCAGTCTTTTCAATCTTCATACTTTAAAGGAACCTAAGGTAGATCCTTTTCACCTTGTAATAGATATGGCACATGATTAAGTATAATTTATATATGTGTTTCTGCCAATTGATGATTGGATTCTTCTATACCATATTTAAAGGCATGTTTGTGTGAGCTAACCTATCTAGTTTTGCACATAGTCCTGGATACGAAGTTCCAAATGTGATTCTCTTATCCCAACTCCTATTGGACTTTTATCTTATAGTCATAACTAGATGGACAAGTTTTCAATTTCAGCCTTTTCAGTAACATGGAATTAATAACATTGTGTGTTAATCCAGAGTCAAACGTCTTATGCTATGATCTACTATGTGCTCTTTTATGTTTATTTATGAATATCCCATTGTTGTGGGTTTTCAAAGGATCTTATCAGGGACATCTTCTATTTTCTTCGTAATAGACACACATAAAAAAAAGAATCGGCGGACCTATGAGAAGAGCTCACCAACTAATTTACAAGATCCTTAGTCTTAGGACTCTCCTATATCTCTACATTGCATTCTTCAATCAACACCTTTGCCATGCACTATTCTTTATTTATTGTGACAAACTTTCCATTGATGTTACAAATGGCGATGTCCTCATCCAATTTTTGAAGTCGTAACTTTGATAATATCCAAGTTTTTATTCTTCGTTGACTTGCATATTTATCAATATTTTCTTGCATATGGATACTAAACTCCGAGTCAATCAATCCTTTACCCTTATCATCCCTAAACCTATCTTAGCAATGCACACATAATTTACCTTCATCCTTTACAGAGATGTTTTTATTGAAGTTATGCTGATATATTAATGTAAAATCTTAGCGAAAGTTTTCAAGTTAAGTTTCACAATATTAGTAGAATGTAGTAAGTTATTATATATTTTCTTTTGAATTTTGAAGAACAAAATGTAAATTCTAGCAAAACTTTAAATTTTTGTGCATAAAAGTTTCAAATCCCGTCGAATATTTCAAACATTAATTTTAGTTAGGGCATACAAACTTTCGATGCGGCTTCCCCTTTACTTTTATCTCCTACTCAAGATCTCTTTCCATGTTTGCAAGTGTTTGGTTCTTTCTTTCTCTTTTTAAAAAAATAACAAAATGCCACTATATAAAACCATGCTTCCCAAAGAGATGGCAAGAAATCCCATGTGCCACCCCTCCACCTAAGCGGTCCCATGCGAGACGTCATGGCGGTATAGAAAGGGATGAAGAGCTTATCTCTGGGCAACCGTGGCTTATACTTGGACTTCTTCTCGAGCATGAAGAAGAACAAGAGGTAAAGTAAAAGCTAATGACGAAGCAGGAAAGGAAGCTGATGACGAAGCAGGAAGGTGAGTGATGACAAGGAAAGAAAGGAAGCAGGAAGGGAAGGGGAGCTGGTGACGAGGTAGGGGAGCTGTTGTCGAGGTGTTGGCAAGCCCGCTGAGAGATAACGAGATAGTGGGGCAGGTGGTGACAAGAGGGGGAGCTGATGGCGATGAGAAGGGGAGATGATGGAGAAGCACGGAGGCTAGAAAGGAAGCAGGAAAGGAAGGGGGAGCTGAAGGCGATGAGAAGGGGAGCTGATGGAGAAGCACGGAGGCTAGAAAGGAAGCAGGAAAGGGAGGGGGAGCTGAAGGCGATGAGAAGGGGAGCTGATGGAGAAGCACGGAGGCTAGAAAGGAAGCAGGAAAGGAAGGGGCGCTGATGACGAGGCAAGAAGGAAGTTGGCCAGGTGATAACGAGAAGGGGAGTCGATGACGAGGTCCAGAGAGGAAGCTGGCGAGGTGATAGTGAGGAGGGGAGCTGATGACGAGGTCTGCTGAGAAGGGAATAGCAACCAGAGTATCTGCAAGGTGATGGAGTCGAGGAGAACGCAAGAGGAGAGAGATGGAGCTGGAAAAGATAGGACACAATGGAGAGGTGGCACAAAGTATAAGGAGAGAGATGGCGTAGTGGGTTGGAGTTGGCCCAAGGTGGCGCAGAGTGGAGATGGCGGAGGATGTGGAGGTGGGCAGGGAGTAGGAAGCTGGCAAGAGAGAGGGAGTGGGGCATGGCCCAGCCCAGCAGTGGGGGGTGGCCTAGCCCAGCAGAGTAGGGGAGATGGCGCAGGGTGTGGAGGTGGGCAGGGAGCAAGAAGCTGGCACAATTCACTAGAAGAGGGGCTGCCAGGAGGTGGAGATGCGATCCAAGGTAAGATGGTGAAGCTGCGTGCAAAAGGAGGGGCTACTGGGATGGGGTTGCGATCCAAGGCCAAGGGCTGCCAAGAGTATGTGCTGCAACTTTCGTTGCAGATCTCGTTGATGGAGGAAGCTGCCAGGAAATTCGTTGATGGAGGGAGGGCTGCTATCGCTGGTGGAGGGGCTGTAGGAGAAATCATTGAGGGAGGGAGAGGGGCTGCGATCTTGATGGAAGGGGCTGCAGGCTGCAGGAGAATTCGCTATGGAGGGAGAGCTGCAGGAGAAGGCGCTGGAGGGGAGGCTGCAGGAGAATCTGAGGGAGGGAGAGGGGGCTGCGATCTTGATGGAAGGGGCTGCAGGCTGCACGAGAATTCGCTATGGAAGGAGAGCTACAGGGGAAAGCGCTGGAGGGGAGGCTACAGGAGAATCTGAGGGAGGGAGAGGGGGCTGCGATCTTGATGGAAGGGGCTGCAGGATGCAGGAGAATTCGCTATGGAAGGAGAGCTGCAGGGGAAAGCGCTGGAGGGGAGGCTGTAGGAGAATCTGAGGGAGGGAGAGGGGGCTGCGATCTTGATGGAAGGGGCTGCAGGCTACAGGAGAATTCGCTATGGAAGGAGAGCTGCAGGGGAAAGCGCTGGAGGGGAGGCCACAGGAGAATCTGAGGGAGGGAGAGGGGGCTGCGATCTTGATGGAAGGGGCTGCAGGCTGTAGGAGAATTCGCTATGGAAGGAGAGCTGCAGGGGAAAGCGCTGGAGGGGAGGCTGCGTATGGTTTCGTTGTTGGGGGGGGGGACAGCCACAAATACACAACCAAGAGATCCAAATTTAGAAAAGTAAGCCAAAAATAGCATGAGTGGGCTGCAAGATGCAGTGGATGAGGTGGATGAGCTGATCCCAAGGATCCACGCTGAGTTTAGCCAGATGTTAAATATAGCACTGGTCAGAATTGCGAGGTGAGATAAAGGACCGACGCTGAATTTGGTGGCTAAATATAGCCTTGGTGGGAGGTGGTAGGTGAGAGAAAAAGCAGTGTGGGCAAGAGGAAATATTTGAATGAACACGGTGGGAAAATCGGAATTTGAATTTTACTCTCTCTTGTATAGGCCATTGGATGAGTGTGTCATAGAGGTGAATGAGGCTGAATGAGGCTGAAGGAGGGATGAACCAAGGGTGAACCAAGGATGAACAAGGGGTGACATTAGTGTGCCCATAGGTGATTGAGGGTGAAAGCGGCAAGAAGTGACCTAGGGTGCACAGGGGAGGAACAAGGGGTGACATAGGGAGGAGCATAGGTGACAGAGAGTGAGCTTGAGGGGTGACATAGGAATGAACAAGGGTGAACTAGGAGTGCACAGGGGTGACCTAGGAGTGAACATAGGTGACCTAGGAGTGAACATGGGTGACAGAGAGGTGAACATGGGGAGTTGACATAGGAGTGAACAAGGGTGACCTAGGAGTGAACAGGGGTGACCTGGAGGTGAACATGGGTGACAGAGAAGTGAACATGGGGAATTGACATAGGAGTGAACAGGGGTGACCTAGGAGTGAACAGGGGTGACCTAGGAGTGCACATGGGTGACAGAGAGGTGAATATGGGGAGTTGAAATAGGAGTGAACAGGGGTGATCTAGGAGTGAACAAGGGTGACCTGGAGGTGAACAGGGGTGACCTGGAGGTGAACAGAGGTGACAGAGAGGTGAACATGGGGGTTGACATAGGAGTGAACAGGGGTGACCTAGGAGTGAACAAGGGTGACCTGGAGGTGAACATGGGTGACAGAGAGGTGAACATGGGGAGTTGACATAGGAGTGAACAGGGGTGACCTGGAGGTGAACATGGGTGACAGAGAGGTGAACATGGGTGACAGAGAGGTGAACATGGGGAGTTGACATAGGAGTGAACAGGGGTGACCTAGGAGTGAACATGGGTGACAGAGAGGTGAACATGGGGATTTGACATATAAGTGAACAGGGGTGACCTAGGAGTGAACAGGGGTGACCTGGAGGTGAACATGGGTGACAAAGAAGTGAACATGGGGAATTGACATAGGAGTGAACAGGGGTGACCTGGAGGTAAATATGGGTGACAAAGAAGTGAACATGGGGAATTGACATAGGAGTGAATAGGGGTGACCTAGGAGTGAACAGGGGTGACCTGGAGGTGAAGAGGGGTGACCTGGAGGTGAACAGAGGTGACAGAGAGGCGAACATGGGGGTTGACATAGGAGTGAACAGGGGTGACCTAGGAGTGAACAAGGGTGACCTGGAGGTGAACATGGGTGACAGAGAAGTGAACATGGGGAATTGACATAGGAGTGAACAGGGGTGACCTAGGAGTGAACAGGGGTGACCTAGGAGTGAACATGGGTGACAGAGAGGTGAACATGGGGAGCTGAAATAGGAGTGAATACGGGTGACCTAGGAGTGAACAGGGGTGACCTGGAGGTGAACAGGGGTGACCTGGAGGTGAACAGAGGTGACAGAGAGGTGAACAAGGGGTTTGACATAGGAGTGAACAGGGGTGACCTAGGAGTGAACAAGGGTGACCTGGAGGTGAACATGGGTGACAGAGAGGTGAACATGGGGAGTTGACATAGGAGTGAACAGGGGTGACCTGGAGGTGAACATGGGTGACACAGAGGTGAACATGGGTGACAGAGAGGTGAACATGGGGAGTTGACATAGGAGTGAACAGGGGTGACCTAGGAGTGAACAGGGGTGACCTAGGAGTGAACATGGGTGACAAAGAGGTGAACATGGGGATTTGACATAGGAGTGAACAGGGGTGACGTGGAGGTGAACATGGGTGACAGAGAAGTGAACATGGGGAATTGACATAGGAGTGAACAGGGGTGACCTGGAGGTGAACATGGGTGATAGAGAAGTGAACATGGGGAATTGAAATAGGAGTGAACAGGGGTGACCTAGGAGTGAACAGGGGTGACCTGAGGTGAACAGGGGTGACTTGGAGGTGAACATGGGTGACAGAGAAGTTAACATGGGGAATTGACATAGGAGTGAACAGGGGTGACCTAGGAGTGAACATGGGTGACAGAGAGGTGAACATGGGGATTTGAAATAGGAGTGAACAGGGGTGACCTAGGAGTGAACAGGGGTGACCTGGAGGTGAACAGGGGTGACCTGGAGGTGAACAGAGGTGACAGAGAGGTGAACATGGGGGTTGACATAGGAGTGTACAGGGGTGACCTAGGAGTGAACAAGGGTGACCTGGAGGTGAACATGGGTGACAGAGAGGTGAACATGGGGAGTTGACATAGGAGTGAACAGGGGTGACCTGGAGGTGAACATGGGTGACAGAGAGGTGAACATGGGTGACAGAGAGCTGAACATGGGGAGTTGACATAGGAGTAAACAGGGGTGACCTAGGAGTGAACATGGGTGACAGAGAGGTGAACATGGGGATTTGACATAGGAGTGAACAGGGGTGACCTAGGAGTGAACAGGGGTGACCTGGAGGTGAACATGGGTGACAGAGAAGTGAACATGGGGAATTGACATAGGAGTGAACAGGGGTGACCTGGAGGTGAACATGGGTGACAGAGAAGTGAACATGGGGAATTGACATAGGAGTGAACAGGGGTGACCTAGGAGTGAACAGGGGTGACCTGGAGGTGAACAGGGGTGACCTGGAGGTGAATAGAGGTGACAGAGAGGTGAACATGGGGGTTGACATAGGAGTGAACAGGGGTGAACTAGGAGTGAACAAGGGTGACCTGGAGGTGAACATGGGTGACAGAGAGGTGAACATGGGGAGTTGACATAGGAGTGAACAGGGGTGACCTAGGAGTGAACATGGGTGATAGAGAGGTGAACATGGGGATTTGACATAGGAGTAAACAGGGGTGACCTAGGAGTGAACATAGGTGACCTAGGAGTGAACATGGGTGACAGAGAGGTGAACATGGGGAGTTGACATAGGAGTGAACAGGGGTGACCTAGGAGTGAACAGGGGTGACCTGGAGGTGAACATGGGTGACAGAGAAGTGAACATGGGGAATTGACATAGGAGTGAAGAGGGGTGACCTAGGAGTGAATAGGGGTGACCTAGGAGTGAACATGGGTGACCTGGAGGTGAACATGGGTGACAGAGAGGTGAACATGGGGATTTGACCTAGGAGTGAACATGGGTGACCTAGGAGTGAACATGGGTGACAGAGAGGTGAACATGGGGAGTTGACATAGGAGTGAACATGGGTGACAAAGAGGTGAACAGGGGTGACCTAGGAGTGAACATGTGTGACAGAGAGGTGAACATGGGGAGTTGACATAGGAGTGAACAGAGGTGACCTGGAGGTGAACATGGGTGATAGAGAGGTGAAGAGGTGAACATGGGGAGTTGACATAGGAGTGAACAGGGGTGACCTAGGAGTGAACAGGGGTGACCTGAGGTTCAACCTGAGTGACAGAGAGGTGAAGAGGGATTAAGGAGAAGTGTGTGTCAGAGAAGACAAGGGCTGTTTCCGTCTTGCCAGAGAAGGAAAAACTCAGTTTTTATTGGTCTCCCACCAAAGAGTGCATTGGGGTAGAGAGTAAAAGCTTGACAGGGTTAGGAAATTGTTGTTTGAATAAATAGAAATTCAACGAATAGGAATGGAAATCCTTATCCAAAGAGAGAGAGTCAATGTGGATGATACTTCTTTACCCGTGAGCCATTTACAGGTGCTGGTAACTTCTTGCCCTCCAAGGTGGCCAAATAAACCCCTCCACTGGGAATAATCCTTTTGATAAAGAAGGGCCCTGTCCAACCACTGACAAATTTGGGTTTATGCTTCAGGAACTTACTAGAATATAACAAGACCAAGCTGCCAACTTGGAATTCCCTCTTCCTGAGATTCCTGTCATGCCATGCCTTCTGCCTTCTTTGCCAGACTTCCTGAGCAAGGATTGCTTCACGACGATGTTCATCCAAGGCTTCAAGATCCCATAATCTCTTAAGTGTGCATGCCTCCAAGTTATCATCCATCTCTGCCATGACCCTAGTGGTCTTCATGTGGAACTCATAGGGCATAACTGCCTCCAAGCCGTAAACTAGCTGGAAGGGTGAATATCCAGTGCTAGCCTTGTATGCGGTTCTGTAAGCAAAAAGGACAGCTGGTAGTAGAATATCCCAATCTGCCAAGGAATGAAGGCGTAACCGAGCCACAATATGAGACATGGTCCGATTGGAGCTCTGGGCCAAACCATTGGCTCGAGGGTAGTATGAACTAGAGGTCTTGTGAACAATTTGCAGTTGGGTGATGAGGTCAGCGATGACATCATTGAGAAAGTGGGTACCTCTGTCACTCATCAATTCCACAGGACATCCAAACCTAGAAATGATTTGATCATACAAGAATGAGGCCACAACTTGAGCAGTGCAGGTCTTCGCGGCCTTAGCCTCCACCCATTTAGTGCCATAATCAGTAGCAATCAGAGCATACTTGTTCCCTCTTCGAGTTGCAGGAGAGATGGGTTCAACAAAATCCAATCCCCATCTATAGAAGGGTGGTACAGGGCTGGATGGCTGAAGGGGAAGGTACTCCCGTCGGGTAGGCTTCGGCCCCCCTCTTTGACATGAGTCACAGCGGTGCACATAAGCATAGCAGTCTTGGAATAGCTTTGGCCACCACAACCCAGAGCGCATTATCTTTCTAGCAGTGGCCTCTGGTGCCATATGACCTCCCCCCATTCCTGAGTGAGCCTCCTGAAGGATGGCTTGTGTTTCATGAGGGAGCACACACCTCCTTAAAATGTGGTCCTTCCCCAACTTGTACAGCTGACCCGCGATCAGTTTGAAAGGAGCAGCCTGAAGAATCTGCCTCCGCTTTTGTGCTGGAGTTAACCCTTTGGAGAACTCCCCTGTAGACAACAAGTGTACAATGTTTGCATACCATGGGGGAAAGCAATCCACAGCAAACAGGCAGTCATCTTTTGGTACTATGGCATCGACACAGAAGAGGCCCACATCTGGAAGGTCATCATGAACTCCTATGGCTGCTCCACCTGAAGAGATCCTTGACAAGTGGTCTGCTAGTTGATGTAATCGGCCTGCTCTCACTAGGATGTCAAAGTCAAACTCTTGAAATAGAAGAATCCACCTACTCACTCTCCCCCCAAGCGTTGGTTTGTTCAGTAAGTACTTGAGAGCTTGATAATCAGTAATGATGATAAACTTACTGCCCAAGAGATAGTGCTGATACTTTGTCATGGCATAGACCATGCCCAAGCCCTCGCGTTCAGTGGTGCTATAGTTGTTGTCTGCTTGCAAAGTACACAGGTAGGTCGAGTTTGTGCTCTTCATCTAGTTGGGCCAATATCGCCCCAATCACCAGCCCACTTGCATCTACATGCACATGAAAAATGACATCCCATTGAGGTTGCCACAAGATGGGTGCCTTTACTAGACGATCCTTGAGGTTGTCAAACGCCAGTTGTTGAGGTGCCGACCAGTTGAAGGACTGCTCCTGCTGAAGGAGTTCCGTCAACGCCACCGCTATGTCGGCATAGGATCTGATGAATCTTCTATAATAACCCACATGTCCCAAAAAAGACTTGACTTCTCTGGGTGTGCGAGGAATAGGCAAGGTCAATATCACTTCCACCTTTGCTGGGTCCGTGGTCATTCCCTTAGTTGAGATGATGTGGCCAAGGAGGACCCCTCGCAAGGCGAGGAAGAAGCATTTGTCCGAATTCAAGCACAACCTAGCTTCTCTGCACTTATCAAAAACCCACCTCAACTTACTCATGTGATCAGTCTGAATAGCAGGTTCGAGGTGAGAAGCATTCTTACCATTGAACACAGAGAAGTCATCCAAGAATACCTCAAGGAACTTTCCGATGTTCTCTTGGAAGAGTTTGGTGACAAGACGTTGAAACGTGGCCGGTGCATTGCATAGACCAAAAGGCATCATCTGGTAAGCATAAGTTCCCCATTGGGTGATGAAGGTAGTCTTTAACTTATCTTACTCTCGCACCCGAACCTGGTTATACCCACTGTATCCATCCATGAAGGAGTAGAGAGCATGACTAGCTACGGTTTCTAGCACCCTATCAGTGAAGGGGAGAGGAAACCTATCCTGACGTGTGGCGGTATTCAAACTCCTATAGTCGACACAAACTCGGAGTTTTCCAGTCTCTCTTTTGGGCACCACTACGATGCCACTAAGCCATTCGGAGTAGTCAACAGGGTAGATCAACCCTGCTTGCTCCATCTTTTGAATATCAGCATGGACAGCCTTGCCATAGTTAGGATTCATGCGATATGGTCCCCTGATCACCCGCTCTGCTTCCGGATATAGATCGATGCGATGTTCCATGAACTTAGTGGGTACTCCCTTTAAATCCTTAAATGACCAGGCAAAGACATCAACATACTCTTGAAAAAAATCAGACAATGCAGCAAGGAGATAGTCATGTTCCCAGACCCAACTGGCTACCTTAAGATGTCGTGGTTGGTCTTCTGTCCCTATGTTCAGATACCTCCAATCCTTGGCATGGTCAACCTGAGGTATGCTTCCTGATGTGGAGTTGTTCGGTTCTTCTACTCCCACTGCTGGGTGCGCAGGAGAATCATCTAGAGAAAAATTCCCCACTACTTCTTCCATCCAAGAGCTCGGATAGGATGGTTGGGTGTGTTCTGGAAATGGTTGAAATGTAGAGGCAGCAGTTGGGCCCATTCTCTTCTTTCCTTTTTGTGCTTGCTTGAGCATTCCTCTGTATGGTAGTCCAACCACCTCATATGTAGTTTCATGAATCTCCTGTGTCGTTGGGGAGTCAGCTTCTGACATATATAAGTCGAGTAGAACAAGGTCCGCGACATCTTCTTCTCCCTGTATGCTGTGGGCTTGCCTTGAAGGTCTGAAGTTCCAGACTCCAGTGTGAATGTGGACGGCTCCTTCAAATTGTCCGGCCTCTTGACCCCTCCTAGGTTGGTCAAGTTGCATAATGGATTCAATAACCCTTCCAAGAGTCATTTCCGGTACCTCCTGCCTTTGAATGTATACATGGGCACTGTACAAGTGGATGGGCACACTGCCCTTTACCCCAACAACCTCCCACTTAAAGGCAGTGTGCCTTTAAGGGAGTATAGTACACATATAATACAATCAGCCATAGGCTGAAAAACAAGATGACCACACCGTCATCCTATGCCCATCGGCACTTTACAATGTGCAAAGTGCATAGAGGATAAGCTGCTAGCAGACATTAGGTTTGCAGGATAGAAAATGACAAGCTGTAGATGCCTGTCAACCAAGATCTCATGCCAGATCTCACTGGAAGAGTGAACTCTCACCACCACGTGCTCCTGTGGTAAGTCCATAGCACCTGAACTATCACTGTGTAAAGAAAATGTCTCTGTACCACCTGAGCATAAGCACATGCCCTACAATAGACCTCTGCTGGTCTACCCAACCTGCATCACCAGCATGCTGCTCCTGGAAGCATAAGGACCTGATGTCCACAACCGCTTCCCTACTGCCAAAATCTACCATAATCATGCTACCAACTCCCACTGCAACGGAAGCAAGAACTGGAAGTGTAGCCCCAATGGCAAACATGTGAGAACCAAGTCTCAACACAGTCATGGATGCATGAAGTACTATGGCTGCCATATCAACCATAACTTGCTGCTCAACTGATCTGTGATCGTCAAACCTACTGTGTTTCAAGTATGGAGCCAATACAGGCAATGGAAAACTCAGTAACTTCCCCCTCTCCATATTGAAACAACCAAGTATCTGAGAAACCTCATCAAGACCATGCAGCTCCCACTACAAAGCATCCCTGTCCATAAGGAACCATATGGCAAGTAACCTCAGAAGGATAGCGACCTCCTGAATACTGAGACCATAACCTGTCTCACTGCACATCACATCCTGAGCTCTCATAACGGTATCAAACCTATGAAGCCAAGCTCGAGGGGATTGCTTCTGGCCATGGAGGCACTTACGAAGTAAACATATCAATGATTCCTGCCCATGCGCAATATGACCCAGGTCAATAACTGCAGAAACCACATCTGTCCTAGCATAACCAGCCAATGGATCATACCGGGCATCATTAGCCAAGGTATCCTCCTCACCATGCATAGCCTCATCCTCATCTGCAAGAGGCACTCCGCATCCTAGGAGTAAACTGTAACTGTCCATAGAAGATGCATCAACAATCTCCATAGGAGTATAAACCTGTGGAATACTAGAGACATCTGACCGTCTCTGACCAAAATCAGGAAGTAATCGTGGCTGTCCCAACTTTATAACCTGCTCACCGTGGAAAAAACCTCCCACTCCAAGGGATATGGGCTGTCCTTGAATAGAATTCGGAGGTATCAGTGCACTTACACCCTCCTGGAACACCACTCTCCTGCTATCCATAGTCCTGGGTTGTCCAAACATAGCATCCTCTCTAAAATAGACATTATGGCTGCGTATCAACTCTCTAGTTGAAGAATCCCATAACCTGTAGTCCCTACTGGACTCACTGTATCCAAGAAAGATACACCTCCTCAATCGGGAACCATGAGCATAAGCCTCGCAGCCAAACACACGTAAATGCTCATAACATGGTGCCCTGCCTTTCAAGAAGTCAAATGGCACTCTACCATTCAGAGATCTCCTGGGTGACCTGTTAAGCAAGTATGCAGCTGTCTTACATGCCTCAGCCCAATAGCATTCGGTAAGACTTGCATACCGTAGCATGCTACCAATCCTGTCCAATAGAATCCGATTTATGCCTTCTGCTAAGGCATCATGAGCAGAAAGAGAAGGAGTGGTCAACACCCTCCTGATACCAAGTGTATCACATAGATGCTGAAATCTAGAAGAGGTAAACTCTGCATCACCATCAGTCATCAAGCTCAATAGCTTCTTTCCTGACTGATTTTCAGCATTACCCAAGAAGCGCTGAAATGTATCATATACATCATGCTTCTGCCGAATCGGATATACCCATATGTACTTTGTAGCAGCATCAATAAATGTCACAAAGTAAGAGGCGCCACCCAGTGAAACAGAAGGCATAGGCCCACAAACTGCACTATGAACTAACTGCAATGGCTCAAGATACCTCTCACTGACTGTCTTCCTCACAAAGGAGGATCTTGACTGCTGACCATCATCACAATCATGACATAAAATTTGAGAGACATCCATAACAGGAATGTATCTCAATGTTGTAAGGGCTTCCATACCTGCAGTAGACATATGTCCAAGTCTGGCATACCATAAACTAGCTGATGGCTGCTTACTAATCATAAGCATCTTATCCTGGGCACCTGATACATGCAATACATAAGAGAATCCAACCCGTGATCCCCTAGCCATAACCATATTGCCTCTAGCAATCTTCCATGCATGATTACCCACAAAGAGACATGATAACCTGCCTCAACCAACTGTCCAGTACTGATCTTGCTTGTAGCAAGTCCTGGTATATGTCTAACCCTCTGTAGAACAAGAATAGAGCCACTAGGCATAACAAGGTGGATATCCCCATAACCATAGACATCCATAGAATGATCAATGCCCATCAAACTACTCTCCACAATGCATTCCTGATATGCACTGAACCATGACCTATGAGGGGTCATATGACATGAAGCACATGGATCTAACATCCAATCACCGAGAATGGGTACATCAGTGGCCAAGAAGGAGGTGTCAGACATAGACAAAAGAATGCCTTCATCACTGCTACTATCAGTGGAAACCCTGGCATCCACGCCTTGAAGCTCAACATGCTTCTTCTCCTTCTTCCTGTCATTCTTAACCTTGCTCTTCTTCTTGTATTTTCTCAGCCATTTCCAGCAATACTTTTTCATGTGGCCATACTTTCCACAATAGAAACATCTAACACAAGTCCGAGAGCTAGACTTGCTCCTGGAATTCCCCCTTGAACATGACCTGTTTCTACCAATAGATCTACCTTTGGAGTGCATATCAAGGCTGTAATTCAGCCCATCAATACATTTCAGCCCATCATGCTGTAACATAACACTATCATGGTCATACATCCGGCATATACGAGTATAGAACTCATATGCATGGCAATCTACACCCTGTACACCATCCTGTACCTGCAAGTAGACTGACTTTGAGAGTGATGACTGAATGATAGAGCATGCTTGCTCATCCATGTCATCCCAATCACTCTGTTTAATGCTATTAGGCTTGACACCTTTGCATTGAATGGGCTTATGCTGCCTCTTCTGCACTAACACATCATAAATCTGCTCTTTCCAATACTGAAAGTTTGATCCATCCAACCTCTCAATATCAAAGAGGGCACTACCAGCTGTAGATGCCATATTTGTGGCACAATAGGTCACAACCAAAGAGCAGTATAGTGCAATAGGCAACCCAAATGACCAAAAAATATAGTGTTGTCCAGACCAATTAGGTCTCCAAATAAATTGGCTGATCCAATGCTCAAAAGCACTCAGCCATAAAGAGGCATAAACAAGTATGTATGCAGCCCAGTAACCTGCCAATGCCTAGCAATCCAAGTAACAAATGCACTGAACCAAATGAGCAATGCCTGCTCAACCAATGGCAATAGGAGCCCAGCTCAACTATCTATAAACATCAGTGCAGCATCCACCAATGCAAATCCATAATGCATCGAAATGGCATTTACTGCATCACCAATGCATCACCTCAAGCGCGCAATTGTTTGGCAACAAAATCAAGCATTCACCACTTGCCAAATGTGCCAAAGTGACTTGCCAAAATGCCAATAATGCCCTTGGACTGAAGTGAGATCCCAATCACTTTCTGTAATTTACTGTGAGTTCCCAATTCACTGTTGTGCAAGAGAAATCCCTACAACAATACCTCACAGCCACTTTGGGCAAAATAACACGCTGTCCCTGTTTTTGAACAGCGATATCTTTTCACTGAAAGACCTGATGCCAAAGCTGTAAACAGCAAAGTTGTAGCTGGTAGAAAAATCTACAACTTCTCAGTTGACCTCAAGAGCCAAATCCTTCTGGATTCTCAGATATTCTCACCTGAAAAACAGCTTCCTGCATATTGGTCACAAATAGACAGCAGACTGCAACCTTTTGTGGTTTTGCAGAGGCTGTAACTCATGCAGCTTATACCGGATCAACTTGCTTCCAAAAGCAAAGTTGTTTTATTTTCTGTGAACTACAACTTTCCAGTTCGACACAAAGTGCAATTCGGCACCAGGAAAGAGATATTCAGTCCTGAAAATGACTGTTTTGTCATAAAAACAGCAACAGCAGCTTCCTTGAATGTTTGCTGCCCTTTACAGCACTCATCTGCTCTGGCAAAAAACAGCCCCAAAAATGGTCAAAATACATCCAGCAGATCACCCAGTATGTCAACTGCAACACCAACAAAATGGCAAGTACAATGCCCAACCAAATCAGCCCCAAGAATGCTCATAGATCAGCAATTAAATAGCCCAAAAGCACTGGCAAAACAGCCCCGAAATGTGCTCCAAATGATGCTAATCTGACAGGATCTCAATACATCACCGTACCACTGTATGTATCCAACATAGGCAAATAACCATGCATCCAACAAACTGTCAATGCATCTCAACCAAGCATGTACCACTGTCAAAGCATGTGTCACTGCCACTGCCAAAGTGATGTATCTGCAAAAAAAGATATGCAACCCACTGACTAAATGTAACGGAATGTTCACAAGGACTAAGATGCACCAAAGTATGTCCGTACAAGGACCCAAATGCACGGGAAAACACGAGCTAACAAAGCTCAACTGCAACCAAAAGAAGCTGCATAGTGCACAAGCACATATCCCACACAATATCCACAAGGCGTACTTCTGCAAAATGTCCCGCAAAGAGACCAAAATCAGCCAATGCTCAGCTCCAAGACCTCAAATGCAACACCGGCTATCCCCCAAGCATTCAACTGCATCAAACATGCAATCCAGAGGCTCCCCAACAGCTCCCAGATGAGCTAGAGACAATGGCAAAGAACTATGCCAAGACTGGAACATCTCCAAAGACTGAGGCAGCTCCAGCTTCATCAATGTGAAGCCTCCACAGGAATACATGCTCCAAGCGCCCTCTCGGCCCAGCCACGTTCAAGATGGTGACTCAATAGAGCAAACAGCTCTACAATGGCTCCTCGGCATCGTCAACTCTTCTCTCCATGCAGCTTGCATCGTCCAACGCCATCTCATTTTTGGCACCCTGAAAGCAACCATGACTCACAATCGCCACGAATGGGCTCACAAGCCAAGCGAAGTCCCATGATCCAAACAGAACAAGCAATAAGAGTGCCTCTCTAAGTCACAACACAATAGTCAGGCTCCCAGCCACTGAGACACTTCAGCGCCTCAAACTTCAAACAAGGGCCCATGCGACTCAGTCGATCTCAAAGGAGTTTGCAGTAGCAAACATGCCTAGAGTAGCAACCAAGGCTTCAGCTTCTCCAACGAGCTGCAAGAAAGCGGCCGCCATGACGATTCCTAAGCCGGCCTCTATGCAACAGTAGCTCCATTGATGGAACTACAACGAGCACCTAACGCAAGACTCCCGGCTCAACCCACAGTGCACCTTCAACGCCTTCATAGCATCTTCAATGTCAATGCTTCTCTACCATGACGAACGAGCTCCACGAGCCCCACCATCTCCAAAGCCACCACTCCCAACAAATAGCTCCTTCCATGCCCGTGCTCTACGGCCATCAGCCTCCCGACAGCTCCATTGCTAAGCTCAGAGAGCTCCTCGTAGATCGAACGCCATGGGCTCTGATACCAGTTGTGGGAGAGGAGAGCACACACAAAGGGATAGGGAGACACCAAAAGTGGTGGAGCAAAAGCTACTCCAGCTTATTCCTCTATCATATATATATGAGTATACATGGGCACTGTACAAGTGGGTGGGCACACTGCCCTTTACCCCAACAAGGCGTGCCCTCTCTGTGTCCTAGGTAATCCAACAATAAAATCCATGGAAATACGTTCCCATTTTCTAGAGGGGATCTCAAAGGGATGTAGGAGACCTCCTCCCTTAAGGCATTCATCCTTATTGACCTAACATTTTGGCACTGCAATAAATAATCTTGGATGTCCTTATCTATTCTTAGCCAAAAGAATTGTCTTTTCAAACGGCATACGTCTTTTGAATTCCTAGGTGTCTAGCACTCAAACTATCATGATAGTCAAAAGAATTCGGTGCCTAATATCTTTATATCATTATTATCTGAGCACATACTCTACCCTTATAAAGTAGGTAGCCATATGGCTTCAATACTATATTTTTTCCACTTAAGTCCTTTATCACCAACCTATGGTGTGTCACCTTTTCCATATAACTCCTTAATGAAATCTCTTCAATGTGTTGGATCCCTTATCATAAATTCTCTCCATATTTCAGCAAAGTGAGGACTGAACTCACATTTTTCTTTTAAGAACTCTAGGAAATCATTTTGGAATGGAGTAAACCTTAGTTCATTAGCCATTGTCATTCGACATAGGAATCCATGACCACTATTAACTAGAAAAGAATTCGAGGCATGATGCTAGATGCAAGGCATGGCGATGCTCGAGGGCCATAGAGGAAAAGGGAACATGAGGGAAGAAGCATTAACATAGGTGGGGAAAAAGGATTAAGAGGGGTGGGAATGAAGAGAGGGACTATGCCACAAGGGGGAAGGGAGAGGGCAAAGAGGGGTATATACATGATGGGAGGTGGAATGTAGAGATGGAGATATCAAGGGAAGAGAGTCATGCTTTATTTGAAAGGAAGGATGGGGGGGGGGAAATCAACGTACTAGCTAGGTGGCTTTACAAGAATGAGCGGTTACACACTCTCAATTGTGTGCGACAACCCTTTGCCTCATTTTTCCACATACATCAACCCCCATATCCCAAGTCTAAGATACTCCCTTGGTCTCTTCCCAATTTTATAATACGTTCAAACATCTAGGAGGACAAGTGGAGGGTTAAGGAATCTTGCCACCTCATCCTAATTTAACTTGCATTCTTGGACTTTCTACACCCCTCCCCACATGGGCCTATCCTACACTATGTTTCGTATTTTTGAGTTCATGTTTTAGTGTTATATGTTATGGAAATTGGATAAATGATGGAATATTTAATTTGATATATAGTGGTTTAATTTACGTTGTTCGTAATTTATTTGGTAGATCTTAGGTATAAGGGAAAAGCCCAAGGCAGGCTTTTCTTGTACTTTGAGGGCCCTGCGGGAAGGTTTGAGAACATCCTGCAAAGTTACCTCCATCTTCTTCCAAGCTGATTGTGACTTGAGAGTGTACCTCCAGTAGCCAACGAAGCTTTTGCAAAACACTAATGCTGATGTTGACGCGTGAACATGACCTCTTCCTTGTAGGAAGTGCCAACGATCGGGTGGCCATTCCAGCTGATTGCTGCAGACCTTGACAAAGGGGGATTATGTAGGGGGAAGGATCATGTTTCTGTCGATGCTAGCTATTGATGGGTAGGGGAAATAGTACCATGAGGTCTAGAGCATGGGGTGTGATTTCTAGTGGTCCACACCCCATCTCTCCCATGTTTCCCTGTATTTGTGCTTTTACACAGCATAATAAAAACAGGTATTTATCCTCTTTTTCCCCTCCATGACTTAAGGACCTAACTATCTTTTAATGGATCTCGTAGCTTCACAAATTCGTATTTCTTCGAAAACAAATCTAGTTGAACCCAAACCACTTGTAAACAACACCTAATTTTGAAAACAAAATTCACATTATGCCTCTAAGTCCTTGTTGCATCTTCACCTATAGCATCAACGAAGCGACACTTATTTAATTAGTTACTTGCATGCTAGCATAAGTTAGTGTATCAATTAATCTAAATTAATCAATTAGTCTATGTTAGTGGATCAATTATCTACGTTAGTCATGTCTGGCTCTCCCTTACCCCTTCCTCGACTCGGCCTTCTCCCCCTCCCTATGTCTTCGTCTACTCCCTCCCCCTTTCGTTTCATCTCGACTCCCCCCCCCCTCTCCCTTTCCTCCATCCCCCTTACCCTCCCCCATTTCTTTCACCCTTGCCAATATTTCTTTTCTCTGATACACCCGCAAGCCTATCGTCACTCTGCTGCATGGTGGGGGCTTTTCTTTATCACAAATCCACAACTGGCAGCTCAACTGCATAGTCTGTGAAGCCTTGGAAAGTGCCTAGGAGTGTGATACAGAGTATGAGAGAGACTGAGAGAGAGAGGGAGGGACTGAGATGGACTGACGTGAGGGATTGAGATAGACCAAGTGAGGGCGAGAAGTGTGATGTAGAGTGAGAGATAGAGGGGGGGACTAAGATGGAAAGAGAAGGGGTGACGCATATATAGACGGAGAGAGGGGAAGGCGAGAAGCTTCATGAGGGAGCTCATGTGGCTTTGGTTAATCGCACCTTCAATTTATTATTCCAGGAAGCTTAGCTTAATTTGCCACCTAGACTCACCATCCATAAATACTAATAGTGGTTTTTTCTCATCGGGAGGACCTACTCGCCCACGTCCTTGTTAGTTGTGCAGAATCCATTTTTTCATTGTGTAATATAATTAAAATGTGCCCAAAGTGTCTCTAATATTGGAACAGTGGCCATACCCCAACTACATTTTATGTGGCTCTTTTATCATGGTGGTAAATCACTCAAGTAGTTTGCAAACTATCACATTCTGCTTTCAAGTCATAACTTGGTAGAGAGAGAGAGAGAGAGAGAGAGAGAGAGAGAGAGAATGTGTGTGTGTGTGTGTGTGAGTGGTGTCAAAAAACAAAGTGTGGGGGAGTGTGAAAAAAAAACAAGATGAATGCTCATAAATCATTCATAAGGCATGCCTCATATGCACAGCTTAGAAGAGAGAGAGAGAGAGAGGACTTGGATGTGCAGCAAAGAGTAGGGAATCCTCTCCGGGTAGCCATTCCCAAGAGGAAAACAGCAACCCCAGTGACCGGCCGATAGGTCCGGAGCCGGTTTTGCTGGTTTCCAACTGGTAATGGCTATCGGAGAGGATTTTCGACCATCAGCCATGGGGGGAGGAAAAGCGTGCACCGTTGGATCGAATTCTTGATCTAAGGGCTATAAAATGGCACTACTCTCGCGAGCTCTTGGATCAAGAAAAATCCAATGGTCCTTATTCGATGGAGTGTAGAGGAGTCACATGTCGTTAGATCTTGTGTAGATCTAATGGTGGGTAATGATGTAGTCGCCATGTGCATGTGGAGGTAATTTTTAGCCGGTCAACTTTGACCGGTTGAGGTTTTCCCAAATTCCCATTACGGAATTGGTAGAGATTGATGGCTCAGATCTCTGCTCCGTCGACCCTCGTGGTTGACGGGAGAATAGAGAAGAGAGAGAGGGGGGGGGAAGGGGTCTTTCTTTCTATTTCAAAGAGAGAAAGAGGGAACGTGGAAATTAGAGAAGGGCACAAAAAATGGATTAGAAATTATTGTCACTCGAGTGGCAGGCCAAAAAGGGTGAACATTCAAGAAGCTAAAGGAACATTTATAAGGAGCTTCAAAAAGGTTCGTGAGGCTTCTTGTTAGGCACGTAGCATTGTGGGATGAAAAGCAATTCTAGTTTCCTGTTGAGCCACGTGTCATAATTTTAATTCTCAAGTTTTTAGTCCCTTCCAACATAAGTACCCCCTTTGTCATCCGCCTCACAACTTTCTTGCTCTTGTTCAATTGTCTTCTTCATTAGGGGTTTGTGCATAGGATGCCATAGCTAGGATCTTGAAGCTAGCTCCCATAGCTCGCTTTCCTTACTTCCTCTTCGCCTTCTTTGACCCCCTCCTCTTCCTCTTCCTATCTAGCCTCCCTTGATGACCTCATTCGCATCACTGATCCCCTCCCTCACCCCCCTTCCTCCCTCTCCGGTATCCCCATCAAGGTACCCCTTCCCTCCGCGATGCCACTCACCTCTTCAAATGCTTCATCTCCCTCTCAAGCCCACATCGTTGCCACCCGATACGTCAACCCCTCTGCCGTCCATGACATTGCCTAGTTCTTGACTGAGGAGGAGTTTTCTTACCCACTTCTTGGATCTGTACAAGCTCATTTTTAAGTATAACTGATTGTTTGGATTTCCAAAAGCATCACAACTTTCAAAAGCATGGAGACTATGTGTACAATGATGTAGAGAAGGCACGATGGGTTGATATTGGAACTGATTGTTTGAATTTCTAGAAGCATGGAGATTGTGTGTACCAGATGTCAAGGAGGCACAGCTAGCCCCTAGGATACAAGCACCTCCCACTAGAATCCAACCGTGCTGCTCTGAATTCGAAAAATCTCACGTTGAATTGTGATAAATTCTTATGGTGTGAATCAATGAACGAATCAATGAAATAATCAGAAATCAATCTGAGACTAGGAAAGGTTGTTGCCCCACTGATTGAACACAATCACCCATTTGTGGTAGGTTGCTGGGACACGATTGCAAGATTGAGGAGCCGTGTAAAATGTTGGTAAATATTGAAAAATTTTACCACCCCTACTCCTCTCTACTACTACTACAAATGTAGCTAGGAGCTAGTCCACAGCGATCGGCAAGCAAGCAGTAGGTTAGTGAAACTTCAACAAAATGAGCAGGGGGTGTGTGTGTCTGTTGTTCAATTGGAGGTCAAGTCAAATGGAGAATGGAAATGAAGCATTTGGAAAGGGCTGTGTAATTATGAGGTGAGAATGGAAATGAAGCATTTGGAAAGGTCTGTGCAATTATAAGGTGAGGAATACAAATGGGTCCGCATTCGTCAGTCCGAGGATTCAGATTTGGAGGAGGAGATTTAAAGAGAGGTGGAGAGAGAGTAGAGATTTGGACGGCTTGTGGGTTGTAAAATTTTGGCGATTCTTCAAATAAATCGTGCATAGTGAATTTTTGAGATATGCTACATTTCTCATGTAGCACCTTATCCTTCCTCTCTACTTGGTTAGTCCCTACAATTTCGTAATCTTAGATGCTTATGGCTATATTTCTTCCAAAAATAATATGCAAAAACACATGTGTAGCTGCGTTTCTTTGTTGAAGATGATGCATTGTTGTTCTTGTTTGACCCTCATCTGCAAGATATATGGAAATCAAAGTTATTTTCCTTGCATTTTAGGGTTGCAAAAAAATTGGTTACTCTTGAGAAAATTAAGAGTATTGCCCTTGCTCCCCTTTAGTACAGAAGAAATTCAACATCTATCTTTATTAGAGTGTAGCACAATCATGCAAAATATGTATCATGTGCCTCTTGTAGATATTCCATATAGAGGGTGAGATAAGGACTTGTTCTAGATATGGTATGGTTGTTCTAACATAATTTTCCGTTGTATATAAGAGAGTATAAAAATAGAAGCAACTCCCTCCTGTTAGAGGCAGTCCAAGGGTTGCCAAGCTTTCCACTGTATAAGGGTATGAATAAAGAAGCAGCTTTCATCTAAACAAGTTCTTGCACTTTTCCTCTAGCGTAGCTTCCGATCACATCTAGTTCTTCGGTCTTATAAAATATCCATTTAGAGTAGCTTTCTTAGAAAACTCCACTGCAGGTTTCGATCACGGGTTATTTTAATTGTCTTGAGCGCTTTCTATGCATCTAATTCCTGGAATTTTCTGGATGTAGGCGGTTTTGAGCTTTTAATTGTCTTGAGAGCTTTCTCTACATCTACTTTATCGATTTTTCAGCAATGTCCAAACATGTATATATAAGCATAGGACACGTATATAAGCATTCTTAAAATTGCGTGCTATACTCGATTTTGCTGGGACTTAACGCTGCAATAAATCACGTGTATACTCGATTTTGCTGGGACATATGCGATCTCAAAATGCAATTTAGGAATTTTTAAAATTGCATGTTATAAAATAAACAGAAGCAAACGACTGTGTCGTGGTTTTTGATCGTCTTACTTACAGTAGAGGACCACACAAAGATAGCAAAAGAGATCTATAGAAATTATCTGCAATCTTTAGGCTTGACAAATGAAATTCCGGAATGGTATTTAACCAGTGCGTGACTTTGTAAGCAACTCGGTGTGCCTATATGGCATGTAACGACTATGTGACTTTTAATTTTTGTTAGTATTTTCGGATAGCGTACACCGGTACCAACAAAAAAACCTGAGTTCAGTAAATCTTAAGACTAATTTTTTCGGGCAGCCGAACCTAGTGATAATTTGTTGGAACAGATCTGTTGCCCAAAGGTTGGGATTTTAAATGATCTTAAGGCTATTTACACTATTCGCATCTACACTCTCTACCTATTAATTAATTACCTATGCTCATGCTTCCCTTATTTTTTCAATTAACCTAAGCTTGACTAATTAATTACTTACGCTCACCTACTCTCATGCTCTCTCTCTCTCTCTCTCTCTCTCTCTCTCTCTCTCTCTCTCTCTACCTCTCTATTTGCTCCCTCACTTCCTCCTCTCCCTCCCTCCTTCACTCCCTCTACTCCCTCTCCCCCCCTTCCTCCCGTCTCTTCCTAGTTGTATTGGGGAGGGCTTCACATCCCCCCTCCCTACACTTCTGCACTCTATGCCCCCCTCCTTTTATAATGCTCAAGCTGGAAGCTTCTGGATGTAGAAGCCTCACCCAGTGCTGCGCAGCCCTAAAAATAATGGATCGCAGCCTTGAAAATTTATGCTCGCTATTGGATTACGTTAATTGGACATTTGTCCTCCCCCTTCCGCACACAAATTAATTAATAGGGGCCCAAATTCAATTCGGGGTTCCCTATTTCATGTGTATTTGTACAATATTATTTGCACAAGTGAAGTTGGAACAGTAGTGGTGCCATAAGGATGGAATTTTAAGTGAAACAGCACTGTTGCCCAAAGGTCGATGGGATTTTAAGTGATCCTATTTCATGTGTATAAATACGAGACTATTCGTATAAGTGGTGCCATAAGGATGGGATTTTAAGCGGTCCGTGAATAGTATCAAAATTATTCGGATACCAAAATATAAGCAGTCATGGATATTAGATTGGTAGATTCAACGAATGCGTGAGGAAATGTCCATGTGGACACGAAAATCGGCAATGGGCATACTAGCCACCATCACATGTACATGCAGGAATTTGAGGAAATGTGTAGAGTACGTGAAAAAATTTGAGGTAAAGTGCATATTCGAGATTAAACGAACACCAGATTGGATGATTGTGTGAGTAAATGCGACAGGACAATCGGCATACTAGGAATTAACGGATACCAAATTGGATGAATGCGTTAGTAAATGCAACAGGACAATCGACATACTAGCTAGTGGCCACCATAGGCAAGAATTTTTGGTTATCTGTAAAGCTAATACAGCTAAAAACCAAGCTTTTATCTATATCTATACTATTTTTATTTCTTAAGGAGGGAGGGCTTCACGAGAGGTTGCCACATGGACACCTAACCAATGTGGCAGGTATGTAGCGGTTTGGGAAGAGGAGGGCGGAGGTTCGGTAAGGAGGAAGAGACTGGACTGCCAGTCTCGTGGCAAAGGGCACACGTGGTGATTTGTATGGAGGAAGAGAGATTAGATTGTGAGTCCCGTGTGGCAGAGGGCACACCTGGCATGACATAAGCGACAATGGGGGCAGTAAACAGAGAGAGACTGACAATCTGAGAGAGCAGTCAGACAGAGTCCAGAGTCTGAAACAGTAGAAGCTGAGCAGACTGACAGTCTGAGAGAGCAGTCAGACAAAGTCCAAAGTCTGAAACAACAAAGGCTGAAGATAATAGAGAGAGGGAGAGGGAGAGGGAGAGGGAGAAAGAGAGAGAGAGAAAGAGAGAGAGAGAGAGAGGGGGGGGGCGGAGGCAAAAGAGAGAGAAAGAGTTACTCCACGGATATTAAAGTAGTTATAGAGGGCACTGAAATATCCAAATGAGTGTTAAAGTTGAAGAGTCAAAGTATACGTGACTGTGCATTCTTTTACTAAGTAAAGAGTCGGTCACCCACTAAGTTTTGCATGGGCTTGACATAGAAGCTACCAATTTGCAATTCGAAAATTTTTGAGGTTGGTGATTGTTGAAACTTTCATAGCCCTATATGTACATGTATGTATATATATATATATATATATATATATATATGGGGCGAGAGAGAGAGAGAGAGAGAGGGGGGGTCGGCAAGAGGAAAGAGAGAGAAAGGAGAGAGAAGAGAGAGAGAGAGAGAGAGAGAGAGAGAGAGAGAGAGAGAGAGATATTATATTATATGGTAACTTCCCCACCATGTGTCGCACTCGATATATATATTCTTTTTCTTTTTCTTTTTCTTTTTCTTTTATATTTATTTATCTATTTATCTATATTATAAGACAATTTCCCCACCATATATATATATATATATATAGAGAGAGAGAGAGAGAGAGGGGGGGGAAGAGAGAGAGAGAGGGGAGGGGAGAGAGGGGAAAAGAGGGGGAGAGAGAGAGAGAGAGAGAGAGAGAGAGAGAGAGAGAGAGAGAGAGAGAGAGCAGGGGGGAGGCAAAAGAGAGGAGACACACACACACACACACACACACACAGAGGGGGGGCAAGGGAGGCAAGAGAGAAGAGAGAGAGGAGAGAGGAGAGAGGGGGGAGAGAGAGAGAGAGAGAGAGAGAGAGAGAGAGAGAGAGAGAGAGAGAGAGAGAGAGAGAGATGGAGGTGAGATATATGCAAATTAGTGTTAAAGCTAAAGTGCTTGAGCCTCTACAATAATAGCAACAAAGGGAGATAGTTAATGTAGTAAAAGGCCACATCAAGTCCATGACAGTTACTCCATGGGTATTAAAGTAGTTATAGAGGGCACTAAAATATCCAAATGAGTATTAAAGCTGAAGAGCCAAAATACACGAGACTGTGCATTCTTTTACTAAGTAAAGAGTTGGTCACCGACTAATTTTTGCATGGGTGTGACATAGAAGCTGCCAATTTGTAATTCGGAATTTTTTGAGGTTGGTGATTGCTGAACTACTCTCTTTTCATCTTGTAGCAATCCTTTTTCATATGGCCCTTCTTGCCATAGTGGTAACACTCAATGTTCCATGCCCTGGATTTGCTACGAGACTTCCCTCTTTCTTGGAGCTTTCAGATCTGAGTGCTGAACACAGCCTTGGAGAGGGGCTTTCAATCTTGCACTGGATGCTGGAGGATCATCAGATTTGCATGGAAGCAATGCAATGTATTTTATGGATTGTCTGATTGTGATGTGCCAAGCAAGAAGATGGGATGTTGACTTTTGAATTAAATGCACTGATGCACCAAAAAGGGTTTCAATCAAAGGATTGAACTTTTGTTGTTTCCTTTAATTCCACAATAGCTTGGTACCACTACAAGAATGGGATCAAGTGGATGGAAGCTATGTGAAAACAAGGTGCCTAGAGAAAGGCAAAGCTATGCACTCCCATGTAGTGAATCGTGGATGTGAGTCAAATGTGTTTGTTGGAACCATTTTGTTGGGCATGTATGCACATCATGTCTTTGGTGTGATGGTTATGGTCAATTCCCAAAAGGAAGATGGTGTGCAAACTTTGGAGCTATAGGTACCAAATTACTCAACGAGTTGCTTTGAGTCACATTCATTTTTAGGTACCACTTTAGTGGAAACTTATGTGAAATGTGGGAGCATAGAGGACACACGTCATGCATTTAATGAGTTGCATCATCTTGATGTGGTTTCCTAGACTACCATGATATTGGGGTATGCCCAGAAGGAAGATGATCTGTTGGCTTTCGAACTCTATCATGTATGTACACAATGTGATGCCCACAAATATGTGTGGTCATTTACTCAAAGAAGTGAATGTGCATGCACACAAAACTAGACATAGATGCACATACACTTTTGCAAGTGCATATGCATGGCTCATGAACACGCATAAAATCGAGAGAGAGAGAGTGTGTGTGTGTGTGTGTTTATAAGATATTTATTTATGTTTTAATATTTAGTGTTTTGTGTGTGTGTGTGTGTGTGTTGGTATGTATGTATATGTTTTTCAGAATTTTCTTAAAATTCCTTAAAGTTTAAGATTTATAAATGAAACTTTCAATTTTATTTAAAGGTAATTTATGATCGCAACTTTGAGACCTAGCGGAGTGGGAAAAAGTTAAATTTTATAAAAAGTAATCTATGATCGCAACTTTGAGACCCAGCAGAGCGGGTCTCAAGCCTATTGTAGATGGGTCAGGTTACTCGTCGTAAAGTCTTAAAGAATAGCGAGTGATTCACAAGAATGTGAACCATCCAAGAAGGTTACAAATGTGGGTGTGTTGTACTCAGAGTTTATGGCGACCCACCAAGAGTCACACCTGGGTCATGTCATGATCACCTCAACAACATGCCAAGTTGTTAGACCTTGGTCATACCTAGTCACAGCGTGTTCACATGTGTTCACATCTTGGACGTGACATGGAATAGACTTGGACATGACTTGACATGGACATGACTTGGACATGACTTGACCTATACATGACTTGGGTATGACGGAAGCAATACATGACTGAAGAGTGCCAAACCTCAACCTCACTCACCATCGTCAAAGTCAATCAGAGGGAAGTACTGGCACAATGGTACATGGGATACACCTGTTGGTGCACATGGGAAGCAGTCCAACAGTTAAGAGGCATAGGTGGTGCACACACCCTCTCAACCACCTAGTGTCAGGAGCGCAGAGAACACATGGAGCACGGGAATTGATTGGAGATAAAGGATTAGCTGCCACACCGGCTTCCTGACGGCGACAACCAAGTGGCAAGTCCAACAGTTAAGAGGCATAGGTGGTGCACCAACTCTCTCAACCACCTAGTGTTAGGAGCGCAGAGAACACATGGAGCACGGGATTCACTGTGTTGCGGAAGCCATTAAGGACAGAGCGGCCCACAAACGGTGGAATGGCTAAGGATGGCTAAGGGTGTAAGAAGACATCCAATAGGAAGAAGGAGTGGAGATTGGTAGCGGGGAGTGGAGCAGAGGAGGAGGAGGTGAAGAGGGGGAACGGGGGAAGGGAGGGGGACTTTTTTCTGGCAGGGGCGAGAGGCGGGAGTGAAGGAGTGAGAGGCTAGAGTCAAGAGCTCGCCTCGTGTGTATCTTCTGGGAATGTATCAGTCATCTTGCTTTCTAATGAGTTATGCTACTTCCCATCTCTGCTCGCTACTCTAAAATCTCTTTTCGTTGTGTTCTCCTCCCCTCCTCTCCCTTCACCTGGTACAACGGCGGACCTGTGTCATGTGGTTGAAGTTCTTTGCTGTTCATGTCAAGGGATGGCTTTCATGATGTTGTTCCGCTTTGATCTTCTTCTTGCTCACATCACTTCAGTACTTGTACCGCTTACACATAGTTGACACCATCTACCGCTTGCACATAGTTGACACCATCGACAAGCACTCACCTACATACCATCGGTGACACTTATGGCACGTCTTACTCACTTCTCGCACCAGTGGCCCTAGGCCTCCGGTAATACTTCCGGAAGTGTTAGGAAACGCCCCCCCTCAGACAGTTTATGGCGATCACGGTGGGACACTACTGGTGTTGAGTAGCACGAGTGACATGGTGATCTAGGGTCCTAGAGAGAGGTCTTATGCCGAGTAGTTCTAAAACATTTGAAGGAGCTAGTGAGAGAACTAGGAGGTACTTGAGGAGAGTGGAGAAAAGACTTCCGGCAGACCAAACTAGGTACAAGAAGCATTACGTGCGATGTAAGTTTGCGAAGTCCTCAACTCGAGCACAAAGTGAGCCCATTGGAGCAGTAGCCAGAGCAAGTAACTTCATCGACACTCTCATTGACTTGGACCAACAGGAACCCTGGTGGTCAGATTCGGACTCCAGAGAAGAAGAAGTGCAATGCGGAGAACAGGTGAAAGAAGAGGGTACTAAGGACGAGGACTCCTCAGGGACTCATCAAGGTCAAGGCAGCCCCTCTCCTCCTCCTGCAACGATGTCTTCATCAACCACCTCTTCTACCGGAGTGGTGACTCCATCTGCTCCCGCCTCAACCTCTTGTGGACAAGCTGCTACCTCATCTGTTATGCATAGCTCCGAGCTCCTAGCTAATCCTTCTTCTACATCTATTCCATTGGGGGGTACTTTTGCTCTGGCCATGCCTTTACCTGCTATGATGGTTTCATCTCCCTTTCCATCCACATCGGTGTTGCCTTTTCCACCACCTTCTTCCTTCCCTTCTACTTACTCACCCATGACTTCAACTCTGTCCCTCTCTTTCCCAAATGCTCTCCCATCCTCTTTCACCCCCACATCTTCCATGTTCTCACCCTTTCCCTCGGCAACACTGAGACCCCCCACTTATGCCCTACCATCTGGGTACACTTCCTCTATGATTACATTAGTAGTGACTTCTCCATTGTGGTCCTCCACAGGAGGAGTTGTCGGGGTGGTCTCCTCCTCGGGAGCACCAAGACTCATTACAGCCCCATCGTGACTCCCTCCAACTCTTGCATCCTCTCCAACCTCTCGGGTGGGGATGGCCCCCTCTCCAACCTCTCGGGTGGGGATGGCCATTCTCAGTCCTCCAGACAGAGCTAGACTTCTCGAGCTACTCAACAAGGTCCACGTGAAGACTCAAAAGTTCAAAGGCCACCTCCATGAGGATGCGGAAGCTCATGTGAGGAAGTTCCTCATAGCATGTAGAGCTAAAGGTGTGGAGAATGAGCATGTGTTCCTTCACATCTTTCCCTCGTCATTGGAGGATGCTGCGGATGTATGGTATAGTCAATTTCCTCCGGACCACTTTCAGACGTGGACAGACCTAAGGGAGGAATTCTTACGCACTTTCAAGTTGGAAAAATTCAAACACATGATTGTCCAAGAGTTATCCACTGACACCATGAAGCCTGGAGAGAGCATCTCTGAGATGTACACAAGGATGAGGGTCTTGGCGGCAAAGATGTCGGTGCCACCCAATGACACCATCATGAAGGGGTGGTTTTTGAAGGCTTTACCCTCCACCATTGCTATAAGACTGGTTGACAAACTTCCTGAGCATGCCTCACTACAAGAATTTCTAAGGGAAGTGGTGAAGATGGAACGGTCCCGATATGCTTTGAGCATATGTACAAGTAAAAAGAAAACTAATAGGAGTACAGTTTCCCCATGTTAGAATTTGCATGTAACAGAGTGCTAAGCATTAGGCAACATGTTTTACTCCATTCATGATGATGTATGGATTTCAACCTAGAGCCCCAATTGCTACTACGGGACTCCAAAAAAAAGAAGATTCACGCAACCAAAGGATTTCTTGAGGATATGAATTGAATTCTTAGTTTAGCTAGCATTAGAAGGCTTAAGATGTGAAAGTAATAAGTTATGCAAACCCACTGTATAAAAGGATAGAGTTTAAGGTGAATGAGAAAATCTATCTTAGAGTGCCAAAATCTTTAGAATTTCTAAATATAGGTAGATGATGTAGAGTGCATCTAGATTTCATGTCAATGGGCTAAAAGGAAATCAGAGGATGATGACAATCTCATTGGCATGAAGTCCTAGTTGAACTCATTGAGCCTCCTACTTTACTATAAACTACAAAAATTTTAGATTTACAAGAAAAAATAACAATGCATATAATCTTTCAAGAATGTCTAGTTAAGGGTGAAGATAGACCCAACGAGAGTCCAACATGTGAAATCATAAGCAATCTTTATAGAAGATTTTCTTTTCAAGGGCATAAACCATTCTTAAGAGGGAGGGAGTGTTACATAAGCCATAGTTGCGGAAACACGTAGCTTGGTTATGGTGCATGAACTATTCTTAAGGGCGAGGGAGTGTTATGTCAGCCATACCTACGAAAAAATCTAGTTTGGTTATGGTCACTAGAGGGCTTGAAAGTGCTTGAAAAATATCAAAGGCTAAGACATAGGGAGGATTAAACACTTATTCATTAATTTTGGACTTATATGTCTACATTTGGACTAATCCTTAAAATCCTTCCCAAAGGAAAAGTTTACTTTATGAAAATGTCATTCGAGAATCAAAAGTTTACTTTCTAGCACTTTCATTTCCACATAATACATTTCAGAACATCTCCTAATTTTGTATTTCTTGTTTTGAAGAATCGTATTCTCAAATTAAAAAATCCCTTGAGTTATTAATTTAAATCCATGAAAAACCACGCTCTTGAAGATTCACAAAATTTAAAAAAGGTATACACAAGAGACTTGCAAGACTCTTTCTAATTTCAATGCAAAAAAGTATAATACTCTTGAATATTCAAGAAATTTAAAGGTTTATATAGACAGGAGACATGATGGAAGCCTCTTTTGTACTCTAAAAAATAGCAATAGCTATGCTTGCAATTTTACATTATCATAAGTTTACAAGAAATATTGCCCTAGATGAGTCTTTGTACAAAGGATCTGCTGTGGCCTTTTTAATAATTTAATTCTACCTTTACAATGAGTTAAGTACAAATGGGAGATCCAAACATGAAATGATCTATTGTGGCCTTTTCAATAATTTAATTATGCCTTTACAATGAGTTATAAGTAGAAATGGGAAATCCAAACATTTGCTTGTTTGAATGTAGTTTCTGTCATCACTTGTCACTTGGGTGCCATCTTCATTCACTCTCATTTGCACCTTCATTATTTCTAGATGTTTGAATAGTGTTATCATGGGCATTCTTCATTTGTGCTATCTCCTACGTCCTCCTTGTTGGCAAGCACATTTATGAACTTTGTAATGTGCGAAATAATTGGTTGTGGTTGTAATTTTATTTTTCCTTCTACATCATACCCCATGTGCTTCTTTGTTTTCTTCGTCCTTGATTTCCAAGATACTATGACTATCTCTATGGAAAGCTTTGAAATTGCATCATGGTTTGGGACCCATTACTTTTTTGAACAACTACTATACAATGTATCGTTATCTTGGTTCTCCTTCCTACCCCTTGGCTCATACCATACCACTGTGAATGTTGTAGCTCTCCCTTGCTCATCCATGCTCATGTCCACTACTTTTGCAATCCAAAACTTCAAGTTCTCATGTTCATCATCCGGTGGTCGAACTACAATAAAACAATGGACATCTATGTCTATTTGTGGCACAAACTCTCTCTTCTTGGATCCATAATATGGACGTCGGAGCAGCGATTCAAACTCATTTTCAAGAGACCACATGCTGGGCGCAAGTCATTAGCAACATTTGGAAAAAAAAAAGGCCATTCTGCCTTGATATCATCTTCTCGCATTTTTACAAGGTCCTTTACCAATTGGTAGGTCTTGCTAATTTTACAAAAGTAGTGTGTTCCTTCCAAGGGGGCTTTCAATCAAAAAATATTCGGATCATTTCCTCTTTGTATCTAATAAAAGCTTTTAAGCCTTCTATTTCACCTTTGGATTCCTCGCTGAATTCTTTTATAGGAGCCCATGTTGGATTCATCTCTTTGCTTGGGATTGAAGTTAAGAGACAGTAAGGTTCTTCAGGTTCCCATTTTGTATCAAGAGAATAGTGTTGCCACTGCATCACTAGTTTTTCATCCTTTAAGAAAAAGCAAAAATAGTGTAGAGCGCCATGACCTATCATGGCATCACAACCTTTTTGTATGAAAGGTAGAATAAAGCTCTTCCAATCATACATCCTTTCAGCCATTGAGCATACTATACCTTCCTTGTGGGCACCAACTTGCCTCCCACATTTTCTTATCAAGTCATCCATCATCTCCATGTCCTTGTGTTTGAGTTCTCTTGAGACTGTGCTAAATACTTGATCAATATCCTCATGTGTGTGCCCAACCAACAAAATACAACTTCAATCTCATTGAAGATTCGATGAGCAATTAGCATTGAGAAAAATGCAAAGAAGATTACATTCTTATTCTCTCATCCACAATTGTCTACCTGTACTCTCAAAGTTGCTGATAGGTTACCTTTTTCTGCATGTACATTGTGAATTGCCTTCATAATGGATGTTACGACTTGATTGGTATCATGTCTACAAAAAACTTAAATCCATGCACTAAAACTCCACATAGATGTGTCTTCAAAAAGTATTTTCCTTGTAGCTTAGTTGGAGTGTTAACAAATTGACGTAATGTTGTTGTATTTTGATCCATACCATCTACAATAATGCACATGTACTCATTTGGATGAGAAATAGCTTGCTCCTTCCAAAATGCATATTTCATTCTAGAATATCGAACAAGTTCATGATGAAAATTTCTCCTTTTTTTTAATACTTCTTTTTAGCACTGCCTTCTAGGCAGAGCTATTTTTACACTTTTCTTAAAAAAGTGTCCCACACCATTCTTTGCCATGTGGCCCCCTACTATTTTGGTTCTCTCTCTGTCTCTCTCTCTCTGTCTATCTCTCTCTCTCTCTCTCTCTCTCTCTCTCTCTCTCTCACGAAGTTTTCAAAGCATTCAAACTTTTCTATACATGGGCTTCCATCATAGGTGTTGCAAATTAATCATTCATTCATCTTGGCAATTGTTTTCCCTTGACAAACCAATTGAAGGTAGTGCTCATGAGTACTTGTATTCACTTATTGTTCTAGAAATGTTGCACTCTCAAGTGCTCGCTTTAGATCATTACAGTCATTGCACTTTGACATTTTTTGCCTCTTTGGGACTTTAACATGTCCAAAGCTCTTTTTCCAAAGAGTATACAAAGTATGAAAAGATGCTGAAGCATGGTCTCTTTGCCTCTATGTTTTTCCAATAGAGTTAAATACTTCTTTATTTGTCAAACCTATCAAAAGATGCATTTCAGATAGATGGGGTTAAGGTAAAGCATTTTCATGAATGTAGTCTCTCAAAATTGCTATTGCCACAACCATTGAGGCTCTTGTTTTAGGCCTTCCTGTGTTTCCATGAATGTTAAATTTTACTCCATAGTTTGCTAATTAGGCCAAATTCAAATCTGTGCCATGTGATAATCCTGTAATAATGCGATATGCATTATTGTGCAAATACTTTTTCCATTTATAAGAGGCCTTATCTGTTGTCCTCAACTTCGCCTTCTCCTATCATTTACAAGAAAGCAAGAGAGTCTCATGAGTAGGTATTCATTTCTTCTACTCCCTCTCCTTTGCCAGGCATGTTCTCTATAGCCCTTGATGTCATGTAAGTTAATGGATTGCATACATCTATGCTTACAGCATGTAGATCGCATTGCTTTTAGCATAACATCTTCATTCAATACTCTTATTCTCTTTGGTTGCTTTTCTGGATCTACCTAGACTTGCTTTTGTTTCATGCATCTGTATGTCCATTTTTGGGCCTTTTGTACATCCTTATTTGGATTTGTGCAGTTATCCTTGTAAGATTTATTTGTCACTTTGTTTTCATGGGATATTTCATCCTTGATCTTATCACTGTGACAGTCTAAGTCAAATAGCAAATAGTCCTTTGTTTATCTCATCCCTACTTCTGATACATTCATAAAACCATTTACATTAACTGTTTCATGAGAGGTTGCATCCTTGATCTTTCATAGTCAAAGTTAATTACCGAACAGTCCGTTGTTGATCTCATCCTTACTTTTGATACAATCGTAGAACCATTTCTATGAACTGTCACAGTGGCGATAGAGTGTCCAGAATTATCTTGAAACTCATCTTTTCCTAAGAAAACATCACTCATTGATGCACTTTCTATGGATTTCATAACTCCATAGTCTTGAAACTCTTGTACTCCTCAGAGAACATCATACATTATATCATCGTGCATGATTTCCATAATTCCATAGTTACTTGGTTTGACTCCAATAAGGCATCACTTGTGAAATCATTTTCTTTCTCGGTACCAATGAACTCATCAACTCCTAAAAAAGGCATCACTTGTGAAATTGTTTTCTTTCTCGATACTATTAACTAGAAAAGAATTCAAGGCATGATGCTAGATGCAAGGCATGGCGATGCTCGAGGGCCATAGAGGAAAAGGGGACATGAGGGAAGAAGCATTAACATAGGTGGGGAAACAAAGGATTAGAGGGGTGGGAATGAAGAGAGAGACTATGCCACAAGGGGAAAGGGAGAGGGGGAAGAGGAGCATGTACATGATGGGAGGTGGAATGTAGAGATGGAGACATCAAGGGAAGAGAGTCATGCTTTATTTGAAAGGAAGGATGGGGGGGGGAGAAATCAAAGAACTTGCTAGGTGGCTTTACAAGAATGAGCGTGTTCCATCAAGGAATAGCCCCCTCCTTTTATAGCCAAGAGAGGGGGTCTCTCCCAATAAATGCATCCTCCCACATGCATGGAGTGTGTGGAAGAGTGTCCCATGTGGGCTAGGCAGTTACGCACTCTCAATTGTGTGCGACAACCCTTTGCCTCATTTTTCCACATACATCATCCCCCATATCCCAAGTCTAAGATACTCCCTTGGTCTCTTCCCAATTTTATAATACGTTCAAACATCTAGGAGTTGGAGGGTTGGCAAAAGGAATCTTGCCACCTCATCCTACTTTCCCATTATTTAACTTGCATTCTTGGACTTTCTACACCCCCCCCCACATGGGCCTATCTTACATGGAGGGAATAACCCAATATAATATCTATCTCCACCTATTTTATATTACTTCTCCCATGGTCCTTGGGCCATATCTCACTAAATGCAGGCGTGGGACTACCTAGGTGGAGGGGTGGTGCATGGAGGACCCGTGCCACCTTATCATTTTATATTATTACTACCATGGATTATGCACAACACACCTTATGGGTCCTCTTACATGGAGGGTGGCACATGGTCATGCCCTGCCACCTCAACCCTGGGCCTTATGCACACCATATTTTATTATACTATTGCCACACATACACATTTATGCCTTTTACTTTGGTCAAATTTATCCATAACAATTCCCCCCCCAGGTAGGGAATGCGCAGCATTTCCATGCCTTGGACCATCACGCACAAAGAAGGGCTTGAGACAATGCTTGTTGATCACCTTCTTGCCATATGGCTCATGCAGCTCCTGAACTTGTATAGACCCATTTCTACATTCCTTGATGACTTTGTATGGACCAATCCACAGTGGCAAGAACTTCTTATCCATTTAGTGGTCCAATCTGTTATCAAAGCATAGCACAACATCCCCCTCAGCAAAGTGTCTTTCCCATCCCTTGCAAATTTTAGCATCCAAGTGGGCCTTTTGTCGATTCTTTTGGATCTCTGTTTGATGTAGTGCAAGGCATCGGGTTTCATCTAACTTCTCAAGTTGTATCAACCTGGCCTCTACATGTTCATCTTTTGTCATCCTCTATTCTTGTGCCAATCTCAAGGCCGGAATCTCTATCTCTAGTGATAAAACTGCCTCAGTACCATGCACCAACTCAAAAGGAGTGTGACCTGTAGATGTTTTATGAGTAAGCCCACACAGCTTCAGTGACCTTCTGATCCCACTGGCTCTTGTTCCCTATGGCCATTTTTCCCATGGATTTACAAAGGAGGCCATTGGTCTGCTCCGTTTGTCCCATGGACACTGGATGATAGATGCTAGAAGTGCGGTGATCAATACCCATGCGATCCATGAGCAACTCCACTACTTCATTTAAGAATGGACTCCCATGGTCAGATACTGTTTCCATGGGTGTCCCAAACCTTGTGCAGATACGTTCAAATATGAAATTTGAAACTGCCTTACCATTTGCAGCGGGGAGGGTGATAGCTTCAGCCCACTTAGTGACATACTGAGTGGCTACCAAAAGATACTTCTTTTTGCAGGTAGTCATGGGTAGGGGCCCAACAAAATCTATTCCCCACTTCTGAAATGGATGGATGGACATCACTGGGTGATGTTGTCCAGGATGTAAATCCTTCCTACCAAAGAATTGGCATGGTTCAAAGTTTTGCAATACATAGTGACATTCTTAAACAAGGTCAGCCAATAGTACCCAGCATGTAAAATCTTCTTAGCTGTATAGTCACCGGCATAGTGGCCTTCACAAAATCCATCATGATAATGCTTCAATACCTTAGGTACTTCATTTGCATAAATGGACCATTTAGTACCCCACCCAAGCCTTGACAGTATAATACCCCATCAAAGAGAGTGTAGCGCCTACCATCTCTATATATTTTCTTTCTCTCATAGCTAGTACTTTCTGGAGGAAAGGAGAAAGCGGACAGAAACCTGTAGATACCACCATACCAGGGATCCCCAACTTCTATGGCTGCTATAAGGGTTACATCAAGGCACTCCTCTAAATCAATCAAAGCATTCTTCAAGTTGGAACAACCCCCTTTTACAAATTTGAAAGAAAAATCATATTCTTGTAAAACTACCAACCATTTGGCCAACTGGCCCATGGGATTTGGTGATCGAAGAACCTGCTTTGCAAGACCATTGCTATAGATTATGATGGACTTTCCAGCCACATAATGCTTAAATTTCTCAATGCAGAATACCAAAGACAAAGCATGCTTGTCAGCCTCAGAGTAGCATCGTTCAGTTTTCAGCAATTCTCAAGAAGCAAATCGAACGGGATACATGAACCGATCCTCCCCTTGCTGGAGAAGAATACCTGCTAGAGTGTGCTCACCAAACCCAGGATTGATATAGAAAGTCTTTCACCAATCAGGATTGCATAGAATGGGTTCTGAAGCCAGAGCACTCTTACAAACCCATGATCGCAATCCTCATCCCAAGAGAAATCAACTCCATCTTTTGATAGCATAGTCATGGGTCACGTCAAAGCAACATATTGATCAATGAAGCGGCGATAGTATCTTGCTAGATTGACAAATGAGCATACCTGACGTTTGCTTGTTGGTGGGGAGAGCTTGAGGATAGCTTCTACCTTCTTGGGGTCAGGCTTGATGCCCTCAGATAAGACAATATGTCCCAGTAACCTCCCTTGAGTGGCTTCAATGGTGCATTTATTAGGGTTGAGGCTGCCATTCGCATCATTGACCCTTTGGAAGGCCAACCTAACCTTCATGACATGCTCCTTACATGCCCAGAATATATAGAAATTATCTAAAAACACCTCCAAGAAAACCCCCAAATAAGGAGCAAACACCATCTGCATAAATATTTGAAAGGTAGCAGGAGCATTGGTGAGGCTAAATGGCATTACTTTGAATGCAAATGTCCCCCAAGGTGTGGCAAATGTGGTTTTAAGCACATCCTCCTTAGCAATTCTGATTTGATAAAACCCGGAGTAACCATCACAGAAAGTATACATCTCATGACCACTTACCTTCTCAAGAATGAGGTCTTGAAAGGGAAGAGGATGATGGTCCCTCTTGGTGGCTGCATTGAGTTTCTTATAGTTAATGCAGACCTGCCACTTCTTGTTTTTCTTTGGGGTGACTACCACTGGTGAAACCCATTCAGTATTGTGAACCGGAAATTTAAACCCAGCTTCTACAAGTTTTTGCAACTTTGAGTGCAAATCATCGGTCTGCAAGGGCCCTAATCTTTGATACTTCTGAGCCACAGGCTTAGCATCAGGCTTCAAATCTATTTTGTCTTCTATGGTAGTCACATGGTGAAGGTAGTGGTAGCTAGTTGCAAAGAGGTCAGGGAAATCTTTGAACATTTCTAAGAACTCATCTTTCTCACTGGGAGTGAGGTCAGGGGAAAGCATAGATTCAAGTTGTTACCTTTTCTGCAAGTGGCAGGGTTGGAGACACCCCCATCATGTAAACTTCCTCCTTTGAGAACTCCTCCCCCTTGTCTGATTCTTCCATTGATTTAGACACGGAGGATGAGAGAGTATCACTATCTTGCTCCTCTTCTTCTTCTGGTTGCATGGCACCTGGTTGCACTAGGATCTTCTCCTTAGAAGCACCAAAAGACATGTGTCATGTCTTCCAATAGCTGACTGCATCACTCTTTCTCAACCATGGTCTCCCGAGTATGGCTGGGTAACTCCTTCCTGTATCTTCGATTTTCTTTACATAGAAATTGACCGTGGTGGTCAACCCATTGACAGTGATGGGCAAATCCTCAATGACTCCCAGGGTGGTGAGTTGTCGACCATATGCTACCTTGATTCGAGTGCAGGAACGCCTTGTGCATTTCAAATTCAATTTCTTCATGATTCAGGGCACCATGATAATACATGTAGCTCCCCCATCAACACACACTTTTGACACGGCAATTATTTATGATAACATCTACTGTACGTGGGTGCCAATCAATTTCTTCAGAGATAGAAGAGACCTCTCATACCTTTCCCTTTTTCTTGCTCCTCCTTGTTGAGAGCCCTTGCTATAGCTCACATCTTACCTTAGGGCTTAATGCTATTAGTTGAGGGAGCGTGATGCTCAAAGACCGATGAGCAAGGTCCTAAACGACCAAATAGTCCTCTTGCCTTGAGCCAATGGGAAAATCTAAGGGTGACCACTTACTCCTACAAGATTTTTTAGTCTTCTCTATTGGTGGGTCTGCCATCTCAGCATCTGAGGGCTCTGAGAAGGACACCTTCTTCCTAGGGTGGCTCGATCCATAGTTTGGAGAGGGGTTCAAGGTGGTACAACTTCTTTTCTCAAGGTCAAGGATCTCTACATCAGAATCCTCGATGCCTGATTCACTCAGAAGATTCACCCCTGGAATATTGGGATGTGTTGTGTGATAATGACCTTCTGGTGGCACTCGTAGCACACAACATTGGCACGTTCTCTTGGAGGGCGATTGGCTTGATTTCTGATGCCCACCATCTCAAGTCAAAGATCATTTAGGGCCTTGGCTAGGTCATTAACTCTGGGTTCTTTTAGCAAGAGGGGCCGAGGGAGTAGGAAGGAGGGGGGCTCGTGGGTGAGGCTGGGGAAATATGCTAGGCGAAGGTTGAGGATATACTCGTTGTTGAGGGTAAGCATCTAAGGGAGGACCATACATTTGAGGTGGAGGCAGTGGCTGTATTGTACACATGAAATGTGGCTTTGGTGGGAAAGGTGTGCATTATTAATACTGCACCAACCATGGGGTCCTAGACCTTCTTCATTGAAGATCCTTGAAGTAATTTGAACACAAGCAAGTCACTCAAGAGAGCTAGTTCCCACAATTTGAGTACCTAAACCTTACCTGAGACCCTCAAGTAAGAATTGTGTTAAATATCTGAGAATCAAGATAAACATAGATTTTCTTATAAGCTATTTTTATTTTTTATTTTCCTCATTTACTCACATTTTTATTTAAAATGATATACAAACTTCATTTTTTCTTTTGTGCTTTTGCATGTTTTGTTTGAAAATATTAATCTCTATATTCTAGTTTTAATTAATTTGAAAGATTGGATATATTCTAGTCTTGTGAAAGTATATAGATGTATTTCTTAGGATCTAGAAAGTCCATCCTCCATTCTGTCCACTATCCAACTCCACAATTTGTGCAACTGGGATAGCTTGCTAATAGCTATTGTGATGATGCTTTTGAAATTAAGATGTAAAGATAGTGATCATTAATAGTCCTATTGTTGCAAATCGATGTTCTTGTTGTAAGTGGGTGATGTGTTAACTACCTACTCTAGGCCAAATGTTTCTACCTTGTGATGGTTGCATCCATCTCGTTTACAATACATATTGAGGCTGCGGCAACCTTAGGACCATTGTGTTAAATATCTAAGAATCAAGATAAGCATAGATTTTCTGTGTATATTTGCATGATGTTCTTGTCACCCACATAGTGCCCTCTATGGGGAACTGGGCATCTGATACACAATTTTGATAGAGAGTTAAGAACTATCCCCACTCTTCCTTATCCTTTCATCAACTACTACTAGGTTCTCTAACTTTGCTTGGCTAGGGCATTCAGGGTGTTAGTTAGACTCGTGAAATGTCCATTATAGGTCCAAACATGATAGAATGGGGGCAACAAATTCCCATTTGATGCCACCAACTTGTTTTATATTACATAGCATTAATGCTTGATGCATATACTAATACTAATTTTTTGCACAATTTTCATCAATGCTCAATGTATATATATTGAAAGATATATTGATGCTTCTTCACAAATTTCGTCAATGTTGGTGTCAAATGTCACCTAATATCTTGTATTGCTATACATTTATAAGACTTGCATTTAATTTCAATACTTGTTGATTTTGCTTTGGGTAATGATTACCATCAAGTAATTAATTATTTCCAAAATCTATCATTGATGCAATTTCAATAAAGAACTAGTGCACTCTCCTTTGGAATTTGATTCATCATGTGTAGAAGGCTACATAAAAGACAACCTTGAAATACTAAAACCACCTTTCAAACTAGCCCACGTACTCTCAAGATGAGTATTGGTTTTTAAATTTGGACCTTGAAATACTAAAACCCACCTCTCAAACTAGCCCTTATGCTCTCAATTCTCTCCAAGGCTCACATAACACTTAAAGTAGAACCAAATAAGACCAAGGAGAGGTTGTCACACAAAAGAAACTTCTAGAAGCTCCACCAATCAAGGGTTGAAGGTATAATAAGTATATAGGCAAGAGTTGCCTAAAGACTTAAGGCAAGTGAAGCTATTGAATTGATATTACGCTCCCTCTCCTATGTGCCTTGATTATAATGTTTGATAGGGCTACAATGTTGCATTTATATAAGGGACACAACACCTTGCTCCCTTCTATTGTTTGGCTACTGGTGCCATCTTTAGCTGACAACAACCCTTGAAATGGAAAAAAGCACCATTGAATTGATGTTGCTCTCCGACAATGATAGAGAACACATATGCTTTCCATATGATTGCTTAACTCTAGCTTCATCTATGGACATGGAAGCTTTTGGGGGTTCATTAAGGGTGACATTGGTGGCTTTATTACCATCCTCTAATTTTATAGAAGTTTACATTGTTGGCCAACATTTTAAAGCCTCATGCTGTGGCATATGTCAAAGCATAAGGCAATTAGTCAGAGCAACTTTTATGCAATATGTCTAAGCAAAAAATGACCAAGTAGATGCTAGAAAATGAGCATAGCAGACTAAAAATAAATATTGGTCAAACTACCAGTCAAACTTTGACTGTCTAAAGTCAAACTTAGACTTGCATAGTCAAGCTTTCATGGCCAAAGAGGGCTCAGAAATCTGCTTCAATTCATCATGCAGAGGTCAAAATTTAGAGAGCTTTTCTACTAGAGAGGAAGGTAAATAGGTAGAGCTTCTCCCTCAGAAACGAATCACATAGAAGATAGCCACGTCGCCCAGCATTATAGAAGAACTGTGGACTAGTTCTTTTACAAAAACTACCCGAATGCTGCTCTAAATGAGCCCAGACTTGATGAGCAGTAAGGTTGTAATGTCGCCCAGCTCCCTCTACAAGGAATTAGACAATGTAGCTCTCCATAGTGAGAACCAAGAAGAATGTCGTCGTAGCTTCCTAAGACAATGCCACCCCAAAAATGGCGAGACAAAGCATAGGGCTTGTTCTGTAGATTTGCCCTACCCTTGGGAAGAATCTCCTGAAAGATGAGATGCTGAGAATGCAGGTTTGAAGAGAACTCTCACTCCCAAAATCGACTTTGGAAGGGAAGGTGGAAGATGGAGGTGAGGAAGAAGATGATGATGTGGCACCTAACTAGGGCTTAAGGAGGATCATAGGGCTCTGATACCATGTTGATACACTAAAAGGAAAGCATGGAGTGAACACAAACTCATAATTCTTGCCTTTTGGAATGAAGAATGGTGAGGTCCTTAAGTAGGCACCTCTTACATGATCACTGACATCACTGATGACCTCTGAGCTCCACAATCATCTCCTCAATCTGCTCCTAGATTCTCTCAATCATCCTATGTGGCTTCTACCACCACCTAACAATGCTTATGGGCACCTAACTGTGCCTCTAGCACACACACATAGAAACCAAGGTGTGCCTGGGGCATACACCTTGAGATATCCCAACACCCTATAGGGCCTTTTCCATTGCCATCGTTGTCACCAAATATACCACTCCAATAGATCTGAATAGTGACATGATGGATGTTTCTTTCATGCAAGAGAATATTGCACCAGGTACAATGATGCCAATCATGCAAAGGACTACCAGTGGTGGCAGAAATGATGCAGAAATAAATTTTGCAAATGATGAACAAGACCTTTTAGGATAGTTCCTATCTTTCCTTGGGTTCATTTTGCACTTTTAAGGAAAGGACATGGCGGATGGATTGAAAAAAGCAATCACCATCCAACGTTTCCTTATAGAAATAGGCACTAATGCTCAAGAAAATAAGGGAGTGGAGATAGCATAAGCAAGCTAGGCACAAAGATCACAACAGTAAATGCAAATCTAGAACACATCAAAGACCCTTGAAATAACAATGGACCAATTCAAGCAATAAAGAAAGATGCTCATGGTGTGGGAATCCTGTACAAACTGCAAAGAAAACCTTCTTATAATAGCAAAGTGGTTCAAAGTGGCAATAGAAGCTTCTTCAAAGCCCCCTGAGAGTGCTCTCAATGGAAGCAAGAATGGAAGAGAGTGAGAGAGAAATAGAGAGCCACACAAGTTTTATGGGTGCAGAATACCCTTATCTTCTTTTTCATCCATTTATATATGTGTTTGAGTATTGTACATAATAGAGGTAAAGGCACAGTGACCTTTAACCCCCACAACCTCCCACTTAAAGGATAATGTGCCTTTAAGGGAGAACAACCAGTGAGCATACTATCCTATGCCCATCAATACACGATAATACTCAAACCGCTAACTAGGTAGACTCTTTGTCAGCATATTTGCAGGGTTATCATATGTATGGACCTTGAAAGCTCTATGCGCTTGTCCTTAAGTACCTCCCTGATGAAATGGTGCCTGACCTCAATGTGTTTGGTCTTTGCATGAAAGATCAGATTCCGTGCTAGTTGAATAGCACTCATGGAATCACTATGCAATGTCGATACACCTGTATGAATCCCCAAATCTCCCTCTAGCCGATCAAGCCATATAGCCTCCTTGCAACCCTCTGTGACTGCAACATACTCAGCCTTTGTGGTAGACAAAGCAACACACTCTGTGCACGAGACATCCACAACACTCCACCACCTGCAAAGGTGAACACATAACCAGAAGTGGATCCACATGCCCTGCATAGTCTGAATCTGTGTATCAAAGTACACGCATGTCTCCTCTACCAAAGCAGATGCACATCTCGTTGGTGCCCTTCATGTACCTCATGATGCACTTAATTGCCTCCCAATGCCTCTTTCCTGGATTAGTGATATACCGGCTAACAACTCCCACTGCAAATGCAATGTCTGGTCTAGTAGCTATCATAGCATACATAAGACTCCCAACCGCTAATGCATAAGGACCCTTGGCCATCATGGCCCTCTCCTCATCTGATTTGGGACTATCTATATGACTTAGTTTCACATATGGAGGCAATGGAGTACTCACTGCCTTCCCCCCCTCCATATTGAAACACTGCAATACTTTTGTATACTCCTATGAAAGCCAAAGGAGTTTCCTACTCTGATCACGCATGATGCGCATACCAAGAATATGACCTGCAAGTCCCAAATCCTTCATATCAAAGGCCTCATGTAACTTGGCCTTTAATGCATCTATCTCATAAGTATTCTTGCTAGTCAATAGCATATCATCCACATATAGTGCCAGGATTATCATGCTATTATCCTTAGCCCTTTTAGTGTAGAGGCAGTGATCAATTTCACTCCTAAAATCCTGGGACCGAATGAAAGAATCAAAATTCTGATATCATTCTCTAGGCACTTGCTTCAGACCATAGAGACTTTTCTTCAGCTTGCAAACTAAATGCTCTTTGACCTTTTCTTCAAAGCCTTCTAGTCGCACCATGCAACCAAACAGGCCTTGTACCTAGGCACATCATCAACTGTGACCTTCATCTTGTAGACCCATTTACATGGCAATGCTTTCTTTCCATGTGGCAAAGAAACCAAGTCCCAAGTCTTATTATTCATAAGTGAACTCATCTCTGATTGCATAGCATACTCCCACTTTCGTTGATCTTCGTGCATCATAGCCTCTCTGTGGTAAGAAGGCTTCCCACAATCAGTAAGCATCACATAGTCTACCCCTAGAACAAACCTATCAGGCGGTTTAGATACTCTAGATGATCTTCTCGAGGGCATTTCAGCTTGCTGTCCCACCTGCATATCAGTGACATTTGGCTCATCATTTCCACCAATAGATGATCCATCATCTACCCTTGATTGTATACCTATGGGAGTACTTGGTGGTACCATTTCTTGCACATTTGGTGCATGGACAGCTTGTTGTCTATCAACATATGCAGGTGGATTCACATCTTGGAAAGTGATTCTCCTCATTTCCACATCCCTCATGGGTGCCTTATGCATCTTCTTCTAATTGAAGACTACATCATGGCTACATATGATCTTCTTTGCCTCTGGATCCTAGTCACCATAACCCAGAAAGATGCATTTCCTAGACTTAGGATCTAGCTTCTGTCGAAGCTCTTTTGGACATGTGCATATGCCTCACACCCAAATATACACAAATGAGAGTAAGAGGGCTTCTTGCCACTCCATGCCTCTTCAAGAATACCACCATTCAAACTCTTACTAGGTGATCTATTGATCACATGCACTGCAATCTTCATTGCCTCAGCCCAAAAACCACCAGAAAGACTTGCATTGGAAAGCATGCATTGCAACCTTTCTTGAATAGTATGATTCATCTTTTCTGCAAGTGGATTTTGCTCTGGAGTACGAGGGGATGTGAGCTTCCTCTTAATCCCATGTGTATCACATAAATGCTAAAAGTCATGAGAGAGATACTCTCCACCATTGTCAGTCCGTGGGCATTTAAGCGTTCTACCTGAATGATTCTCAACCAAGGCCAGCCATTTTTGAAATACCTAGAACACATCACTCTTTCGAGCTATAGCATAAGTCCACACTTTCCTAGTTGCATCATCAATGAATGTCACATAGTATTCAGCCCTGCCTAATGACCATGTAGGCATGGGACCACTGTTATGGATAAATTTGTCTAAGGAAAAAGGCATAAATATGAGTGTGTGTGTGTATGTGTGGTAATAGTATAATATAATATGGTGTGCATAGGGACCAAGGTTGAGGCGACAGGGCATGACCATGTGCCACCCTTCCACGTAAGAGGACCCATAAGGTGTGTTGTACATAATCTATGGTAGTAATATTATAAAATGTAAGGTGGCATGGCTCCTTCATGTGCCACCCATCCACCTAGGCTGCATTTAGTGAGATATGGCTCAAAGTCCATGTGAGAAGTAATATAAAATAGGTGGAGATGGATATTATATTGAGTTATTCCCTCCATATGGGATAGGCCCATGTGGGGGAGGTATAGAAGGTCCAAGAGAGCAAGTTAAATAATGGGGAAAGTAGGATGAGGTGGCAAGATTCCTTGTGCCAACACTCCTTGTCCTCCTAGAGGTTTGAACATATTATAAAATTGGGAAGAGACGAAGGGAGTATCATAGACTTGAGATATGGGGCTTGATTTATGTGGAAAAATGAGGCAAAGTGTTGTCACGCACAATTGAGAGTGCGTAACCGCCTAGCCCACATGGGAGACTTTTCCACACACACCGTGCATGTGGGAGGATCCATTTATTGGGAGAGACCCCCTCTCTTGGATATAAAAGGAGGGGGCTATTCCTTGATGAGACATGCTCATTCTTGTAAAGCCACCTAGCTAATACTTTGATATTTCCCTCTCATCCTTCCTTTCAAATAAAGCATGGTCCTCTTTCCTTGATGTCACCATCTTTACATTCCTCCTCCCCTCATGTATATGTTTCTCTTCCCCCTCTCCCTTTCCCCTTGTGCCATAGTCTCCCTCTTCATTCCCTCCCCTTCTAATCCCTTTTCCCCTCCCATATTAATGTTTCGCCCTCATGTTCTCCTTTCCCCTATGGCCCTTGAGCATCGCCATGCTTAGTGTCTAGCCTCTTGTCTTGATTTCTTTTCTGGCCAATAGAATTGGTGTGGCTGCTAGGGTCAAAATCTCCACAGCTAGTGGTGTAAAACCTGTTACTCCTACAATGGGGTGCGGCTCTGCAGCCTCTTCCGTGCATAGTTCTCTACTTTGGCACCTCTAAACTGTGTACCTTCCCTATCCCTACGGCTGCAAAACCTCTTTGCTTCTGCACTTTCAGACTGCCTTCTTTCTACTCATGGTTTCTACGTATATTCTGGCCAGCAAATCTTCTGCTCGTACTGGTAGCATCTGCAAAACTGTAACATCTATGCTCCTTCTGAGTTCCTGCATGCGCATTCGATTTGCACATCTACTGTGTTCACCCGTGTTGTTCACCCACGGGATAGTTTTCTGGGCTCCTACATCTTCTGGTCGGAGATAGTTTTCTCTCTTCGTGCATCTACTGTGTTCACCCACACAATAGTTTTCTGGGCTACTGTGTCTCCTGGTCACGGATAGTTTTCCTGAGTTTCTGCAAAACTGTAATAGCAGATCCCGTGCCCCCCTCTCTCTTCTCTTCTTCTCTTTCTCTTCTCCTTCTCCTCTCCTCTCCTCTCCTCTCTTTTTATTAAAGAGTAGGATTTGAACCCAAGACCTCCCCCTTCACAAAAGGGAGACTTATCATTGGGCCAACAAGTTGGAAGTGATGAAAATATAATGATTTTTGTTTATATATTGAGATCTCAAAAACTGTAACTCTCTAACCGTAGGGAATTTACTCTTGCTGTAAAAAGCAAAAGTACATTTCATGTGGTCTATTCACATCTCCTGCTAGATCGCCGATTCGAAACTTTTCCAAGTCCACTTCGCGGATGCACGCCACACGAGGAGGGTGGATATTTATGTCAATTCTCGACGAGTTTAAGGATTTGGTGCCTGGTCCTCCGCTCATTATGGCTACCAATTGGCAAGATCTCTTTCTTGATCTTCATGTCGACCTTCAATGGCTGATTGTCTAGTGCATTGTTCAAGGAGACGACGGGTGGGATGATACACCGTGGTTGGTTCAAGGTGAAGAACTATTGATATGCTGGGAGAACTTTGATTTTAATTCTGCTCATTGTGCATTCATCGAGCTACTTGCTGCTTCGGAGGTAATTAAAAGGGTGTACTTCATCGAAGGGTGGGATGCTCCCCAAGCTTCGAGGGAGATTTGGCACATCTACTTGTTAATTCTTGTGGATAAGCTCATCTTGAATGGTTTATTCTCAGTCTCACTACAAAGGTTTCTAGGCCTTGGCTATGGTTGGTGATGTTTCGACCAAGGAATCCATTTGTAACTAATCAACCTTTTGTGCCTCATTTCGAGCTTCAAGTTGTAATTCTTTTTGGTCTAAAGATAAACTATCAACAAAGGATTGCAAGTTTATTTGGTGCTGAATGTTTGGCTCAAGTGTTGAATTCTCCCCACCCTCTCCTTCTACCTATCTTGGACTACCGAGAAACTTGGGATGTCTGAATTTTAGTCCTGGTGTGATGACATCTTGGATCCTTCAATTTGATGGAGCTTACAAACCTTCGACCAAGGCTGCTAGCGTGGGTGTGAAGCTCACTTCACCGGGTGGTGAAGAGTATTATTATAGCAAGCCTGCACCTTCAAGTACTTGCAATCAAGATGAGTACTCGGCACTCATTTTTGGGCTATAAAAGGCACGAGAACATCACATCAAGCAACTGGAGGTGCAAGGAGATTCTCAACTAGTGTGTGAACAAGTTAGTGGAAGGTGGAAGGTGCAGAGCAAAGGCTTGGTTCCATGACATCAACAAGCAGTAGAAATTTGCAACCAATTTGAAGAGGTAAAAATTCAGCATATCTCTCGAGCTTGAAATCTAGTTGCTGATTTCTTGGCACGTGAAGTTTGTACATCAATCACGCATGACGCGAGTGGAAGCACCACCCCAACAAAGCTGCAAGCCACAAAGGAGGGTGATCATTTGTAAGGAATGCAAAGGTTGTGGTCATCATGAAACTAAGTGTTGGGCATATTTGATACGAGTTTACCGACTTTCGAAGATCATCAAAAAGCTCCTCAAGGACATTGCTCAAAGAAGGATGCCAGACCACACACCCCTTGAAGAAATAGCTTGAAAAAAGGAATCTCACATACTCTTTTCTTTGTCGATCTCAATAGAATGTCTTGGCATGTTGCTTGACAAGGCTATCTATGTTCAATTTTGCTCAGCTATGTGTCATGATTTACTACTATTTAGGATCATTAATGCCATGCTTTCTACTTATCAAGATTGGTGCTCCTGGATTTAGCTTTCTTGCTTTTGTCCTGCCCCCAATGGGATAGGGCTTAGTGAACACTTGGATGTGAAAGTGAAAAAATGCTGAATTTTTGGAAAATTTTAATGTTGAAATTTCTCATTAGATCATGTGTCTTTGCCCATGTGCTTTGTCTACCTTTGTTTTAAATTCTATCACTCCTCCTTTCTATCATTTTCATGATTCGTGCATGGCGGGTCTTGTTGGGATGTAGGATTGATGTTGCAAGCATGGCAGGTTTGGTGTTTGCTTGTGTTGCACTTTGTATTCGTGCATTCTCTAAAGGTCTACATCTTCACACGTGGATCAATTTCAATTCTAGGTTGGTCATGTAAAAATTTCTTCTCTTCTCTTCTTCTTCTACAAAAGGATTTTTGAAAGTCCTTATTTTTTCTCATGGGAGCTTATTTAATATTGACTAATTGAGTTATTGTTGCCATGTGGTTTTGGCATCAAAGTCTGAAGCATCTGAGCAGAGTCGATTCAGTGAGATTTTTGTGAGTATATCGCAGCTATTCTGGGAGTATATCTCAGCTATTTTGGGAGTATATCTTGGCTATGAATCCAATTTGGGATGGATGTTTCAGTCTCCCACGCTCGTGCCCTACTTCTTGTTGTAATGCCACCTTCCTTAGCTTTCGTTTGTGCTGGGAATGATCTTTCAAACTCCATCACTTGAATTGAATTGAGAGTAGATAAAAGGAGGAATCATTTTTATGCATATGTGCTGCATTCCGAGACAATAAAGACTTCTAGTAGAAAATCCTCAAAACTTTGGATCTTTCAATGATCTATGATGCTTTAGATGCAAGGCTAGGAAACTATCTGTTCAATGATCTAAGAAATTATCCAAAATTGAATTTGAGTCCATCAAAAAAGAGGTTGGAGCTTTCCCTAAGTATAAGGATATTTGCTTTTTTGTCACGCCCACCAAAGAAATTTGTAGTCCTAGGGAAGAATGGGCCAAAATATTTTGATGCGCGTTGTGGAAGTCTTCCATCCTATAGGCTTCAAGCCTAATTTAGCTTAAGATTGCTTCAATCTACCTTAAATGCTTCAAAAACTCCCAAGATTGGCTGTGGAGGAGAGCCATTGTCATAGCTTCAAATCGAGGTTGATGACCTTGCTCACAGACTGACCATCGTTAGAAACTACCCATTTCACGAACAAAAAACACATAGTTGTCTCGATGCTTTCAAGGTTCTCACAACAATCGTGCATACGTTAGGCATATATCGTGCCCATTAACACCATGGTCAATGCTACTTGTAGGAATACACATGTTTACCTTTGCAAACGTCTCCATCTATATCAAGGAGAAGGTTTGCATCTTTCATAGCATTTGTATGGCATAGATGGGAGGGCGGAGAAGGACAAGCGAGAATATAAAAAAAAAGAGAGCATGTTTATTTAAAGGTTTTTTATATTTCAAATTTAGATTTTCAAAAAGAAAAAAATTTGAGCTTTGTTTTCTACAAAAATTACGTCATAACACATTTGCTTATTCCCATACACATTCATAAGAGGGAGCACCAAAAAGAAGAGAGAGCATATTTGTTTTGTTTTATTTAATACATATCCTTGAAAATAAAATATATTTGCCTTTCTCCCCTATGAAAATTAAGACACATTAGAATTCAAGCAAGTCATGCTAAAGAAAATGTGATTGCAATGCTAATTAGCTGTCACTCATAAAAAATAACACTGATGCTTTTCAGTGAGCTCTACTTTTGAACCAAGAGACATAAAAGTGTTCACGATGGTGATTTGGATTTTGGTCATGACAGAAAGGTGGCAGAGCACATGAATCATGGGAGCAGACCTAGTAGAGTGATCACACCCACAAACACAAACCCCTTGAACCCAAATGCTCTACCGGTACTATCAAAAGATGCACTGTCTAAGTTTGTACCCCATCGTTTCACTTTTGAGGGGAAAATACTAGCAAAATATGGTACTTCCAAGACAAGGATGTTCCATACCCTATCTACACGTGTATTGACCTAATTGATCAAGCATGCTCTGAGACAATCACGTTGCACACATGCATACGTCCTTCAATTTAAAGATATTTTGCAACTCAATGAATTCTATAGAATAGAGGGCCCAACCATTGCAAAACGAGTTTCTAGTGAGGGAGGCACATCATCCTTTTCCTTACGTGTCGATGCAAGTATAACACTTGTGAAATGTGAACCATTCAATGGCACCATTTCTTTTGTCCTAGATAATGTCATATGTTGCTACATGCCATGGGCAGCTAATCAATTAGAGAATCTACCAGCATCATTCGAATCATTCATAGACACAGTGGACTTCGTCATTATCAAAGTAGATCATGACGGCCCACCATATCATTGTCACAGACGTCCAAACCCTGAAGACCATGCAACAGTGAGAACAAGGCACTTATAGAAATAACATAGTCAATTACTAGCTGTGTGTTTGTTTTCCCTTTCTCAAACACAATTGTTTCTTCGTATCAGTTATCTTTTGTTGCAGATTAAGTTTGTCGATGAAGTCATTGTCATGTACGTTGCCAAAAACATTTCATACATGTATGCAATGCATGGATTAGGAGTCTTTGATTTCACTATCTTGGGTGCGGTTCATGAAGGAAATCTTCAAACCACATTGTGCGATGTGTTCACACGCCAAGTCTCTCAATTAGATTATGGAAAGAAGGTATAATGTCCTTGCTTGGCACAAGTTTCCAACGTCCTACAAAGTACACTTCTAATAACCATAGACTGTTCATTGCAGGTGGTAGGTGTTTTGCATTATATTAGCCTCAACAATCCTCTTGTAGAATACCATTGAGATGCTTGTGGTGGTGCTCGAGTGAGCGGAGACCCTGTGCGATCATTCTGCTTTAGCTGCAACTTTGTCCAAAACATCTCGCAAGTGCCTTGTTTGAAAGGTTGTGTTGTCTTATGTGATGGTACCCAGGTTGTTGTTCAAGTCTATGGCCCACCAAGTCTATGGCCCACATGTGGACAAGGTATTTCAACTTCATTGTCCTTTTTTAGAGTTCCATAACCGCAGTGTCATTGCGACACTATCCATGTTGCTTGAGAAGCGGTCAACAAGAGAAATAAAAGTTAACAGTTCAGGTTTCGTAACTACCTTTGCAGAGAATGAGTAGTGAAGGCACAATTCCCACATGCTTTTCCATTGTATAGGCACTTGCCATACCTTCGACTGTCTTAGGTTGAACAACAATCAACAAACACTATTGTGCATGGTACAACTCCCACATGGATGTGTTCATGATGAGGGTTTTCTAAACATCATCACTATGAAGGCATTTTAGAATTTTGCCTCTTCTCACCCATTGGTTTATAGTTGCCTTATGACATTCCATGAGATTTTTGGCCATTCCTTGTCTGTTATCATATATGATGGTCAATCAGTTACGTAGACGATGGAAATTAACAAGCTCAATCAAAAAATACGGCACACATTTCTCATTAACAAATCAACGTGCCCCACCACAATTGTTTCATTGATACAAAAAGAGAAGAAACATATATACAACATTTGGATGAAAGATGAGGAGACACGTTTGTTCCATCTTCTACAACAACATAAGGACTTACCTACAAAGCAATTGCAAATCTTCATAAGGACCATTGTCACACTAGTGTGCATAGTCTTGCAGGAATTTGTAGTAAGATTTATAAGCTCAAGAAAGCAATGTACCGCTCGAGCATCACAAACAAGAGAAACAATGGATTGGAATGTGTCCAAGGATCAGAGTTCTCCCTAACTACTTCTATGGAAGAAGGTGCCAATAACTCTGCCATGAAGGTAGCCAACCCTTTGAAATGAAAAAGAGCCATTAACAAAGCAAGGACAATGTAGGCTTGCAAGAATCAGTGAGACACCAAGTATTCCATGCTCTTCTTGTGGATACTTGGCTTTCAAGTCAAAGTTAAAACATACCAACACGGGCCTCCGACAACTTATGGAGCAAGAAAGCCTGATAATGTCACCACCTCCAGAAAGTGCTAGTACGGCAAATATTGTCATCACCTTGGGTACGCATGCAGAAAGGTCAACTACAAGCGACAATCCTCCAAGCGAAGATTGCAATAGTAGATACAAATATCGAGAAACTGTTGCAATAAAAAATAGGATACCATGACTTCGTTTGTTTAAGAACATCGTCAAACTATAAGCCATGCTTGAAACGAAACCTTTTCACAATGGTTAACACAACTTGGCCCACCTGCATTCTTTATAACATTGTCTGCAGTCAAAAAAAGATGGTAGCTATTGGTACAATGCCTTCCATCTTCACAACAAGATGCAATCTTGAAAGACACAAATCAATGCCAGCAAGACATTTGTGAACTCATCATGTCGGGCCCCATCACAACAGCTCAATACTATGTGCATAAATTCAAAGCTTTAAGAACATTGTTGCGCCAAGACAATACTATATTAGGGCCGATATTGGACTTCTTCTTTGTGAAGACTGAGTTCCAGAATAGAGGCAGCCAACACGACCACGGTTTACTTTGGATAGATGGGCCCCCATTAACGAAACTTGTGATGACAGCGTTGTAGAAAACTTCATTGACACATACATCACAACAGATAGTACGCAACTCGAAAACATACAAAATGATTTGCAGACGCATATGCACAAGAAAACATGAAAAAAAAGAGGAAAACAATGCTGGTTTGGATTCCCTAGGGCACCAATGCGACAGACAAAATTTTTGACACCACTACCCACCTGCTGAAATCTACGAGGTGGCTCACAAAAGAAACTTTAAGGTGCTAACAAAAACATTGCAAGAAGAAATGACCATAGCCTTGGACTTCGTCGCATTCCTTCGAAAAACATCTATGACAAAGATTGAGTATGAGCTCGCACTAAGAAGCAACATTTCGTAGCCTAAGATCTTTATGCAAAGACAACCAAAGGACATCTACACAAACAACTTCAATCCAACTTTGACAAAACTACGAGGAGCAAACACCAATGTCCAGTTCGCTCTAAACCCTCATGGTGCAACTTCTTACTATACATCATATGTCATCACGAAGATCAACAAATAAACAAACGATGCAGTTAAAGAGTCAAGACGCAATCGTCGAGAGTTTTCAAGAAGGTGCTCCCACAAATGAGCACGTAAAAAAAGTTGGCAATGCAATTCTGAACACGCAACATATCAATGCACAACAAGCTGTGTACCTATGTCTCTCGCTTCCACTCACAAGTACAACAAGGGAATTTATATACATAAACACGAGCTCAAATGAGAACAGGACACTGCTTCTAAAACATCGTGTACGACTAGAGCACCTCCACCTAGAAAGCACTAATATCTTCTTCAATGATATAATCACGAAGTACAAAAACAGAAAGCAAGGCCTAGAAAGCACCTACTTGGCTTCTTTTCATCGCACATCTAATACTATGAACTGCAACAACCAATGCGCCAAGAAAACCCAAGATTCCTAGAACTCCTTAATACAATTCGTATTGGAACACAAACTGATATAGACATTGACAATCTAAACAACTCACTTGAAGCACCTACCAAACAAAGTATCACATCTGTTTTTTACTAACTTAGCAAAAAACAAACACAACGAATCTGTATTAAACAACCTACCCGGGCGGCCACACATACTTATAGTAAGCGGCATTAGACAAAAAGGTTGTAGCAAAACAATAGCGATCCCAGACAACCCCAGAAAAACCTTATTGAAAGCAAGGTCATAGTGGTGACTTCAACATAGATGCCTCTCAAAAAACACCACAATCAACAAATCTACAAACCATGATGGACTTTAACTTAGAATTCAAAGAACCACCAACTTACTGATTCGCATAATGGAGAGACCATTGCATTGCATACATTTATGCATAATGCACACTACACTGAACCTACAATAGCATTCCAAAAGGCATGGCCTTAGTGGATTCCCACCTTGTCTAAAAAAGTGGCCACCTTGGATACACTATGTCAAGCTCATAAACTGAAATACCTCCTCTTCCAAGTACTGTAGAATATGGAGAGGTTGGTGTCATTCCACAAAACTGCTACGCACATGTTCCCTTTCTTTAGAGTGGCCATGAGGCATTGGATTGGGCACTTGGCTTAGCAAATAGACTTGATTTTAGAAACCACAGATTTGAAATTCACATCATGTTTTTAGCAATAGACTCACCAATCCCCTCACTGTAACACAAATCTTGATCCAACTTGATTTTCTTCCTTCGTTGAATATACCTCAGTTATCTTTTCATCATCCTCATAGGAACATTTAAAATGAGTAAGGACATCAGCTCTCATAGATGCAAAGCTCATATAATTCCAATACTCCTTCCACAAAGTACCTCAAAAAATTGAGGCATCGGTGGATAAGCAAGTGTAGTCCGCACATTTCATTTCTTTGGTCAATTTTGAGGACTGTAATTCAAAATTCACACCATCTTATTTTTAGCTATATTCACCATCTTCTAAAGGCAGCTCAATACAACACAAATCATGATCCAACTCAATTTCATGCACTTACATGTCACCCATCGTTCCATAATTCTAGCAAGAATATTTCAAAAAGGCGAGACATTGGCTCATAAGCACAATTTCCTTAACAAAGTGAAAGCAGGTTGCATCTTTAACAAGGATAGTTCGCTGCCCTTTATCTTTTGTGGGGGTTTAGGACTGACCCAAGGAGATAGGCCAAATGCATGGGGAACCAGCGTAGACCTATGTCAAAATGAAGGGGACTTAGTCCCATGTATAAATATGGCCTAAATGAGATCTTAATGTAAGTTCAATAATGAGCCCCCTTTGAGCAGCCTTCCTAATAGACATTCTTCACCGTGTTTGTGAGTTCCTTGGGTGTCCTGATTAAAAGCTACGGTTACACAAGATGGCCACTTTTCACTGCACCAAGTAACCCATCTTTCTTTGTATCAAGGATTATGTCTCATGACACCCGATGCAAATCTGGAGCATGCCCTTCCTGCATTTTCAGGGAAAGATCTTCTATCCTTGCATTTATACTTTCGCTTTGGGAATGTCTCATAACTCCCACCAAAGATGAATGCATAATCCAGCTATTGTCAGTCCACCGATTCTGTGGCTGCTTCCATGCTTGCTTTTCCACTTCCTGTCTCAACCTTTTTCTCTTACTCCTGTATGTGAGCATCTGCATAGATATTAGACATCACAACATAAGATGCAGCAGCCTTCTCATCCAATTGCACTGCATGTTCAAAAGCCAGTCTTCCAAGCTCGACATTACCCCACTTTTGACAAGCACCCAACAGTGTATGCCACACCGCAAGAGTAGGATCGAAAGGCATCTTCTTCACCATTGCTACTGCCTCATCTAATTGGCCTGCACGACCCAGGAGATCGACCATGCCAATGTGGTGCTCGATACTCGGAGTAACACCATAGTCTTTGTTCATGGCCCCAAAGTATTCCTGGCCCTTATCCACTAGACCTGTGTGACTGCATACATTAAGAACAATAGAAAATGTGACCCCGTCTGGCTTTAGTCCTCCTCTCATTCTCTCAACCATTCTAAAAACAATTTGACTTTCTCCTTGCTGGGCATATCCTGCTATGAGTGCATTCCATGAGACCTCGTTTCGAACTGGTAGGTTGTCAAACACTTCCTGTGCTTCTGCAAGAAAGCCAAATTTAGCATACATATCCACCAAGGTGCTGCCAACAACAAGATCACTTTCGAGCCCCTTTCTAGAAATCTCAGCGTGTACTTCTCGGCCCATGTCTATGGCTACTATGCTGCCACAAGCTTTCAAGCTGCAAACAAATGTGACTGCATTTGGAGAGAGACCTTCCAGTCTCATCTGTTCCAGACAGTTCAGTGCTTTGTCACTGTGCCCCTGGTCAGCATATCTTGCCATCAGGGCATTCCACGTGACCTCGTTTCGAACTGGCAGTTTGCCAAAAGCTTCCCATGCTTCTGCAAGCAAGCCACATTTGGCATACATATCCACCAAGGTGTTGCCAACATAAAGATCTCTTTCCAGCCCCTTTCTGGCTATTTCAGTGTGTATCTCTCGGCCCTTGTCTACAGCTCCTATTCTGCCACAAGCTTTCAAGCTGCAAACAAATGTGACATCATCTGGAGAGAGACCCTGCAGTTCCATCTTTTCAAGACAGTTCAGCACTTCCTCACCAAACCCCTGCTCAGCATATCCTGCCATAAGTGCATTCCACAAGACTTCGTTACGAACTGGCAGCTTGTCAAACGCTTCCTGTGCTTCTGCAAGCAAGCCACATTTGGCATACATATCCACCAAGATGCTATTAATATAAAGATCTGTTTCCAGTCCCTTTCTAGCTACCTCAGCATGTATTTCTCGACCATTGTCTGCAGCTCCTATGCTTCCACAAGCTTTCAAGCTGGAAACAAAAGTTACAGCGTCTGGAGAGAGACCCTCGAGTTGCATCTGTTTGAGACGTTCCAGCGCTTCCTCACCAAGCCCATGCTTGGCATATCCTGCGATTAGTACATTCCACAAGACCTCATTTCGAACTGGCAGCTTGTCAAATGCTTCCTGTGCTTCTGCAAGTGAGCCACATTTGGCGTATATATCCACCAAGGTACTGCCAACAACAAGACCTCTTTCCAGTCCCTTTCTGGCAATCTCGGCATGCATTTCTCGACCCTTCTCTATGGCTCCTACGCTGCCACAAGCTTTTAAGCTGCAAACAAATGTGACAGCATCCGGAGAGAGACACTCCAGTTTCATCTCTTCAAAACACTCCAAAGCTTGCTCACCAAGGCCCTGCTCAACGTATCCATCTATAAGTGCATTCCACGAGACCTCATTTCGGATTGGCAGCCTGTCAAACACATCCCGTGCTTCTGCAAGTGAGCCACATTTGGCATACACATCCACCAATGTGCTGCCAACAAAAATATCTCTTTCCAGCCCCTTTCTGGCTACCTCAGCGTGCATTTCTCGGCCTCTTTCTGCATCTTTCAGCCTAGAACAAGCCTTTAGTATGGCTACGAAGGTATACTTGCTAGGGTGTATACATTCCTCTTGCATCTTCTGGTAGACGTTAAGGGCATGCTTTGAATCCCCACATTCAATATAACCCCTGATGAGAGCAGTCCAAGAATACACATTCGGATTAACCAACTTCCTAAAAACCTGCCCAGCATCGCACATGCTTCCTAATTGGACCAATATTGGGACAAGGTAATTCCCAAGAGAACTATGATCTTCCATCCCACATTTGCACATGTAGGCATACAAGCGCTTGGTATGCACTAGATTTTTCTCTCGTCTACACTTTCGCAAAATGCATGTAAAGTTCTGAACTGAAGGCAGCTGGGGCATCTGTTCTATAGACGTGAGCGCCTCCTCTAAGCTGAGCGTTTCCCATTCACTCTTCTCGTACAGTTCTTGAGCTTTAGATGCATTCAGCTTTAGTGCAGAGCTGAACTCGGCCTCTAAACTGGCATGACAAGTAGATCCTTGGGAATGTTCTTTGAAAACACTGGGAGGGATCAGTAAAAGACTGCTTCCATAAGGGTTCGGTCCCTGGCCTACTTGAGAAGCATGATCATGAAGAAAACGAACCAGTCAATAAAAATAACGAAATCCCCCGTTATCCGACCAAATTAACCGTGTAAATACGGAGAAAAATCTTATCTAAGCAGCACCTGAAAGCGACCCTTCCGCCACCACGGCTCCACTGTCCCGAGGGCCAGGGATTGATTGTCTGCGCAGATGAGCTGCCACCCAGTCGGAGTGTGGAAGTCCGCTACGAAAAATTCTAGGGCCAAACACCTGAGAGACGAGAGGGCTACATGGGTTTGTAACGGTTGCCTCAGAGGTATGGTAAGGATGTCTGCCTCCTCCTGTATATAGGTTCATCATTACCGTGAGAAGGGCTCAAGGAGCACAGACACGGTTAGCACATGTGAGAGTGAACTTGAAGTGCCACGTGGTATGCATTTGATACACACAATTGGCAGTTTGTACGACATCATCATTCACATCAGCTTCACCCATGCACGCGCGTCGCCTCGACTGTCTCACAGGAGCCTCATTGCACATGGCGGGTGGGCACATGTCTCATAGAAGCGTTCCGTCTCACAAGAGCTTTCATTCACATGGCAGGTGGCCGGCCATTCGAGGTGGAAGATGTCTAGGGGACGAATGCTCTGGAACCCCCCTTCTCCCCTCCTTCCTGGTTTCCGCCGCCGCGGCTAAGAACCACCCCATAACAATCGAAAGGACCCAACTTAAAGAGGTTTCTACTGGCTGGACGCTGCAGAGATGAGCTCCTTTGTGAGGGGAGCGGCGTCCAATCTAAACCCAGCCTTACATTTTGCATGGATTGAAATGAACACAACGGCGTATTACTGCAGCCTGTGTGGCGGGATCCCATTTGTCTGTAATAAGTGCCCTCTATCTGCCCTGCAGGCAAGAAAAAAATGATGGATTCATATGCTTTAAGTCTGAAATCCCCCTAACATTTCATCCCATCTTTAGAATACCTCAGCATCAATTTGCCTAAGTATGAAATTTGCGTAACATTTCATCCCATCTTTAGCATAACGGTTCAGATTTTAAGTCATTTAGCATAAAATTGGCAAACTTGTACGTTTTGAGATGCAAAAATCAACTAACTTAGAGAGCGCCTTTATTTTGACTGGTTAGAAAAAAGTTTTCCACATTGCCAATGTTAGAAACTCACTGTGCCCACCCTGTGAGCCCCCGATTTGAGGGGACAAGGGGGAGTGAGAGGTAGGAGGGCTGGGGAGAGAGAGACTCAGGTCAGCATCATAGGCAACCAGCACACGGGCTGGTTGCAGTCTGCAACAGCAGGAATAAAGGGGCTCTAGGCCTCACATAGAGGCACCAGGAGCAGCATTGATTGGCCGCCCAGGGTGCCCTTAAATAGGGGCCTATGGATGGCCAAGTCGGCCCAGCCAGGGCCACTGACCAGGGCCGACCCTGGTTGGTTTACTAGGGCCCATGTGGTTGACCACCAGACAGGGTACCGACCCTATTGGTCGGTCAACTGAAGGGGCCTGGGCAGTGCCTATAAAGGGCCCACTCCTCCATTGGTTCCAGCATCCAGCCCCTCTCCAAGGCTGTGTTCAGCACTCAGATCTGGAGCAGTTGGTGAGAGAGAGAGTCCATCAATATTCTCTAGCACTTTGCTGTGTTTTGTACTGCTCCCTTGGAGCTATTTTTCTGCCCACCATCCGGTGGATGAATATACTCTCTCTCTCTCTCCGTCCATATTTACTTCTGAGTGAGTGTTTATTGCATCTGTGATCATCTATCTGAGTTGAGTGTGCGTAAGAGTTGGAGAGATCTTGGGTGGAGGTTTGAGTGATTCATTCCCTCTTATTTTCTAACATGGTATGAGAGCCATACGCTCTCAACTCTTCTTCATCAAAGCACTCTCTGAAGGAAGGAGTCCCTTGGCAGAAAGGCGATTCTGTTTTCAGCTCAAGCTAGCACAGGAGGTCAGTACATTTTTTTGCTTTAGTTTTTCAGTTTGCTATTCACCGAGATGGATCAGCGTTCAGAAGCCTCTACACCCACTACTCGTCCTTCCTCCTCCTCCAGTCATCTTCCTTCTTCATTCATTCCCAATTTTGGTGAAGCTGGAAAGCTCGATGGGACGAACTATCCGATCTGGAAAGTTAAGATCCGAAGCCATCTGGTGGCACGGAAGCTATGGAAGATAGTGATTGGGACCAAGATGAAGCCGGAGGACATTGTGAACAAAAGAGGTGATGTTTTATTTGAAGCAGATGCGGATGAACTCAGTGCATGGGAGGAGAGGGATGCTCAAGCCTTAGCAATGCTAATTGGCACGACAACAGATGCTATGACTCCTCATATCCAGTTGGTAGAGACGTCTTCAGAGGAGTGGGCCATACTGAAGGAGCTGTATGAAACCGATAATACAGCCCCTATCATTACTCTTCAGCATCAACTTTATAATCTTGATATGAACGAGGGTGATAGTGTGCATGACCATCTGACAAAGGTGAAAGTCGTGCGCGACCAGCTTGCAGCGGTTGGTCAAAAGGTGGACTCGAGTCAATTGGCGTTGCTCACACTCCACAAGTTGCCACGGAGTTTCAAAAGTTTTGTGACTACAGTCACTGTGGGTCAACAGACTAAGCCAATCACTTTTGAGGAGCTTGGCCCACTCTTGCTTCACTCTTGCTTTAGAAGGAGGCTCGAGAGAAACTCTTTACACAAACCAACGAGAAGGCATTAGTGGCCAAAGACAAGCCTGGAAAAGGCAAGCCAAAGGAGTTCAAGAAGTCAGAGGACGCTGACCGAAAGAAGAAAATGAAGTGATTTTACTGTGAAAAGCTTGGCCACTCCGCCAAAGAATGCCGAAAGAAGAAGGCAGTGGAAGAGAGAAGCCAGGAACAAAGAAGAGGCTAAGAATGATTCTGCCAATGTGACGACTAGACAGTTGTTTTTAATCAGTGAACATTGTTCAGCGTATGCAATCAGTGAAGGAAAAGAGGGTTGGTATGTTGACAGCAGTGCTTCAAAGCACATGTTTAACAGAAAGACTTGGTTCAAAACCATGGAAAGTACACACCCGGATTCCAAAGTTTCTGTCGGGGATAGCCGGACATGTCCTGTGAAGGGCATTGGTAGCATTCCTTTCATTATGACCGCAGGTGAGGAGAAGGATATCTCTAGCGTACTTTATGTACCCAACGTTTGCAAGAACTTACTGTTTGTAAGTTAGATGGACAAGAACAACATGTCAGTTCTCTTTGAAGATGGCAAGGTCACCGTGACATCCAAAGAAAATGGACAGATGGTGGCCCAAGGAGTTGAAGAAAATGGACTATGCCGCCTCAGTGCAATGTTGGTTCATGAAGACAATGGAAAGTTCAAGCTTTGGCATGAGTGCTTTGGTCACGTCAGCTATGGAACCTTGGCTGAAATGTCAAAATTGAAGATGGTGGATGGACTTCCACCTATTACAGGCAATGATGGTGCCTGTAGGGCTTGTCTAGAAGGCAAGCAGCACAGGGACAAGTTTCCACAAGAGGCCTCATTTCGGGCCAGCAAACCACTTGAGTTGGTTCATGCCGACATTTGTGGCCCAATGTCTACAGCATCATGGGCAAGATCTAGGTACTCACTTCTCTTTGTGGATGATTTCAAAAGAATGATCTGGGTGTATTGTTTGGCTAAAAGGTCACAGGCTTTCGAGAAGTTCAAGGACTGGAAGGCCAGAGTTGAAAAGGAGACAGGGGAGGATGTCAAGACATTCCGTACAAACAGGGGGGGAGAATTCACCTCAAATGAGTTTAACACTTTTTGTCACAAGCATGGGATCAAGCAACAACTCACCACAGCACATACTTCTTAGCAAAACGGGGTAGTCGAGAGGAAGCATAGAACCACCACGGAGACAGGGCTTGCTATGCTACGAGGGAGGAACCTTTCTAAAGCCTATTGGAGTGAAGCTATCAATACAGCCGTACACATTCTCAACAGGACCAAGATGAAGGCCGTCAAGGACAAGACTCCATATGAGGCATTTTATGGTAAGAAGCCCTCTATCACTCATGTTTGCATTTTTGGTTCTAACGCATGGGTGCATGTGCACAAGGAAGAAAGGACCAAGCTTGATTCCCATAGCAGAAAATGTATCTTTGTTGGGTATAGTGAAGAATCCTATCGACTCTTCGACCCAGTAAAGAAGCAGATCCTTATCAGTCAGGATGTCATCTTCGAAGAAAAGGAATCTGAACCCCATGACGAACCTCAGATAGAGGAGGAGGAGATTTTTCAACCCCCAAACCCACCCTACCCCAGGTTGACCATCCAAGAGGTGAAGAAATTGGAAGTTGATGTTCCACAAGGTACTGAGGAAGAGCAGGATGTTCCAGAAGCAGTTCTAGTTCCTCCTCCCACTGAGAAGCAGAAGAGGTTGCCCGAATGGTACCTACGGACATTAGAAGACTCTCGGGTCACCGAAATACCTGAGAGTAGCAGTTTCAGATTGCGATGGTCCCAACATCTTCAGAAGACCCCATCTATGAACTTTGCATTGGTGGCTCAGCTTGAAGAGCCAAGGACCTTTGAGGAGGCAAAGGACAATCCAGAATGGCAGGCTACCATGCAGGCAAAGATGGATGCTATCCTGAAGAACAATACGTGGGACTTGATGGCCAGGCCCCCGCGATGAAAAGTCATCGGCACTAAGTGGATATACAAACTTACATACAAATCAGACCGCAGCTTGGATAAGTATAAAGCAAGGTTAGTGATCAAAGGTTTTGCTCAAACTAAAAGCATGGATTTTGATGAAACTTTTGCTCCCACAGCTCGCATGGTTACTATTCGGACAGTGATTGTCCTTGCTGCCCAATTCCAATGGCCTATTTTGATGTGAAGTCTGCATTCCTTAATGAAACCCTGGAGGAGGAGGTATACGTGGAGCAACCACCGGGCTTTCAAGATCCAGGGTCCCCATTAAAGGTCTACAGGTTGAAGAAAGCATTATACGGGCTGAAACAGGCCCCCAGAGCTTGGTACCAAAGGATTGATGTATTCTTTCAGAAGATAGGGCTAAGTCGGAGTCCTTCTGAGGCAAACCTTTACTTGTTCATTGAGAAGGGGTTGCAATTGGTACTCATCCTCTATGTTGATGATCTTATCTTGACAAATGACCATGCCAAGAAGATTTCTCAGGTCAAGGAGCTACTCATGTCTGAGTTTGAGATGACTGACCTTGGGTTATTACACTACTTCCTTGGGATGGAAGTAAAGCAGGCCAAAGATAGAATCTTCATTTCACAGGAGAAATATTACAGAGAACTCCTAAAGAGATTTCAAATGGAGGATTGCAGGATAGCAGTAACTCCCATGGAGGTTAAGCTCAAGCTAAGTGTTCACGACACATCTCAGCCGGTCGATACTCCTTTGTACCGACGTTTGGTAGGAAGCTTGCTTTACCTTACCAATACTCGACCTGATATTTGTTATGCATTTGAGCTATTATGCCAGTTCTCTGCTTCTCCCCAAGAAGAGTCATTGGGATGCAATTTTACAGGTGCTGAGGTATCTAAAGGGTACTTGCACCTACGGGATCACCTATACCAAAGGCATCAAACTAGGAAGGTTCTATGACAGTCATTGGGCGGGTGATGCTGACACCAGAAGATCAACAATAGGGTATTGTTTTTTACTTGCATCTGGTGCCATCTCTTGGCTGAGTTAGAAGCAACCCACAGTTGCCTTTCATCTACAGAGGCATAGTACAAAGCCATGTGTACAGCAATTTATGAGACACTGTGGTTGAGGTGGATTCTAGAGGACATGCACGTGTGTCAGGAGGACGCAACAGTGCTGATGTGTGACAATCTGAGTTGCATAGCCATTTCCAAGAATCCAGTGTACCATGCGCGGACCAAGTACATAGAAGTTCATTACCACTTTGTTCGAGAGCTCATCATTGACGACGTGATCAAGCTTATGCACTGCCTAACCGCCGACAACTTGTCCGACCTCTTCATGAAGGCGCTTTCTCGAGAACAAATGGAGCACCTCATCAAACGAATGGGGATTGGGCCACAGTTGTGACATTGAGGGGGGAGGGGACAAGGGGCAGTGAGAGGTAGGAGGGCTAGGGGGGGAGAGACTCAGAGGTAGGAGGGCTGGGGAGAGAGAGACTCAGGCCGGCATCATAGGCAACCAGCACACGGGCTGGTTGCAATCTGCAACAATAGGAATAAAGGGGCTCTAGGCCTCACATAAAGGCACCAGGAGCAGCACTGACTAGCCACCCATGGCGCCCTTAAATAGGGGCCTGTGGCTGGCCAAGTCGGCCCAGGGCCAAAACCCTAGTCGGTTACTAGGGCCCATGTGGTCGGCCACCAGACAGGGTACTGATCCTGTCGGTCAATTGAAGGAGCTTGGGCAGTGCCTATAAAAGGCCCACTCCTCCATTGGTTCCACATCTAGTGCAAGACTGAAAGCCCCTCTCTAAGGCTATGTTCAGCACTCAGATCTGGAGCAATTGGTGAGAGAGAGAGTCCATCAATATTCTCCAGCACTTCACTGTGTTTTATGCTGCTCCCTTGGAGCTATTTTTCTGCCCACCATCCGGTGGATGAATATACTCTCTCTCTCTCTTCGTCCATATTTATTTCTGAGTGAGTGTTTGTTGTTGCATCTGTGATCATCTATCTGAGTTGAGTGTGTGTAAGAGTTGGAGAGATCTTGGGTAAAGGTTTGAGTGATTCATTCCCTCTTATTTTCTACCAGCCAAGTGCAAAGAATTGTCCGAGGTTAGTTAATTGTGTGCCTTTTGGCCTACAACTATTCAAAGTTTTAGAGAAGAGAGGGTTTTCTTTAAAAACGTTGAGCTTCCTATGAGATGTGAATATAAGTGTTATTACACAACTTTTGGACATTGGGATTGTAGACTATACATTCGCATAGGATGAGGAATGCATGGTAGTCTAGCATGGAGGGCAAAGTAACTCGAGTTTTGAGTTGCATACTGATAGCAATCCCTTTCATCTTGTTTTCTACATTTTTCTATATTTTGATGTCGATGTAGAAGCCCTAAAGCTTACTATAGTAGATGTTCATAGTCAAGGAAAACCAATAGAGTAGCACAATTCAATATAGGGTAGAGGCTAGAGACTAACCGGGTTGCATAAATTACATAGAGTGTGGAGTAATGTGATTTCCAAGACTAGTCATAAAAGTAGAAGAGCAAGATTTGGCACACATGAAGGAATGCTTAACGCATCAAAGGCCACTTTAGGACTAGAAAATTATATAAGAATGTGGTCCAAAAAAATCTATATGAATGTCGACGTACACTCAGAGTCCAAGATAGTCAAGTGCTATTTTGTGAATTTTAGGCTAGATTTACAATTTGGGCCTGACCGAGTTTCCAAGTAGCTTCTTTCTGCAACTTGACACACAAGATCCAACTTTGAGTAATTTGAATGCTTTGGATAATCCATGATAGTGTCAATTGAAGACTCCTTTAATTGGCTTACGACATGATAGTCTAATATCACTATCTAAGAGGTAAGCATAAACTTGTTTGATTTTCAAAAAAAATCCTATGAAAGATCTAATTTAATTCTATACATTCTCTCCCTTTCTTCTATCACTTTATTCCTTACAAAAAGTATAAGTGGGTTTTTTAATAAGAAATATTTATAATATATAGTATATCTCACACATGAATAAGATCTTTATGGGTTGTGTGTTTAAAAAATTTCAAACAATGAAGAACCTCCCCAAGATGATTTGGAGATGAAGAAGAAGAGGAGGAACATAAAGTAGAAGTTCAATAACTGAGAGACATGATTACCCTTGTAAATCCAAATCATGAATCACAAAATGTGTTCAAGAATAGATTTCTCGTCCATGAGATGTTGGTAAGGAGAAGAAGGAGAGGCATGTTGCTCATGTAGAAACTTGGTTGAATTGATGCATAGTCACTTGCGCATGTATAATTTTAGTGCCAAAGGAGATTAACTCCTATGGAAGTGTATTTGAAAGGGAAGCTCTTACATGTTGGTGACACTTGAAAACAAAACCCTCACATTAAAGAAGTATTTCATAAAGAGTTCATTCAAGAAGGCGATAACTTTGACCACTTAAAAAGTTAGCATCCTTTCAAATGAAACTCTCAAGACTTGAATCGAATATCTAGCAATTAATGCTAAATATCTTGCTATAGGTCCACTTAATATTTGTAACATATAATAATAAAGAAGTTTGAAGGAATAAGATTTCATTGCTAGAAGATGCAATATGGTTTGCAAATATGATGATATGATTTCAGCCACCCACAAGTCCCCTAAGTCCACGTTACTGAACAAAACTAGAGGTTTCAAGAATGAAAAAAGATTTTCCTCTGGCTTTTGAAAAGATAATTTGAACCCTACATCTTCAAAGGAAAGAACTAATCTTGCAAAGTTGGCCAAAGTATGCAAAGAACGTTCAAGTTTTCAACGTATGCAACATGTCTACTTTAGCAAAGACTACCCCATGAAGACCAATAAAACAATCTAGATGATGGAAGTCACTAGCCAGTTGGTAATTCCTCTCCTAACTCCACAATAGAGAACGAGATTGGTAACTCCACAATAGAGAACGAGAATGGAGGTTCTAAGAAGAAACAAAGTTTTACTCTACCTTAAAGGAAGACGATTTATGCCCTACACTTTCAAAGACAAGAACCAATCTTGCAAAGTTGACCAAGGCATGCAAAGAAGGTGTATGTTTTTTATGTTTGAAGGCATGCAAAGGCAATGGGCACCATGAAGAGACCAATAAGACCATCTAGAGTATGGAAGTCACAAGTGAGTTCATGATTTTCCCTATTGAAAAATTTCATTTGGAACCTTTGTTGAGATATCGAGCTCCACTCGTGATATGCCAGGGTGACCATTGTGCATTTATGTCACCCACTTGTTAGTTGTAGATGTGGTTGGTACATCGCCCATGAATAATAGCTGGATGACAGCTATCTTTATGTACTCTAGTTAGTGGCTCAATTAGTATGCCACTGAGGTTAGCTGAGTCTGGTTTGAGACCCACATGTAGGGGTCATCTATTCCTTTTGTACTAAGAGAGAGTTCTTTTGGTTTACACAACTAAGAAGAGGAAAACTGTTTTCAGCCTCCACCTTTGTGTGTATTCCCCCATTGTGTATGTGAGAAAGCTGCAAGTGAGACTCCTTACTTCTCTCCCACTCTCTTCACATGGTATCAAAGCTTAGTTCGTGGTAAGGAGCTCAAGAAAGCAAACCAAGTTCGTCGTGTCTTGGTAAGAGGATTAGTGTTGCTTTCCTTTTTCGAGTTTGGGAGCAAATCTCTATAGGTAGCATAGCCTGAAACTGCAAGAGTGCATTGTCTCAGATTGGGACACCCTTCACGGTGCTGCCACAGGGCATTATTTTTTCGATTCAAGGCCATTTCAAGGCTTGTTTTGGTGGCAGAAGTTTTCCGCGGGCACTCAAAAAGGTGCATTGTTTTTACTGTGCGATCGCTATTCTATAGGTCGATGAAAAGTTACCGTAGAAATTGCATCGTATCCCTGTGCACAGAGATATTGGGAGTGACAGAATCATTCTTATTGTCTGTTGATGCATAATCGTCACTAGGAAGTGACTGTGTGGTAAAATACCACTTTCATGAGTTTTGCAGATTTGCCCTCGTGAGGTAGAAGTTGTGTTTTTTGTAGTGATAGAATATTTTTGTAGTGTTCCGTAATGGCGTCTAATGCTCTTTCACAGATTGTCATTGAAAAGCTTGACAAGAACAACTTCCAAGCATGGAAGTTTTGAATGACGAATTTCCTTAAGGAAAAAGGCTATTGGGAGTTCATTACTGGAGCTGAATAAGAACCAGTTATTCTGAATGTTCCCAATCAACAAGAGTTGCAGGCATTTAAAGGTTGGCATGAGAGAGCAGAAAAGTTATGTACTGGCTGTCTATTAGTATTTCAAATTCAATGATTGTGCATATTTATGGATGCAAGCACGCCGAAGGAGGCGTGGGATACTTTGACAAAAATGTATAGCACAAATACGCAAGCCAGAAAAATGCAGCTCAAGCTAGAGTTGCATAATGTGCAGAGAATAAAAATGAGCATCAATGACTACCACATGAAGGTGAAGAAGATTGCAGATGTACTTGCTTCCATTGGGTCACCAATGGAAGATGATGATTTAGTTTCTATGACCTTGAATGGTCTAGGAAAGGATTATGCACAATTCCAAACATCCATTGTCATCCGTGAAAAATTTTGTGATTTTGAGGAGTTGATTGCTCTTCTAATTTTTGAACAATAGAGAAATGGTGGTGCATCTTCTTCAAGAGGAACTTGAAAAGAAACTGTCTTCTACTCAAACGCTGGAAGAGGTAGAGGCAGAGGTAGAGCAGGCTGATCTGGAGGCCATGGTAGCAAATTCAAGAAAACCAATCCTATGGAGGAGGACGTGGTAACTTTAGAGGTAGGGGGAGCCACAGAGGTCATGGTGGATGGCAGAGAAGCCAAAATGCAAACAGCAATGTTGTATGCTACTACTATGGTAAAATGGGTCATATGGCTAAAGACTACTATAAAAAGCAGAATGACGTCATGATTGGAAAATTGCAGCAAGGCAATTAATTATGCATCCTCTAGTAGACAGGGTGATGACAGAAATGAGCATTTGTTTATGGTGCAGCACATGACCGATTCTGTGACAAGTGTAGAAGAAAGTAATAATGTGTGGTATGTTGACTCAAGTGCATCAAACCACATGACAGGTCATGCAGAATGGATGCAGGATGCAAGGAAAATGGAAAGACTAGGATTTGTGGAGACCGGTGATGATACTGCACATCCTATTGTGCAGATTGGTAAAGTTCCTTTGTCTATGTAGGATGGGAAAAAGAAATACCTGTCTGATGTATTTCATGTCCCGAATATCACCAAGAACCTGGTTTCTGTTGGTCAAATGGTTGAGCAAGGCTTGCATGTCAGATTTAATCCTCATGGATGCTTTGTTGAGGATATGAAAAATAAAGGTCGCTTGATAGCAAAAGGGAAGAACAAGGGTAGGATGTTTATGTTGTATGCGAACATGCCTAAATTGAGTGCAGCAATGTTTGCACATGGGACCGGTGTAGTTGCAAATATTGATATCTAGCATAAATGCATTGGTCATGTTAATGTACAACGACTTAAATTAATGCAGGCCCAAAATATTGTTGTAGGATTTCCTAAGTTCAAGGTTGCAAAAATGCATAAGGTATGTGAAGCCTATCAATTTGGAAAACAGGCAAGGAAACCATTTCCTAGACGTGTATAAGAGAGTAAGAGGCCATTGGAATTAATCCACTATGATGTGTGGACTACTAAAGCTACATCTATTGGAGGCTATCATTATTTTTTCACTTTTATTGATGACTACAGCAGAAAAGTTTAGGTGTATTTTATGAAAAAGAAAAGTGAAGTGTTTGGGCATTTCAAAGCCTTTAAAGCTATGGTAGCATGGGATAAAGCAGCAATATTCATGTAGTCATACCCCATAGCAAAATGGACTTGCAGAAAGGAAAAATAGGCATATTGGAGAGGTATCTCATGCCATGCTCAATGAAAAAGACCTGCCAGATTATTATTGGGCTGAAGCAGTTGCTACAGCAGTCTACATAATGAACAGGACTCCCATTGCAGCAATACATGGCATGATGCCAGAGGAGAGGTATACTGGTAGGAAACCAGATATTTCTCATTTGGAAGTTTTTGGTTGCATTGCCTATGTTCATGTGCCAAATGAGTTGAGATCCAAGTTGGATCCAAAAGCTTAGAAGTGCATCTTTATTGGTTATTCTCTGCCACAAAAAGGGTATAGATGCTATAACCCTTCTACCCATAAGTTTACAATAAGTAGAGATGTTGCTTTTGATAAGATGAGCAGCTGGTATAAACCAATAAATGTGATTGATGATGTAGATGCACAAAATGGTAATGTTGCACAAAATTTGCAGCAGTAATCACAAAATATTAATGGACCTGTAGTGTCCTCTACCAGTGGTTCACATACTTCGCCATGGACAGGCAGATTGAGATCAAGAGGATCTCCTCAAAGCAATGTAAATAGTGGTATGCAAGTATCACGAAAGCGAAAAGAGAAAGTAGATCAGCCCATGGTTGATGTGAATGCGGTCACTCTTATGTGGATGGGGAATCTAGTGGCTCAAAATAGAGCCTTGATGATGAGTTAGGTATTCCTTCTGTTGTTACACCTAGAGTAAGGAAGACAAGGGATGTTTTGAGAGCACCTGGTAGTGAGCCTATTTTGCCAGGTTTACCAGAGTTAAGTATCCTATGGATAGGCTGAAATATGATGGATTTACAGCCATTCACTATGCCTATATGGTCAAAGTGATATAAGACCCAGAACCCACTTCTTTTGAGCAAGCCATGGGAAAAGGAAAATGGCAGAAAGCCATGCATGAAGAAATGGATGCCTTGGAAGCAAATGCTACATGGGAATTGGTGCCTTTTCCTAAAGACAAGAATGCAATTGGCTGCAAGTGGGTTTATAAGGTGAAGCACAATGCAGATGGTTCTGTGAGCAGATACAAGGCAAGATTAGTTGTCAAGGGGTATGCACAGACATATGGCATTGATTATGAAGAAACATCAGTTCAGTTGCAAGGATGGCAATCGTAAGAGCAGTCATTGCTATGGTTGCATCAAAGGGATGGTCTTTACATCAGATGGATGTAAAGAATGCCTTCTTGCATGGTAATTTGCAAGAAGAGGTCTAAATGGAGCAGCCACCAGGTTATGTGCATGCTGTTCATCCTAAGTTTGTTTGCAGGTTGAAGAAAGCCTTTCTATGGCTTGAAGCAAGCACCCAAAGCATGGTTTGACAAGATAGGACAATATCTTGTCACTATTGGCTTTCAGATTTCCACGGCAGATTTCTCACTTTATGTGAGAAAAATAGAGAAAGGTATTATGCTACTTGTCATTTATGTTGATGATTTGATCATCACAGGTGATAGTGATGAAGATATCCTTCATGTGAAAATGCTATTGAAGTAGAAGTTTGAGATGAAGGATTTGCGAGAGCTGTGTTACTTCTTAGGCATTGAGGTGATTAGATCCACAAGTGGGATATGGCTCTTGCAGAGGCAGTATGGATTGGACATGCTGTACAAATATGGGATGACAGGTTGTAAGCCTATTTCAGTTCCTTTGGAGTAGAATGTAAAGTTGAGTGCAGATGCAAGTGAGCTTCTGGAAGACCCTACTATGTACAGATGCATAGTAGGAAGTTTGATTTATATGACTATTACCAGTTCGAGCTATGCAATTGGCTTGGTAAGTTAGTTTATGCAGGCTCCAAGGAAATTGCATTTGGATGCGGTTAGATGCATACTGAGGTATGTGAAGTCCACATTGTAGTATGGACTATTTTATGAGACTGGGGTTTAGATACAGTTTCATGGATACACTGATGCTGATTGGGCTGGTAGTATTTCTGATAGACGATCTACCAGTGGATATGTGTTCTCTTTTGGGAGTGTTGTAGTCACTTAGAGTAGCAAGAAACAGCCTATAGTTGCCTTGTCGAGCACAGAGGTTGAGTACAGGGGTGTAGCAATGGCTACATGTGAGATAGCTTGGCTGCATAAGCTACTTTATGATATGCATTAGTCTATAGATGGACCAGTTGTCATTTACACTTGGTAAATAACCCAGTCTATCATGCTAGAACAAAGCACATTAAGGTGCATTATCACTATGTGCAGGAGAAGGTTCTAGTAGGTTTGGTTGATCTGGTTTATGTCAACAAAGAGGATCAAGTAGCTGACATATTCACGAAGGCATTGGGCACAGAGAAGCTGCACAAGTTCAGAGACCTACTTGGTATGCAGGAATTGGGATTGTGAGCTCGAGGGGAAGTGTTAAGATATCGAGCTCCACTCGTGATATGCCAGGGTGATCGTTGAGCATTTATGTCACCGACTTGTTAGCTGTAGATGTGGTTGGTACACCACCCTTGAATAATGGCTGGATGACAGCTATCTTTATGTACTCTAGTTAGTGGCTCAGTTACTATGCCACCTAGGTTAGCTGAGTTTGGTTTGAGACCCACATATAGGGTTCATCATTTCCTTTTGTACTAAGAGAGAGTTCTTTTGGTTTACACAACTAAGAAGAGGAAAATTATTTTCAGCCTCCACCTTTGTGTGTATTCCCCCATTGTGTATGTGAACAAGCTGCAAGCGAGACTCCTTACTTCTCTCCCACTCTCTTCACAACCTTTCTAGTGTTGTGATGTTTACCAACATTAAAACATAAATATCTGCTTTTAAGAATGGATGACCTCGTAGATTGATCATTAAGTGCTAAATAGTTTTCTAAAATTGATCTACATACAGGGTATCATAAGAGACAAATTGATAAAGGATTCGAGTTATGGAAGGAGGAGGATATAATTATTGATATCCAAGGCTTAGCTAAGGGAAACATGCAATACCTTATGTTGTGTTCAAAATTCTCTAGGGAGAGTAGGCATGAGAAAGCTAAGCATGGTGAGCCAAAATTACTTTGGTTTGAAGTGTGAGGAACAATATTCTTATTTGAATAGAGCAATCAATATCACGTCTTTGAAGAATGAGCACTAGAGTATCATTTGTGAAGTATACAGGTTTGTAGGTCAGCCTTAAAAATATGGTTTGTAGGTTAGCCTTAAAAATATTCATAGCTTGGGGAATGCAAGATTGGCATGTGTATAAAAGAGGACAAGGTGTTTTAGGAATCCACATCTTATATATTTATGCATTTGGACAAGTTTGTGGTGGTGTTGTGACAAACAATCTTAATATCCTTTATTTGGTAGCGGTTTCACTATGTGTATGTTTGATAAGAGTGTGAGGATCAAGTGTTAGCCTAGTGGTTATCCCTTTATTTTCTAAAATATTGTAAGGGATTGAAAGGATTAGTGGATGGGATCTTTGTAAATACCATTAGGAGAAATGGGGTCTCAAAAGGGCCTCAAATTAGGATACAAGGAAGAAATGGGCTCTCAAAAGGGCCTCAGATTAGTGTTTCCTAATATTTAGGGATTAGGAAGGGATTTTAGATGCACCAATTATAGTTCTCCTTTCTATGGGAAAATGCCAAAGTTGAATTTGAAAAAAGAATTATTGCCCAGATACGATAGTTTGTATTGGACAATTTTTCAAGCGTGTGGGTCCAAGAGGTGGACTATAAGACATTTTAGAGGAAGTAATAGGAAAAAGTAAGGAAACTAAAATGATAGGTGTAACAGAAAGAAATGAGACAATTACAGAAGTAAAGAGCTAAATCTAATACCATGATAGAATTTGAAAGATGAACGAAAGAGATGACTAAAGATAGATAGATCAAGCAAAGAATTGCAAATGCATGAAGAGTGAAAAGGTTTGTAAAGAACTAATGTATTGCATATAGGAGTAAAGAAGAAATACATCTGTCCAACTGATTAGCAAGTATCCATTGTAATAAAGAACAAAATGATTATTGATAATTGATAGTGCTTATTACTAGTGGGAACTAACATTGTCTTTGGAGTCAATACATATTTCCAATACCGGTAACTTTGCCTCTAAAGAAGTATGAGAACATAGAGAATCTTGACATACAGAGAGATAGGTGCCTCTTTCGTGATGTGACAACACTTAGAGAAGCACTACCAATCCAAGGTCCACCCACACACCAATATAACCACTTCAAATAGAACATGAGAAAAAAGTTCTCTGGAAATTACAAAATAGCATCCTGGAAGAGACTGATGATCCAATGACAAAGAGAAGTGATGACTTCTTAGTGGGATAAATGGAGACCTTGGTGCAATAGGTGAGCAAATATTAGTAGTAATTACTTTTGGGAGAGCCATGTATCAAGATGATTTCATAGAGATTCACAAGACTTACAGCTGTTTTAGCACATAGAACAATTGTATAATTAGTTGTTTTGTCAAGAACAGCCCAATAGAGCTAGCTATCCCATGATGTTGAGTTATTAATGCCACTTTGAACTTATCTAGTGCCTTGAATTGTTGCTACTAGTCATTGGATGCTAATTGCTTTAGCCTACTCTATCATTTCTAGTTGTTGTGCACTACATCTATATTTAGAGTTGCTATTTGCATTGTTGTACTCTACTCTTATTTCTTTGTCAAGAAGGGACTTCCAAGTGCTAACACTTTGTCAATGTCCTTTGATTAGAGACTCTCCCTCTCCCCCTCCCTCTCACTTAGAAATATCTCTGTTAGAATTCTTGAAAAATCCTCATAAAGAATCAAAGATCCCCCCGCTCCCCCCCCCTTCTCTCTCTCTCTCTCTCTCTCTCTCTCTCTCTCTCATAGCTTAGCCCTTGAAAACCTAGTGGAAGGAGCTCTGATACCATGTTACAATTGAGGGAGTATCTAAAGAGAAATGTGGAAATACATGCAAGATGTCACAAAGCAACACAAAGTTTCTATTGTTCAAAAAGAGAATAAAAGTCACAAATATGTCTCACACACTCATGTACAAGACTATATATAGAAAAATGGAAGAGTCCACTTGCCCTTCAACAAGCATATTACCTCTAAGTGTCTCACATGCAAGAATGTACTTACAAGTACTTGCCATATAGCACCTGAATTCGTCAACACCTAGCACATGACTAGAACATTAGACAACGACTCCACTTTGGTACCTATATCTCCAAAGTGGTATTGGACGATTTGATCACCTAATTCTTGACAATACCCGCCTCCTCTCTTGATGTAATCCATAAGATCTATGTTTTGATTAAGATTCATATTTGATGCCTCTATCCTTTCATGGTATCCCTTAGATCTACCCCTTGACCTAATGGTTGGAAGTGCTCTACCTCAATTTTGGATATGGAGATGTTTCTTTGTAAGGCCGACGAGCTTTGGGACATGGTCTCAGGGACTCTAAAGCATCCTCCTCCCACACCTCCTACCGCTGTAGCTTCAGCTACCTTAGGAGGGACTGCTTCTACCACCTCTGGAACCACGATTATAGCTCCCTAGCTTGCCCCACCAACTTTGGATCCCAAACAACTATGGCTACTTCTGTTGACTCAAAAGCCCATTTTGACATAATCCTTGACTGTGGTGACCTTAAAATTCAATTGATCCACAATCTTGCAACCTCAAAGAATGTCTAGAACACACTCTGCATGACTTATGATCACATCGATCATTGACCCAGATCAATGCCTAGCATCAACTCATGCTATCGAAGCTCAAAGAGGACCATTCCATTGCTCTCTTTGTCAATCAGTGGTGGCAAGGCCTTCTTGATTAGACCACCACTGTTGGCCTTCAAGTCCTGGAACTTTAGCAAGTTACTATCTTGCTTTCGGTGTCACCTCTTTCCTAGAGGCCATTTGTCACAGCTCAAACCAATCTTGCAGGTCTCACACTACCTAGCCTAATTGGATGAATTTTTCAAGAGGACACCATGAGGCATCAATCCTCTTCTTTGACCACAATTATGCCACAAGAATTCTATGATACTTTTTGTGGAGGTTGACAGGGGCAGGGAAATCATCAAGGGCATGGTTTCACTCCATGCAGCAACTCTTCAGGCATTCTACAAGATCCAATTCCTCGTACTTCATCTAGTGTACGTAGTAGCAACCTCAAAAAAATTCAAGAAACTCCTCTTGGCCTCACCAACACAAAAGAGGTGGTTGTTGGCCTTCTAGTTCCTCCCCAAGAACACCTCCTACATCTTCATCCGATCCAAGTTCAAGGCATCTTCATCTGATCCAAGTCCAAGTCTTGAACGCTTCTACACCACTACAAATACCTCATTTTTCCTTAAATTTACCCAAGGATATTTGGTATCTCGACACAACTGCATCTCAACATATGACAATGCAGTCTTCTTGGTTCCAAAAGTATACACCTTTTGCAAAACCCCTAGCATTCTTCTTGGGGGATTATTCTTCTCTATAAGAACATGGTACGGACAGTGTAGTTACCAAGTTTCTCAATGGTCAGGATCTCATAGTATCAGACATCTACTACGTACCTCATTGCAAGAAACTTGGTAACTAAACTATCCTTACCATGTTCTTGTAGAGATACCACATCCAACAATGAATCCAACCACACCATTGCTAGAAGTATACTTTGCACTATGTGATTGTACATTTCTTTTTTATCAAACAATTGTCAATGAGCCCTTAGTGATTTCTTGGTCAATGCACACCTTGTGTGGTATGAATTCTATATCAAGGGAGTGTTAAGAACTAGATGATCCTAGCATCCAATACCACATTGGAGCTATGGTTACCTAAGTGGAGTGGGTGTCTAAGGTTCATGCACCAAGTAATTATAAGTACCTCCTTGCATGTGAGACATTTGGAGGTGGTATGCTTAGTGAAGGACAAATGTACTCTTCCATTTGCCTATTTAAGGTCTTGTACATGAGTGTGTGAGACATCTTTGTGACGCATTCTCTTTGTGAACAATAGAAACTTCGTGTTTCTTTGTTACATCTTGCCTCTCTTTCCACATTTCTCTCTATCTACTTTCTCAGTTGTAACAAATACAAGTCCTTGATCAAGAGGAATCCTTTTAAAATTGAGGATTGTGGAAGAGGGTGGGAGACTGTAGAATCAAGATGACCCTTGTGAAATTCCTTGGAATATGGTGGATGTGGACGTATGGAAAAGATAGGGCCTTTCCCTTGGGGATCCATGTGACAAGGCCTTTGGCTTTTCTCTTTAAAAGAGTCATGAGGATCTTGTGATGGGACATTTGTCATAATTATTTAGAAAGTGATGTAATAGAGCAGAGCATCGGCTTGTATCTAGCTATTTCATTATTCCTCCTCTCCTTAGAGAATGAGGTTCTTAATTTTGTACTCCTCTCCAATTTTATGTTCTCTCTTGAAGTCTTGAATAAATTTTATGCTCCCTTGTTCCTCATGCTCCTCTCTTTCCCCTCCTCCTTATGAGTCCCAACTTGTATCTTATGTGAGTTTCTCCTTTCTCACTCATGCAATTGATTTCTCATAGAACCAATAAGGTCATAGTATGAGTAGATCCCACTAGCATGTTGAGGTCTTGCATATTTTGGTTCCTTTCCTAAGATCTTAGCTTTCATAAAAATAACGTTCAAATTCACCCTAGAATCCCTCTTTTCTTTGAAGCTTTGTTTGTTTACATGAGGATTTGTTTCTCAAATGTGTTATGATTGCATCTATTACTCTTCAAGGAAATATATATCCACCATGGATACTGGATGCTTCTCCAACACTAAGAGGAATTATTGCCTTTCAAGTAGAGGTAGATTCATGCTCCTAGTATGGAGAAGTTGAATAATGTTGAGTAAAACTATCATAACTTTTAACTTCAAACTTTGATTTTGACAGGACCTACTCAAAATTTGTGGAGCTTTGTTTTAAGTAGAACAAAAATAGCTATTGCTATCTGAGTAGAGCTGACTATTACTTGGGATAGTTTTGCTGATCCATAAGAAATTGGCAATAAGTTTTCATATGATTGTCCAATTGTGAAAGTTTTTATTTGGACACAAAGATCTTCTCTATCTCTACAAGTCTATGATCTCCATTTTCTAAATATATTTTGCTATGTACAAGTTCATCTCTATGTATAACTAATTTTCTATTCTTTTGAATCCTTTCAATGTGTATCACCCAGCTGGTCCTAAGTATGGTGGGTCATGTTCTTTATTTCTCTCAAAAATGGTTCTACCCAATGCCTGGGATGCCAACTCAATATGTATTATGTACTAACCTCGTCTAAAATCTAAGGTATGGGGGGAAAGTGTCCATATAAAATATGCATGGATTTCCTACAAATGTTTTAAACATGCAAGGGAAAAATATGACCACCTCTAGTCCTCCCTACCGCAAAGCATAAAGTTTATAGTTCAAAAATAATAAAAGATTTTAAGGTTTGTATATATATTTCATAATATGTGAGACCCAAGGGGGGGTTCTTTTGTATGAAGGGGTTAAAATAAAAAATACACTAAAATATAAAAACCCAACTCCTTTCAAAATCATGTAACAAATTCATGTGTTATCCAAATTTCAAACCTTCTTCCTATTATCCAATATGAGTTTGAGATGTGACAAAAAATAAACCCCTAGTTTTGTGACATATCTTTTGGTGGAGACATCGGGTATCTTTGGCCTTGGATCCATCTTGCCTCACAAAGTAATCTCACGTATAGTGAATTGCATGTCATGCCTAGTGTGGATCGTGTTTTCTTGTGTGGTGAGGAGGATGGCTAGAAGAACTCTATTGGAAGGGATTGCACCACGTCTATAGGAATTAGAAGGTTTTGAAGGTGATGCTAAACCCATTTGCACTGTTATTATGATCATATACTTTATGTTTGCACTTTTAAAATGCTGATAAATTGACAATTATGTCAATCCCAACGATACGTTAATATCATAATAAAAAATGACCATCTCCCGAAGATGAATTTTCTCTAGAAATTTTGCTTGAGAAATGAACATCCACTTGGAATAAGGGTTCTTGACTATATGTATGCACAATGGTTTGATAGCCCTAATTGGTCCATTGTTTTTTAGGATTTGATTGAAGATCATACTGTGAGTTTTAAAAGAAGTGATTATGCACAATAAGTTAGCCTCTGTTTTCTAAGATTCTATTGGAGATTGTTTTTTGATCATGTGTTTTCTTTATTTGTTTTATTATGGGAAGAGCTGGAGTCTTATCTTTGAGCTTTTTTTGGAGGAGGCTTACTTGCTAAATGGTCCATGAAAGATCGGGATGAGATCTTGCTTGCCTTTTTGGAAGGTGTAGAGTTAGCATGACACCTTACCAAACGCTACCAAGGAGGACTTGTACCGAGTGATGATTGTAATGAAGCTAACATTTAGGACAAAATGGTTTGCTATTGCAATTGGCCCGATTCAATCAAGGGGAGAGTGAGACAGTCTTTGCATTGGCAATCCAATATGATGCTATGTGGACAAATGTGTAAGGGAAGCTCTATGAGCAATGTCATCTTCATCACCGAGCCCTCAAAGTCTTTTAGAGATGGAACACATAACTTGTGAGTAAATTTGTGATGGATTTGGGGCCTTTTCTTTGCTTAAAATTATGAGAAAAGATCCAACCTCATATATGGAGGCACTCCACATTGCAACAAAAAACGAGGATACTCTATAAGTCAAATCCACATTTATGTCTATTCCAACATCATTAATTTCAGCTTCCCAAGTGGAGGTAATGGAAACTCCTCAAGTACCAAAGTCCTTTGAGTTAGATGTAATGAAAAAGGGGAGTATTTCCCTAAGTGTCCTAGATTGAGTAAGAAACAAGAAAGATATATAGAAACCTTTTCAAGGGATGAGGAGAGAGAGATAATGATGCTAAATGGGGCCATTGAAAAAGAACAAAATAAGAAGGGAGTGAGAAAGTAGTACATCAAAAAGAGGAATGCCATAGGTAACAAAAATAAGGCATTTAGAAGCAAAATTAGCTAGTTGGACTTCCCTTTAGCACAAGGCATTGGATGTTATTACTTGTTGTTAGACTTAAAGAAAAGGAAGCCCATTTTGGCTAGCTACTTACGTTATCTCCAAAACTACAAGAAGATTGGGAAAACTAGAAAACACAAGGGTGTCTAAGAAGAAAAAGAAGAAAGGTTCCATTCTAATTGCTCAATCGGTGGGGAAAGTACAAGAATTCGAGTGACTGTGTTCGAGCGAGGTGGAAGTTTGAGCAAGGGCTCTTGTTGATTTTCATATTCCAATGCGTAATTTATGTTGAAAAAGTATCATGCATTCTTATCTTTTATGTTTGATGTTTTCCCCATTAAATACTGAGAAATCATTTCTCTTACTCAATTTACCTGTATGTTGAATAGAGTGGGAAATATGATATTGTCTTTGCATGTATTAGTGCTTTGCCACTAGAGCTTTTTGCACACACATAGTGAGCCTTGTGAATCCTCTCTTGAAAGGATTTGGCCTGCTTAGATCTCCACTCCACTATTCTATTATTGCACTGACTAGGCCAAACATGACTCATTGTTGGGGGCACATTCAAACTTTCATTCTCCAAAGGCATCTTTCTACAACTGATTCTTTTTTAGGTTTTCAATAAAAGTTCCAACAAAAAATCCCACAAAAGGTTTCCTATCTCTAGGTGAACGACTAGCACATGAAGGATAGATTGATCCACAATCCATGTATGGGCTATGGAGGTATTGAAAAACTGTGTAAATACTAGTACTTTTGTTCACCTTGACATTGAGAATTTAGGAACATTATGTTAGAACAACCATACCATATCTAGAACAAGTCCTTATCTCACCCTCTATATGGAATATTTACAAGAGGCACATGATACATATTTTGCATGATTGTGCTACACTCCAATAAAGATAGATGTTGAATTTCTTCTGTACTAAAGGGGAGCAAGTGCAATACTCTTAATTTTCTCAAGAGTAACCAATTTTTTTGCAACCCTAAAATGCAAGGAAAATAACTTTGATTTCCATATATCTTGCAGATGAGGGTCAAAGCAATGAAGGAACTATATGACATTAACTTAGGAGTCAAAAAGATTAATATTCTTATGCTATCCATTATAATTAAATGCCAAACAAAGATGTACTTTACCCTACCCATCTGATCCAATATTCTTCTTTGACCTGCATCAATCTCCTTCTTCTGTTAGCAATTGCTATCTCCTCCATGAAACTATAGCTTTAATCCTCTCTAGTGCTTTCTTAACATCCTTATTAAATTCAACCTATACCACATTGAAAATGCAAAGAGAATGTACCACCATACAAAGATACACAATTTATGAGACAATAGCCCAAAAAATCAACATGGAAATCATAAAAGACAATGGCATTGCTCTCTACTTAAAGGCTACCATCCTACATTCCCTTTCAACTCCCTAGTTCTTGCATTGTTTATGACTTAGGAATTCAAGCAGCTCATCAGTTCTTCAGCATTGCACTCACAAATGTTGTTTTTGTCTCAAGATTTAGATTGTGGCTTTTCTTTCTGGCTCAAGGTTGAGTAGAACGTTTACATAATGATTGAGTTGAACATTTACATAATGCTCATTCAACTTACAAGCATGAAATTTCAAGAAAAAATAGGTACTCCCAGTGCAGATAGGTACTCTGAAAGCACCCTTTGTTGGTATGTACCTTTAGCATACTAGAATGCACTCATAATTTTGGTGACATCCGTTTTAAAACCCCTAACTCTAGCATATGTAATAGGTCGCATAATAGATTCAAGAATATTATGCATGCACATGAGATTTAGGAATATTATGAGTGCCCAAGGGATTCTTGTGTCTACCTAAGACTCTCTACATACATAAACACAAAAGACTCTAGTCCGCCTGTGATTTCTTTACCAGAAAGTACCCCTTGGAAGAGGCACGAGGACCAAAGTCCCAATCATCATCTCATTTGGATATCTACATGAGGCTTTAATCATGGAATCAGGATCCAAAGGTAATTGGGAAATTTTTGAAACTAACTCCACCATGTGACAGGCATATCTAGTGTCAACCCATTGTCAATAGCCTTTAGGAGCTGGAACTGCTTCTTTGCTTCCATGTTCAAATCCCACATACACCAAGGGAGTTTATAGAGCACATGCAACCTCATAGCACGTAGCCAAAGGAAATTCTTCGTCATCGTATCATTAAGATTGTGCTTGAATTTTTCAAAACACATAGTGGTTCCAATGGAAAGTCTCTTATTGACCTTTTCTAGGGACTCAAGTGTTTGATTGTCATAGGGCTCTGCTATCTGGCTCCACAACAAGCATTGATTTTCCCAAGAAACCTTTCTCTTCTTCATATTGGGATTGAACTAGTTGTTGCTAGAATCTATAGCTAGAGGAATTGTAGACTACTACCCGTCTGCTCTCCATCTATGGCTTTCTGCTACTGTTTGGAGCATGCCTTGCATGCTAGTTATCAAGTTGAACCAATTGATAGAAGATCTCACAGATTATGCAGAAGTAAGGGCGTTTATTTCCTCTTTGAAATGATAACTGATAGTGAATTGTGAGTGCGAGTTTTGAAAGGATGAATTACACATGTGTGAGTAGTCATAGTCGCCACTCCAATTACTCATGACTTCTTTTATAATCCTGAGGTATTGGACTCCTACATTTGACTCATCGGATTGGTTTAGAAGCTTGATGAAGCGTTTGTGTTAGAATCCATCGAATAGTTTGGGCAAAGTGTATCCATGCAAATCAAGTAGTCAGAATGTGCCTTAATCCAAATCCTCTATGATCTTAAATGGACCATCATATCTTACCTTTAGCTTTTCCAAAAAATTCCCCAACTTGGAATTGAATGTCAACACCCAATCGCCTACCTTGAACATCTTGAACTTGATATTCATGTCTACCCATGCCTGCCTACATTCCTGAGAATAACCTGTCTTGTGCATCGTCTTTGTAACCAATCCTCTTCCAAGTGCACAATTTGGTTGGAATTGATCATCAAAACCCAATCTCTTACCTTGAATATTGTGAACTTGATACTCTTGTTTACCCTCACATGTCTGCGTTCAGGAATAACCTATGTTGTGTATCATCTTTGTAACCGATCCTCTTTGAACTGCACAATTCGATTGTGTTGAAATTCAACAGACTCCTTAGGACTTAATTTCTCTACCATTATCCAAAGGCTTCCAATAAATGAATTCCATTGGGACTGCTTCTTTCAATCCATAAACTAGCCTGAATGGTGTCATTCTGGTACTAACTTTGTATGATGTCCAAAACACCCACAAAGCGGAATCCTATCTTGTTTTCCACCACTATCAATTTCAACGGTCTTTTCAATTATCATTTGTTTGTAATTTCTACTTGACAATTACATTGTCGATCGCAAATGATCTGGAGCTCCTCCCATTGGAATTTCTCCTGACTCCAGTCTGCCACAAGATGCTACCTTCTGGGAGTATGCACTGCTCTATTTGACATTCTTGCAACAAGAATATCCAACAGCCAATCTTCCTGATGGTTGTGGTTTGTTCATTAGGTACAATAAGACTTCATGATCCACATGGAATACGACATGATTACCTACAAGATAATGCTAGAGTTTTTGTAGCACATACACGATTCCCAAACCTTCTCTTTTGAGGACTGTGTAACTTCTTTCTGCCAGATAATGACAACACTCGGACTTGCATACTAGATTGATTGAAACCATGTGGACTTACACATTCACATCAAGGCTTCCTCGCCATTTGTTCCTTCTCTTCTTCAACCATTCGAATTTGATTGTATCCACTGAATCCATCCAAAAATTTGTAAACTTCATTTTCCATGACTACATCCAACCTGGTGTTGCAAAATGGGAGAGGGAATGGGTTGGTTATTGTGGCTGCACTCAATTTTTTGAGTCCACACACATCCACAATTTTCCATTCTTCTTCAGAACTATGACTATCAAAGATAGCCATGTGACCTTATCCGGTAGACCCACTCTAAGTAGTTTGTCAATTTCTTCTTTCACCAAGTTCTCATAATTGGGGTTCATACGGTATCTCTTTTGCACAGCTGGCACGACATATTTTTTGAGGTTGATCCAATGTACACAAAGTCTTGGGTCAACTCACTTCATGTCTATATACTCACAAGCAAAGATATCTTTGAATTACACCACCAACTATATTGGGAAGCTGCATACTTCATGTATAGTTTTTAGCACTCGAGCCATTCTTGAATGGCTTGTATCTTAGTAGGATCCATTTATATCCCATTCTTGGAAATGATATGCCCTAACTAATGAATCTCTTCATAAAAAGACTCACTCTTTTTGCTATTTGCAAAGAGCCAAAGATTACACAGCTCTTGAAAGACAATAGCAAGATGTTTCCAATGCTCTTCTGTAGATTTAGAAAAAACTATAATGTCATCTAAGAAGGTACCTGTGGAGTGTTTATAAGGGAAAAAGATACAATCCATCATTCTATTAAAAGTAGCAAGGGCATTTATGAAACCCAATGGCATCCCCAAATACCCATATAGACCAAAGGTAGTTATGAATACAATCTTATGCACATCTTCTAGTTGTATGCAGACTTGTGGTACCCATTCTTTGAGATCTATCTTGCTACATACATAATCTCCACTTACCTTGTCCAACACATCATCTATGCGTGGTATAAAAAATAAATTTTTGATAGTCATTTTATTGATTGTGCAATAATCTACGCACATTCAGAATGAACCATCATTCTTCTAAGCCAGAAGTACATGGGAACAAAAAGGTGAGGAGCTGGGTTGAATTAGACCTTTAGATAACAAATCATGTACCTGAGTCATTATCTCTTCTCTCTGCTCCCGTCGCATCCATTGTATCCTGGAGTTTCAGCTCCCCTCCTATCATCACCTTCGTTGCTACCATGTGGCTCCGCACATCCACCTTCCAATCCGGTAATCATCCAGTCCAGTTTCCCACCTCTCCAAAGTTTGAGAACGGCATCCATCAAGCTATTGGAATGAAGATCTTAGAATAGACCTAACAGCAAAGATGTAACTGACACAAACTCTGCAATCCCTAATGGATGAAGGCACACTTATCTGAATCTCAGTCACCTTTCTTCTCGCAAAGGTTAGGTACCTATCCTTCAAATGTTGAAGTCGGTCTTGAATTCTGCAATTCTTGAATTGAGGTCACCTTTCTTTCATCCAAAAGTCCTCTCTTCCAGGCAGCATGCACTTGTGAGTCTCCCTCGAGGCTCAAGCACCATGTTAAAATAATTGATGGAAGTAGCTTGATTCTCGCAGCGGAAGACTCTGCCCAAGAATCACAAAATGTGTGACCAAATCCAACTCTTCACTCTAGTGGACACAAGCACAGATCTTGAACATGCACAGAAGAACAAACCGTCAATACATGTAGAATAGATTGCTCCGAAGTGGACTTCATACAGAGAGTGCCACCATCTAGCGGCCTATGTGCTGTGGTACCTCGTAGTGAGCTGTCCTACAAACTGTCAGCTGCGTGCTCTCCAAAAGCTTAAATCATCTGGCTGTAGTGATTCATTTCTAGCACTCCTCCCTTCTCTTCTCCGAGGTGGAGACCTGCAGCCTTGAGTGACAAACATGGACCTCCCTGCTGCTGTAACTGCAACCCCACTCCAGGTACCATTGAATGCCAAGACCCCAATGCATAGGGTAAGGAATGCCCCAGATTTGGCCAACCAGCTCCGTGTCCCCGCTGACCAGAACCTGGTCTGTAGGGCTGGCTGGCCCAAACTGTAAATGAGCCATGACAGCCCTTATTGGCTGCCCAATGTGCTGCCCCCGCAGGGCCCGCTGCTGCCAGCACCTCAGCCCTCATCCAAGGCCTCATGCTGCTCCTAGGCATTCCTGCCCACACGGCAGCCTGCATGCTGCCCATGTCACAGCCTTATTCTCTGTCCTCTCAGATCCCCTTGGCAGCCTTCTCCTCTGCCCGCATGGAATCTCTCTAACCCCAAACCTATTGCTGGCCATCCTCCCCCATGGTCACCTAATCTCACAAGTGGGGAGGTGACTACTTGTTGCTTGAACCTCCTTCGCTTCCTCCTGCATGTGAGCATCTGCGTAGATGTTAGACATCAAGACATAGGATCCAGGATCCTTTTTATCCAACTGCACTGCATGTTCAAAGGCCAGTCTTCCAACCTCCACATTACCCCACTTTCGACAAGCACCCAACACCGTACGCCACACCATAAGATTAGGATGGAAAGGCATAATCTTCACCATTGCTACTGCCTCATCTAATTGGCCAGCACGGCTAAATAGATCAACCATGCTAATGTGGTGATCAATAGTTGAAGTGATGCCATAGTCTTTGGTCATGGCCCCAAAGTACTTCTGACCCCTAAGCACTAGACCCGCATGACTGCATACAGTAATAACAATTGAGAATGTGACCCCATCTGGCTTTACCCCTTCTCCTCTCATTCTCTCAAGCATATGGAAAACAGTTTCACTCTCTCCTTGCTGGGCATACCCTGCCATGAGTGCAGTCCAAGAGATCTCGTTACGACCTGGCAGCTTATCGAACACTTCCTGTGCTTCTGCAAGCAAGCCACCTTGGGAATACATATCCACCAACGTGTTGGCAACAAGAAGATTGCTTTCCAACCCCTTTCTGGCTATCTCAGTGTGTATTTCTCGGCCCTTATCTATGGCCCCTATACTGCCACAAGCTTTCAAGCTGCAAACAAAAGTTACAGCATTTGGAGAGAGACCCTCTAGTTGCAGCTGTTCCAGACAGTTCAGTGCTTCCTCACCATGACCCTGCTCAGCCAATCCTGCAATTAGAGCAGTCCACGAGACTATGTCTCGAACTGGAAGTTTGTCAAATGCTTCACGTCCTTCTGCAAGCGAGCCACATTTAACATACATATCCACCAAGGCACTGCCAACAACAATATTACTTTCAAGCCTCTTTCTGGAAATGTCTGCATGTATTTCTTGGCCCTTGTCTATGGCCCCTATACTGCCACAAGCTTTCAAGCAGCAAACAAATGTTGCTGCATCCGGAGAGAGACCCTGTAGTTGCATCTGTTCAAGACAGTTCAGTGCTTCCTCACCAAGCCCCTGCTCCGCATATCCTGCGATCAGTGCAGTCCACAAGACCACATCTCGAACTGACAGCTTATCAAACGCTTCCTGTGCTTCTGCAAGTGAGCCACATTTGGCATACATATCCACCAAGGTGCTCCCAACAAAAAGGTCACTTTCCAGCCCCTTTCTGGCTATCTCTGCGTGTACTTCTCCACCTCTTTCTGTATCTTTCAGCCTAGCACAAGCTTTCAGTACTGCCGCAAAGGTATACTTGCTAGGGTGTACAGAATCCTCTTGCATTTTCTGGTAGAGGGTTAGGGCATGCTTTGAATCCCCACATTCAATATAACCCCTGATGAGAGAAGTCCAAGAATGCACATTCCGCTCAACCAACTTGTTAAAAACGTGCTGAGCATCGCACACGCATCCAACTTGGATCAACATTGCAACAAGGTAGTTCCCAAGAGAGATATGATCTTCAAGCCTTTTTTTGCACATGTAGGCATACAAGCGTTTGGTAAACTCTCTATTTTTCTTTGTTCTGCACTTATGCAAGATGCTTGTAAGGTTCTGAAGCGAAGGCAGTTGGGACATCCGTTCCATAGACGTGAGTGCCTCCTCTAAGCTAAGCAATTCCCAGCCACTTGTCCCATGCAATTCTTCTGCTTTAGATGTACGGACCTTTACTTCAGACCTGAAGCCAGCCTTGCCACAATCCCCCAGGAAGCCAAGGTCTTGAGCCTGCCCAGTGGATGCTTTGGGCATTTTCTCGGACATGTCTTTAACCCATAGAGAATCCTTGGTAATCTTAGTGAAATCTGTAGATCTTGGGTTTCTCTATTGTTAAGATTCACAAGAGCCTCGTTAGACCAGCCAATACACAGATCACCTGTGCAAATCATTCAGTTCAGATTCGTCTCACACTTACTATGCTCTCCCGGTTATCACAGCACTGGGAGGGATTCGTCAAGTACTCCTTCCACAAGCGCTCGGTCCCTGACCTACCTGCGACGCACCACCATTGCCAGACGTGGGTTTCGCCAGAAATACCTTTACGTACAGCCCTCGTGATTCCATTCCATGGCTATTTAAGTTACATGTAAAGACGGAAAAAAATCTTACCCGGTTTTTTGTCAATCTCGACCGTTACAAAATTCACCAAGAGAAGACAGTACCTGAATGAAAACTTTCCTCCACAAGGGCTCCCATGTTCTCACGGGAAGCCATCGGTCTTGACTGCATGATGCAGGGAGGATCTCCGCTACGAAAAAAACCGAGGCCACGCACCTGAGCGGCGATAGGGGTACGTAGATTCGTTGCGGTTGCGACAGATGTATGAAAATGGTCTCTGGCTACTCCTGTATATATATTCATCATTGTCGCGAGGGTGCTACTGAGCATTGGAGTGCTCGGGATGGAGACAACACCTCATAATGATTCGAAGTAAACCTCTTGATCCCATTTAGACACCTCGGTTAAGTCCAAGTTACACCGACTCGTGAATCCTAGGGTGAGGAGTTTGTAATCCTAAACGGTTCTTCCCAACATGTCCCAGCTGGTAGGAGTGCTCTAGGTTCAATGACACAAACGGCAAGTTGCACTATTTGGGTGGGGCGAATTCCCTCTTCTAGAAATTTGGCGAACTCCCTCTCCTAGAAATTGGCCAAACAACTGGTCTCAACATCCCCAGGACAACCTTGGATTGCCATACGAAAACTATTTTTGGATGGGTGCCTCTGAGATACCACGTAGGCCATAAGAGAAGGGTTTTTTAGAGAGAGGAGGGGCTACTAAGATGGGTTGAAGAAAAAGAAGGGGCTCCTAGGAGGGGCTGAACTAAAAGGAGGGTTTATTAAGAAGGATAGAAGCTTGAAGAGAGGATAGGGAGACAGTTGAGGATAGCTTAGAGGCTAGAGAAGCACAGGCAAGGGGTAGGAGACAAGTTGGGGAATGAGGGAGGATTAAGATTAAGGAATGCAAAGTCACTTCTCAAATATTAACGACGTTATTGTCAAATCGCACTTGAGCCTCATATGTCGAGTCGAGACCAAGTGATAACTTCCATGAGCTCTTCCAAAGTGCCTTGTCTACCTACAAAGCATGGACTTCAATTCCTTGAATGGTTTTTGCCAGACCTGAGACAACATGCAGGATGAGTGGCCAACGAGGAACTACTGAAGGAAATGTATAATTTGTATAGAGATACGAAAACAAATACGGAAAGGCAAAATTTTTGAGGCCAATAATCAAGGTTAATCCAAGTCACCAGGCAGAGCAATGAAGGATGACCGAGATCACTCATTACACTCAGTGTCACTCTTCATAGAAACCAATGAAAAGAGGCCGAATACTCAATCAATGGAGTTGCATAATTCAAGTATTCAGTCGATCCATGAGGGGCTACCTCTTGAGGCATCAAAGTTTTTGAAATCACCCTGCTCTATTCAAACATAAACAAAACATCAAAGCTCTCAAAGAACTTTGGACGAAAAACACATAGCAATCATTTGTGTAATTGATAGAGCCTTGATAGAACTTTATTCATCAAAATCTCCACCAAAACCCATACCTCAGATAATGCCGGTCTCCGTCGTGAACTTCCTTGGAGATGAGGCCCATGACTTGGAGATGAGGCCCATGAGTCCTACACTCCCTCCACCGTAGACCAAGTCTATTTTGTCCTTCACCTACAACAATTATTTGATTGATCAGAATTGATTCTCATTCAGTCAACTGCAGAATCCTTCATACAGCCAACCGATGTGCTATATTTTGAAGATGTGCTTTGAGAGAGCACAAGGTGGACTTCGGAGAGCCACTGTGCATTGTACTTGTTTGAGGATAGTTACAGTAACTCGAATCTTGCCCGTCAGCAAAACAGTAGTGCAAGTCCACGAATCAGGCCACATCAATCATGCTTGCCCTTGCAATGATCTTTATGAGACACGATTCAAAGGAGTTGATGACCCTACTTTCACGACTTCATTCCACCATATCAATACTCTAGGCTTGTCCTTGCTCCAAGTCAAAGTGAGCCTCCCCAAAGAGTGCCAAAAGCAACTATCGAAGGACCGTCACTGCCTCCTCCCTATTGATATTGATAGCTGGAGAGGAAAGAAAAGGAGCGGTAAGCACGCTTTGCCAACTTGGACAAGCTACAAATATAAAGAGCTTGTAGCAGGAACTATGTATTTTTTGCGCGTATGAAGGGATGGATTGAGATAGCTTCAATCGGTGGTTGTTTGCAATGTGCTAAAAATGTCTGGTGTTAATGGTGCTATAGAGACAATAGTCAAATGGATTGGTACAAAACTATATGCCCACATGAAACAAAAATCAAAAATCATGAGCCTTGTGGTCGTCTTCTTGGACTTTGCCTCATAGGCGTGTAGAGTGTTGTTGTATTGACGACATGGTGCGCAGGTTTGATTTTTGGTCATGGGTAGGTGGCAGTAGTCCTTCGATTACTGGCACCTATTATCTAATTAGCATCAGTACCCGTGGTTCTTTATAGTGTTGGGAAATCACGAATAGATTGGAGATGCTCGATAGTTTTGTAGGCGAGATGCTCTTCCAGGATCGAAAAGGACCTCTAAAGTTGCAGTTTAGGAGAGGTCACTAGCGCATCAAATCAAAGATCCTAGATGTCACAAAGAGTGTTCAATCCCATGGAGATAGGCATCTCAAATTGCTATGGTGATTCACAAGTTGCCATATTCATTGTTTGTAATTTGATATCGAAGTAATTCGCCTTTGAGTTGCCACGATTTTGAAGTCAGCTCTCCTTCACTCGCCTCGCCAAGTCAACCCTACTTTTGGACACTGAGCTAAAGGAAACGGAAAGTAGGGTTGAATGAATGAATCGTGTATAAGCAAGAATTGCAGTAGCTTATACGCAAGTGTTAGAAGATGATGAAGTTAACAGTTAGAGAGAGACAAATTGGCATGCAAGACAACAGATTCCTTGAAAACTACTATGTAAAATTGAACATCTATGCCATTTGAGCACCATTTACAATCGCTTGAATGATCATATATAAAGAACTAATGCAAAAACACTATAAATTATACGTGCAAATGTTTTGGAAGATGGTAAAGCCCAAAAGAATTTACAAAACAACCTGATTGACAATGCTTTTCACAAGTATGATTTCCTTACCGATGATGCGATTAGGACAGTCGTCGCTGCTCTCTTCTGTCAATAGAATTTTCTTTCATTTCTCCTTTGTTTTTGAGGAAGCTGCAATAAATGATCCTAAGGAGGTACTTCCCAAAGGTTCTTCTTACTCTAAATTTCATATTGATTCAATCCACATAGTGCTTTACCTTCTCGATCAACAATGCAAGAACTTTATAGACCAGAGTGTAGTCTTGACAAGAGAATGCTCCGAAAATGTGTTGTGAAAGGGTCACTCATCGCTATCATCAGAAAATCAAGGACAAAAATGCCAACATTCACTAAAATGTGCAATGCTACACAAGATCATAACTTGCATCTTTTCTCATACACAAAAAAGGACACCCATCATAACGGCAAATGACATCTTACTAAGAACGGTTCATTTTTTATAAGCACCCCATTTTTTATCGAAGTCCATCCCTGATTCAAAACCTACAGATTTAACAATGCCAAATATAGAACACACAAAAATTGTTGTTTCTCAATTGGCCATCATTGTTGAGATGAAGAAGCCATGAATCTCAAGATTTCATCGTCTTGGCATCAATGGCATCACATGAAAACACAAGGCAATGAAATCGATCCTACCTCGACATCTTTGCACGAAGAGCAGATCACCCATCTCGACATCCTTGGAGATAATCAAAACGGCCTGTCTTACCTAACTAAGCTTGCCTTAAACAAGTTTCAATAGAACTCATCCTCAAGAGAACTCCATGGTGCTCTTATCTTTATGGCCTTCAAGACCCTTTATCCAGAAATGATGATGTGCACCAAGATTTGGAATATGGAGAGAAAATCTCAAGTGAAGATGGGATCAGGAAGGTCTCCATCTCTAATATAGAGAGTTATAAGGAGATGATATCACACTCTGATCATTGAGTGCAACAAACATAGGAAAAAGCCACAGATCTTGCCAAGTTCGGAAATATACTATAGTCTAGGCTTGCAAAACTGGGTCGAATCGAAGCCCATGTATGTTGATATGGGTGGATCCCTTTGCATGGCTGGGGCGAAAACTATTGACGAGTAAGCCGAAATCAGTTCGCCTTGACAATACTGCATACAAACACTGTGGGGAGTGGTCCTTTCGCTAAGATAGAGCTCTGTATTAGGATGCGAGAAATTGTCCTAAACTTCGAGTTGTAACTTCACTTCTATTGACGCTATGTTGATGGAATCCAGCCCCAGGTTGTTAGTAGATACTTCAATATTCGAAGCAATGAAAGATGCTTTGGCATCCATTTGGGCGATCGTAGCAAGCTAGGGATTTGGGGCAATGCCAATGCATAGCCTCAATTTTCTCCACTTTGAAAACATATGGAGGCTTTCCAGGATCTTGGGCGTGCATCAGCACATTTCGAGAAGAAATATCAAACTCACCACAAAAGATCAGTCAATAATGGAAGATTGGGTGGTTGAAATAAGTGCATCTATCTGCATAGACATCACTTGCAGTAGAAACCATAATAGGACGTCTGTGAGACTTATTCATTACTATTATGTAGTAGATCCTCAGATTTAAATGCCTTCCACTAGAGATTTCTTTGGTGGATACAAGGTTGAGGAGGCAACTTTTGCAACAAAACCAAGATTGAATCTCAAGGGAACAATAGCCAGAGGCGAGGTTGGGTGTGTATATCTCCAGAATATGCAGCAAGATAGGTAGGCCACATGCTTTAGCAACATCTACTGGATGTCTTAGCACACGGTCTTGTGAAATGTAGCTTCATGTGGATGAGAGCACACTTCGTCTTGATGTTCCTATGGTAGTGACTACAAAACTGGTGGTGATGATGTTGGGGCTTGCAAAAGTCTATGGGGAGCTACAAGGCGGGGGTGAAGTAGAAGAAGTGGTAGCTGTAGAAGAAGTAGGGGTTGAAGGTGTGACATTATGTTGTGGTTGTGTGATGCAGGAAGGCATAGCGCCATTGCTCTCAGGCATAGGAGGGATAGTTGTCTAAATAACAAAAAAAAAGCTCACCAATAATACCCCTCCCATGTATCCACTGCTAAAAGGGGAGTTCACTCACCTAAAAATAGAGCTTGTGTATTTAAAAAATTCCCAAAAAACCTACGAATAATCACAAACTTCGCCCCAAATTAATCCTTAAGCACTATCTCTAGGAAAACTTCGCCCCAACTTAATCCTTAAGCACTATCTCTAGGAGAGCTAGTGCTAATAAATAAGAGTGTCTTTATATGGTTAACTCTAGTGAACAAAGAGCAATCCCACTAGGAGTCATGCTAGCAAAGCTCACTACTAAGGTAACTTGAACTAGGATCTAAATAAGCAACATGAACTCAGAGGCTCTAGATATGTAACCCGAATGTGATCCAAATAAAAATCTAGTCTTAGTTTTAGTAGATAACTCAAACTTATTTCGAGAAGGTAGAAATGCTCGATTTGGACTTACTGAAACTCAAACTTGTTTCGAGAAGATAGGAATGCTCGATTTGAACTCGGATAACATGGAACCTTACCAACCTCCAAGATACGAATAAGAGCATTGATTTAAGGGTTGACCTCATCAATTGGAAAATTGATCTCTGTGATTGTTAGGTTGATTTGTGGCATCAATTTTATTTAGTAGCACCACTATTTTTACAGGATGGTGGGTAAGGGAAGGCCTCAACTCAATAAAGGGGGAACTATTAGCTATCAATAGTGCTACTAATAGTTACTAGAGAGATGAGGCTTAGCGGTGTGGAGTCATCACAAATCTGAGTCTGGAGAGAAGGAATTGGAGTGGCATGGAGAAGTCACATAGCTAGCACAAGAGCATAAATGCTAGAATGGCATGGAGAAATCACAAAATGAGAGCCCTTGCAGAGGTAATCTTGAGCAAGCACTAAAGCCCTCTAAGGAGACACATAGGATCCACACCCTTTCTTCATACTTGAGTATTGTTGTATATTCAAATAGGGTTAGAAGTATTGAATCTCCTTGATAGCTTTGTTTAATAAGGTTCCATTTTAGTGTCAACTCTTATTGTGAATACAACATTGATTTTTGGGTGTGCATCATCTTCAAATGTCTAACATTACACCACTTAAGTGTAGATACACATGCATGGTTAACATTGTGGTGCAAGCCTTTGTTGAAGAAAATCTATTACAGTACAAATTGTATTGGTATTTGAAAAACCTCATCAAATCTTCTTTGTGATGAACAACATGGAAAACCACTCATTGTTCTTGCACCGTTTATACAATGATCTTGCATAAAACAAACAAATACTTTCTGTTATTTCATTTTGCCCTTACTCCAAGTCATGTCCTTCACTGCTCAACATCATCTTCAGAGTTTACAAATTGTCTTTAAATTATGTCTACAACCTACATCTTGAGTGCATTGTGCTACTTGGACAAATAAGTAACAACGTCAATACAAATGCGATAAATCCTTGAATGTAGTAATACTTGTGCATAGAAAGGAGAACATATAGTACCACATTAATCAATGTATCTATCAATAAATAACAAATTCTTAGATAAATCCACATCAAATGCACAAATTTCTATGCATTCTCAACTATTTTATCCACAATTAATATAATTAATCTCTAGGAGACACACCCACCCACCCCACCCCTACACACACACATACACACGTAGTGAGAGAGAGAGAGAGGGAGAGGGAGAGGGAGCGAGATAGATAGATAGATAGATAGATAGATAGATAGATAGAGAGAGAGAGAGAGAGAGAGAGAGAGAGAGAGAGAGAGAGAGAGAGAGAGCTTCATGTCTTCCAAGTTCTAGATGAGCCATAAATCTTGCATGACACAATATGTATGCCCAATCGGTACTCTACTTTCTTCAAGGATAGAACTACAATGGGCTCTTCTTATTGAGTGATGAGAAGGCCCAACAGCTAGCATGAAGCAATATCTGGAAGTGGATCACTGCATGCACACATCTCTAGCCTAGTCCATTGTCTTATGACACTCGTGGTGGGCGTTGATTCCACTTTGGTTGGTGATTCCATATCTGATGGTACTGTTCAATATTAGACACATGTAGACATGTTTTTCAATGTGTCTCCCTTGGTGCAAGTGCAAACTAATAAAGTATTTTGACAGAGAATGAAATGTCAAGCTAGCAAAATGTAGTGCATCTCACTCGATTGTTATATCCTGCATTACTTTGCCATCTTTGGTATTCTTTTTTCTATAAAAAATAGAAGATATGCATTGAGGACAATAATGTAATTATCATTACAATCAAGCGTCACCTCCATAGAATAAGAATTATAAACCCCTAAAACCATATGTATTTTGAAACAATGATCCACACATTGTTACTACAACATCAAGAGGCTAAGAAAAAGGATTAAACATTACCTAAAAACCACCATGTGGACTTTGAGGCCAAGTGCTCTCCTCTTCTTCCCATCTTGTGATATGGTTTACCATTATTAGGTTGCAATGTAGAAAATATGTGCTTTCCCCCCTCATATTTAATATCTTTCAAGTATTTATCTATCTATCTATCTATATATATATATATATATTTTTGTCATGTACATGATATTACTATAGAATGAAGCATGCTTGAAACTCTACACAAGTCCTCCAAAATTGACAATGATTGTGTCTCAACCTTTCAAGAAATACCTCTCTTGCAAGCCATCTATTTCACGTGCACACACATGACATCAATTTCAGTTAGACAACTATTCGACATGTGAGAAAAGAGCTCAAGCAAGAAACATTATAAATGTGTAGGGAAAAAGGCTTACCCTCTATAGTACTCCAAGTCTCCATTAGGCAGATGATATAATTGACTATATCTCCTTGAATTTTTCAAGGGAAAGCCACTATTGGTTGCTACTTGCTTTGCCATGAAAAGGCTCTAGACCCAAGACTGAAGGTGTATCTACAAGTGGATCTTTTGACACATACACTTCCTACCTAATTGGCATTTGTGTATTTTTTTCGATGACTTGGCATAATGTCTTCCATATAATCCCATGTACCATGGAAGTGTGTCAGCACTCTCTTTTCTGAATTCAAGTGAGTTAGTGTATCCATGGATGTGTTAGTAAGATGACTTGGCACAATGTAGTCCATAAGCCCATGTGCCATGGAGGTGTCTGAGTACTCTCTTTGTTGTATTAAGGGAGTCACCTTGAACTAACTTAGTACACCCATTGAGTAAAAAATGTTAGGCTTAGTGGTGATAGTCAGATAGATCCAACTACTAATGAGCTTTCCACATTGAAGAGGATCCAAAACAAAATAATTCTCAGGTGTTTATTATTTTATGTTGCATGCCATAGAAGTAGGGAGTGGCTTTTAGTCATGTAGACAAAAGTACTTGAGTACCCTCTTAGTGTACTTGCAATGAGAGAGTGTGACTTTTGGTGGATTTCTATGTCACCCCTCCATAAATCTACCCTAGAAAATTATGGATTTGTAGCATATCCTTCATGTTAAACTCTAGGGTGAGCTGACTCTTAGCTTCTTGAGATGATATGTCCATTGGAACCAGCGCCATACACATAAAGCACTACCATAAGAATGTATTCTATAGTATCTTCATGTAAAGGGATGGATTTAATTCTGATGTCTAAAAACTAAATGCCAAGAAATCATTGTGTATCCTTGCATTCCATGCATAAGATTCCTATTTCAAACCACAAAGTGATTTCTACACCATCCCAATAATAGTGTCCCCTAGAGATTGTGTCATAGATCTCATCCATAAAACCATGAGGGCATGGTATCATTGACTATGTTGACAATGTGGTAGTGTTACATGGTTGATGACGTAGAGGATAGGACTTGGATAGGATGACATGGTAAGCTGATTTGGCAACTACTGATATCGTATAGCTATGGAGCCTTATCTACTTATATACTGAATGAGTTGTGGATCTCATCTAGCACATGGCCTTATCTACCACATGTTCTTTGGATGGAACCTGTATAAAGTCTCTATATCTATGGCATATGTTGCCTCTATTGGACTCTCCATGTCCAACTAATGAACATCCAATGCAAACTCTTCCTTCAGTCTGTGCACACTTGTTACCTTCCATAGACTCAATCCATCCTGCATGGACATGCAAACACCTTGCATGAAATACAATTGCTTCACTCCCTTTCTAAAAATGGAATTTCTTGACGAATTACATGTCCTTACCACGGACATTGATATTTTTCACCACCCTAAATTGAAAGAATTCATGTTAAAGGACTCAAACACATCCCACCCTTACCACCTAATCCTTTTATTGTGGTAGAAGAATTGTTTAATACCTGGACCAAAATATGCATAGTACTCCCCTTAGTCTCCACAAAGACAAAATCCGGACACTATGCCTGTAAAAAATTAATTAAAAATGTTAGAACTGGGCTTCTTCTCTTACATGGTATCTTGAGTGAGATGGAGTTTCTTTCCTCTCATCTCTTTATTACTAGCCTTGATGAGTCTCCTTAAACCCCCACATTTATATGTAAAATGCTGTCACCGGATGGCTAGGCAGAGATTATTTGGAAATGAGTTTGAGTTTACCCCCCTTGATGAACAAGTAATTAGTAATTCAATTATTGAAAAACTCAAATCATTTAACCTAGGACTTATGATCATTACTAACTTCCCTTTTCTTATGTGTACTTAGAAATGTCATAAGCATCCTTTCCGTTGGCTCACCAATGCATATTCTTGTATTTTTTCGCATAGTACTAGTATTTTAAATTCTGCACTTGGTAACTATATTCTTGAAATTAAGAAGATATCCTCTTCGTTTCATAAAGATGCCTTAGTATTTTGTGGAAAAAGAATCAATTCTTTTTGGTTGATCGATAACGCGGCCTCTTTTCTCATCAATCTCCCCCCACTTTTAACCTCCATGCACACATTTGATGTTACTACTTGTTATGAAGCCATACCACATAGTGGCAATGACAGCCTCATGGAGGCACTTGGCTACTTAGTAGACTTACGAATGAATAATGGTTACAATGGCTTTAAATGGGACAAACGTACTCTTATCCTTACTAAAACTAGTAACCCTCCCTTTTCTTTTGATCTCTTTATGCATATCAACCATTGCATCCTGACTAATGCATTTGTCAAGGTTGGGAATTTTACTACCAAACAAACATTGGGAATACTGATGGGATATTCTTGTTCCCCATCTTGGTGCAACATTTACCTTCTCAAATTTGAGATTGTGTTTGTCAAAAGAGTAACAAGGCTCAAAAGATGGGACATTGCGGAGGCTTTCCTTTATTCATTCCGATGTATTCATGACCTTAACTTTTCTACTAATCCCTGCATCATCCAGTGCCTTGACCCTCTTCAACCTTGATCACACGACAATGCATTGTGGATCCACCCTCTTGATGTCATTCAGTTAAAACCCACGTCAGATATGATTGGAGATATTACCACTCACACTACCTTTCTTAATACTTCCTTCACATTAGTTAGACCATTCTTTGGCCTTTATACGACTATTGCATGGAAAAAGGATAAATTCTTCAAAACATCTCCTTTATTCACCTTCATAGCAATAAACCCTCAGACAATTGTTGCAAAGTATGTATCTCCCAAATTATACCTATCATTTATTATGCTTCAAAGCCATTCCTTGCATGGGTAGACATTTCAAAACTCATTCATCTATTTTGTGCTAATGGTTTTCATCGACACAAGATCCGAAAACTTAGTTTTTACTTCATTGCGACTAACAATTTCCCTGGTGCCCGAATCAATACTTCCCCACTCTTATCTTTGTTTGGTGTGGTGGGGCTGGATACCACGTGGTATCCTGCCAAGGTTAGGGAGGACACACACACACACACACATTTTACTTGTAACCCCCCCCCCCCCACACACACACACATAGGTATATGCACATACCCCCTTTTTTTTTGTTGTTGGTAAGATTTAGGAAATATTTGCATACCCATTATGTACCTTTCCTGATTGTCCAGTTCTAATAATTATTTTTTTGATTTACATACATGAACTAGTCCATACATGTTATGACTGATCTTTTTTATCATGAATAATTAAAAAATAATGCTAAATTCATGACAATAATATTTGTTGGAAGCTATTGTTCTACAATAGTATTTGACAATCTATGGACATATGGATGAATATTTGGGCAACTAAGACCAAATATATTTATACCTTACCGAAGCATTTCATGGTTAGATAAAAAGGTGGGATTAGTTGGAAGCTTAGGCCTACTTTATGGTCCATGTGATAGACATTTATTAGTTGGAAGAGGATACCCTATTTCTATAGTGCTTTGTCCCCCTTCTAGCTGTCTATTTCATCCCCATTCCTCAACTTGTTCCTTACCATATGCTTCCTCTTCCTTCTCTTTCCCTTGCACTCATGGCCTCTTCTTAGGTTTGTTTGTTTGTCCCCTCTCTTGTTCTCTCTTCTATTATTACTACCTACATGCTTGCTACGTGATTGGCATGGTTTCCAGGACTCTCGTACCTTCTACTTGTGGCTATGACACCATTTGCTGCTCCATTGGTCTCCCACCTTTCTACATACTCCCTTAATGCTCGATCATTTTCTTCTGCTGCTGCATCGCCACCCGGACAATACTCTACTGGTCACGATCGCCCGTGCTATGTTCTTGCATGGTGTCACATCTAGCCGTGTTGGGTGTGTTGCATCTCTGTGGTGGAATAGCATTGCTAAGCATCTCACCTGAGGGCCTGCTACACTTTGCCTCAGGTGCTGGCTTCGATCCAACACTCCTCGACTGTCGTGGTATCCTTTGTGTTGCTACCTGGTTACTTTTCGGGTTCTCTTGCCCTCCTAATCCTTTCTTCCTTGGCTCCATTCCTATCCTTGGGTGACGTAGTCATACGAGATGGTTTTGCTCTCCCTCGCTTTGAATACCTTTGTTCAAGCTGATTGTCGCCAAACTCCGCCATGCTACATGCTTTCTCTGGTTTTACAACATGCTTTCTTAAGCACCATGTACCCCTCATTGAATTACCTTACTTGCTGTTGTAGTCTTACTATTGCTACTAACAGCTAAAAAACAGTGTATGATTCATGTGATGTGCCTTCTCTTGTGTAGAGTCATAGTTAGTTGGTTTACATTTATTGCTACTTGTAGTGTTTCATTTATTGTTACTTTTAATGTGGTCTTGGTCCTTTTGGTAGTGGTTATTTTTATGTTAGTTTTAGTGATAGTTCTAGCACTATGTTTTTTACATAGTCCTATAGGTTAGGTGGTCCAAGGTTCTTGATAGCATTTGGTTAGGTTACTGTAAGGGTGAGTCTTTAGATCTGGTTGATTTATTCTTGAGCATGATTTTGATGGCAAGTGCTTAGTCTTTAAGTAAGCTATGCACTACATTTCCCCACCTTTTTTTTCTTGGTAGCTACTTACCTATCCCCCCCCCCAAATTTTTTTTTCTTTTCTATGTTCTGGGATTTTGCATCTTTTCAACCCCTTAAGCATGCACGTATTAGGACATGAGGAGACTTCTCATTGACATAGTTGATTAGCATGATTTTCCTATATAGATAGTGGATAGTTCTTTGTGATGTCAAAAGTTTCGTCATAGGAAGATAAGGGGCACTCTTTAGATATTGGATAGATTTTGTGGCCTACTTACCATTGGTTCTGACAAATGGATGGCTCCTTTTTAGGATACATCTTACACTTATACCCCTTGAAAGACGGTATGTATCTCTGTTAACTTGGATCCTCCACTATTGCCCTCGTCAATGAAAAACTGCAAGAGGATAGAAAAGACACATTGACTTCGCATCATGCATTTACAAATGCTAGAACTCGACCCTATTTACCGCAAAAAACCAAGAAAATGTGAAAATGAGATTCTGCTAGTCTTGACATAACTTGGGCTTATCTCTTCCATGACACATTGATACACTTTGTTGGCCTACCCCATTTGAAGCATCTTCTGGTGCAACATGCACTTATCATTAATAATAAATCTTTTTTAGAGATGTCTCACTCCAATTTATTCCCTCCTTCGTATTTGTCAAGTCATATATTTTGGGTGTATAGGTAGCTACTTATGATTTGATACTTTTTTCCTAATACATTGTTAGAGATAATAGTTTCATGCCTCCTCTATGGAAGGCTAGATGGTTATGTTTTAATACAATTTTTCTTTCTAATGTCTCCTTTGTGCTAAGCTAATTTTGCCTTCTCTATGGAAGGCTAGGTCTTTCCCTATTTTTACGTTCTAGATACCTCTTACTGAAACGTATAAAAAACTATCATGCCTCCTCTATGGAAGGCTAGGAATTTTCTAATGTTGTTTTATTGCTCCTATATGGAAGGCTTGGTAATTCGACTTCAAAATTATTTCCCTTCCTAATGCCTCCTATATGGCAAGCCATACTTTTGTCTCCAACATTTCATGATGTCCCCCTAATTTTTTTTTGTAACATGCAATTACGAATCTATATGGGCTCTCTCTCCTAGGTAAAGCAATAACAAGCTGGGTTGTGTAGACATTACCTATCTACCCATTTAAAACTTTGTTGTTCTACCAACTAGTTTTTTCTGTCTAGATGGTGGTAGGTAAGTAGACCCCAACCATGGAGTATTGGACACCTAAAAGATTCATCTTTGATTTCTTGATGTATTTGCAAGCTTTACATACTATTGGAATATAATACAATGATTACTTGTTATAAGCGTTTAAGGTTTTCGAGTGCTATGTTCTTAGGGTGTTTTTGTCTACACACACACACACACACACACACACACACACAGAGTTGTCTCTTTTCCTCTCATTTTCAAGGTCCAAGGGTGTTGGTCACCTATAGTTGTGTTGTCATTCTTTGTAGCATAGGTACCTATTTGCAAGTGTATCATAGGTCATTAGGTCATATTTCAATGAAAGGTATATGGTAAAGCATGGAAAGCGGTTCTAGCGTGCACTAGGCAAGGAAGAAGGGTTGATCATGTGGATTGGTGGAGGTTTTCACCTCCATGGGAGCTCAAGGGTTTAGAAAAGTGTTTGCAAGGTTTAGAAGAAGGATAGGGTTGAGGAGACTAACTAGCAGTACCAGGGTTTAGAAGGAGTCCAAGGTCGAGAGAGGGTTGAAATTTGCAGGGTTAAGGAGTGGAGAGCTAGTCTTCTTCACATATTCATTGGGTTAAGGGTTTAGATGAAGGTAACAGAGTTCAGGAGGAGAAAGGGAAGAAGATGGGACAAGGAGGAGGGAAGAAGGAGGAGAAGCAGGGAGGTGGAAAGAGGAGGAGGGCAGAGAAGGAGGGAGGAAGAAGGAGGAGGAAAAGGGAGGAGGAGCAGGATGAGGAGGGAGGGATGAGGAGGAGACGGAGGAGAAAGGAGTAGGAGGAGGAGAAGAGGGTGGAGGAGGAGGGTAGGAGGAGGAGGAGGAGGAGGAGGAGGAGGATGGGAGATTGCAAGGTTAGAGCATGCTATGATAATGAGGGAGCATGGACCCAAGGAGAACAAGCACATGAACACCAAAGTGAAATTGAACCTTGAACATTGAACCCCAAAGAGTGGGAGCTTCATTCCATTGAGAGATATACATATGAGTCCCTTCACTTGTGAAGTTACTTGTGAAGCTACTTGTGAAGGTACCTTGTAAAGGTACTTGTGAAGGTACCTTTGTGTCCCTTCACTTGTGAAGGTACTTGTGAAATTACCTTGTGGAGGTACCTTTGGGTCCCTTCACTTGAGAAGGTACTTGTGAAAGTACCTCAAAGAGTGAAGGATTTTAGTCTCTCTCTCTCTCTAGTTTTAGTATTTCTCTCTCTAGATCTTGATTTTACAAGTATTATCAGATCTTTTCTAGAGAGGATTTTGGCTATCCTCATCCTAGTAGATTCCTCAAACCTTCTTTCAAGATTATGATATTATAAGTGAAGCTCTGCCACTACTCCACACACACACTGATCTCATCTTCATTGCTCTAGACTATACTCATGTCCCTTGTTGCTGCAGAGTGAATATTCCCCCAAACCGATTTGATTACCTGTCTTGGGGTATCTAATGCTTTGAGTGGCAAGGTTTTTGTTCCTTCCTTGGAGTTTTTTGGTTATTGGGGTTGGTCTGATGTACCTCCTTTTGATGTTTGTGTCTTCAAAGTAGTCCTTGCCTTGTTGTTGAGTGTGTGCAAAGTTTGTCTTCTCTTGTAGATTGCATGCGTGCCTAATTTTCCCTTTTGGTAAAGCTTGGAATTTCTCATGTTTGTCTTGTACATGGTATGAAGATGCACATTTTGAGAGGCCTTGTGCTTGAGTACCTTGTTTGGCATCAAATTTAGCTCACAAAAACATACTCTTTTGCTTGATGTGTTCTTTTTGTATAGAATGTATGTCATCATCGATCTTGGAATTTGATTCATTGTTTTCGAGAGTAATTCTTAAGAGAGAAAAGGATATGGCTATCAATGATGAGGCTTAGGGATTGCATGTATGGCTTTGGAGCCCATGAGTAAATTTTTGGTGTTGATCATGTCATAAACCTTGAGTTGAGTATTCCTCGCTTTGTTCTGATTTGCATTAATATCATATGTTGTGATCATATCGATTTTCTATTGTCACCTAAGGACTGTGAAGTGCATTCTTGGAGCTTCTTGGGTGTCTTGTGCTGCCTAAAGCAAATATCCAATATAAACATCTATTCACCTAGGAGCTTTGAGGATTGTGCCTTGATTTTGAGATTGTGTGATTGACATGTTGGTGCCTTTCCTCTTCAATGGGGTTTTATTTATGCATCTAGTGTGTTTAAAGTGGAAAAACTTATGCATGTGTATGCCAACCTAACCTATGTGTCTAGGTGCAAATTTACAAAGTTGCAAGATTCGAGAGAATCATATCTACACATTTTATTTGTTGACGCCATGGATGAGAAACCATGTTATTAGTTGTGGTTCAGTCCCCAAATGGAGTTTTACTGAATGCGACTTCTTTATTTGTTTTTATCCTTCTTTTTTCAAAGACCAAGATCATCATTGGGAACATGTTTCATGGAGAGACTTCTTGTCATGTTGGCCTTTGGATTTTGTTGAAGCTTTTCTAGTCTTGAACTTGAGTCGATAGACATGTTAGCAAGTTGGACTAGTATAGAGAGGTGACACTTGGGCTCATACCGAGATATGGTTTTGGAAAAGTGCAACCTCTTGATTTTGTGAGATGGATGGTTGGATTGTGTTACATCCTTCAATGATGCATGCCTCTGCTAATTTGTTTATATTTGGTGATGCATGTAGATCTGTATCCACTTTGCCTTCAATATCTTGGGTTTGATTCTTTTCATGTGTTGGAAGCATTCCCTTTATGGCTAGGAATGGGATGTAGCTCTTTATGTTGAGAAACCTCTGTAACCAATGACTTCATGCTTATTGTATGTCCTATTTTTGTTGTAATAGAGTCACTCCTTGTAGTGTCTGTTCATTGCCATCGAGGTACCCATACATCTTTTAGCATATTGCATGGTTTATCAAAAGTTACAAGTTTTCTTGGGGTAGGGGAATTCTCAACTTTCAAGATGGATCTTTTGGGGACCCATTCTATCCAAGTGTTGATATCTATTGAGTACAAAGTAGTGCACATATTTCTTTTGGACCAAGATAGACTTTGCCCTTTGTTCTTTGGATTTGCATATGATTGTATGGAGTTGAATACTCATTGCTACTAAACAACTAGTGCCCTATCTATTGATGGATCCATTTTGCCTTATTATTGGGTAGCCATATGACTGCATGGTTTGCTCTAGAATCCTCTTTGATCTTTATAGTTGAACAAGTCTTTAGTTGATAGTCTTCTTGCTGTCTTGACATTGTTGACTCTCCCTTTTGCATTCTACCAAACTCTGTAGATCTTTCATATGCTCTGCTATCAAGTGCTAGTATTTGTTTGAATTTATTGAGCTCCTGTTTTAGGTCTTGTATCTCATTGTTTTGCTTTACACGTCATAGAGTAAGTTTGTTCTTTTGATCCTGCTCCACTTGTAGTTGTTGCCTGAGCTATTTCAGGTTATGTTGCCAAGAATTCTACATTTCATGTATAGGTGTGCTTGCTCTTGAAATACATCCTGAAATTGTTGCTACTGACCTACTAGATGATGAACTCTTTGCAATTGAATACTGTGAGCATGAGTATGCCAAATTGATGGATTACTTGTCTAATGGTACATTTTCTGATCCAATGACTTGGGATAAGTGCAGAAGACTCACCTTGAAGGCTTGTAAATACACTTTGATTGGTGGACATCTATATAATCAATGTGTAGATGGGTTATGCCACACAAGCCAGGTTGTGTTCAAGGAAGCTCACTTGGTTCCAACGAGAGGACATGTCCAAGGGGAGTTAATTGCCAAAAAATTCTTGTAGGTAGGCGTATGGTGGGAAAGTAGAGCCAAAATAGCATAGGGCACTGACTTATGCCTAAGTTAGTAGGGTCTTGAATTTGAGTTCACACATGGAATGACAAGTGGTTCTCCACAAGCAACTCTATACGATGCATCCAACTGAAGGGTGAAGGTGATGACACCAACATGGGTTCAGATGAGTTTCTTGTGACCTCAAAGGCTTTTTCCATATTCCCTTACTAACACCACCATTAGCTATCTAACTCCCAATCATCCTCTTCTCTTTGTTTTGACTTCCTATTTTTCTTATTACTTCTAGCTTAGAATCCTTTCCTAGATCCCAAATGCTACAAACCTCTTCGACCATAGTTCTCATTTTAGGAGTTTGCATGGTGTATTATCAGACTCCTCTGGATTTAATGACTCAAAAAAAATAAAGCTCCAGATGGTGCCAAATGTTTATTGGGATCAAATAAGTCCAGGTAAATCCCTCAACAAAATATAATCCATAAAATGGATTTTGAAATAACTTTAAAGTAGAGAAGAAATGAAAAATGTCATGCAAAACTTTGGACTTACAAGCATGGCAAGTAAAAAACATAGTTCAATGAGAATCCAATAAAAGTTACACTCAAATAAAATATGGGAGGAGCATGACAATACACTATACTTGTCGTGCAAACACTAACACCACTAGGATCTTATAGAAACCCTACTAAAACCTTTGTTCTAATAACTTACAGCTTTGATTTTTCTTTTCCTTTTTCTTCTTCCTTATTTGAATGGTCACAAATAATCAACTAGGCTCACTCAAACACTGAGGTGCCAGTTCTAGAAGAATCACTCATCCATACTTCATTAACAATTCTATAACAAGGATCCACTACATCCCTTTGCTACAATGTAGCAAAAGAAGATTCAGCCCAATGCACAAGAATGACTACTTTGCATGATCTTCATTGACAACAAATCAACAACCATGAAACGTGCATGATCTATTAGATCGAGATCAAGAAGGGGGGGATGTTAACTGATTGGTTAACAATATGCCACCACTGGTTAATGATATCATTTGAGGATAGTGGCAAGTCCGTAGAGCTAGGATTGTTCCTTGAAGCCAAATAGGCCCAAGATGGTTGTAAAAGAATGAAGAAAGAGAGTGGTACAAAGGGAATAGGGTTGGCCCTTTCTTCAAAATGTGACATGTATAAAAGGCCAAGTGGTTGACTTTGGTCTTCATTGTTGGATGCACTAGTTTGGAATACAAGCTCTGTCTTCTCTTCCAAGAGTGTTTTTGGGTGTTTTCTTGTTTCCTTTGTAATGCCCTTGTGTTTACCACTTCATCCCCATTCATTCTCCTATTCTCCTCCCCTTATACCTCTCTTCTCCCATCTCCCTTTCCCTCTTTTCCTTGTGGAAACACATTGCAACAATTGGGAGCCGCTTGAGTGATAGTTGTAGATGGTGCATGCTTTACATTACTCTCACAAAGAGTAGCTTAGAGTGGAGGCTCCAATCCCTGACACGTGAGTCACCATAAATACTACACAACCTCTCACTAGAATACGACCCGAGGACCTATGCTACACTTGTGAACACCTATACAATGAGCGATGATATGATTGTAGGTGACCAACACCCTTGGGCCTTGGAAATGAGAGAAAAAATAACATTTTGGTGCCATTTCCGGGAAGGTTAGCACCTAAAGCAAAAGTGGATCATGTGTTTACCCCCGTGAAGAAGAAACCCCTTCAAAAAACTATTCAAGACACATCCCTCAAGGCAAAGGAGTGAAAAAATGCTTCCAATTGGTGCAGAAGGATGAGATTTACATCCTAAACAATGTTGACTTACATAAGCACATTAATAAACTAATCACACAAAACGAACACCCTTAACACCCTACGTCCTATAAAAGCAACAACACCCCCCTCACTTCTTTCTCCTCACTTTCCTAAGAGTTTTCCATCTCTCCTCCAAATTTCATCAAGCCTCCATATTTTCTATCTGCCCCCATTTTCTGTCACCATCTCTACCACCATTTGTTACTTGTATCTACCCCCTCCAGCACCACTTTTTCCATCCAACATTCCCTCTCTACCATCACTTCTGAAATCCATCCCCTCCACCTCCCATTCACCATCTCCACCACCATCCCTTTTTTTGTCCACCCCCCCTCCACCATCATTTTTATGTCAAAACTCCCCCACCTCCACCACTCAAGATAAACCCCCCCTCCACCACCACCCTCTCTAACCACCCCCCCACCTTCCACCACCCCCCCACCTTCCACCACCCTCTCCAACCCCCCCACCACCCTCTCCAACCCCCCCCCTTTTTCGCCCTCCTCCACTCCCTCTCCCCCCACCCCCACCACTACCCCCGTTTCCAACCCACCCACCCCGCCCCCTTCCTCCACCACCACCACCTGTTTCCACCCCCCCCCCACTACCACCACCACCCCAATACCCTCTCTGCCCCTCAGCTTCTCTCTCTCTCTCTCTCTCTCTCTCTCTCTCTCTCCACCACACCTCTTTCTTACCCCCTCTCTCTCTACCCACCCTCACCACTCCCACCCCCCTTCTCTCACACTCACACCCCTCCCTAACAACTAATTATGCCTCTTAGCTAGCCACCACTCAGTGCCCATCCATGGTGCAGGCATGCCAGTGGCAGCCCGGCAGGAGCTACCACGGCACAGTGCCAGTGCCTTCTTGGACTCTATCACCACATGGTGCTTGCCTCGCCGCCATCCTAATGCGGTGATGCACGTGGCGGCACCTTTGTCTCCTCACCTTCAACAACTCATGGCACCGTAGCCATATATCTTCTCTAGCCCCCGATCAAGCGGCAATGCTTACCTTGCCACCAATGACCCTCGCTTTGCCAAGCATGTGCCTCCCCTACCTGCTCTCCTTTGGCTTCCCCCATAGCACCCCCTCCACACATCCATCCCCCCCTTGCATCCCTTAGCTCCACCAAACCCCTCCACCCCCGCCCCCTCTAGGTCGCCGCCCCCACCCGATCGCCTGATCACTGCCCCTCCCCCAAAAAAGAAAAAGGGGCCCTGACCTAATCTAACCCTATCTAGGTTAACTAAGGTAGGTTAGGTTAGTATAACCTAGGTTAGGCTAGGTTGGTTAGACTAAGGCTAGTTAGACTAAGTGAACTAAAGTATTTAGGTTAATTTAAACTAAATTAGTTGGACTAACTTAGCTAATGAACTAACAGTTGCTTTAACTAATAGTTAGCTCAAATAAGTTAGGATTAGTTCCTTTAAAACTAGGATCTATGCACACTTGAACTTAAAGACTAACTTCCCTTCACACCTAACCTTAAAACCAAAGACACCTCAAAAGTCCAAAATTTGCCATAACTTTGACACTCCATAACTTGCCCAATTGGACCCTATCAAAGCCCAAATTTCACACACTTAAAGAGAACATTTTGCAAATATTTTCCAATTCATTTAACGTGATTTTGGGAATAATTTACAAGGTGAATCATTGCACCAACTGCAAGCACAATTTGAAGAAAAAATCATCATAACTTTCACTATACATATCAGAATTGTGTGCAGTATTCACCAACAAGTTTGTCTATTCAAAAGGTACATTTGTACAACAATTTTGAAGATTTTGGGAAATTTTTCAAGGTATTTCAAGCATTCTAATAATCCATTGAATTATATGATCAATGCAACTAAGGGTCAACTCATTGTGAAGCACAATCCTTGTACTTCATTACTCTCTGACAAGACATAGCCTTGACAAGTGTAAAAGCTTGTAATGGAACCCATATGGGATCAGGTTCCAAAAGAAAAACCCAATTACATAGACATTTACACCAACAACACAATGGACCAGTTGGAGTCAATTTTACAAGAACTTGACACACAACAAGATCCACTTATATACCGCTTGTACACCTATGTTCTCAGACATAGCAAATACTGAAGAATTCATTGCTTTGTTTCAGTGCAAATGGTTAGGGGGCACCTTAAGACACGAAAAAGATTATTTACACATATTCCCACAAGCTCTCATGGGAGAACCATTTGAAAGGTACTACAAAATGGATGTGGAAATACAAATCTCATGGCCCATGCTACGATAATATTTTATACAACAATATGCAGTCACTCATGGAGCAATGATGAATCTCCATCAAAATGTGTCATCCAATAATTTTGGTAATCATGAAATTTCAAACAAAGAAATCGACATTGCCAAGGGTAGTTCAAAAGAATCAGGATACTATGATAGATTATTTCTACAACCTAAAAAATACTATCATCGAGAGAAACATGTTCCTAACAGAGCACTAGTTATTCAAAAACTTTGTCAAGGGCTTGCATGAAGAAATCAAAGAGAAATTGGATTATGATAATTGCAAAACCATAATAGAGGTATATGATGCTACAATGATGATTAAATAATGAATTGAGAAGGATCGGTAAAGCACTGAAGCAATATTAGAAAGACATGTTTCCAAATTGAATAATGATATAAGTGTAGTCATCTCTAACTCAGTTGATGCACTTAGTGCAAAGCTTATAGAATCATCAAACACACTAGACAATAATGAGGGCAATTTGGCAATGGTTTCAAGAGAAACCCCTATCACTAACCTGTGCACAATGGAAAGTCAACACTTAAGCAAGAAGAAAAAGAAGAAGAAAGGAGCTAAGAAAGGTAATGCGAATGTGCAATCAACTGATGGCCTAGAGCCAACCCTCACAAAAACGGATTGCACAAAGAGGGAAGAAATCCAAAGCATTACACTAGAAGGTTGTAACAAATGTCTTTTAGGTGATGCAAACCCAAAGTGTGGCATTCAAGTACATCTCGATCACCATGTCTCTTCAAGTGCAACACTTTAGTAGGAAAACAACATACAAATCGTCCACTATAATAAATCTCAAATATGGGTGCCAACCATGGAAGAAGAATTACATGTTGACCATGCACTAGGTGATCCCCCAAAGATAAATGCAAAGATACAACAAAAAGAAATCTCTTCTCAAAATTAGATAAACTAGACAAATAGTCAGCTCCTAAATTGATTTACCAATTTTATGAATGATCTTAAAGTTGAACTCCTAAAGAAGAAGCATCCAATGTATATTACACCCTTAAATAATAGTATTGTTAATGAGATAAAGCAATGCTTGATGGTCTACATAGAATAAAAAAGGATTACCGAGTTAATATTGCCTTAGTATCCGTGCACTGAATATCATTCCCAAGTATCCTTGCTCGGTAGTACTATAAATGGACTCGGTATGTGTTAACAATTTCCCAGCATATTATACTAGATAATCTACTTGACCATTTGGTTGAGCCAAAATAATGTCTAAGGCATACCTAGAAGCATCTACATGCACACGGAAGATAATGTCCCACCTTGGTTGCCTTAAAGTTGGAGTAGCCATTGCTTGGTTCTTTAATTCATGGAAAAGCATAGTCAACTTAGTAGACCACTCACATTTGTCATCTTTCTTTGTCAATTCATACAATGGGGCTGCAATCTTGGCAAAGTCTTTAATAAACCTTCAATAAAAGCTAATAAACCCCACAAAAGAATGCAACTGGGTTTCATGAATTTTTTGTATAGTTTGGATCTTACCTAGCTCAGCTTATATACCATCTTGAGAAATGACATGGTCGAGTAGTATCCTCACTCGAACATAGAATACACTCTTAGTTAGGTTCAGTGATATACCCACTTTTCTGCATCTCAGTAAAACCTTTTCCAAGTACCTAAGATGACCCTTGTCTGAAGAATAAACAAAAAAATCATATAGATAAATGGCAATGAACTCGGTGAGATAATCTCAAAAATTTTCTACCATAAACTTTTGAAAGGTTGATGGGGTATTTCTTGATCCAAGAGGCATAACTCGGGTTGTATAAGCACCCCACTTTGTAATAATTTAAATCTTAGACTAATCTTTGGGAGCCACAATGATTTGATTATAGTCATTGTAACCATCCATAAATGAGTACATCTCATGTCCTACAACTTGGTCCAAGATTCCATCAGTGAAGGGTATTGAAAATGGAACAAGAACTCTCTGAGCATTCAACTTCCAATAGTCCACACACACTCAGAATTTTTCATTTTTCTTAGGCACAACCACAATAGGAAATAGCCAATTACTGCGATCAATGGCATAGATCAGCATGTAAGAGTTGATCTAACTCAGCTTTTACCTATTTGTCATAGCTAGGATTCATTCTTCACCTCTGATTTTGAATTGGCTTTGCATCTAGCACCAAAGGTATCTTATGTTGACACAACTCAAGGAAACTCCATGTAAGTTAGTGTGACTCCAGGCAAACACATCCTTATACCTAATAAATAAATCTCTTGTGACCTCTAATTGCTCGAAAGAAAGATTGGTACTTACTACTACCATAGCAAGGTTATCTTCTATTCTTACACTTTAGCTATCTCCCTTCAATGAAGTTACTTGGAAAGAGATATTGCTGCTTAGCAAGCTGCTTCGCTTTCAACTTCTACCTGATATTTGCAGCCACTTGGAAAAAATCAATTTCACCCATAGGTAGGATTTGTAACTCCATCAATTGTGATTCAATATCTTGAGGAAATGGACCTGTGACCTCCAAATTCTTTGGTCAACAACTACTCAAAACCTTTTGAGGATTTGTTGCTATACACACATCTTAACTATCTATTTTGATAATCACCTCTTTTAAACCCGAATCATGGAGTACTTTTGTAGTCTTGATCTAAAGTCATTTCAAGAGACATGCTACTCCATGGCAATAACAATAGACCCCAATCACATGGAGTACTTTTGCACTTTGATCCAAGGTCGTCTCAAGAGGATTGGATAGGCATGTTGCTCCATGGCAATCATAATAAAATAGACTCCCAATAGAATGTATAATAGATACCACCCATAGAGATGACATCCTGTAACATACCTTTTGGGTCAACTAGTCATTTGATCTACCATGCGTACTTGGAAAGGTGATGGCTTGTAGGACTTAAACTTTAGTTTCTGAGCAATTTCTTTGGAAATGATGTTCACTCTCAAGCCACCATCCACTATCACTCCCAGTATAGTTTGTTTCTCAACCTTAATGTTTGGTGATTACTCACACTTCTTCATCAACTACTAGACTATACATCATGGGTATAGTGGCTAAAGACTGCACCTCTTTTGATTGCTTGGATGATTCTTTGATCTATTGAGCAAAGAAATCCCAACAGTATGGAGTTATTCTCATTAACTTGACAAATGTCAGATTGACTTGCATGTTATTGAATATTTTCCATGTTTAGGCTCGCTCTATGCTAGATTCTGGTGAAACACTTGGTTTTGTTGCATTTGCCTTAGATTTTGAGTATTCTCCTTGCTTGATAATAGATTGTTGAATCTGCTCAAGCATTTCCATTGCTAGAGCTTTCCCTTTTAACTCCCTTGCAATTTTAGAAACTAAATCATTTTGAGCCTTCCAATTGATGTTTTTACTTTAGGAATTCATGTCTTTAGTGGTTGCAACTAATCCTTTTGACCGAGTGACCATTTGGGCATCAATTGCATCTGGCAGCTCGGCCACAACTGCTCGGCATTGTGTTCCACTTCTTTCCTTTCCATCTTAGTCTTAAGAAACTTTAAATGTTTAGCCCAAATTGGACAGTCAGAATGTAGATGGTTTTCTCCAGAACAAAAGCACTTGATCAAGATGTGGTGGCTTACCGTTTGATGGCCGAGCAATAGTTATTACTTGGTTTGCTGTCACTTGTTGATTTTTACCTGAATAAACATTCGGATTCATTGTGCTCAAATTTAGTGAAAGTATTGCAATACTTCATTGTGCATTCCTCTTCCATGTGTCCACCCCTAGAACACATTTACACCATGTCTCATTGTTGCTTGGAATGCCCAATTGTTTTAAGGTCTTCTTCAACTCGGTTTTGAGCTTATCTTTCTTTGCAGGCATCTCTTTGGTGTCACTGTCAGCATCTTGCTTCTTCTCATTATTCTTTGAGCCTTCACTCTTCTCTAGAGCAACAGATCAATCTAGCAATTCTTTATAAGTTCTAGTTGGATTGACTATCTCTGGCTTATGCAAGTCTACCTTGGTGTAACTTGTGATCAACTAGGCTCACATAGACTTATTATCTAGAACAATGCTTAATTGGTTGATGAGAGCTCACATCCTAAGTACAAAGTATTGAGTCTTGGACAAACTCTTCTTTCTTTCTCTTCAGCTCACTTATCTTTTTTCAAGCATCTTCTTCATTAATTTCTTTCCTTACCCTTGGCAAGAATGCTTCAACCATTGCATACCAATCGAGGAACTATCCAATTGGAAACTAATTATACCATATCTAGGAATTTTTTATCAAAGTACATAGAAAGTAGTCCATGTACTCTTTATCTGTTGTAGCACCATTGATGACTTGCAAGAAACTCTCCAAGTGGCTGTATGGATCTTCATCATCATTAGTACCTTTAAAAATTCAAAAATTTACCTTGATGTTGGTACTAGACTTAGACTTTCTTGCTCCATATCTTGAGTAGGTAGGTATTCCACTTAGAAGGGCCAAGTCACTAGCCTTCTACTTGTCATACCTACCTTCATGCAGATGAGGCCACTGTTGACTATCCCATAGTTGGTTGACACCAACTTTAGGCCTTAGAGGTATAGTTTGGTATACATCTATAAGTCGAGTAGGATCTTGGTCCACTGTGAGAGAAACTTGGGAAAATTGCCTTAGTAGGTCCATGTTCATCTCAAGTCTTTGATGGTGTCTCTCTCTATCAAAAGCATAGTGCTCTTCTTGTTGATTGTTTCTTTGACCATCTGTTGTAGCTGGTCTTTGTCTTCAAATCTTTCTCAACATAATTCCTCTGGAAGAATGATAGATGAGTATTATTGAAAATGTTCTCTTTGTTCTATGATCTGATCTTCTCATTCATTTTGATGTTATACAAAGGAAACGGCCATTCGCCTGAAATCCAAGCTTCCGTAGATGAATGCTCAAACTTTGCTTAGCATGATAGACCTTCATTTGCTAATTTTATGGGACACAGCCCAATACCAACGTTAGATCCTTTTGACTCTGCATGGTAATCATTCTCCACCTTGAGATAGCATGGCCAAGTCTCTCTCCTTGCTCATGTTGGATAGTTGTTGCTTCTGCCAACCTCCTTTTAGGTGAACTCCAATTTCAAAATGCCCCAGCTCTCATGGTAGGATGTAAAAGATTCCTTTGGCTCAAGAACTCTTTGGGTTTGGCCGTGTATCTTCTTCTTCTTTTTAAACGTGTGTCAACCATTGACTAAGGCAGGAACCATTCAAGTAGCAATTTGAATACTTTGTGTTTAGCACATACCACCAGACCACGTCACTCGTCTAGAGTTACTTGGAGAAATTTCCTATAGTAGCCCATTGAGACAACATGATGCATGCTACCTGTAAGGCTTTTGAAGGCGATGCATTTTCATATGCACATAGCTTGGGCACACATAGCACAAATAAGTAATCTGTAAATGCAACTCTCTAATCTACAAGGTTGTAGTTAGCACTACAAACAATGAGGAGAAGTTGTCAGTAGGAATGATGATAAGAGGGACATCAAAATATGAATTTCCTCATGTTTGTTGTCAAAGATGGTAGATGGAGTAGCATAGCACATGGTGTGTCTTTGAGGGTTTGATGATAGATGCATCAACAAAGCTCCCAAACTGGTTGTTCAGGGGATGGAGCTCAAGAAAAGCTCTCAATTCTCTCTCTCTCTCTCTCTCTCTCTCTCTCTCTCTCTCTCAGGGAGAACCTCACAAATCACTCATGGATGGAGGCTAAAACTTAGAATGACATCTCTCTCTCACTCTAGCACTTTGTTTCAATAGCTTTTTGAACCAAAATGGAGGGGAGAACAAGCCCTATATGCTGAAATACAAATTTGTAGTAGCAATAGGCAAGAGAAAAACTTAGTGGAGTGCAACCTAAGATCTAATACCATGACAAATTAGTGGACAAGAGAGGAGAGATTGAAGATGGAGGAAAGAGGGCACAACTAGGAGCACACATACAAGTGACTAAGTATATAGTAGTATTGATAATAGTGTAGATATACACCTTTTCCCAACCGCCATTAGGTTTTGGGTTTAGGGGTAGTATTGGACCCCTATTTGTCTTTTTACCACTCAAAGTGTTAATGCATATTTAACATTCCCACATTGAAGGCACACTCATCCACCTCATGCATGTTAGATACCAATTAATAAGGGAAGATTTGCCTATGAAATGAGGACTCTTGCTTGATGCAAACATGTAATAGGGACACAAAGAATCCATCCATTATGCCTCATTGTATATTCATTAGCCTCCATGCAATAAGCCTTCCACATCTCGTACTTGTGTAGTCTCCTCTCAATTTCAATCTCTTCTCTATTCCCCCCCCAGCCCCTTCCCCATGGATTCTCTCACTCCTTGCACATTTCACCATAATTGAATATCATACCCTGTCTCCTCTCCCTTCCTATGTTACGCACCCTCCTCCTTTTCACTCACATGCATCTCTTCTCCACTATGTCTATATAACATGTTCCTACTTAGTGGTGGTAGTGCACGTAACATGCCACCATTATGGATGCTCGACGAGATCAAAGTGTAGGGCATTGTACTTTTTGAAAATCACCCACTATGCATGTGTGTGCATACGTGTGTGTATGGTGTGCAGTCATGCATGCATGCTTGTTTGTGCATGCGTGTGTGCATGTGTGTGTGTGTGCATGTGTGTGTGTGTGTGTGTGTGTGTGTGTGTGTGTTCACTCTATAGCAACAAGGGACAAAAGTATAGTCTAGAGCAACAAAGATGAGATCAGTGTGTGTGTGGAGTAGCAGCAAAGCTCCCCTTGTAATATCATGATCTTGAAATAATGTTTGAGGAATCTAGTAGGATGATGATAGCCAAAATTTTATCTAGAAAAGATCTGGTCATTCTTGTAAAATCAAGATCTAGAGAGAGAAATAATAAAACTATAGAGATAAAGACAGAGCCTTCACTCTTTGAGGTATCTTCACAAGTAAAGGGACCCAACGGTACATTCACAAGTGAGAGGAACCAAAGGTACCTTCAGAAGTACCTTCACAAGTGAAAGGACCCACATGTACAAATATCTCTCAATGGAATGAATCTCCCACTCTTTGGGGTTCAGTGTTTAGTTTCACTTTGGTGTTCATGTTCTCCTTGGGTCCATTCTTCCTCATTGTAGTAGCATGCTTTAACCTTGCAATCTCCAATCCTCCTCCTCCTCACTTCTCCTCCTCCTTCTCCACCTCCTCCTCCCTCCCTCTTCAATGGGAATCTCTCACAAAATCTACAAATCATAAAAAACACAACAAAAACTATACATAAAAATATGCACGATCTTCCAAAACTCACAAACAAAAAACATAGGGTGCAATTTCCCCCCATAGGAGTGGTGCTCATCTTCCACGTCCTATGTATTTGATTGATTCAATAATTTTGAGCAACAATTGATACAAGATCATGTACATATCCTCCATGTACAAGCTCATGTACATATCCTCCATGCACGAGTTGGAGATAAGCCACACACACCCCTTCAAAAATAGTTTGCCCTTTTTGGAAATAGAGTTTTCTTTTCCCACTTTAGTTAATATGCTTAGGCTAAAGCCTCTAATGCTCCAAAAATTAAAATATGTACATGAGCATTTCTAATTTTAAAAACTAGGCTTTCTAAAGTAAGACTTGTTTATTCCCCGCATCACTGATTGTGCCTTACACACACAAAAGTATGGCAAATCATTCTTGCTGCCAATAGCCATCACCTAATTAGTTACTCTTCCCTTGAATTCACAACATCCATCAATAATGAAAATATTTCAAGCATAAGAAACCTTGGAATCAATCACCAATATTATTCAATCTTTTAGCATTTAAGCGATGCAAAATCAACAAATCATAGATGGATGGTGCACACATATGACACATACCATCAAATGGTGCACACATTGCTACATATGCATAAAATCATATAGATGGCACACACATTGCTAGACATGCCATCATTGCGTAAGTGGTGCACACATTGCTACACACTCATATAGTTGTATCCATATATCAAATTCAGACCTTGGTCATAATAGAAGTATTAAGGGATAAAATCCTATTTTGGCTCCATAAGTCTTTCAAAGCATGGTATTGTCCAAATTACATAGGTACTTTCACTAAGCAAAATTAAATCCTTATGATGAAAATGTGTTTTTTTTATTTTGACATAGTTGGTTTTGCTTCCATGTTTTTGGATCGAATGTATGGACGACCTTCTACAAGCATAAAAGACATAATTTTGATATGTAGCACATGATCATGGTTACATATTTTCATTCATATATTCTACCTTGTGATCTATCATTATCTTGATGTGTGGACATTCAATTTGAGTAGTGTTTGCTTTTTTTATCGCAAATTTTATGTATTGTTGTGTCTCTACCTCTCCACAATGACTCAAATGTGATAGTATGAGGATGAAAGAGAAGTAAATATTGTGAGTTTCAGGCATGCCTTTATTGTTGGAATATGTTTGATTTGCTTATGATCACATCAATTTTTCCAATGATATTGAGAGGAATAAGATGCTAGATGAGGCTCTCGCTCACTTGAAACCTATTTAATCTTGCTCGCTTATTTGGGGCTGCTCGCTTTTTGGTAATCCTCAACTGCCACTAGTGTGGCGGTTCATTACCAGCATGGTGGTTGGTTGCACACTAGGAATATAATTGCTACCACTGCGGTGGTTTGCTTCTATTATTATTATTTACAAGACAAGATCAATGGCATACGATTCAATCATTTAGGAATTGTGGATTAGTTATGGGGTTTCATATTTCTCAATGTAAGTGTAGTTGTTAAGATATATATATATATATATATATATATATACACACACACACAAACACATTAATAATATATGTATATGTATATATATGTAATATTATAATATCTCCAAAGTGAGCAAAGTGATGTTAACTCAGCTATGTGACTAGATAGTGTCCTTTGACAGGCCAAGGACCATAATGTGAGACCAAAGATTTTGACCAAACAAAGTTGAAGATTTAAAATAAAGTGCCTGGATAATGCTAATGAGAGAGGAAGAGATATCGCTATGATGATGGTAGCACTTAGTACAATAGGAGAATGCCCTGAGCCTAGAAATTGTTAAGACAAGACAAGGACTGTAATGTCAAACCTCTCTATATGCCTGTATATATCCACTTTTATAGACAAAGTGATCAAAGTGATGTTGTACAAAGCTACAAAGTGATTGAAGTGATGTTATACAAATCTCCAAAGTGATTAAAGTGATCCTTCTCCACAACAAGGACCATAATGTCAGATGAAAGATTTTGACATCTATATACATCTATATGTTTATATATTGTAGAAAGGTCACTGAAATTTGCATCCTCTTGGATACAAACTAGTGAAGGAAAAAAAATGGAACAAAGATGGAAAGCCATGGTAGCAACAACATTTCTTGAGCCTATTGTCCTGTAGAAGATGAAGCCATTTTGCAATGGGTCCCTCGGTAACTCGGGATTGTTGTACAAGAGAGTGATCGATTGGAGGAGGTACATAGTGTTCCACAACATTGACCCGAGAATGTTATTCGAAAGATGGATTGATTGTTGTAGGAGGAACTATGGGAAAATACTATAAGGACCCACAGTTTTTGAAGTACATTGCTGAAGGCTCCCAATGTGCTCGATGTCCTGCCACTATCCTAAAAGCCTTGTGTGAGCATAAAGTTCTTCAGATATGTCACACTTGATCTCTTGGAGCTTTGGCTACTCTGTTTTTTTTTTCACCCGTCTTTTTTTTAGTTTCCACTTCAACGTCAGAACCACTAGGATATTAACTACCACCAGCGCAGTGGTTTGCTTCTATTATCACTAGTATTTTCTACTTGCACATTAGCTTTGCATATCTTTGCTACAGTTCCAACACACTAATAGAGAATACTATCAACTTAAGCCGAATGATGAGAGGTGGACATGTCAAGTCATATGAAAGAAGAATGATGAGGCCACGATCAATGAACTCTCTCCCTACTTAAATGCACTGCAGACACAACTAAGAGCCCATTATGAAATCTAGCCCTGAAACTCTCTACACCGATTGACCTACTACAAATCTATGACATACCCAAAAGACTTTGGAATGCTCATGTTCTATCGGAGTATAATGTTGGATGACCTCCTCAGAGAAATAGACCCGAAGACGAGGGAGGAAAATAGCTACAAGGAGGACATGCTTTGTAATTGGCTGTTTTATATGGAGGTAATAGATACAATGAATATTCATTTCCATGGCTATCATTTTGCCTATTCCTTTAAGGTACTTGTCAATCTCATGATGTATGTTTCTTTTGGTAGGACATGACGGAGTCTCAATGATTTATAGAGCATTGAGAGTAGGATGAAGAGGACCCCCAACAAAAGAGGAGTTTCTATGGGTGTACAAGCAGGCAGAGAGTAGCAAGCAATTGGTGAGAAAAGTGTGTGTTGAGGTCTACAATAGTGCATTAGACTAGCCTAAAGAGCTAGGAGATACTTGCTATAGAGAGGTTGATAAGATAGTTGGAAGTTTGGAATTTTCTTGAGTTGCAAAATGTTGTATTTTTGAAAAAGTAAAAAACTTGCAGGCCTTTCTTGGACTTGTGCACTATCTTGGACTACCATCATCTATGATCTATGGTGCTTGCAATACCTAATTTTGTGTTAACCTACTTCCATGTTAATACTTAAATGTCTTAAGTAGACTGGTGGTTGGAATCTGACAATTAAAGATAACCAGCCTAAAGGGAATTGTTTTCTTGAGAGTTCACACTCAACATCATGTGATCATGTGTGCATAGCACCATCACGTGATCATATGTGCATAGCACTAACCTTATAGAGTGCTATAAAGGAAAGGGTTAGATCCCCTAACCCTACCCCTAAAAGGGTTTGTATATATTCTATTTTTTCAACTAAATCTAGTGTACAGATAGTCATTTGTGGTGTGCTCTATAGCTGTGCCCTCTCTCCTCATCTCCACTCTTCTCCTCTCCCCTCTTCATATTTTGTCATGGTATTAGAGCTCCCTTGCCTTTTGCTGAGGCATTGTGATGCTTGAGAGTGTGAGAGAGATTGTGAGATTGAGAGTTCTCTTGAGTGATTGTGAGATCCTTCCCTTCACTTCCATTGAGAGAAAATTCCGTCCATTGAAAGAAGATTTCTGTCATCTCTTTCGAGAGTTCCTTGAGAGTTATTCATTCCATTTATTCCATTCTTTGTGATGACTTGAGAGTTCTTTCAGAGAGTTTCCGTCGAAATTCTACGCATGTTCCATTCTATTACGAGAGTTCATGCTTTGAGAAGTTTTCGTTTCAAGAGAGAGAGACCTTGAGTGTCTTTTTGAGTTTGTAAGGTTCTTTGTGATTCAATCTCTTGTGTGTGAGAGGTTCCTGCACCTTCTACTACTCTGGTTGCAAGGCTCCTAAGCACTCCATTGCTCTACAATAGCCAGTCTTCATAGCAAAGTCATCAACAAGACCTTCATCTACTGCACCTTCAACCACCAATAACCAAATCTCCAATCGGCTGCAACCTTCTACTTCATAGTCTCTATTCTTCAAGGCTAGCCCACCGATGGCTCCTTAGCACAAATGATAGCAAACGGCTTCCAGCAGCTCCCAAGCTTCGGAGAGCTTCTACATCATAGGATCTATGCTCAGCCACTGCAGAAAGCCTCCCACCAGTGGCTCCAAGTGCCCAACGACGACTTGCACTACTCACTTTGTAAGGCTCTCTATCTCCAAGGTCTGTAGCTGCTCTGCAACCATAGCAGCGGACTGCAGCAAGCTCGCAGCGCCAACGAGCCCCTCGCAAGCCATATGTAGCCACCTCCATCTACAAACAAAGCTGGCTCTCCATCAACCAAGGTCTCCAAGTGTAGCCTCAGTCTCGCCATAGCTATAGCTAGCTTTGTAGTTGCCATAGTCGAGCTTCACAATGGGCTACTCCATCGACAACCAGCACCAAAGGCTAGCACTCTCAGCTCTACAACTGGCTCACTCACAACTAGCTCTCGCTCCACGGCTCAACCAACTCTACAAGAGCTCACTAACATGCCGCTCCTAGGACATCGGCTCCTCCCTACACAGCCAAGGCTTCATAGCCCGCGGGGCTCACAGAAGACCACGGGCCTCTCCAACAAGTGCTTCTATCAAGCCACGGACTCCTGACGGCCATCGTCTTTGCAACAACAATGTCCGATCACCAGCAAGCTCCATAGGCTATGCCATTGACAGAAAGGCGGGGACTTGGCTCAGGATGGAAACCGTTGATGTAAATGCTCTTCATTCATTTTTTTCATCTCAAACTTGGACATGAATATATGAGCTTCAAAGGCTTGATGTACATGCTCTCGTACTTTTAATCTCTCAGAAAAAAAAAAAAAAATATGAAAATAATAATAAAATTTGTCATTGGAAAAACTATCTTTTAAGGTCGGTATGGGAAAAAAACACTCTGTAAAAGTCGCTATAAAAAACTATCTCAGTGTCGCTATATAACGACCATTACCAATCTGATAAAAGTCACTATATAGTGACTTTAGGTAAATGTTGCTATATAGCGACATTTTACTAAAGTCACTATATAGCAACCCTTAACGAACCCCACTTCCAATACCAATGATTAGTGCTCCGTGCACGCTAAATGTCAGTACTTAAGCATCATAATAGGATCCGTGTGTAGTAGTGTGTAGTAGTGAAACACTACTGTTTTCAGCTTGCCATGAGGTAGGTCTTAGTGAAGACAATTCCCAAGAAGAAAAAAATCGTCATTTTTAGATTTTCAAAAAATCATGAGTTATTTTATGATCCACTTACTATTTTCTTTTCTACAAATCCTCCGTATTTTTAGCAAGTCTCTCTCTCTCTCCCCCTCCCTCCTCCCCCCCCCCTCTCTCTCTCTCTCTCTCTCTCTCTCTCTCTCTCTCTCTCTCTCTCGCTTTCAATTCATCATCTCTCCACCCTCTTTTCTGAGCTGCAAATCCAATTCGTCTTCTTCTTTGGTATTTTAGATTTTGGGCAAGCCTTATGAATGATTTATTATCATTCATCTTGTTTTCTTCTTTTTGGAATGATATCAATGTTGCTTATTTAATGTAATAGTGGCATGGCTCTTGGAATATATGCATATGTGTGTAGTGCATGCAAACATATATAATTGATCTTCCCTTATAGGTGCACTTGCCTAACTTGCTTACACCTCATCCATGCATCATTTATTATTTGTGGCAAAATTTTTAAAACCAATTAATGAACATTGAGGCATCATACTAGATGGATGGAACTTTGAATATCCCCAACACATTGCACAAGCACAGTATAGCCCAAAGGAAAGGAAGATGACCAATGAATGTGCAATATCCATTATGGATATGGTAACTAGTATGAATAGGAATCCTCTGAGGATTTTTATGACCCTTCACAAAGAATTACTTAGTTTTTAGGCAACTCATTCTATTTTACCTCATATTTACATGAGTTGAATCCTAATCAAAGGGCTTTGATATCATGGGAGTTTCCATTATTATAGCTTGATGATATTGTGACCTAAACTACAATAATGTACCTTATTTTTATCTTGTTTGGGATCATCCCCATGAATTTAAATAGTATTGACTTATAATAATTGCTAAGGGATGAGAGGGAAAGTGCCGTCTCAATCCTAAAGTAACCTCTTAAAAAAAGGGATAACCTCTACAGTCCTCATGGAAAGTAGTCCTCTTGGCAGTAGGAGTCCTAGAGGACCCTTGCATGCCCAACTAGACAATCATGAGAGTGTGTACCATGTCTATACAAATATTGGCCAAAGTGTGAGAGAGGTGGACCTGGGAGCCATCTAGTGGTTGAATGCATGTGGATCTTCAAATATCCTGGTTTAAATACCTGCTATAATCTCCCTTTAAGTGTCTACCAAAGCATAACTTTATATGGACAGAACCTACCAACATAAAGAGAGCATGGCTCAACTAGGTTACATCAAACTGAGAAAATCAAGAAGAGCCACACCTCTCGTAGAAAACTTAGGTCCCTATAAGAGAGATCCAAGTCATAAATCCCTTAGGTATGAAAAAAGGAAGGTGGCAAAGTAACCCAGAAGTCACACAATCCCCTTCTGTCCCCTCTATCCCATGACTTCCACAGGATGAGCAAGGTATGCGGGGTGTGTAAGGTCTCGAGGCTTTTTGTCACTTGCAGAAATATCAGTGTCGTCATTATTGCAGTATACGTGTAGCTTAGGACCTTTGGTTGTATTCCAGTGAGAGATGTAGGCTCAAGCCTGGGAAGCAAACATTGTGCATGCTTGTGTGAAAGGGACCCTCATCAACATGGTTGGGGCAAACATTACTCTTTGGAATGTGACAAGGGCATTGCATAATCTAAATGGCATCACTTTGTAGAGACAAAGATTCTCCACTCTGTTGCAAATGTTTTTTTCATGATGGGGGAAACCTAATTGATGTGCTCTATCTCATAGATGAATCGTGCATCTAAGAGCTTCTCTAGTTCATCATACACCATGGTGCTGTGACATGAAGTTGGGGGTAATAAACTTCACGCACCTCTTCACTTCCTACTGCTTTCGAACCGTGATAGAGATATTCATCACTAGGAAAGGGACATTAAAAAGAAGCTTTTATACCAAGAGACCACACCATACTATCCTCCCTTATATGAGAATGAAGATGGTAACATCCCAAGTGATGTTGTACTCAAGCATAGGGAGAAGGAAAGGATTAGCGGAGGCCATAATCTCAGCAAGCCGGTCTATGCCAAGAGAAGAGCAATACATTGTTTAAAGAAGATCCTGTGGCTCAACATGATATGAACCAATATATATCGAGGAGTTTGAAGGGGCTGATTGGGTCAGATGGGTAGGTTCTGAGGAAACATTGCACCTCCTTCATAGACACCTTTACACTTAGCTCAAAACACTCTCCAAACTATCATAAGACACAGAGACCCATAACTTTCAGCAGAGACATGGCACTGATGAAAGTCTAATCCATATGAGTTTGTCTCTTATCTACTTCTCGATTACTCCTCAACATGCTATCCCTTTCATCTGCCATGGCCTCTGCTCACGTAGATCCGCTGAGTCGAGAACTCTATTGCATTGCCTTTTCTGATTTAGTACAACGTGTTTTGCTTATGGTCCTTTGCTACAGCTTGAATCAACTTGCTTATCACCACCTTCCTTTGCTAAATGCGCTAGCACGTCGTTTACTGGCTCGCCCAAACATGCTTCCTTCCTTCTCAAGACTAGCTCTATGCTTCCTTCTCATGCCTAGTAGTTGCCAATAGATTGGCTCCCATTTCCTCTCTGGGCAAGTGATTTACACTTAAAAGTCGTGAGATGACCTCATGGCTACATCCCAAACTTGGGATCACTTCACAAGAAGGTTCTTCTTCAATGTGTCTTGCCCTGTGCTCTTCCATGCCTTAGGCAACAAACTGGCTGACATCCCTTACATAGGCTATTTAAGGAAGAGGAGTTTTGGTACTTATTGCCTTGGCTATAGATACCATGTTCCTTTAGTCTACAATGGCTCTGCCCTAGGCTACGGTACCGACGTGATGGTTCTCTACTGGCGCTACAGTAGCTACGTAGTCTTCTCTTGCTACTCTAGATTATGACTATAGCTATGAACACGGGAACTTGAAACCACCCCCTCGTTTTTTGATAACCTTTACTCTATTTAGTATAGTCACTTAGTCTAAATTTTTTTAAAAATAAAAAGCAGTCATTGCATTTTATTAATTAAAGCATTCCTTTTTGTTTGAAGATGTCTTTGGTTACATCTTTAGCTATAACTTGTAAAGATACATGGGTATAAAACTCGAAGGTATACAGTTACGCTTACCTATAACTTTAATCTTTTCACACACTTGGTACTTACACACACTATTTTTTTTAGCATTACTACATCAACTTGTTTTCTCTATATCAATAAGGTGCATGTCTTGGTAAATTATAATAAGTATAGATAGCACTGTGTAGATAATGGAGAACTCTCTAAGGTTTACTTACCTTACATACTAACAAATGTATGTCTCATTCTAGGACACACCTAATACTTGTGCCCCAAGCAAGACAACTCGGATGTCCGTTAATATGGATCCTGCCTCGATTGCTCACATCAATTAAAAAATGAGGGAAGCTAGAAAAGATGGATTAATACTACATCATGCTAGAACACGACCCTATCTTCCTCAAAAAACCAAGAACATGTTAAACTGAGATTCCACTAGTCTCAATGTCCCCAAATAAAGTTAATTTTTCATGCCTCCTCTCTAGAAGGCTATTTGATTTTGCTTCAAAACAAGTGTCCCTTCTAATACAAAGTTTTTTAGTATCATTTTTATGCCTCCTCTATGGAAGGCTAGGACTTTGTTGGTCTTTTCCATTCTAATTCCTCCTACATGGGAATGACATTGGGATTATAAAACTTATAATTGGGAATGACATTGACAACATTGGGATTAAGCTTGCCTTGTTGAGAAGAGGATTTTGTCTTGTCTTGTATAGAGTAGGAAACGCATATGCATAGAATCTTGGTACACATGCACACATATTCCACATAGGATCTCATATTTTTTACTTCTATATGCCACATACAATCTCATATTATCCCATATTTTTAGCTTCATATTCATAAAAAATTAAGGAGCTTACATTAGATCTTATAACGTAACTTTTGGGTTCACTTAAGAGGAGTCTACAAATAGTAAAAGGCTTGTCACCACCTGAAAATATACAAAGCTGGTTTTTGGCTTGTTTTTTAAGGTCTTCTCTCATACTCCTAGTATATCTGGGTTAAAGTCCATGGCAATTCTAGGGGGTTAGGTCTCAGCCTGGATCTTTTAGGAAGATGATTTTACCTCAAAAAAAACTTTATGAGGTCCTTCAATAGCCACCATTTTTCCTTAGCTAAACTCAAAGTTTTGCCAATCCACTAATCTTGACTGATTTCTTCGTAGATAAAGAAACAATCATAACGTTTGAGGTTTGCTTGGATCACTCTTTTTCTTTTGAAGTAAAAAGCAATCTTATTCCTTAGAAGATAAGCTACATGTGTTCTAAATGAAGAATATAATCCATGTTTTTTGGTTGCTCATGCATCACAAGAAGGGTGGTCCCTCTAGACTATCAATTTTTTCCTACAACAAGTGATAGAAAACTAGAGAAGCAAGCTAGTAACCTTCCAATGCTACAAAAATGACATCACCTCTATCTAACACTAGCCAAAATGAAGTCATACGTCTTTTCCATTAGTTTTTTTTGACAAAAGAGGATGTGTTTTATATTAACTTCAAAAAAGAAATTTTACATCCAGGTTCTCACCCCTTAGTAGAACAAATAGGGAGATAAGCATCCTGGTATCACACATTATCAAACTGATTCTTCTTTGAAGTGGAGTTTAGGGTCGAAGACCACACTAATAACAAGTGTGTTAGCCATTGAATTGTCCTATTTTTGAGCTCTTGTGAGTTGTGGCCTTGGGCGAAATGGATAAATTGTATTGCCTTAGCTTGTGACCTTGTTGGCGTAGTATGGATGACAATGCCTCACCACCCCCTAATCCAAGTCTACAGGTTACTCTCTTTGGTCCAAGCCCTTATCTCAACTCCTCCCCCCAAAATTGGCATGTCTCGGATTCAGTCATTCCACCTCTGTTCCCAGAAAACCTCTTGGAAAAGAAAGTGAAGTCATCCCCTTCACCCTTCTTGCTCAAAAGGATGTGCCTCCTCACATCTTCAATACCCTCCCACCCTACAGACCTTAGTTTCTTGGGCTTGGAACACCAATTTCTTCTCCAATCTCACCAAAAAGGAAGATCCCCATCGTGTCTTACAAAAGACCTAGCACCATGAATGCTTTGCAAGTCAATACACACGAAAGGAGTTAGGTGAAATGCCTTAAGTAAAGCGTGAGAATGCTCTAAGTAAAGGGTTAAATTCTCTAAGTTAAGAGAGAAATAAAGTATACTTGCAGGGTTGTACATGATTTCCACTCTCAAGGTCAGCCCTTGGTAGCCCTTGGTCGATGAAGTTGGGCTGGTCAAGTTGGGTATTGATAGTCAAACAAAGTCAACTCTTTACATTTTTGGCTAAAAATAAACATGAATTTTTTAGAAAAAGAAAAAATTCACATATTTTTAGCTCCTAACATGTTTTTGCCATCATTGGAATTCTTGTGTTCTAGAATCCAAAAGTTCAAAGATACAAAGTAAGCCTCCTTTTCTTTAATGAAGGCGAAGCTAATAGACAAAATAAAATATTATGTTGAGGAAAATATGTGTGTGTATATTAACATGCTAAACACGGAGTGTGCTTTGGACTAAACCTAGTGTTGGTACCACTTTCTATATGGAATTTGTACAAGTTTAATCATTTTACTTGGAATTTGTTTCATGTTTTTAAAGGTATATGACAATATCTATCTTACTATAAACCATAAAGCACTTTACATCTCTCAACCAATTGCATGTAGTTTCTAGGAGCGATCCTACAAGACTTGTGTGAACATGTACGTGCACGCGTGTGTGCGTGCATGCATGCATGCATGCACACACGCACACACGCATGCACACGCATGTGTGTGTGTAACATAGTGTGGTGATGATATGGTATATGCACAATAACTTGTGTTACAAATGTTTCAAACCACATTACCTAATGTGAATGAAAATACATTTTTCTATGAGCAATAAGTTTACATACTATACATACACAATCAAACACGATGGATGATGGAAGATTCCTTGGGGTAATTTCATTATCAAGCTAGTGGACTACACAAGCAATGAACCTTCCTCCTATAAACTATGGACTATGGTTGCTTACTTAGCTTCATAGGATGATGATGCTACAACGTATTGGCTTTGGATTAATAACACAAGGTGGAAACCACAAAATATGGGACTTGGTAGCAATTGACACACATTTAAAGAGCATATCTTTCATTAAGAAAAGCATGCTTAACCAAAACAAAGGGTTACCTTTGTTTCATACCCATGAAATAACCAAAAACAACTTATCATAACGACGCCTACGACAACTATGAGAAACTAACCAAGTAAGTTGGAATTCCGCTAATGGATCAATTAGCCGCCAAGTCAGTCCATGAACTCTACGACTATATATATGGGCTGCCATTACTAGACTAACAACAGAGCTTCCATGAAGTACTTTCGTGAGGTGCTTCCGAGCTAGTGTAGCTTCCATGAAGTACTCCCGTGAGCATTCGTAGGCCTGAGTCATCGATGATATGCTCAACCACCTTCTCAATTAGCCAACAATGTTCATACTAATGGTACATGGAAGCAAAAGTGAGCTGTGTATGCTGATAGCATGGCCATTAGATAGAGGAAGTGCTGTAGCAATCACCGATTTTTTGAACAAGCCCCTCTTGATATGAGAAGACATGGGCTTTACCTTCCATGCAACAATGCATGTCTTAAGCTAACATAATGGAGATAGAGGCAGATAGCTACAATGCATATCCTTGCAACTTGAGATCTCTATGGTGTGCCAATTTGGTATATAGTTGTATTGTAGAACTGACTTATGGAGAGGAATAGTTGGTAGGTAGATTGACTTGATCATCTATTACCTATCACCGAGGTATAAAATACTATGAGATTGGGAGGCATTCTATTCTCCTACGCAATCTGTCTACGGGATTACTAGAAATCACTACTTTCTATGATGTACTCAGCAACCCGCTCCACAAGATCATGCTTACGTGAGGCAACGTGACCTTCCTAGCTGAATTATGGTTGCTCATGGGTGCAAAATCCTTTATGTTGGATAAGGTACTATCTTTCGTGATCATTTTTGTTTTTATGTTATACTTTAGATTGACTATCTCAATCTATGACTATGTATTGTTTCTTTTTCACTGTCTGCAATATATCTTCTTTTGTCCACGTAATGAGCCAAATGTTGCTCTACTAGCCAATATGCATGCAATGCATGGATAGTTTCACTTTGGGAAGAATTAAATTGAATACAACATACTCTGACTACTGCTAACATGTGGGCAATTGTTTGATCACCATCTTGTTCCCACATTAAATTTTCTCTATATTTCCCAAAATAGTATTTCTCACATCCATAGTCTCACATTAAAGCTTTGTAAGTTTATAGTAGTGTGGTTATTTTTATTGTGACCCCGATAACAAGGGAGGGGTGTTCTATGACAAGTGTCTTCCCAACTAAGGTTTAAGCGATTTCTCACCACATTTGTCTTGTTGGATGGTGGCAGGTATGCAAACTTCCTTCTTCAATAAAAGTGACGCTTGCTACGACCTATCAAAGCTCTACCTTTTGTGCAATCATACAAATTTTTGTCAGATACCTACCTCTTGGAAAATTTCTTATAGACATTTGTGGGGGGTGACCTATTTGTTTTAACTTTTCCTTTAAATACAATATTTTTCTTGTTCTAACGCTCTGTCAAACTCTACTTTGTTTTCCTTTCACTATGAAAAGGGGTACTCTAGAGTCTTCCACACACACTTGTCATTCCCCTGCCACTTTGAACAGTTGAACAATACACTTAAGTCATCATGGCCTTTGGACTTTTGACTCTCATTTGCTCACTTGAACAATAATGTTTTATACACTAAACTTTCATTTTTCACCTTTCTAGAACTCTTCTCCAACCTGCCATTTCTCCTTCTGCCTGCAAGTTGGTGCCCGTATTCTGCCCATCATTATCTTGGAGCTGATGTTGATTTTACAGTTTCTATCCTTCTACTTCTGTCTTCCATGAAGAAGTTCAGACCTGCTCCAGCTCATGAAGAACTTACCACGATGATCTTTCCATAGTTACACTTGCATTTCTACTCTTTTCTAGGCATGGAGTCTTCCAAATCAACTACCATTTCGTTTGATAAGTTTTCTGGGAAGAACTTCCCAACATGGCAAACAAAGATGCATCTTGTACTTATGAAAGATGAAGTGTGGCATGTTGTTAGTGGCAAGGAGAAAAAGCCACAATTAGATGAAAAGAAAATTGCACACTGGGAGAATCTGAATGACAAAGCTCTTTCTCTCATTGGTTTGGGGTTGGGTGATGAAGTTATTTATCATTTTGATTTTGACTCCACTGCTCATGACTTATGGGCTAAGTTTGAAGAATTGTTCGGCAACAAAATCATAAATTCAAACGTATTCCTCAGACAGGAATTCTTCAAGCTAAAAATGAAGCATGAAGACTCTCTTCTTGCTCACTTGAATCATATGGAATCCCTTGTCACTAAATTTGATTAGTAAATGTATCTCACATAGATAGACACTTGTTTCTTTACATACGAACACACACACATGAATACTTTCATAACTATGAATTATTCTTTTATGCACCCCCATGAAATCTTTCCTTTACACTTTCTTTTTAACCACCCCACATACCAAGCCCACTAATCATCCCATACCTCCTCTAATCCCTTCTTAACCCATGCACTCATTTGCTCCTTACTCCACTTGTGACTTAAACGTCACTTGTGGCTAAATTATTTTTTTAATTATCTAAGAATCCATATGGTTGTCTATATTCCTAGGTAAAGTGATAACAAGCCGGGGAAAAATAGGCATTACCTGTCTACCCAAACGTAACTATGATGTTCTAACAACTAGTTTGTTTGGATGGTGGCAGGTAAGTGGACACTGACCTCAGAACCTGGACTGCCTAAGGATTCGACATCTTTTTTCAATATTATATTTGTCAAACTCAATATTATTAAAAATTCTTAATTTTGATCGAAATTTTTGCAAACTCTAATTGCATTTTTCAACTTAGATTTCTCAAACATTTTTTCCTTATATGTTTCTCTTTTTTAACGTTTTATCCAATTGATGGAGTTAATTGTATGGCTCAATTATTGATGGGACTTTTTAATCTAAACAAACACACACACAAAATTGATTAGTAAATGCATCTCACACACACAAACACTTATTTCTTTACACACGAACACACACACACACACATGAATACTTCCCTAACTATGAATTATTCTTTTATGTACCCCCTTGAAATCTTCCCTTTACACTTTCTTTTTAATTACCCCACATACCAAGCCCACTAATCATCCCATACCTCCTCTAATTCCTTCTTAACCCATGCACTCAGTTGCTCCTTACTCCACTTGTGACTTAAACTTCACTTGTGGCTAAATTATTTTTTTATTATTATCTAAGAATCCATATGGTTGTCTATATTCCTAGGTAAAGCGATAACAAGCCGAGGAAAACAGGCATTACTTGTCTACCCAAACGTAACTATGATGTTCTAACACCTAGTTTGTTTGAATGGTGGCAGGTAAGTGGACCCCGACCTCGGAACCTGGACTGCCCGAGGATTCGACATTTTTTTTCAATATTATGTTTGTCAAACTCAATATTATTTAAAAATTCTTAATTTAATAAAAAAATTTTGCAAACTCTGGTTGCATTTTTTAACTTAGATGTCTCAAACATTTTTTCCTTATATGTTTCTCTTTTTTAACTTTTTATCCAATTGATGGAATTAATTGTATGGCTCAATTATTGATGGGACTTTTTAATTCAAACACACACTTTGATTTCCCAACTAGCCTTTGGTCGGGGCTAATGCCATACAATTAATTCACATCCATTGGATAATTCTTTAGCATGGATAATCCCTAGTCATGTTGTTGTGATCCACCTTATCTTTTACTAACTTTTATATCTATTTTGCAGAACTAGTTTACGCATTTACTATTGGCATTATTTTTTCATTTTGACACTTATCATACAGATCCACTTTTATTCACCTATTATCAGTAGGTGGGGAGTAAGTTCCACATGGTGGGCTTATTCCCCACCGTGGTCTTACCCTCTGGGTTGGGGGTGGGCCACACACACACACACACAAAATAAAAAATATATATTAGTAAATGTATCTCACACACACAGACACTTATTTCTTTACACACACACACACACACACATTAATCCTTCCCTAACTATGAATTATTCTTTTATGTACCCCCTTGAAATCTTCCCTTTACACTTTCTTTTTAACCACCCCACATACCAAGCCCACTAATCGTTCCATACCTCCTCTAATCCCTTCTTAACCCATGCACTCATTGGCTCCTTCCTCCACTTGTGACTTAAACTTCACTTGTGTTTTTTTAATTATCTAATAATCCATATGGTTGTCTATATTCCTAGTAGGTAAAGCGATAACAAGCCGGGGAAAACAGACATTACCTATCTACCCAAACATAACTATGATGTTCTAACACCTAGTTTGTTGAACAAGGGGGAGGAGGCATCCTTTAATTCTGGGTGAACTTTATGGACCTTGCATCATTGATAAAGGTGGATCTTTGCGAGAAGTGGAGGGCAATTTCCATGATAGTTTGGCCCCTTGCTAGTAAAAGGCTTATAAACTTTCATGCAATGGTCGAATTTTTATGAAACTTATATGAGTGTGAATCTCTCCTTAAGGGTTCCTCACACACATGCATACATGCACATGCATGCATGCATGTGTGCATGCAAGTGTGTACATGCACGCACACACACACACATGTGCATGCAACCTTCCTACTAAATTGTTTCATATACTTTGAAAATACGAAGGTACAATTAAATAACGAAGAACATAGATTTGAAATACCTCTACTTATCACACCAATAAAAGATGTATGAAATAAATAATGAAAAGCATCCACTACTATGAAAAGCAATCCATTATTTTATCATTAAACATGTGGTCGATAGTAAAAAGGTGTTGACTAGACACAAAGAAGTGCTGATTGGACACAAAAAAGAAGCCAAGTACTAAGTAACTTTAGTACCCTAATTGCACGTGTTCATTTGGGTCAACATGTAGCTTTTAAAAGCCTTTGGGGAATGAATATTTGAATGTTGTTAACCTCATAGATCTTTCCCTATCTAAACCGACCTTTGTACTGTCTTATGTGGTGGAAATTCTTAGACGTTTAGTCCATAAGACATAATACATAACTCGTTCAAGCTTAGGCATTATAGATAATATGACAAAAGTTAATCCGATCATTGCATGTTCATACAAGGCACATATGTAGGCATTAGTAAAGTGTGTGAAGATACAATATTGATAGGCCCAATCTTACACAAAATCATTAGGCCCACTTCTATTCGATGTTGAATTTCAAAAGAACAAACAAGATGTATTGCATACCAAGTTGAAGGATTCGTATTATAAGGGCAATATTTAAGCACCCTTTTATGTGTTTCAACCTTGGCCAACATAGTAAATAGATTTGATGCTCATTTATGACTATATAAGCATGACGACTAGGGATCTTAGTGTTATGTTGATGTAGGTGTTAACAAACAAAGGAACAAAGTGGAAAGTTTAACAGGTATAATACACACAAGGGAGTAATGAACTCGAGAGAGGATAGGGGCCTAAATGGGGATGGGATTTTGGGAAAAGTCCTTACAACATCGTAGAATGCCTTTAAAGTGGAAAGCAGCTAGAAAACAAGAGGCTTTATGCCATTAGAGGTGGTAAGCTAGGTCAACTAATAGGTGGATGGAACATTTGAAGTAAAGTGATAACGTAGGTGGAAAATGGTGACATGGTACTAGCTATAATCACAAATGGATGGATAAGAATAGGTAAGACAAATCGATAGTAATCTTTGTGAAGGAAGAATAATGTACTTGTTGTTGACATTGCCTCAATACTTTCTTCATTTGTAGCAAAAAAACTTGTCAAGACAACATCAATCAATGAGTCAAATTGAAGTGAGAGTTTATATGTGGAAGGATATTTGATATGTCCTTGGTAGTAGTCATGGATATGTCCTTAGTAGTAGCCAATGAATAACAGTAATAGGATAAAGTGAGTTTGGAGAGGTATTCACTGTAAAAATAAGCTTTATAGCCTTTATGTAAAGGGATATTTGATATGTTCTTGGTAGTAGCCATTGAATAACAATAATAGGCTAACGTGAGTTTGGAGAGGTATCCACTGTAAAAATAAGCTTTTTAGCCTTTCATATGGCCACGCCTCTCTTCATAAAAGAAAGGGGAGCTCTCTAAATGTGAGCCTTGTAGTTCACAGCTGTCCAATTGAATATCACTATACGTAAAAAGCATGCCTATAAAGCAAATTGTACAACTTTGTCCAATGCACCTAGAAACGTGTGCAAGAGAGTTCACGTGGGATCATGCATTTTTATGGAGGTCGTGATTCCTATCCTTTGAGGGAGCAAGGATAATCATAAACTATACCATCACAAATAAAGAGGGGAATGCACTAGTCCAAGTGCAACTCAGACTTTGATCTTTGAAATAGTTTCGTTGAAAAACTCAATCCACTCAATTTGTGTCAATGTCCCATTTGGTGAAGCTGGTTCTCTATTAGTACGAGCCACATGTCTTACACATGTCATGACTTGTTGATGTAGACTGAATAATTGTCCTATGCTTAGAGACAGCAAATCATGAGTTGAGTTGTTGATGGAAGGTGAGTGAAATGGGATTTCTTATCTTTTATATCTTTTGCAAATCTTTATGCACTCATCTGCATGCACGGTGGGGCATGCTACTATACATTTCGAGATTTAAGATTCAAGTTTCCTCGCTAACCAAACCAAAGCATACAAAGTGGTGAAGCTAGATTAGTCATCAGGTGCACCACATGCTTGTCCAATTGAGTATGTTTGGCTAGCTGAAGGTTAACAACTTGGAAGTGCACATGGTAAAGATGGAACAACGTACAACAATCTAGAGTGGGTTCTTTGAATAAATTACAAGGTGTGCTTGGGTTGACTCTAGAATGTTTTGTGAGTGCTTGCATCTGCTTGTAGTAAGCTTTTCATGTTCACAGTAAATTAGATAATAATGATGGCATACGCACTTGATTTGTGTGAGGCTATTGTTGCATGGTCAGTAGATGGTGGGATGACCATATATGATTTAGTGATATGAGCATCACCACATTTATTGCTAGAGGATATCGTCATTTGTATCATTAGAATCCAATTGTGACCCTTAATGTTATCGGTTTCAAGTGCTTTAAATATGCAACTTGTTGGAACTAAGATGAACAACATGTGGCGTTTAAAGTAATGGTGAGGCAGAATCTGAGGTGACATTATGTTGCCTAATGAATCATGGGTTTGGCAAGAAGGGACGCAAAGCAATGAAAGGGTCTGAGTGGAGAGAGAATGTGACCTGAATAGCTGCCCTTCGGCGTATTTTTTATCGGCTACAATGGCAAAAAATCAGCTAAGATTTTGCCTATAACCTTTACGTTATAGACTAAATTCTATGCTTTTCAGTTCGAAGGGTTGATTGCTGACAGATGACACATTTCGACCTGAAAAAACCTATCATGTGAAGGAATTAAAAGTAATGTTATGAAGTATCGAAAATTAATAATTTTCCAAGCACTACTCGAGAGTGTGTGGACTCTAAACCACGTCGAGAGAGTGCCGACTCTAAGCACTTCTGGCCCCTCGGCGGTGAGGTGAAGGAAAGCCACATGGGGCGATGGGGCAAAGGGGGCCCTAAATAAAAGGCGCACGTTCTTTTAAAAGCAGCCTATAATAACTTAGGGAGGCTCGTGCTTGAAAAAAAAAGCAAAAAAAATTATAGAAGGGTTACCGGCGCACGGGCCCGCGGGGGGTGGCGGGGGGTCGGGCCGGTTAAAACCATTAAAGAAAGGGGGGTGGGAGGACCGGAAGAGCCGGTGGCCAATGAGGGAGAAGCAGACGGTCAACGCATGTGGGGGAGACCGGGGAGACGGGCGATAGCCGGTGGGAGGGGAGGGGAGGGGGGAAGGGAGGTGACGGGCGATAGCCGGTGGGCCGGTAGTCATCGTCTCCAATTAGTTCAAAAGAGGCCAAAAGGGAGAAGAGTGTGCATTTTGCTCATGTTGTGCAGAGCTTCTGTGCAGGTTTAATGGCGATCCTGCCCTCCTTCTCAGCTCTGGCTATGGCGGGCTCTACCTCCCCCTTTCACCCCAGGTAACCTTTCCCTTTCCCTTCACGTCGCCCTCCAGCGCGTGCCTTGCTTCTGACCCTCCCTATCTTCTTTCCAGACTAGCTCCCCTCCCCCCCTTCAAATCCCTTACCCTTTCCCCTCCCTCCCCCTCTTTTGCCCTCCGCACACTCCCCCTGGCTCTCCTCTGTTCCCTTTCTTCGCATCAGTCCGTCTTTCATTCCTCTCAATTCCAATTCTCCAATCAAAATCCTCTTGTTCTTCCCCTCATGGCTTCCATCTAGCATTCGCTTCCTCTTTGCCTTCCGGTTTGACCCCCCTGAAGCCGATCCCATGGCCAGAGAGCAGAATATCGTCGTACGAGATTTCCTTGGACTTGGTAAGACGGAAAGAGAGGATTTAGGACTCAAGAGAAGCGAGGAGGAGCTCCGGGCAAATCAATACTTCGGCTCAGTGGCGGAAAACCGGGCTTTTCAACTGTTTCATGGTGCAGACTCTAGCTCTTTGAGCAGGCCCAGAGTAGCGACCGATCAGCCCGTCCACAACTCCATAACATACTTTTCAAAGGACGAGCTTCCCAAGCTTCTCACCCCTCAGGACATCAATCTTGGAGGAGTCTTCGGAACAGCATCGTTGAACGGGAGTACTATAAATGGCAGCTCTGCGTTTAGAGGTACAACGACAAGGCATTTCTGTTTTTTCTTGAAACTTGTTGACGGATCAAGGTGTGCGAAGAAAAGGCTGTCTGACGTGCTTGACTGCGCTTAGTTTCGGCATATACCAATTGTAGAATGGGCTCTGACTTGTAAGATCCAGATAGTTTTGAAGTACGTCTAAACCTGTTCCAGAATTCACAATAGCAGTCGTAGTAGCGCTGGCCGTGTGGTTGTAATGTCGACTCTTTTACATGCTGTAATTGTGCAGCTGGGTTTCGTAACCAACCATGTTTTTATGTGACTGGCGTGCCTCTGAGATGGGACAGAAGTCACGTGAAATAGATCTACCGTACTATTTGGGGGATACCAGTTTACCGTCACTGGAAGACCTGTCGCATGAGTTTTCCCTTTCTAAAACGTGCTTTTTTTGACGGCTATTTCTGCGTATGACAAACCATTTTCATATTGTGTAGGGAATTTAATGGATCAGCCTATGCTAGGCGGTTTAACCACGGAGTACTAGATCCTGACTCAGATATTAACGGACGACCCTCGTTTTAAAGGAAATACACTTCCTGTTAAGGAATCCTGCATTTTTACTAAGTGGCTATGGCCTAACGTTACAGATATAATGTTTCAATTTAGCTATTTCTCAGCACAGGGAGGGAGAGAATCTTTGTTGATTCTAAAATTTCAGTACATTAATCATAAAACCAGTTATATTTTACATTAGTAGAAAAAATAACAAAAAAATTTGTAGAGGTCGATTTGCTGTTGATGTGCAACTCAAAGATGTGGCAGTGGACTTTCAAGATCGATGGGTGCTCTGTGAGCCGCCGCATCACACCAAAGGGACGCTTCCATTTGGCACGTTCTGCGTGCCCCTAACATGTGTTTGATCTAAAGCCATTAGAACATGTATAGGTGAAAGTTCAGCCAAAGGCCAAGTGTGGGGCCAGCTTGGATAGTGGCATCTGCATTCTATTTTGTTTTGTGGCATCTTTTCAAGGTGTTCTTACTACTGTCCCTTTGCAGAATCATCACTCAATTTTGTGCTTGTAGAATCAATTTCATGTATACACTTCCTTTACTGGTCCCATCGTTTGCTGTTCTTAAGTATGATTGCATTTGGTAACATTGTGATGTAATGCAGTGCCTGTCATTATGGCTCATTTTTGGAAGTTCAGGTAGATTTTAGAAAATTGTTCATGGCTAAAAACTGTGCATGGGATACTTGTCTGGTGCACATTTTAACGAATGCAGTCAGTTGCGTGGTAGTCTAGGTTATTATCAGTTTCTTCGTCTTCAAGACCCGCATATTGTGGGATTTTTCTGTACATAACCAACCGATCTAGATGCAAAGTTATTGTTGAGGGGTTTGCAGGACTTCTACACATTACACTGCCACTGGATGGTCTCATCGTATTGAAAGTATATCGAGCATGCCTGTAAATGCCCAGATTTTATGCCTGCAACGTGCGATAGGATAAGATTGACATGACATGCCTTTTATAATGTGTTTGTTCAAAGCATGTAGCTTCAAATGATTAATTTAACTGATTTGAGTGTTCATTTACAGGTGTGAGGTATCCGGTATTGAATAAGGCTGTTAGTATGCAGCAACTTCAAGAAAGATCTGGTGACAGGAGTGCTTCAAATCTTCCGAATTGGCAGGTTCCATATTTGCTGCATCCTTCGCAGCTGCAGGATATCATCAGTCACAACCATGTTAATGCAATATGTAGCCCGTTACTTAAAAATCTGGAGGCTGCTGAAGCATGGCCCCAGAATATGTGAATGTCTTGTGTGCGTATTTACAGTTTTGATAGCTCGTCATTTGACGTTCTGATGCTCTTTCTAACACTAAGCGTTTTTGTGTATGCAGAGCTTTACACTGGACCACAGTCCTCTGGGAGACTGCGGCAGAGACTATGGAAATATGCAGAGAAGGGCTTTTCAAGTGTATGGAAACCACGAAGCTGATAGTCACTTTATGGTGCAGACTAGGCGGCAAGAGAATGTTTCAATGGGCATTAATACCCAAGCAAAAGAGTACAATGCATCAGCTTACTTTTTAAGTGAATTTGCTGGGACAAAGCCTAAGGGAATGTTTCCTCTTTCTGTACCAAATTTAAAAGAGCCAGCCTTACCTAAGCCTGCCTTCAGAGGTCAAGCAGTTGCAGTTGCAAGTTATGCTTCATCACTGCCCAGGCCAGTTGGGCAACAGCTGCCCTTGTCTGGTTCATTTCTCTCAATTCCTGTGATTAATGGTGACTCAACTGAAACTCAAACCAGGTATGTTACTTTTGTTAGAGCAAATCTTTTTCAGGCCATACTTTGATGCCAGGTGGGCAGTTATCTGAAGTACCTTCTCGTTGCAAACAGAACGCTTTTGCCTGATACCAATGGAAGTCAAAGTAGTGCACAGCTCACTATATTCTATGCTGGCAATGTCAATGTGTACGATGATATTTCTGTGGATAAGGTAAGAATTTTCTATACCTGGCAAATCTGCTAATTACAGAACACTATCTTAGGAAATCGATTCAATGGAAGGGTTGACTTGGATTAGTATTATGAGCAGTGTGCTGTTTCCGAAAGCCTCTTCTTTTTGTGCACATCATAAGCTCGTGATTGATTTTTGGTTCTTGATTTTGTATTACTTAAACCAACTTTGTTCTGGCTGATTGTAGCTGCTAATAGACTGGGAGATTAAAGTTAATGTATGTCTTTTTTTTTTTGACAATCTATGGACTTGCTCAAAATGATGTGATGCTCAATTATGAAATGACTAGGAGCATACATCAGGAAGCAACTCTGCAGAGGGTTATGATGTATTTGGCCAGTTTAAAGCAGATGCCTTGCCATAACACCCTTAGTTATGGGGAATCATTTCTCAAACAGAGCTGTTTAGAAATTGGGTTTCTGATTTGAACAATCTTTTGAGATGGCTGGAAAATGCTTCTTGAGCAGGGCCAGGGTATTTGGTTACCATGTTACTGCTTCTCCATGGCCTTGGTCACAAGGTGGCCCTTCAGCAAGTTGTGGAATAGAAATGAAGGTTGAGGGGAGCGTTCCTTAGGCTTAGGGGGAGGCAAGGAGAGAGGGTACAGAGATGAGATGTGCTTTGGTCTTCACTCTTCCGAATCCTGAAAGGGTTGCATTATTGAATCTGGCAAAGAAGAGTCATTTGATGTTTCAACATTGATATGGCTCGTATATTATAACATGCTTTGTTGATCGGGCTGGGCTTATCACTTCTCTGCGCAGAGATTGAGCATTAGGGCTCGTAAGTAATATAGAATGCAGTAATGTAATTAATTATTCGATTAATGACTTATGAAGGCTCAAGCAGCCTATGTCGTGCTTTATGCCAAGGAATACTGAAAGCCATGGGAAATTAATACTTTCTGTTTGTTTCACAGGCTCAAGCACTCATGCTTTTTGCTGCAAATGGTAGTTCATGGCCAACTAGGATATTGGACACACCTGCTGGACAATGTGCCCCATTTGGATTGTCAAATGCTGTTACCTCTGAGAGCAGTCCAGGATCTCCTCAACCTGGCCGTAGTTTATGTGTCAACAATCAAGAAAAGCTACAGTTCAATGTACAGACTGGCCAGACAGCTGCAAGCGTTCAACTTGCAGCTGATCAAATCAGTCAAAGCACTCCACCTACTAACAAACAGTCTGAAGGGTCAAAGCCAAACACTCCCTTGTCAGCACCAAGCCCACTTCCTGGGGGCCAGCCTGTGGTTTTTAAAGGTATGAAAGTTTTCAATGTGTTTGGCTTTGTACAGACATTGGATTTGAGCACTCAAAGTGTGATACCATTACACCATGCTGAAGCCTTTTTCTTTGGATTGTCTATAGCCTTACCTCAGGCAAGGAAAGCCTCGCTGGCTCGCTTTCTTGAAAAGCGCAAAGAAAGGTTTGTCTGCATGACTTGGTATTTTCTTTGCTTCTATGAAGACTAGTATTCATGCATGCTGTAAGAACTTTGAATTTAAAATTTAGGCAAAGCTGCATTGTATGGAAGTTAAACAGAGGAAGGGGTTTCTGTCCCTCTGCACGGGGAGATGATGGTCATTGCTTTTATTCTGGTTGTCAGGGTGCAATCAAAGTCTCCATACCTCATGAAGAAGGCTCCAGTAGATCACTCCTTACTCCCAGGAGAGAGATTTTCGAGTTCAAATTGTGCCGCACTACAAGATGAGTGCATGGATAAAAAATCATTGTCCATGTCATATGGTTTCGAAGAGAAAACAGGATCTTTTGATGATGTGTCTACTTGCCATATGGAGGCAGAAGAAGAGACCAAGCCTAGTGCAGTTGAAACTGGAATGGTTACTGAATGTGAGGCAGTTTAAGGCATTAGCTCTCACTTTTATGGATGGTCTGCATCTAGGTTGAGGTACCAGCATTTCTACGTACAGGTGGCGGTCTGGTGGTCTGCGACTCTGATGTAAAGTTTTACTCCCATTTGTTTCTAACCTGTACACCTACGTTAATTCTTCTCTTTATAACACATGCAGATGAGGTGATTTATTATCAGATATCAAGGGCTTTAGAGGTTTAGACAAAATTAAACTCTTCAATCCTCCAGTAAAAAGGATGCTGTTAAGGTGTGTTGTCACAACGTATTGAAATGCAGTGGCATTACAGGTTGGTTACTTGTAATATTAAAGGAAACATTCTATATCGTGTATTCAATATACAAATTTCATTTCCCTAGTGGGGATGTGGAGTAAGCATTCACTGTGTATCTAGACAAGTGCATTCGTTTTTGTGTTTGGATGGACTCATTTGAATAAGGTCTCTTGTTATGAAGGGAAGGAGGCTTTTTTTAAAAGGACACCTCTTATGCTATTTCATGTATAAGCCAAATGCGTGGAAGCCCGTATTGAACGGAAATTGATCATATAGACTTCCTGTAGTAATACCTTTGCTTGTGCCAGTGGATCTATCTTATGCAACGGGGTGTTTCTAAAACTGCACACAGGATCTGTGTGCAGTTTTTGGCACCTTCTCTCCAAGAGGATACACACTGTTCTTGTTCTCTTCATTGTTTACATATGGGAGGGCATGTGTGTAAATGTGCCCAGGGTTTGCGCTGTTGCCTCAGCTGCTGTCACGTTTAGACTGTCAAGTCTGGCAGAATGATCAATAGAGGCCATTCTAAAAGTAGAGATGACTCAGTCCTTGAAGTCAAGCATGGACGAGGTCCCCATGTGTACTAACATAATACCCAAAAGGTTGTCATTAAAATAAATAAGTTAAGGACCACAAATTTAGAAGTCTCGTAGATGCATTTAGCTGAGATTTCTTGACAGAACGGCAGAAAATTTCATCGTCACAAGAACAGACCCCCAGAAATTAAAGAAACACCTGTCATGAAAAATTGTGTCGAAGATTGTGCAATCCTTTGAGAAGGTACATTAATAAAGTATTCAGAGTCCTTGCGGCCCTTGCTCTCCTTCGGGTTCTCTCATAAAGCAGTCTACTGTTCTGCACCAGTAGCAATATTGGCCCATATTATATCTTCTAGGACCTGAGGAGAGAGCTCTGAGTTAATGGCACGAAAGCAATGAGCTGCTATTATGCCATTGTGCAATCTCCTCCATGTTCATGTGCTGTGTCTTCAGTGAGGTAGAAACATTCACGTCTTTGGATTTCCTTCCACCACTACCTTGAACCTTCCATTTCCACCACTACCTTGAACCTTCCATCTCCTCTCAAGGTATTCCTTTTGGAACTGATGCAGCCAGCTGATTTGGTACTCTTTTCGGTGATGTGGGATTCAAGGTTGATGTTTTGACTTAGCCTACATTGCTACATGAGTTTGTCCACCTGAGGGAGGCTTCCCCCCTTATATTCTAGCCATTATACCTTGGTTACCTTGGTAGTTGGTGGTAGGCCTTGGATATTTGTGATATATCTGTCTCGACCTTGCGGTCAAGAGTGTATGACTCTTGGACTCAGGCTTCGCTCTTTCATGGTGTGGTCCTGCCGTTCCCCCTTTGGCACTTCGAAAAAAAAAGAAATTATACACAATTTGGGGCTGATGTCACTTTTTGACCCTTGCAGCTCATTTCTCAGATGTTGGCCAGTACGTTCTTGGACCAGTTTGCTTCTCTGCCCTTCAATCCGTCAGTGCCTTGTTTTCACAGGCCAAAGGATTACGAGGTCTTGTCTCTTGACCTGCACTTGCTTTCACATAATGTTAGAAAGGTTTTCTTCATTGCCTTGAGTAACCTAGTACTACCCTTGTGGTGGTGATTCATGAGCCTGGCAAGAAATCTCCAAACTATAGTGATCTTGCTTTGAACTATGCCCATCAAGCCTTTTCTCAAATTTTCAGATGGCCTCCCCAAACTAACGTCTTGTTGAAGAAGGCCTAGGGTAGTTTGCTCAAATTTTCAAAGCTGAATCTGGAATGTGGCACATTGATTGTCTAGGTTTGTGCTTTTGTTGATTCTTGTGAGTTCCTATATTGATGGCTATTAGATTTGGTTGTACATTAAATGTTTTCACCATTGAACAAATTTGGTAGCAGTAGGCCCTTGAAATTTATCGAGGATATTGCACCATTATCATCTGCATGTTTGATTATCTAAATACCCAAATCCATACTTTCCAAAGGTTTGGTTTATTAAAAGGTAGTGCTCTTGTGGAGAATTGGTTTCTCATTGTGAATTTCTACATGCAATTGCTTGAAGAAAGTTATTTGAGTTGGACATTTCAAACTTCCTGTTATGGAGATCATCCTACAATGCTTTAACCGGACTACCTTTCAAAAAAATTGTCTACTTTCTTCTTGTGTCCAAAATGCCCCTCCTATACTAGGAAGCAGTGCCCACGTATACTTATGCACTCTATCTTCTTGTTTATGATTCCCTTTAGCTTTGGCATATTGATGATGCCATGCCTTTTGAGTCCTTCATAAGATCTTTACAATTCTCGAGGCTTTTATGCTCCACCTTGATATAGGATTGGAACTAGGATTCCAAGTCTATCATGACCTTGGATGTAGTGTGATATACCTCCCAATGGATCTGTAGCTTTATGTCCCAATTGCTTCCATGGTCATTTATTGTGTTTGAGAGGATTTCCTTTAGGACCTTGTTTAATAATTGCTCCTGCTCCTAATTGTATTAATTACCGCTCCCCTTATTAACCTAGTCCGGATTCAAAATTCTTAACTACCGAACCAGACATCGTTCACATTGAATCAATTGCAAATTGAAGTTAATTTTACGCAGAAAATTCCGGTACAAAAATGTATGTATTTGCATTCCATATCTCTATGCTGTAGCCATGGAGGTGCTGCTGTGCGATGAAATGCACCCGTCATTCGCTAATCCTAGATCTTCGCGAGTGTGAATGGCACCAGTTGTGCGACCCAACTTCAGTGGATCCTTTCAGCCTTGACATTCACTCCAGATGCATCGAGCACAACAAGCAAAGGCAGAAAGTGGAAATCGATCTTGGTGATTGCGATTTGGTATTGCGATCAGGAGATTGGGAATCAAAATTTCTCGAGCTTTGTGGAGAGAGAGAGAGAGGGAGAGGGGGAGGCAGCGGAGAGTGAAAGGGCTGATATAAGGGAGAGATGGCGGTGCAGGAGGGCATTCTACACTTCTCCACGTCGAACCTTCTCAAGTTCTGTAGATTTCTGCGTCGCATTTTCGCCGAGATTAATCGCTCACTTCCATTAATTCTTTCACAAAGCTTAGGTTAATTGGGCATCGCGCTCCCTTTGATTAATTGAAATGCTCATTTTTCCAATGTTGTGGGCACCTATTTCGCAATTCATTTAATCTAATTAACATTAACCTAATCTATGAATGACTCACCGCCCCTCCTTAGCTCAGCCCCTCGCCTCTCTTCCTCGCCTTTCCCCTCTAGATACCTCTCCTCCCCTCATCCCCCCTCTCTTCTTGAGCTCCCTCTCCTCTTCTTTGCCCCCACCTCTCTCCTTAGCCCCCCTACCCTCTCCTTTACTTGTGCTCCCTCTCCTTCCTCCTCCCTTGCTCTCGCTTGATCGAATGGTCAAATACTTTCCTGATACTCTATGTCCCCTCTCCCTCACCCCCCCCTCTTGCTCTTATATCTAAAGGCCAGGGTGTGCGAAATTCTAGATTCGGTGGCTTCTTGAAGTAGCCACCGCTATCACTTACGTTAATTACCATGCACAAGGAAAAATTAGTGCTTGAGAGCTTACGTTAATTGATCCTCCCGGTCCCAAAAATAGGCAAACAAATTAATTAATTGGCAAAACATTAATTGGTTGTCCTTATTTTGGCTTGGGTCTTGCATTTTTGGGTTTGATGACATTTTAAAAATTGGCCTATGGAAGCAAGAACCATTTTTGGAGGGATTTCCAAAGAAATGTCTATTTTAGTGACATGAAATCAATAGGTAATGGTTGACCCATTCTATCGCACGTATCACATTTTTTATAGTGGTTATACACATCTTTGAAGTAGGATCTTTTGGCAACTGATGCCTTGCAACCCCTTTATTTGCATCATATGTATATCGTTGACCTTTCATGATAAAGCACGTATCTTTACAGAAAGACATTGGCTTGTAGAATTTGGCTTGAACTAATTGTGCACTCTTCTTGCTAGATGTCTTTTCTCATAATTTGGATGTTTCTCATTGTTACGCTTATACATGTTTGCTACAAACATATGGGCATCTAAATGGTTATTTGAATGCCTTTGGTTGATGTGCCCAATTGAAAGCAGTTGTAAGCATATTTTTGCACCTAGGTATGCTTGTGAATTGTCTTTAAGTTGAATTCTTCTAGGGCAACATCTAATGCATTATTCCTTGTATTACTAAATGCATGTATCCTTTCATCCTTTTGATAGAACTTGTCGTTCAAGCACATCTTTTTTTGTGAGCATTTTGTGAGTGAAGACCAAATCCCACAAGCACCCCTTTAGAAAATGAAAGAGATTTAAGAGTGGAAGGGTTGGGGATGTTCTTTAACAAGATAGGCTCAAGGTCGAACACTTCAAGGTGGAAGGGGGAGCGCGGAGGGGGATGGGCGATGGGTGATGTGATGGAAATCAGGGAGAGAATCATTCTAACCTTGTAACCACTGTGGACTAGGAACAGCTCCATCTCGCTCGCTCAATGATGCAGACCACACACTAGAACCTTGCTCAAGAGATAGAGTATAAACAGCAAATACAAGAGAGAACATGAGAGGACTCAGATGTATTCCTCCACCAAAAAGTAGGCAAAACTAGGGTGAGCACAAGATATTGGGGGCTCATAGGTGGTCGATCCAGGGCTAGCAGAACGACTTTCTGGTCGATCCAGGGCTAGCAGGACGACTTGCTAGTCGGACCCTTCCTGGCCTTCCGTGGACAGCCTACATTAGGGGCTGCTAGGGGGCTCACTAGGGCTTGCTCCCGTCTCGTATGATGCAGTGCATGCAGCTCGGTACTCCACCTCTATAGCAGAAAGGGGGGCCAAAAGGAGCCTCTGTACCTAGAGATTGTTCAGAGGGTTGTTTCTTACTCAGCCAAGAAATGGCCCCTTACGTAAGCACAAAAAAACACCCTAAAGTCGAACGTCTGGTGTTGTTGTCACCTGCCCAATCTCAGTCATAGAATCCACCTAACTCAATGTATGTAATCCCATATGTGCAAGTATCCTTCAAATACCTCAACACCCATAGGCCTGCCTTTCAGTGATTTTCCCTAGGTTTTGCAAAGAACTGGCACAATAGCCCAATGGAAAAGGAGATGTCCAATTTGTTGTTGGTTAGATAAAGTAGATCGCCCACCGATCCTTAATACTCGTCGACATCTACTAGATCTGAAGAGTCATGAATACTCAACTCTGATCTCCATCGATGTTACAGCATCCTTACAATCCTCCATCTCGAACCGCTTCTGTATCTCCTAGCAGTATTCCTCCCGTGAGATGAAGATGCTGACCTTGTTTTGCTAGACCTCGATCCCAAGGAAGTAGTGGAGAGATCCCAAATCTATCATTTAGAACTCCTCCATGAGTAGCTTCTTGACCTGAGAGATCTTCTTGGTATGGTCACCGTAGTAAGGATCAAATCGTCCATGTAGAACCAGCCTTTGACTCCCCTCTGAGAAGAGATAGAGGTTTGCATCCGATGGGCTTCGATTCAACTTGATCTTCAAGAAGAATACATCGATGCACTGGTACCATGCTCTTGGGCCCTCTTTCAACCCATATAATACCTTTTTTAGTCTGCATACCTTTGACGTGGATCCTAGAAGCTAAAACCCAATGGTTGATCAACATATACCTCCTCCTTCAGGGTTCCATTCAGAATGCTAACTTCATGTCCATCTAGAATATGGACCATCCGTGATGGGAACTCAAAGCGGTCACCGTCTGAATAATGACCATTTGGTCTAGTGGGAGCAAAGGTCTAGTCGATATCCAGTCCCTCTAACTGAGCATAGACTTTTACCACCAATCTTTCTTATATTTGTTGAAGCTCCCATCAAACTTGGACTTTATCTTATACACCCACTTTTGGTACCTCTTACCTTCCACTTGTAGGGTTTGGCCACCAAGTCTTAGGTGTCACTTTTCATAATGGTAACCATCTTTACCTTCATGGCAGCCTGGCAATCCGGTATAAAGGTCCAAGGCTCGTGGAGTTAGGCCACCAAGGCAAAGTTGGTTGAGGGTTTAGACACATTGCAATGTAAAACTATCAAACTCCAAATCTTGAATCAAGAATATCCGTGACCCGAGACTACTGCAAGGTTTTCAGATACCACATTGGCAACTTCCTATCCCCGGAAGTTGACTTCGGGGGTGGCTCTAGTCCATCTTGCTCTTCCTCTGGTTCCTCTAGTTCCTTGGGATCTTTAGTCATTGGTGCCACTACACTGGTCGACTCGAGTGTCGAAACTTTGGGAACTTTGATGACCTCTTCTTCTTCTTAGGACGCCCCTTCCTAAAAGACCACATCCCTACTTGATCAATAGTCGACTTGGGTGTCGAAACTTTGGGAACTTTGATGACCTCTTCTTCTTCTCAGGACGCCCCTTCCTAAAAGACCACGTCCCTACTTGATCAATATCTATTTCTTCACTGGGTCAAAGAGTCGGTACCCCCTTAGATTCTTCACAATACCCAACAAAGATGCACTTCCTACTCTCGGAATCTAGCTTTGTCGTGTCGTCTTTCTACACATGTATGAATGTGACTTTAGTAAGATGACTTGGATATACTGCCTGGCCAAGAAGTCTTAGGCATTTGAGACATTCAAAGTCTCAGGCATTTGAGACATTCAAAGACTCAGGCATTTGGATATATTGCCAAGAAGTCTCAGGCATTTGAGTAGAGAAGTAAACAGGGAAGGACGTCAAAGCATTACGCACTAATTGAGGGGGGAGTTCACATCCACAGAGTTTAACACCTTTTGCAGGAAGCGTGGGATCAAGCGTCAGCTTACTTGTGCTTGCACATCTCAGCAAAATGTCGTCACTGAGTGAAAGCACCGAATTATAGAGCTAGGATTAACCATGATCAAAGGGAGAGATACCTCGAAAACTTACTGGGGTGAAGTAGTCAATATTGTAATTCACATCCTCAACAAGACCAAAACCAAGGCAGTTGCAGATATGACGCTCTATGAAGCATACCACACAAATAGAAGTTTATACGTAGATCCTGCAAACGAGTTGGTTGACATTGGTATGCAAATGTCGAAGTTGACTACATCCAATGGTCCCATAGCCCTCAATGTAGCTTCCTACAAGAATCGCTCTCGGTGTTGCTTGCCCTCTAAGCAAGCTTGGCAGACTTTCTCTGCGCTTTTGATAGGTGGAAGTCCCTCCACCATCTTGAAATTTCACATTTCTATAAGAGTATTGTAATTGACATTCCCAAACCTTTCATGCCACATTTTGGAGTTCCCATGGTCCCCATGAACAACTAAAGCATGTTATCAGTATAAGCCATCCTCCTCGATACCTTACGCCATCATCATCTTCCTTGGAAGAGATGATGTCTTTTCGGTTCTCGAAGAGTATTGACATCTTATGCTTATCCATCCGACTCACAGAGAGTAGATTCTTGCACAGATTTGGAACAAATAGCACATCGAATATGGCCTTGTCTTCTCCCGTTGTGGTGATGAATAGAATACTGCCAATCCCCTTCACAGGGCATGCCAAGCTATCCCCCATGGTCACCTTTGAGTCGGGATGGGCCTTGTGAAGACGTTAATAGTTGCGGGGCTAGGCAAGTTGGTTGCCAGTGATCTCGAGGGGTTCATACAGCAGAAGTCTTCGAAACCTTGTGGGTATTCATACATTCATCACAGATTTCACAATACATGGGAGTTAATGCTGCAGGCTCTGTGTTCCTTGTCCGCACTGTGTATTTCCATTCCACACGAGTGTCTGTCTGCATATTTTGATATGATATCACATATGTTTATTCGTTGTGTTTACCTCGATCGTTAGGGGTGCTACACATTGGCTACCACAATTTTCCTTCATTTTTTATGTGGCGCATTCTTGGGTTCCCATGTTGGCTTCCTTATGTTCCTACAGTAGGACGGCAAACTGTGTGGATTTGAGAGAACTGGTACTTGCATCTGCAGAGGATGAGGTGTTAATCCTACAAAAATGGAAGGAACTCGGCAAGACTCAGAACACCATCAATTCTGTGCGCATCAATCCACAAATCGAGGGATTTGGTGATCTGAAGTTGATCGGCGCTCTGATTTGTTTGGCTCAGACCATCTTAGCAGAGATTCGCTCTCTTTCTTGTCATAATCTGGTGCAAGTTTTTGCCATGCATGCACACCAGAGCCACTGCTGGTGCCAACAAGAGGGCATCCACGATGCCATCAACAAACCATCTCGAATGGAGTCTAGAGGAAGAAGATGAGAAATACACATCGGATCACCCCACGGAGAGAGGTGAGGTTACATCACCTGGTGTGCGGAGGATATTGTGGTTTGTGACTGCAATGCGGATTCCTTTGGATGCCCAACAAGTGTTGGGCGAACCGTCTTCACCGATTGGGAGGAAGACTTCTTCAATCGCCCGAGGCTTGTTTGCGATTCTGCGTGTGGGTGTCACTGTGACTGCGATTTTAGTTCCAACTCCGACGATTGTTCTGAGAGTGGATGGTGTACCGATGGTGGCATTGTCCCATGTCAAGTGTATGAAGTTCTTTGGGAAAACTAAGAAAGATATGGATTCCCATGTTCGGCAGTTCGGGATATTTTATGCACTCAACAACTAGGGAGCAGCATTCCCACTTCAGCATGAGGCTGTGTTTGGATTCACATTGGGGGCAAGGCATCCAGATGGCTGGCAGAGTACCCGGCAGACCACTTTACAACCTTTGATGCTATCAGAGGTGCATTTCTGAGGTGGTTTCAAAAGGAAAAGATGATTCTGCAAACTCTGGATGGATTGTAGAAGCTGATTGCTGCTGCTGAAGCAAGGAGATCAAGAGGTGGAAGACTATATGGCTCAATTTTGAACTCTGTTGTAGCGGATACTAGTGACTCAATAGCCAGCTGTGGAGGTTCTAAACGAGTATTTCATTATTGTAGTTTCACGGGATTTGTGAATGGCTGCAGCAATAGTGAACAAAGTCACCATATCACTGGATGTCGTGATAAACCAAGCAACTCAAGTGGCGGAGTCACTACAAGGATGGACGGTGAAGTGCCGCAAGCGTCCCAAGGAAAAAGGGAAGAAGCGGGCAGCTAAGGTACTTAAGCATAAAGATAATGACAAGGAGACGGACGAAGATAGCTTTGACAAAGAAAGTAGTGAAGAATTAAGAGGAGAAGAAGTCAAATAAGGCCTCTAAAGGAGGGAAGATTAGCTTATCAACATCCCGAGTGTGGGGATTAAAGGCCACTGCGCCTTAACCTTGGTTATGTACAAAAACACATATATATATGGATGACATAGAAGATTAGGGTGTTCTAGACCCACCAAAACTCGTGCAACTCTCTTTTGGATCTCCCTCTTTCTCACCCTCTTTCGTTGAGAGCATTCTCAACTAGTATCAGAGCCTGGGTGGTCTATCTGACGTTTGTGGGTGGTCTAGGTGAGCCCTGGAGGTCATTTTGCATCCATATAGTTGTGTGGGTGGCATTTGCAGCTTTGCGGAAGCCTATGGGTGTTTGTTTGAGCTGCCCAAATGGTATTTGAACCTTGTGGAAACTTGTTGGTGATTTGGAAGTCTCTGAAGTGGTTTTCCAAGCTTTGGAGTGGGTTTTGAAGGAGAAAAACTAATTTTTGGGTGATTTTGGAGCCTGTGACGAATTTTTGAGTTGTGTGAGCTGATTTCTTCTGAATCATCTCATGGGTGCTGCCATTCCCTATTCTTGGACTCTTTACTCATCTTCTGAGCTCAAAATGCAATTTCAATTTTCTTCTTGAGACTCTGGCGTTGCTACAAAATATCTCGTGAGTTTCCATTGCCTTCCAAAGCTCTTCTAGACCTGAAGCCCGAAAGTAGCAGCAGGAGCAGGAAAAGCCCATTGGAAGCAACCATTTCAACCATTTGGTATTCTTTGATCTCTTCCTATGTTTGGACACTCGTCTATTGGACCCGATCACATAGGCTACCATTTTCAAATCAATTTGTTCTGGTGGATCGGAGATGAGCCAAAACTGCTACTTGCAAAGTCTTGTGCGATTTGGTGAAGGATTCTCGGAGTTATAGATCTCTGTGTCAACGTTTTTCTTCTCTACTACAGATTTCTTCACATTTTCACATGGGTACTGTGACAAGAAAATCAAGAGTCTTTCCCCTTGGAGCCCATAGGGGCCCTCTCTTTTCCATATGTCAACATCCTCCATATACCACCTTGGAATTCTAGAAGGATTCCTCTTGACTTTAGACTCTTCCACACTTCTCCGCATGCCCTCCATGTGCTTGGCATGTGCTCTCCATATTATTTTAGTACATTATGGAGGCCATGTAGTCATCTGGCCCACTCAAAATACATGACTCAATTTTATTTTTCCAATTACAAAGCAAATAATATATCTCTCAAACCATTCTATCCCTATACCAAGGTATTTATAATTCATACCCATGGTATTTACAATGATGCACTCCACTCATAATCACATTTACAATCATTTTCACTAATTATTCTAATTAGTATCAAACCCACATTAATGATTACATGAAATAAAGTAGTCGACATCAAAAGATTGACAAGCCGCAACGAGAGTAGCCGCAAAGAGCCGTCTCCCGCCACCAACTTCTTCGTCACACTTATTGGTTCTTTGTCTCCATGGCTAGCTTTTGTCATGGTGTATCCTTGCCTCAATCAAATACATAGTATACCATTGGATAAAGAGAAGGATTTCCTTGATCAGAGGTACAAGATATTGCTGGAGAAATATAAGGTCCTCGATCACATACATTATGTGAAGATGTATCATGTGCAAAACTATAAATGCTCTTTATATATTGAAGATAAGCATCTATCTCCACATCCAAGTGAGTAGAATCTAGCAACGATTGGCTATATGCACACAACAATGGATTAGTATACTTGGATACCATCCAAACTTCACTTAAACGGTATGTGAGATTTACCTCCTTATTGACAACTTCACAATGAGCAAAAGGAGAAGACATAATGCAAGCATCTTCAAATTCCAAGTACTCAAGGACCCTTGCATCAGCATCATATATTTCTATGTTCTCCTCTTCCAATAAGGCATCATTGAGAATTTCATAGCATTCTTTGTCATTTTCTATCATCATCTTAGATTCCAAATCAGCATCATTTGCAAGTGTCAACATCCTTAGGATCACTAGCATAAACGTCATCCTTCGGGACTATGTGGCTCTTTTGATCAATAGCAAATATGGATTGCTTGCTCTCAAGACGGTCAGTATCTAAAAGGTCAACACTTTCATAGTCACATGTTTCAAATGCAACAATGTCAAGATCTTCACATGGATCTTCAACGAACAAGCATGAAACTCCATCAAGAATAGGATCAATGATATCACTCTCATTATCCATATGAATTGATGCACTAATTGTGAATGATAAAGGAACATTTTCAAGATTTCAATATTCACCTTTTGCTTCACATTCATATGTGTCAACAATCAAGATTTCTTGATCACCACATGAGTCTTCAACAAACAATCCAGAAACTCCTTCAAAAGACTCATCATGTTTTGTAGGAGGAGAAACATTGCCCAATAGAACAAAGGTAGAGGTATCCTTATCCAAGGATGAAAATGAATGAATCTTTGACTTGCCCCAGTTTGGCATTTCTTTGAGAAGTTCAAGAGTGGAAAATCCAAACCTGCTTGAGGATTCATCTTTTGTTGTGATGACCTTCACAACTGTTGGTTGCTCTATGCTCTCTTCCATTTTCAAAGATCTTGCTTTCCTTTGAGGAGTAGGAGGCACAATTTCACTATGTTTCACTGCAAGATTCCAGACCTGAAGTTCTGAATCCTTTTCCTTTGCTTGTTTTGTTTCTTCCATCATGAGACTTTCCTCTTTCCCTCGTAAGGGAGTTTCTTGCATCATTGGTAATGTCTTTTCTTCTTTTTGCTTCAACCCAGGACACTCATTGCGATACTGTCCCCTTTCATGGCATTCATAACAAGTAATCCCAATTATATCTCGAGGACTCTCTTCACTCTTATGACCTCTAGGTAGCCATGCATTTACCAAATGTAATTTCAAATCGGCAAACTCAGCCATCAATTGAGAAATATTATGATCTAACTTTGAGGACTTTGTACCTAAGGAGTTTCCATCTCCTTCGCTTGGGAAGCCAAAGTTGATGATGTTGGAGTAGACATAAATAAGGATTCAATTGCCTCATACCTACTTCACTTTGTCCACCAGTGGTGATGAATCCTTGTTTGAGAGCTTCACGTCAACCTCCATAGGGGTGCCAACTGTCTTGCACTCAGCCATACCAAATGCCTTCAGTATCTCTCCAGCATACTTCAGTTGTGAGATGAAGATCTATTTTGGCTATTGCCAAACTTCAATCCCCAAACAGAAATGCATCAGTCCGAGGTCTGTCATTTCAAACTCCCTTCCTAGCAATTGCTTTGTCTGTGAGATCTTTTCTTCATGGTTTCCTATTATGACAAGGTCGTCCACATAAAGGACCACAATCATACACCTGCCTCCTTCTCTGTAGATATACAAATTTGCATCAGATGGGCTCCTCCTGAACCCATTTTGCAGAAAGTAGGCATCAATCCATTGGTACCATGCTCATGGGGCCTGTTTCAGCCCATAAAGTGCCTTCTTCAATTTACAGACTTTACCCTCAGAACCGGGGATCACAAAACCTGGTGGTTGTTCCACGTATACCTCCTCCTTGAGATCTCCATTCAGAAAGGCGGATTTTACATCCATCTGAAACACGGGCCAACTTTCTTGTGCTGCTAAAGCCAAAACACTGCGAATTGTGGTTAGTCGAGCTGTGGGAGCAAAAGTATTCTGATAATCAAAACCATGTACCTGTGCGAATCCTTTTGCCATGAGCTGAGCCTTGTACTTATCCAACGTGCCGTCGGACTTGTACTTGGTCTTGTACACCCACTTGGTGTCGATTACCTTGCGTTTTGGTGGTCGATCCACAAGGTCCCAAGTGTTGTTCTTCATTATGGAGCCATACTTCGATTGCATAGCCTCCATCCACCTATCATCACATGGGTTCTTCAGCACGGATCACCTCTATCATCAAAGCGTAGTTGACCAAGTGTTCGTGTGCCCTTCTTTGCTCCTCTAATCTCTTGGATCGGCGGTGTTCGGATGGTTCCTCCTCAATGGCTAGAGGTTCTCTGCCATCCAAAAGCTGCTTTACCCACTTTGGGAATAGTCGTTGCCATTGTGGTTCTGTAGGCTCTTCTTCCTCTTCTTTATCTTGAATCCTCCCAAGCACCGTTGGGGGAGTTCATCTGCTATTGGTGGCTATACTGGATGGATATCTTGGTCGTGGTTGTCTGGGAAGGAAGCATCATCCTCCAATTGATGCGGCTGTTCTGAGAAGACCACATCGCGACTTACTATTACCTTCTTGGATACAGGATTATAGAGATGGTAACCCTTCGCCTCTTCATTGTAGCCCAAGAAAATACACTTCCGGCTCTTTGGTTTCCATTTGTTCCTGTTAGCATCAGGGACATACACAAAATAGTCACATCCAAAAACTCTGAAATGTGCAGCTGAAGGTTTCTTACAAGAAAAGGCCTGTAGTGGAGTCATCCCATTCATAGACTTCGTGTAGCTATGATTCAGAATGTAAACTGCCGTGTTACATGCTTCAGCCCAGAAAGTCTTTGGCAAATCTTTCCCTTTCATCATACTCCTGCCCATTTCGCAGATGACGCGCATCTTGTGCTCTGCTACTCCATTTTGTTGTGATGTATGTGGCGGGGGTTTCTGCCTCTTAATCCCGTGACTTTTGTAGTAACTTTCGAATTCACTTGATGTGAACTCACCACCTCTATCTGATCTCAACTTCTTCACCTTCCTCCCCATTTCTTTCTCGACCATTACATGCCATTCTTTGAACTTACTAAAAGCCTCATCTTTAGTCATCAGGAAGTATATGCATATCCTTCTACTGTAGTCGTCGATCAATGTCATGAAGTAGTAGGAACCACCCAAAGCTTCCGTCTCCATCTTTCCGCAGAGGTCCATGTGAACGAGCTCTAGAGGAGCCTTTGCCCTGCTGGCCTCTTTAGGAAAGGGCTGTCGATGCTGCTTGCCCACCATCATGCAAGCTTCACATACATCGGGCAGATCTGTAATTTCTGGTAGGTCTGCAATCATTCCACTTTTATGCATATCCTTTAAAGAACTAAGGTTTAGATGACCAAACCTCTCATGCCATAGCTTAGTGTTACTCACATCGGCTCGAGCACTGAAAGCTGATGAGAGTTCATAGATGTTGTTGCACCGTGTACCTTTACCAATGACCTTCCCTTGAAGATCCAAAAACTGTGTGCCATTCTTATCGAAGTGAACTTTGAGGTCCCGATTCGTGATCACAGAAACGGAAAACAAGTTCCTCTTGATATCTGGCACATAAAGAACATCGGACAACTATTTTACAACTCCATCTGACTTGAGAGCAATCGTACCTTTTCCTTTTCCTGGACATTTTGCATCATTGCTGACTGCTGCCAGGATGTCATTCCCTACTGGATGTAGAGAGGTATACCAATCCTTCCGACTGGTCATGTGGTGCGATGCACCACTGCCGATAATCCAAGGTTCATCCACAGGTACATGAACTGCCTTCGTGCAAATCTCCTCAATTGCTACGAACAGCTCTACTGGTACTGCCTGCGCACTGTTGCTGGACTCTTTCTTTACTCCGTCCTTCTCATCTACAATCTTCTTCCGGCACTCATTCTGCTTGTGCCCTACCTTGTTGCAATAGAAGCACTTGATCTTCTTCTTTCTCTTTTTATCATCAGAAGAAGATGGGTTACCAGAGTCCTTACCCTTACCTTTCTTTGATCCAACCGAGAAAGCTGAATCTTCTCCAAATCTTCTCTAGTCCTCGTCTTTTGACGCATCTCCTCCAGAAGAAGCATTGCGCTGAAATCCTCAAAGTTAAGGGGTGGATTTCTGTTCTACATATTTAGCACTGTAACAAGACCGTTGTACTTTGATGGGAGAATCCGTATGCACCTTCATGCTAGATTCTCGCTGGTGATGGTGATGCCAATCGCAGTCATCTAATCAGGTAGATTCTTCACCCTGGTGATGAACTTCTCTGCCGTTTCAGATTCAGACAGTTTCTCATTCACGAGTTGAGTCTCCAGATTCTAAATCCGCGTCTGATTCATGGTCTCGTACTGATTTTTCAAGACCGTCCATGCCTCCGCTGTGGTGACATGTTGAATTAATGCCATGATAGAATCACTTACACTGCAGACAATAGAACACAGTGCATCTGCATTCTTCTTGTCCACGCGAGAATCTGATCCGCAATTGGTACTATCTGTTGTCCTACATTGGCTGGATTGGGTCTCACAACCGGCTTCACGACCACCCCAGTAGCAGTATCCCAAAGCTCATATGGTGGGACAATACAACATCTATGCTCAACAGATAACAGGATCTCGTATGCAAGAGAGAAAAGCAGATAGTATGGAGAATCAAAATTTTGATTACTGTAAAACTAATACAATAGATGGCGCTGCCTCCCAGCCGTGCGCTCCTATGTGAGAAGCTTCGATGGCATGCTAGAAACAGTAGAGGATGGAGGCTAGATGCTAAGGAATCAGGGTTGCTTTAGCCAATGATGATTATGGGCTTCACGGGCTTGCTCTTATATAGCCACCAGTCATAGTCGGCCGCTATGATTATGGGCTTCACGGGCTTGCTCTTATATAGCCACCAATCATAGTCGGTTAGACCCAAGTGGGGGACCGACCCAGTCGGCCTAAAATAGCCGACTAGAGGTCGACGGTCCCAAAATAGGCCACCGACCACATGTTAGAACCATGGCGCAGAATAGAGCAACTTACCTATGGATTCCATTTGGCCCAGAGCCATTCGGGATCATCTGGGGCTCCAAACGGACCTCGCAACCCGAGAGTGGGGCTGCCTCGAGAAATGCTCCGTCTACCCTCAGTGCGGTCAGTCATGGGATGCCTTCCCGCACTTGCAAGTAGCCTGGTTGGCAGTGTGCCAACTCTATCTGAAGCTGTCCATCCATCAGGCCACACATGGCCCCCATCTGATGTCCAAACTAGGACCTACCGGATAACCGAGCTACTCAAATGCCTTCTCCTCATATGGGGGGCTTACAAGTAGAGTTAGCTGGTTCCTGCATAGTTACACGAGAGTGGAGCATCGATATCTAACATCATCTGCTATGTACCAATTGTCTGGTAAACCTCCGATCCTAAGCATTCTTGAGTTTCCCAATCTATTAGCTTGCACTTTAACTTCCTCCTAGACATCTATGTATCTAAGGATCTCTTTACTTCTCCTTTGAGATTCTCTTGTATCTCTCCCTTGAGATTCTCATGTATCTCTTCCATTTGACTAAAGACAACTTCATCATTTAGTGTTGCAATGGGACTTGCCTTTTGTAGTTGGCTCTCAGCAACTTTTACTCTCTCTTCTAACTCATGGAACTTGTGCTTTAGCTCATTGTTCTCCTTTTGGACAAGGATAACTTGCTGTTGTAGAAGAATGACCTCATTTTTCCTAGTGTTAGGCAAAGGTGAAGCTATATTGCAGCATATGAAGGCTGCTTCTCTTGTCTTCTGTCCCTCATAAAATAAAAAAAAGTATGCCAGTGTCCCCCTGCTTGCAACTTTCACCATCGCCAAAAGGTAGCAATTCTAACTCCGTCATTGAAGACAAAAAGATATCCTATCTTTCAAAGAATAAACTTTCTTTTTAATTTGAAGTGATTTGATCAAACTTCAAAAAGTTATGGTCGATTCTTTGACTATGTGGAAACCAGTCGCAGTAGAAACTTTGACTTGGAGCAGAATGACAACCAAAGGGGAGCCTCCTAGAGATCAAGATGAGTAAAATTGACTTGTAAAGAGCTCCAAGATGAGATCTAACCCCCTAGGTTGGAATGGCATCTAGCTGGTGATTTGAAGACCCACAAGTGCTTGTATGCTTGTGATACATGTGCAGATGCAAAATGGACATGCTTGTATTGCACCCACTCTCAGAAGATGCAAAAGGAAAGCCTATAGTGGGAAAATGGCATCCTTTCTTACAACCAAAGTTCAGCCCCTGATCATCGCAAAAAGGATCCTAAGTGGGATCCCGTTCTACCAATTCCATTGGAGCAGGTACACATGTGTACTTTGCATGTTGAACTGCATATACTTGATAAGTTACTCTATCTCCATCTAGTTTATGGTTGGAATTTGAGGCCACAACAAGTATCTGCACGATGCATTGCAAAAGTTGAAGAACTACTCTCACTAATGGGACTTCACGTAGGCAATGTGAAGCTTAAGAGGGACAAGAAACAATCAGGAAAGACACAAAATCTTCTTACTAAAGTGTCCATGGGTGGAGGAAAGGCAAGGCGGTTCTTGTCCAACCACAATGCTGATAAAGAAAAACATGCATTGGCTTCAAGCACCCTAGGTTGGGAGTATTGAAAGCTTTGTGTGAGTGCACCACAAATCAAGCTTCACATCCGCGAATTGCTACTTTGAGAGCAAAATTGTGGACAAAGCTTGATGCATTTATAAAGTTGCTTAGACAAGGTCAAACATATGAGCTTTATTATGAGAGATTCAGGACAAAATTGGGAGAATTCATATCATTGATGGTAGAAGCATGGGGGGAGTCACATATTACACATTACATGGCAATTTATGTTTCTAATACAATGTTTTTCTTTATAGCATATTCTTTATGCACATGCACCATGGTTTGTGGAGCAATGGGGCCCTCTGTCCATTTGGAATACTCAAGAAATGGAGAAATCACACTATAGAGCAAAGGCAGCATACTTCAAGAATACAAGGCATGGGGGTGGTATCGTGTGAAGCAATACACTACACGAAATGTTCGATTGGTTTTATAGATGTCTAGAGGCCAAGACTCTCAGGCGCGATAAGGTAGAGGTCTCAAGCCTCGCAAAAGCGGTTCAACATGTCAAGAAGACAAGGAGATGTGCTACTTGGAAGTCCTCAATAGGGAGCTAAGGGGTTGTGCTTTGGTTGCAACGTAGAGTCAGACAAGTGAGGCGTTGGGTCCTAAGAGAGCCCCAAATGTAAAATGTTTGATGAATAAATTTTACACTATTTTGAGTCAATTATAGATTCCAAAATTCACAAATTTGTTTGGAAATTGCAGAATTGCATGTGCAACATGCAGGGCGGAGGGGTGAGTGGGTTGGGAGGGAGGGTGGTGAAGATTAAGTATTACCAAATTGGCAACAAAAGACTGGGGGGGGAGGGGGTGCACTGAAAAAACCCTAATTTCAAAGAAAAACCTTAAAGTGCTTTAAAAAAGACTATATAAAGCACTTCAAAACCCTAAAATCCCTCATTTCTATGACACAAGTTAAACAAATTGCTAGACCCACTGGACGTCGTTTAGATGCTACCCATTGTCCTCCTCACAATGCCATGGCCTCTGAACACACTGCAAGCCTCAGTGTCCAAGAGGGCAATGATCGTCAGGGATCTGAAGGCGGTTCTCATCATCCAGAGTCCAAGCAACATGAGTCCCCACCATTCGACTCTCATGGGGGATCCCAGGGATCTCAGCACCATGAGCAATCCCAGCATGATGAAGGATCCAAGCATGATCAGGGGTCCTTCCACACAACTAACCGTGGAAGTAAAGAGGTCTCCCAAGAGGGGCAAAATAGTCTAGTCAATCCTGATCAACTGCCCCTCCCTCCTCTGTGGGGTCCTGACGTGGAGCATCTAGACCAACAAGGGGAGCAAGAAAGGCAAAGAGAGGAGATGGAGAGATTACAGGGGCCACAACAAGAGGAAGTATTTGGCGGGCTCACAGATATAATGAACCTTGGCCCCAATCCTCCAACCAAGCAGACCGCACGGAAGAGCACCATCAACCCTCTGTACCTCGATATTATCAGATACGAGGAGCCTCTAGTACGAGCTGAGCAAGAGCCTCAGCCTGCTATCTCACAACCTCATGAAAAGGAAAAGATACCAAGGACAAAGGAGACCCCTAGGCGCGACAAGCCACCTCGAAGGACCCACTAGACACAGGAAGAGGAGTCTGAAGAGGTGGTTGCAAGGGAGGAGAGGCAAAAGAAGTTCAAAGTGGACAAGTGACCATGAAGCCATGTCCAAAGGCCAGTGAAAGGTCCCCCAAAGATTAAGAGGCACAAAAAATCAGGCGTGAAGGCACTTTAAGAGATCCGCAAGTTCCAAACCACCGTGGACAATCTCATTCCCCGTGCACCCTTCCAACGTGTTGTACATGAAATAGCACAACATTACAAGAGTGATGTGGGTTTCACTCCTGGCGCTATGGGAGAAATTTAGGAGGCAATGGAGCAGACGATAGTGTGAAGATAGTGGGAGAGAAGGAAGGAGTCTCACTTGCAGCTTTCTCACATACACAATGGGGGAATACACACAAAGGTGGAGGCTGAAAACAGTTTTCCTCTTCTTAGTTGTGAAAGCCAAAAGAACTCTAGTACAAAGAAATAGGAGGACCCTATATGTGGGTCTCAAACCAAACTCAGCTAACTAGGGTGGCATACTAACTGAGCCACGAACTAGAGTACATAAGGATAGCTGTCATCCAGCTATTATTCATGGGCGGTGTACCAACCGCATCTGCAGCTAACAAGTCGGTGACATAAATGCACAACGGTCACCCTGGCATATCAGGAGTGGAGCTCGATATCTCAACAGACAGTAGGTCTTTTCAATGTGCTATCCATGCCAAAAGAGTAACAATGATGGACAAGGACCTTGCACTCGCCAAGTGCATCTGCTCCGATCCCTCCCTTAAGCCCTAGATGTTGTTAATTAGGTTCGTTTGGTGTAACTTGAATCATTTTGTAAATCTCTGCCCTTTGAAGCCAATGAATAAAAGATATTTTTATGTTCTATTACTGTTCCCATGTTATTATACATGTTACGTGATGCTTTCCATCAGTTTATGCAAGTTCAGTGTGATTTTGAGTGGTCAAATGATGTTTTTTCACCATAGTGCAGAAGGCAAATGTGTTCGGCATCACGTGGGGAGCCCAAAAATGCTAAAACTTGTTATGGCGTGTATGGGACGTGTTTGAGCAATTCAAACAAGTCCCATACACACCATAGTGGGTTTTAGCATTTCTGGGCTCCCAAGTCAAATAGGGCCCATATACGCCATAGCGGGTTTTAGCATTTCTAGGCTCCTCGCATGATGCCAAACACATTTGCCTTCTGCCGTGCGGTGAGATTCTTACTGGATTGCTTAGAAATGATCATTATAGTGCAAATATTTATCTGAAAGCATGCTTTTGAATAGAATAGTGAATGAAAATATTAATGCCAACAACAATTAAAGTTACAAAATACAATAATAGTATAAAATAAATTTTGTAAAAGTACACAAAATGGGGCACTGTATAAAAAGTATATCTGTATTCATATAAAATAAATTTTCTATACAATAAGGCTTCAAAGCCTTTCTCTCTTCTATTAAACACTGAGAACATTGGGCTTTGAATTCCCAAATACACTCCTAACTCTAAACCTAGTCGATAGAGAGTCAATGCTCTTGTCGTTGCTGGCCAGGGACATGGCTACTGCTGTCAATTCCATACCTTGAAAATTGGTTCCAAAGGCATTGAGGGCAGCCATGCGGTTCACCAAAATGACCTTGTCAACATTGCGATTGATGTCAGCATGACCAATCACTCATGACAAAGGCCTTAAAACTTTCTGTGGATAACCACAAAGCGCCCTTTTGCTTGGCCAAGGTAATGTGCCAGTGAGTGATCTCGACCGAAGCTAATGCAAACAAGGCGTTACCGAGATGAGAATAGGTCGACCTCAAATGCCTCCTGTAACAGTCTAACATTACATTAAAATTCCATTAAAGCAAAAGTATACTAAGAGAGAAGAAATTCAAAGCTCATAGTTTCTTACCACTATGGAGTCGTCATGCTCAATCCCTTCCTCTATCAATGAGGATGGATCTAGAGGCCTCCTGCTGTCTGGAGTGAGATGTGGAGGCTTCTTCTAGAACATCAGGTAGGTCGGAGTAGATTGATGTCTCTGATCTTTGATTTGGGCCAGTGTTAAAGCAAGAACCTCTTCTATTGAATCACCTACTCCCAAAAACCCAGGTTCTTGCATAGTCGTGTCCACCTCGTATCCACATAAGACACTAAGAGCTTCATTCTCTCGGGGACCAAACATAACCTCTATGTCATGGAGAAAGAGATATTGTTCTCCATTGACAAGAAGGGGAGCAAGAAACCATATCATTGTTGCGGGGTCAACAGAGGTGGTGCCCAAGGTGGATGGAATTTGAGAAATAGAATGGGGTTCAGGAGGTCGCTAGAGCACTTCCAGAGCCAAGGCAGCTTCCCACTCCTCAGCTTCTTCATCTATGGGCTCTTCATTGTAGATGTTGGGCTCATCTACAGAAATAAGAGGATTGGAAAGGGCAGGGGCAGGGTCAGGGCTTGAGGTCGAGGCCTCCTCTTCCATTTGTTTCACCTGGAGAAGGAAAATAAAGGTCATTTCCCAAGATAGGGACCTATTTCCTGTGTTTTCGATGACTCCACATGCTAGGAGGTCATCAGTGTCCACCTCCCTAAACCCTAGCAGCGTGAGCTGGGCTCGAAAGCGATCTAAATGTTTCACAAACCTGGGTTCTTGATTGAACAAGTACTTCAAATAAGCAATTGGGACCCATCTTTTTGTAGACTCATCAAGTTGATATGCAAAGCTCGCGATGTAGTCTTGCATGTACTTGATGAGGTCTTCAAAATCATCTCAGGCTCCCAAGTAGGTGCCTAGGACATCTATGCCTTATCAAAGACTGGAAATAACTCCTCCTCTCTATCAATTAATGGAGTACGAGAGATGAAATCGTGGAAGGCATACCTAGCAGAATCCATGGTAGTTCGGTAGCTAGAAGAACTATGGCTATGATAGTGAAACTTTAAAACTAAAGTAGCTTTATAACCTATATATACCCAAATGTTCTAAACATCAAAACTAATTGCACCACTAGTAATTGGAAAATGTCAAAATCCACAATTGTTCCACTCCACATTGTTTACAATCTTCAATATTGGACGAGGGATAAAAGTGGCACCATGCAGGAACTTCTTTGCACGCTTTTCTACCTTTTCACCATTTAAGGCAAAGTGAAAGGACTCAGACATGCCATCCTCCATGACCAATAGGTGTTCTCGCATGTCCCTGAGAGTCTATTGTGATGTGACAGTCACATTCTTGACATCTTCTAAATGAGAACCAATACATAAACTTACCCCTATATTATCATCATCGTTAGAGTCAAGGGGAGCCAATTGCCACCTGTTTTCTTTCAGTGCCTATATTGGAAAGCAAAATATAACATTTGGCAAGAGATGTGGTACTTGACAACCACATTGTCCTTACATACATGGCATTGAAACAGATCACCCTTTTGTTAACCTGACCTACTTCCTCAATTCACCCCAAGCAATTCCTCAAGGGCATTCTCATGTAGGCACTTGCATGACTTTTGTTCTGTGCATCTGGATATTCTAAAAACAAGAAGCAAAAATGTGCAGAGGCATAGACCAAGACAACCTTACCCATTTAGAGCCAAATGTAAACTTCATGGCCATGCCCACATCCTTTGCAATATTTTCCTTGTATGATTGCATTGTTCTTGTGTCCACCATGCTACAATCCATGTCTCCAAGTTGTGGTGTTGCAATGCATTGAAATGGCCATAGCCTGATGCCATCCTTAGTGTAATGTACTTGGCATTATACCAATAGATATTTCACTATTTCAGAGCAGAGGACTTCTCTCTAGCATGCATTTGCCTTCCTAAATCCTCATGAATGGCCGTAAACTTACCTAAGGAGCACTCGACTGGTTCCCACTCCTCAAAGTCTAAAGGAAATACATCTGCTATGCACAAGTGCTATTTCAAAATACAAATTCAAACTGACTCATTACACTGGTTCTATTTCAAAATACAATTTCAAACTGACTCATTACACTTCAAAATCTTACACAAAATGTAGACTTACAATGCGATGGTATTGTCGATTGATTGCTTGATGGCCCTTCCATTCATGCAAAAGATCACCTCTTTTGCTCTTGGGAAGCTTATGTGGACCCTTGGCAGATCCTCTCATGACTATCCAATCATTCAAGTTGTAGGTACAAGGCACCCATTCACCCAGTGCATTTTTGCTCGTGTGGGACACAGAGTACATGTATGGTCTCCTCACGATGCTTTTACAGAGGTCACAACAGCAATAGTGGACTAGAAAGTGCAGCTTGGAGAGAGAGAGAGCAGCTCCGATAGAGGGAGAGAGAGGGAGAAGATATAGAGGGTGCAACTGGAGGTTGAGAGAAGCTCCAAGACGTGCTGTAGCTAGGAACGGAGGGAGAAAGAGTAGAGGGGGAAGAACAGCTACTCCAGGAGGTGTTGTAGCTAGGAATGGAGGGAGAAAGAGCAGAGGGGGATGAGCAGCCACTATAGGAGGTACTGTAGCTAAGAATGGAGGAAGAAAGAGCAAAGGGGGATGAGCAGCTACTGCTATAGGAGGTGCTGTAGCTGGGAATGGAGAGAGAATGAGCAGCTGCTACAGGAGGTGCTGGAGAGGGAGAAACACAGTGGACCAGAGCAGGAGGGGGCAGAGAAGATGCCAAATGAGTTCCCACGTTTGAAAAATGGAGGGAGAATGGAGCTGGACCAGAGAAGAGAAGGGGGCAGGCCTGTAACAAGTTGAGAGGGGGGAAATTTTTGCCCAGAAGGGCCCACCGCCTCTTGAATGACTTGTAGGTTTGTTTGGGGGAGGTGCATATGGGAGAAGGGTCAAGCATGGGTTGAGGGGGGAGGGATGGTTTGAGTGGTCCCCGGTGAGTCCCCGGCGTAAGAGGAGTAGCCAATAGGGGTTGTTTGCAAGTCTGTCCACCCTCCACCTCAACATAGCATTGCCCCACAAAAAGGAGCACTCCCATTGGTACACGTCAAATATCTCACTAATCCCTTGAAATTAGGAAACACTAATTGGGGGCCCTTTGGAGACCCCAATTCTCCCCTAATGCATCTTCCATTGAGAGAGATTTCCATGAGAGAGAGTGAAAGACCTTGCTTCATCAAGGCATAAGTACTTGCTTCCATCAAGGCACAAGCCCTCTCCGAAAGGCACCTTCATCATTTCTCAAGCTCATCTTCTAGAGCTCATTGTCATCTTCGATTTGAGATGGAAAGCTTAGGATTCTGCTTCTTGCAGCTCAAGATATCCTCTTTTGATGGATGCTGTCCATTCTTGTGAGGTTCATGGACATTTTCTGTAATGTTCCTTGAGAGGGATTTAGTGATGTGAGACGCTTCATCAGTTTAGTTTCGGGTAATTTCCTACTCAGAAAAGCAGTACAAGCAAGAAGCTACATTCAGACAACCTGTGGACAGCCTACGAGTGTTGAGGTGTTTCTCTAAGCCTGGTTTCAAGTTCTTCGACTATGCTAACCTACTCCAAAGAGCCAAGCGCTCCAACTTACCTTCAACTGTGACATACGCTCATAGCTCCTATGCTCACCACAGTAGCGCTCTCGTACGTAGTGGTGGCCAGCAAACAAACGAGCAACACTAAGCGACCTTGATGGCTCACGGCTCTACTGCTCCTACGCAGACGCCCTCGACTCCTACAGCGCCTTCCTCGACCACCTTCTACTCCAGAAGCGAGGCCATACAAGCGGGCAACAAAGCTCAAGCAAGCACTGCAGCAGCGACGGCTTCTAGCAGCAAGCCTCAACCGCGGACAACCCAACAGTAGCTCGACGTGTCAAACGGCTCCTCAACCGGCTCTCCATGCAACGCCCTCTACGGCTACTCCAACAACAATAGCTAAACAACTCCTTTCCAAGAACGAAACGTCACGCCTCATCTACGCTCCACAGTAAGGCAAGTGCTTCAACCATCCACGGGCTTCTACACGCGCAGCAAACTACTTCAATGCCTAGCAACCCACAGATGGGCTCCTCGTCTCCATGATTCAACAGCTTCCACGACAGTGGCTCCATCGCTGTAGGCAACCAAGCGCCTACGCCACAGCCTCACATCTCCATCACCGACTCCTAGGCATCGTCTACCCAAACTCAACCGTCTCCAAATGCTCGGCGGCTTTTCATCGACTACAAGCTCCACAACAACGAGCGACTCTTGCTCATGAGCGCCACATAGCTCCACAGCAATGCTTCCAGCTCTTCTACCAATGGCCATACTGAACAGCGGCTTCTCATCGACTACAAGAAGCTCCTAGACTCAGCCAGCGCCCTGAAACGCCTCGCCTGTAACGACCTCTACGCAAAATGTCTCCAGCCCCTCACCTCCATCAGCCACAGCGCTCTACTTCAACGACCACCAGGGACGTCAAGCAAGCGGCCAGACACTCCGACCTCACAGCAATGCCGCACGCTCCGCTTCTTCACCGGCGCTCACACCAACTTCATCAACGCGCCACTGCAACCCGAGCGGCGCCTACAAACCCATGCGAGGAGAAGACGACGGACTTTGGTCCATCGATGGAATCAACGAAGCTTCCATAAAAATATATTGATTCCGGCGCTTCTTATATCCACCAAAGTGACACATGGCATTATCTGCCACGTCAGCAAGTGTACCCGGTGCCATGTCACCTGCCCTATAGGCAGTGCCACATCTGCAGAGACCCGTGCTGCCACATCAGCATCTTCTTGGCTCAATAATTGCCACATGGCACTGTCAAAATCAGCACGTGATCACCCTCGTGGGTTTACCACACACCAACTGTGGTCTAACAGGGGCCAAGTGGCAGCTCTTATCCAGTATGCCACATCAGCACACAGTGCCCAATCAGCAGGCTTAGTCACCTGCCACCACATCAGCACAGAGAGTGCCAAACAGGCACATATGCCTCTTCATTGTATTCTGCATGTGATCACCAGTCTGCCACATCATCCTCTAGGCCACATCATCATTTTTGGGCCTTTTTGGGATCAAAAGGTGCCTATCCTTCTGGGAGCCGTATCTTTTGATCCAGAGGGAATTTCGCAAAGCTGTAAAAAGCAAAAGTGATTGCCAGCTCGCACTCTATGCGTTGAACACCTCAGATCTGCCTTTTGACATTTTCACAGGTCAGCATCATTGAATCCTCTTCATCGAAAGCACGTCCTGATCCTTTGGAGCGTACGCACCTTGCACTTAAAATGAATTAAGATAAAATTCATTTGCTGCATTTTATGATTTGACGTGTAGTATAGCTATAGACTAGCATCGCCATAGAGGAGATCCAACTCCACCAAGCCAAGTAAGCCATTGCCACATTACCCAATTAGTGCCCACCGGCGTCAATCCATGCGGTTCTATCATCGGTATTCACTTTCACACATCTGACACCAGCTCATCTTTCTTGGCATTTAGCACTTCATCACTCAGTGTGACACTTGGCAGTGATCTTCCTCAAATTCAAGATTGTGCATTTTTCTTGCACACACACATGCCACCCATGTAAAGTCACATTTGTTGACTATTTTTGGCATTGGTTTCCGCACACATACATTAGCCTTGTATAGCCTCTTGGCTACACCCGACATGCAGTTGTCATCATTCTACTGCAAGCTTGATCCTTGGCACACAGCAGTTCTCACATGACTTGGTTCTGACAGTTTAGCGTAAGCCCCCTAGCGTTCTCATGGGTAGACACTCTCGTCGATACACGAGTAAGCCCCTTGCACAGAGCACTAGACCCGCCTCCATCATGGAGTTATCCACATCACACAGTTGATGATACACCAGTCATGACTCCGAACGAGATCCGCAAGTGGAAAGAGAACCTACTTCGACCATTCATTGCCACAGGGTATGTACCAGTCTACGATGTAGACTCGAGCCTCATTAGCCTTGATAGATCAGATGCAAACGCAGATGCTTCAGATGTTAGCATGGTCCAGCCCGCATTTTTTGATCATGCACATTCCTCGGTAAGCCCTCAGCACGAGGCACACTTCTCGGTAAGCCCTCAACATGAGGCACATTCAGCAGTAAGCCCTCAGCACAAAGAATATTTGATAGTAAGTCCTCAGTACGAGGCAACCCCATCTACATCAGCTCAGCCTGATTTCAGTGATGTACAACCATAAACCTCATGCATGGATCCGGACTCCATCCTTTGCCACAGATGCAGATGCTCAGTAGGAGTTCAGTGATCATGTAGATTTATAGCAAGTAAGTCCTCAGTACGAGGCACTCACATCTTCTGCTGCATGCAGAGATATATGCCATAGTGCATCTAGCTCTTCAAATGACTCCATTCCAGCATCCATCACTGATGCTTTCACCTTTGACATAGACCATACCATGAGCTCAGTTCCCTTCAGCAGTTCTAATTAGCACATTAGTCTTCAGGACATTCCAGCATCGGCTCAGTCATGCTGCATTGCACCACCCTTGGATCTAATTATCACCACCACCTTCGATCAGCAGATCATTCCTCAACACGAGGATAGGCTATGCATTAGTGTGGTCCTACCCCAGTGCAGTGCACATCATCAGGTTCCAGCCATAGCGCAACCTAGGGAGACTCCGTGTTTCATCATGCACTTATGGCTGTCGTATATAGTCCATACTTGATGCAGGTCAGTGGTTGCATCCAGGATTTTAGATCAGTCCCTACATCAGCATTCGGCACCTCATTCACCTCAGGGACATCTTATGCACTTTCAGTTGTATTTCATGCTTCTAGGCCTTTACACTAGCAGCTCCACCTCCAGCCTATGACAGCCGCTTCATCCCATGCCGATGGATGTTTAGCGATGCACACATTAGATGACCTCCAACTCATGGCAGTTGAGCATATAGGTTTGACAGGTTGCCATACCTTGTCATTTGTATGGGCCTCTTATTCAACAGAGCATCGTATCATACTTGCACCTTCGGCCCCAGATTTTCACTTTGTCCACACCAACTATGCGGTGTTCTTCGACCCCACATCATTTGACAAAGATTACAGTTCTAATGCAACATACCTCGCCCATTGCTGCTGCCAGTTCTTTTGGGTTGGTGACACTCTAGTCTGTCACAACCTACCGAATTTGTTATCCATAGCTACATCGACTAGCCCCACATCTGGATGCCTCTTCTACAGAGCATGGATGATTTTTTCAACTTAGTTTCGTTAAGAAGCTAAATTTTTATATTGGTGTCGAAAGTTTGTAGGCCCTAATAAAAATAGATAGTTGAAAGATTTGCCAAGATTTGAAACTTTTATGCAAAAAGATTTAAAGTTTCGTCAACATTTCATCTTTTAATTCAAAATTCAAAAGAACATATCTAAAAAAGGATTGCATCCTATCAATATTGTGAAACTAAAAAAATGGGCTTCATAAACTTTTGCCAATATTTTATATTAATATATAGGCATAGCTTCGATAAAAACATCCATGCTACAGAGTAGCTGCATAGTCCACGATGACTTATGACATGTTCAGCCTTAACATGTTCAGCACGCAACCATACACATAGTCATCTTTCGATCGACCAGTTTTTGATCCAGGTGGACATGACTTTTGGCATATTTCCTTCCTCTTCCCTTTGGCCTATCTTTTGGGTTTTATTCCCAAAGGCAAAGGATGAACCACAACTTAAGAGGGGGAAATCCATGATTTGTACAGGATCTTGTAAGTTGTACTCATTGTACATGCTTCTGCTATGTAGTCACTGTGCTCACATACGCACATACTACTCTGATTTCTTTTTAGTTTTCTTTTTCAATTTTGGATGCTATCATATGCACCGACGAAATCCACAAACAGGTCTTGTACATGCACCCTCTACTTAATCAATGCAATTTAAGAGGGGGTGTTAAAGATAGTGTAAATTGCACTATCCTCCCTCTCTCACTTTTGCTATCAATTCATATCCATCAAAACCCATGAGCGTGTCATCTTTTGAATTCCACATACAAGTATAATTAGTAAGCTCATGTGTCATTTCTCTTTAATTTAAAAGAAAATTTTAGTTAAGAAAATTATTGTCATAAAAAGAGCTTGATATGATTACCTTAGCCTCTTCTTTATGATAGTTTTGCCTTCTTTAACTAAGATGAAGGGAATCTTTGACATGATCCCATGCTTTTCTTTATCCTTTCTATAAATTTCAGCAAATAAATGCATCAAAAATATACTCATTTATGCCTGGTACAAATTGTGTTGCAAGTCTTTGCCCTCACTTCGTTGTTGATAAATAAGGTCCATTGAGATTAGAACTCAATAACCTTGGGCCTCCCTACATTCTTTAACCTCAAATATTGCCTTTGTATTCTCACTATATCTTTGCCCTGAACTTGACCTATTTATGTTTGTAGTAGCAACATCTTGTAGAAAGTCCCATAACACAACTTTACCACCAATTTTTTTAATTTTTAATTTTTCCAAAAATGATGGTTATATTATAAAATCAAAAGTTTATATACATCTATCTGAGTGTTATCAGTAGAAAAACTTTCTCTTGTAGACAATTCTACTATCATAAAAACTACCATTTATCACTGTAGCCCAAGGAAGCATGACTAAGAACATGTAGACAGTAAGAAGGTAAAGAACAACAACTAATTTAGGGAGGTTTCAGCAGAAGCAACAACATCATAAGATAAACATCTTGAGCTAGACCGGTTCTTCTTTGACTTCAACGAGAGCTGACAGAGAGGCATTAGAGATTGGCAGAGCGGCAATGGAAGCTAACAGGGAGGCAATAGAGTTACGCCTTCTTTCCATGAATTCCTCTATAGTAGTGTGAGTGATTCTTGGAGGAACCTTATAAGAGACATTGGATGGGTCCGCACATGCAATTGGCCTCTTGAAGGGACGAACAAGGGGAGAAGTGTCCAGGTGGGGAACCACAGGTGCAGCAGGGGCGACAGATGGGCCCACAAAAGGAGGTGCTGGCAAAGGGGGGGGAGGAGGAAATGGCAAGACAAATGGGGCTAGGGAGGGGCACAATTTTTCTACACAAAATCTTCTTTTTCTTCTTTCACCAGTTCTGCCAACACCTTGGCTTGGTCCAACAGAGTGGATTCTTCATTTGCAAGTCTGTCCTCAGACCGAGTTTTTTGACATGAGCTCTTCGTTCCTGTATTCAGGAATAAGGATTCAAACACACTTTTAGTATCCATTAGAATGTTATTAAACAACTTATTGCATCTCTAAAGCCAAATTGACCAAAGCGCTACAGCTCTAATGACCTTCCAATTTTGCAGAGCCCTGTTAGGAGAGTCCCCAAGCAGGATAACCAAGAAACTAAGGGGGAAGGGAGCAATGGGCTTATGAAGAAGGTCCCATAATTCCCTGGAACATACACAATTGAGAAACAGATGAGGAATGTCCTCTCGTGCTCTATTGCATTGTTTACACCATCCATTCCCATGACCAATCTTTTGGGCTCAGACTGCAGTCCACAGACTGCAGTCCAAATTCCCCAGTGTAAGGCAAGCCAAAGAGGACATGAATGTTTCTCAGGAACACCTCTATCCCAAACTTTGGCAAATCTTAGAGACCACCTATTCACATCGTCTCTCCAAAACCAAGTTTTGTTGAGTCTAGCTATCATATCCTCATGTCCATCATAGAAGATTAGGACCGGAGTTAAGTTCCATTGACACACCCATCTGAATTCTCTCGTTGCAAGAAATTGTCGAGGTTTTCTCTAGTCCAGAGTGCCTGATGTTCCTTTACTAGAAGAAGATCAAATATGGTTAGTCTAAACGATACCAGGAGAAAATTGTTATTGTGCCACTTACCTTGACAACAGCCCCAGAGATCTCCCTAGACTTTGATCCCTCTCTTGCTTAGTCTGAGTGCTGCTTTAAGCTAATCCTCTCTTAGCAATTGAGAGCTGTACAAAATCCAAAACCAGATTGAGTCTTGATTGCAGAAAGTACTTATTTTCCTTGTGAACCCCTTCCATTTTAAGAATGGCCGCATACTTTCCCAAGCTCTCCACATGCCCTTCCACACCTCTGATCCTTTCATGACACACCTTTCTTGCCCAAAAAGAAGAGAGCCTAGAGGAATCTCTTTCAGTGTCTACAATAATCCAGTTTGACTTTCCTTACATTTTTTAAAATAAGGGTAGCTCAAACTGTTTTAGGTTCTTGATATGCTTTTAGAATCCACTGAGCCATAAATCTTGCTGATGCTTTTTTGATATCCACCACTCCTAGACCACCTTCAGTCTTCGGAAGGGTACAGAAGTTCCATCTAACCTTGGAGCTTCTATTCTGATCTAGGGAGCCCCCCCAGAAGAAGGTTCAAAACTGCCTGTTGAGTTGGTCAAACTGTTTTCTTGCTGCTGGGAACCAATAGGCTATAAAATACAAAATGGACGGGTAAATGTAATGGTTTAAAACAAATTTTCTTCTGGCTAATGATGGTTGCAGACCTTGCCACCTATTGATTTTTTCTCTAATCTTGTCAATTACCCAATCCCATCTATCTTTTTTTGTGCATCTGAAACCCATTGGAATCTCGAGGAAATGAAAGACCTCACCCTCCTTGAGGATCTTACATCCTTTTTCGATGAGGATTTGGGGGGGAGCCACCTTAGTCTTGAAGACCCCTATTTTTTCATGATTGATTTTAGAACCTGGTGTTGTGCAGGTGTCCAAACATCTAAGAATGCTCTCAACAGACCTGATGTCATTGCTCGGTGTAAGGTTTGAATCATCTGCAAATTATTGATAGACTATCTGTACCCTGTTCCCAACCTAGATCCCTTTGATATTGCCAATGTCTTCCTCATCCTTGATGAGCCAACCAAGGGCATCTGTTGCAATGGTGAAGAGGAGTGGCACTAAAGTGCAACCCTATCCTAATAGACCTTTTAAGAGCAAACAAAGGGGAGATTGATCTGTTCACTTCCACCTTTGGTTCATGAGAGTATCAACAAATGAGATAAAACTAGCACGTGCTCCCATGTCTTGAAGAGTGGACAAAACAAATCCCCACTTCATTCTGTTGTAGGCTTTATCAAAATCTATTTTTAGAAAGCAGATTTCTTGGTTTGTCTCTTTTGTGTGCTCAAGACCGCGTCCCAGAGGGTTAGGATGGCCTCTAGGATATGCCTACCTTGAATGAACCCTTTTTGCTCTTCCCTTATCCAGTATTTCATTTTGAATTTAAGCCTAATAGCTATCTATCCTTGCTTTCCTGTGAAGGGGGCCCGATTGGTTATTAGTCCAGGTGAAGGAAGTGTCTACAGAGATGTCAATGAGCACCACAGAGTCTTTGAGGGTAGCCCAAGAAGAAAGTTCACTACCCCTTAGCATATTTCCTATTCCGTTCCATCTGTCTCTATAGGATTCTACCATGTTAAAGTCACCTAGTAAGATATAATTATTTTGAATGATCTTTCCCTCCCAAAGAAGAGCCCGTTCCCTTGTGGCATTACAAGCATAAATGGAGAAAATCTTACACCCACAGCTGAGGATGAGAAAAGTCAACACCAATCCCAGCAGACTCAAAAATGAATAGTGGGCAGGTGATTGCCTAGGTAAGGTGAGCAACTAATCCCAAGATGGCAACACCTCTCCCTTCATCGTGGTTGGTGCAAAACCACTATCTTTTATTATCTATTTGGTTGAGCTGCCAACGTAACTTAGCCCTTGAAACTTTAACCTCTTATAGTGCTAAGAAATCAAGTCTGAGGCTTGACTATTTTAGCCACCTTTTAAAGATAGCAGGTTCGAGGTCATTTGTTAAGCCCTGGACATTGATGCTAAGGAAGGAGAAGTTATCTTGCATCATTGAGGAGTGTTTTTGTTTCTCATCTTCTTGAAGCTTACTGGGCTGTTCTAGGGAGAAAGTGCAAAGCCTCTCAACATCCTTCTTTTCTCTCTTTCAATTGAACTGATTTACTTTCCTCTACCGTTTACCTCGTCAGCTTGTGTCTTTGCCTTTCCTAACTTGGTGGCTTTTTTGCCTTTGACAACTGTGAAGGGAGGACCCTCTTTGTCAACTATCTCATGTTCTGCCTGCTCCAATTATGCCTCAAAATCTTGGGTGGCGACCACAAATTCTTCCTCCCCCCTTGAGCTCTCAAAGGTTACTTTACTTTGAACCTCAGTCCCTTCCTTGACAAGAGAAGGGACTGGTTGCTTAGAAGGGGCATGTGTGTCCTTGGCTTCCTGAGGGTCCTGTTGGGATGGTTCCTATTTTACGGTTATTTCTAGAAGGGCAGTCTTTGATGAAGTGGCCACCCATACCATAGAGGAAGCAGGAGTTAGGCGCATACCCCCCCCCCCTCCCCCTCCCCCCTCCTTTGCGCGCATGTCGCGTACCCCTCCCACACCCATGTTCTTGAAGAATACTTTTTGGATCAACTCAAAACCATCCCCATTGAGTATACAGATGGCACTAGGAGGGTTAAAGGCAAGGTCCATCAGGATAGGCTTGAGGGTTGCCTCGCAAGCTAATAAACTTCTATGTTTCCACTCCACAAAATTGGACAAGTGGAGCATAGAGGGTCTTAATTTGGGGAAAGAGAGATAATGGTAGGTCAAGAAATTCAACCCATATGGAAGCCTTGGACGAAGGTGGGGAGTCTGGGCTAAAGGAAGGCTCCCAAAGCTAGACAGACAGAGGTTCATAATAGTCCACGTCCCTTTTTGAACTACTTCTGTCACCATCTCCGACTTTTCAAAAATGAAAAAAATATACGCATTTTTGAGGAAGCGAATGGTTGTGACAACCAAACCTTTGCGAGACCAAAACTTACATACCCATCCTTCTAGGAAAAGTACAGGTGGCCTGGGGCTGTGAATGTATCCTACGACAGTGCATGAATAGAGCCATTTCATCATTTTGTTAAGTAGTCCATTGCGTACTTTGATTGTTGGAAGCTTACCTTTGAGAGGCTTTGCAGCCTTTGTAGCATTTGGATCAGAGGAGGGAGAGAGCCTTGTGGATTTTGCCCCAGTGGTGGCATAGGCCGTGGTGCCACTGAAGATTCTCCTGGCTCATATTGAGAGCTTCTCCCAGGCTAACTGTCTCGGCATCATCGGAGCCTTGAAAATGCTTCTGCCTCCTTGACTGGCAACACCAGCATAGGTACTCTTCGCTAGCTCCAACATGGCATTCCCTTTTGGGATCTGGTGCACTGTGGACTTCGGGGCTCCATTGGGGCGAGGTTCCTTTGCAATGAAAGAGATGAAATGGGGCTTGTCTTTGCTCTAACTATTACTAAAGAATTTGCTAGGGCGAAAAAGTTTTGAACTCGGAGAGAAGCTTACACACAGCTTTCGTCTCGCTACCACCTTGTTTGAGTTGTAGAATGTTGCTTTCATCCAGGTGAAGGGTGAAGGGAGGGAGAGGGGTATCGCACTTATCATGAGCTAGATCTTGCATGACAATGTTCAAGGCACTGCTGATGACTATCTGATTAGACTCCAGATTGATAGGAACAAGACTGATGGGATGGGGACTAGGGAGACGGGCTATGAGACCTTCAAGAGAGGAAGACTAAGAGACCTTATCTGGGCTGCCATCGCTATAGGAAGCCATTCTCTTCAATTTATCACCAAATTTGACCAATCTATTAGCTTCAATTATGTTTGTTGCAAAATATTTTAACATCCTTTTGATTGAGAGACTCTATGCTATCTTCTCTTAAAGTCGGCGCTCTTACTAGAGAATGGCAACCTAAGACTTTGCCCACCATAGGTTCATAGAAAGATCTCTTACTTGCCATATAGAGTGTTAAATGTTGCACGTGAGGGAATGGATAGGAAAATATATTAAGTGATGAAAGAGCACATATGCTCATATCCATCTTGTCTTTGCTCATTTTAGACATATAGAAATCGTTGCTTCCACTTGTTAAAAAAAGCAAGAAAGACATTAAATAAATAGAACAATCTTGCTTTTTCATTTCTGTCCATAGAGCCATTTTCATGCATTTGATCTTGGTTTTTATTTTATTTTATTCATACAAGAAGATAGCTAGTGTGATTGCTAAGCTTGTTGCAATGTCAAATCCAACTGAAAACACTCAAAAATGAAGAGTTGAGCCAAATTTCAAAGTGGTTTTTGGTGGATGACAGTTCAACTTGTGAAAATCACTCATTTGAGTAGGAAACTCACTCTTTGTAAGATAATCTAGTCTTCTTCCACAACCTGTAACCCTATGTCATCTCTTGTTCTCAACCTTTCTTCTCTATAAAATCTCATTCTAAAGTTGGCAAGTTTTACTATCCCCTTGCAATGGTGGCATGTGAAACCTTCAAATGGTTTCCCATCTTGTGAAATTCGCATGCAACTTATGTGATGAAATCATCCATCCACATAAATTTTATTACCTCCATCATCTAATGTCACTTTCACATGAAACTCAATAAACCAATGCTTTCCACCACATTGATCATGTAAGAAAGGCTTTATCTTAATGTATTTGTTACTTACTTTGACCTCATGGCCCCACAGATGCCAACAAAACAAACTAAAATTTACAAAAGAGCTTTTATTCTCTCTAGTATTACTTGAATTAAGAGATAGAGCACTCATAATTGGGCTTCTTGCTTTTGTTGAAACCAAAAGGTTGCTAAGAGATCTTTGCTTTGGATCATGCTCCTTATCCTTTTAGGGATGCCCTCACAAGCCTGTGACTGCTACCTTTAAACTTTCTTATTTTTTCATGAGTGAATTGATATGAGAGTTTGACTTTGTGTGCTCACTAAGAACCATGTACAAATCTGATCTTGGAGGACACAAATGTAGCCAGGCATCATCATATTTGCATCGCACCTTGGGCCAAGAATTTATCCTTAAAATCATACATTGTAGCATCAAACACCTCAGAATCCCAACCTAATAATACAATATGAGATGAATAAGAGACTTGGTGTAAGAACATGAAAAATACTTGAGGAATAAAGGAACAAAAGATAGATTCATTTGTCATGATAAAAGAATGCAACTTCTCTATTGTATCCTCTATCTCTCTTTTGTCATCCCTTGCTAGTTGATGCACTAATTTGGTCATATCTTCTTTCTATAGTCTTTAAAAAACTATGTACTTGAGCTTATGCTTTTTACTCTCTAAGATGTGAAATCTCATGTAGGTAGAGAAGCAATTGTAAGATGCAGCTTGCCTTCAACCAAGCCTTTACCCTAAAGTTCATTACACTCATGACATCAAATTCATACATGAGGTACACCATTGAAATCCTCAGAATGCAACTCAAACCTATCATCCCCTGACACTACCATTTTCCTCAACTTTGATTTAACTCTATCACATTTTCGTTACTAAAGTTCAATAATATTTTCTTTTGTAAATGGGTCTGCATTTGTTTTGAAAAATGTGAGACATATGTCTAAGCTGACCAAGAGACTCATTTCAACGGGTCAGCTAGAAAATATTGGTTTTCAGACGACCTTTGGCTTTCAGAGTTGGAAAATTCAGAAGGGCTCTATGGTTTTGGCAAGAGGTGCCAAGTGTGGGACATTGTATCCCTTAATGTTTCAGGGGTGTTTGATCATGCTGCTGCAACAACCGAGTAGCTAAGTACTTCTTTGTGGCATTGCCGATTGGACACATGAGCTTGAATGGAATAAAACTCTTATGCCATTTGGGTTATGTACCGTATTTGAGTTTTTTTGACTTTGAATATTGTGAGCATTGTCTTTATGGGAAGCAGACTAAATCAGCCCATAAAAGAAGGGAAAAGAAAGAGCTTGAAAAGCTTGATTTGGTGCATTCAGATGTATGTGGTCCCATGCCTACACAATCATTAGGCGGGGCTGAATACTATGTGACATTCATTGATGATGAGTAACTTACTAGAGAGCTTTGAAGACATGTTCACTTGAGCTTAAAGATATGCTTCACTAGTTGGTTGAATGCGATGTCTCTTACATGGAGGAAGAGCTTCTTCCATGCTGTATGAAGTCCTCTCTATGTGAACTAGGAGTTGATCATTGATTATCCATCGTTCCTCTTGCCGTTTGGTTATTGTATACTCATCCTCAACAAACTCAAATGATCCCAATAGAAGCTCATCGCCTTCAATTTGTTCACGAACATGAGAGAATGTCAAATGAATTTTGTCTCTTGTCACCCTAACAACACCTAACCCCTCCTTGCTATCATTATCGACCACTTGAATCCTAAAAAAGGATGCCATGATAGGATAGCGAGTCTACTTCAAGATAGAAAGAGAACCTCAATTAGAACTTCACCTCAATCTCTGCGTGCATGACTTAAAAAATTTATATCCCCCAATTCAATGCAAGATATGTGAGTTTGAATTTAATTATTTTAAATGCAAGTTATGTGCATGCCTTGTGGCTTTTAATTTAACTGTAAAATACACAAACTCTCCTCAAATCAATCAATAATTATAACACACAAATATATTTTTTCTGGAAAATTTGAAAATATATTTTATGGCACTTTATTAAATTCAAATAGTATAAAGACACATACTAGTATTCAAAATTTAAGAAGAAATAACATTAAACTTTACAAACATAATTGTCCAAATAGTAGCTTCATAAGCAAATCGGATCAACAAAACTGAGGCATCATCTCAACTAAAAGATGGAAACAAGCATGGGGTTGATTGTTAAATCTTGCTAGATGACTATTCATCTCGGCCAATGTCATTCTATTTTGTTTTCTACAAACATATAGTTTGTCACATTGAAATAAACATGTTGCAACTTGCCACTCCATGCCAATGGTTTCATGTAATCCTCCTTGAAATAGTACTGCTTACACTCCTTATAGAAAGTAATAGCTCTTTAATCATATATCCCATGGCATAGACATCTGATTCTTTACTATATGGATTGTTGTTCTCAAGGTCTATTATTTTTGGAGCTTGCTAAGAATGAATTCTATTGTGTCTTATTGCCACAACCTTCTTAAGCTTATAAATCACATCATCCATCTAGAGTGCACTTCACAAAATTAATAGCTTCTCTTGATATACCGGAGCAAAGAAATAGTCCCCAATCAATAATGCCCACTCATGGACAATGATCCTTGGTAAAATTGAGAATCACATTGAAAGGGTGAAGATCACAATGTATAATGCATGCTTGGTGTTTAGTTGATAATGCATCAACCATTGCATGTATGATGTCCGAGGTGGCCTTTACAAATGCCTTTAATCTAGTAAGCTCTGCATCTCCAAGTATTGGATCTGGTTCTCTCCAAGTGATTCCATTTTCTTTCAAGAATAACACTTGCTTTCTAAATGTCCCTTCCTTAAAAGGTAGATGCATCATCATATCTCCAATACTCTCTCCATTGAAGTATGGAAGAATGTTGATCCAATGTAAACTTCTTTTAAATCCTATGCATCTAACAATCCCTAGATGTGATATTTGCATTCCATATTCCTTATCAAATGACTTAAGGGTGTGAGCAACATCCCCATTGTAGTGCTTTGTTGTATAAGTGATACTTGGAGGAAAGAAAGAGATTCCATTAAAAGTGACTTTGAAGCACACTCCAAATGATCCAGCACCAAGATTCTTGCCCTCCTCTATGGCCTCATGGGGGACCCCTAATACAATCAAACAATCGGCATTTCTAAATAAATGTTCTTTGTGAGAAGCATCCCCATGACTTCCCTCCATGGCTAACCATGTCTCAGAAGATGGATCACATGTATGTTTTAGTTGCTCGTCGCTTTCTCTTTGAAATAGTGAAATGTGAATCTATGTCTTTTGCCCTCTTACTTTTAGCCTTCTCATGTTTTCATTTCAAATCCTAGAAATCTAATGTGTCCATGTCAATATTAGTAGTAGGTAACTCATCTCTCAAGTCTTGTGCACACTTTGTCATATTGCCTATAACACTATTGATCATGTGGCGTACATTATCATTTATTTCACTTGAGAGAGGCATTTTTCCCATTGTGTTTGCCATGAATTCATTATAGAAACACTCTATGTTAATTGCATTTCTAGTTTCATCTGTTACCTTCTCCTTGCTTACCTTGCTTATCCCTATAAAAAGATGTTGCCTAATGAATTTGAGCCAATCTTTTCTTCTCTCTTGTTGCATATTGCCAAGAAAAGGCATCTAGAAAATACATGTATATTGGGAAAATCAAGTATTGAGAGAAAGCTCAAAATATAATATTATTCTAACATAAGCGAGGAACACAGAGTTAACTGTAATAAAGAGCATAATGCATTCCACAATTATTGCAAGTATTTAGGGTCACTTGTAGGATGCAAGTATTTAGGGTCACTTGAAGTATGACCATCATTGAATGGTTAAAAATTGATTACTTATGCATTGATCCCAAATTATATCATGAAAAACAAAATTTAGAATTGAATACCTTAATAATGAGTGCGAATTGTAACCACCAAGTCCACAATATATATATTAATGGATACTAATATTGAATAGATGTTAGAAGTGTAAAAAATGATTTCTAGACCTCAAAAAATGTGCTTTTATATCTCATTAAGCTATCAAAATAATGTGATTGAAAATAATGACATTTAAAATGTGATTTTATTATAGCATTGCAAGAAAAGATGGATTAAAATAATTTGCCTTGTATTACAAATTACTACTTCGCAAAGCTTAGAGCAAGGTCCATCTCTTCAATGGGTCACATAGCCAATGCTCCATCACAACCAAAAATCTTGAATCGGTGCATTGCATCATCATGTTTAAGTCTCTCTGATGGGTTTTTGGCCATCATAATTTGATGATCGATGTGTGTCAAAATGGCATGCAAAAGTGCATTGTCAAGCATGTGAACACCTAGATTGAAATAATCACTAGCATCAAAGAAAAACCTCACCATATTGATGATAATCCAACCAAAGGCAAAGATGTCAGATTGTGGACGATATCTTTCTTGTTCTGCAAAAACTTATAACTTTGGTGCAAGCCAATTTTTTTAGGCATGGTCTTGCTCACGATGGACAATCCGTTGTGCCCAATCTTCATACTCTCAACCTATAGCCTCTTCATTTTCTTAAAGTCCTTTCTACAATCCTCTAAAAGGCACTTGTGCCATTCCCCAATCAATGATTCCAATGCGACATGCACCGTTTGGAGTAAAATCAAGCAAGATGTTACCAAGGTTCAAGTCTGTATGGAACCATTGGGCCTCATGCAAGCGTGCTACTCTAGCCAAGAGAGCATAGATAAAATGGTGCACATTGGCACAAAAGAAGTTGATTATTTGCACCACATCTCCTAAGCCTTTTATTGCATCCTCTATCTTGCCTTCTGCTTGTGCTCTCTTCTCTACTCCTCCCTTCAAATGTGTATCAAAGTAATGCATGAAATGGTTACTGAAGAAAAATTTGAGACAAGTTCCCACCATTGAAGTATGGTGTGATGGTCCAGAAAGGCTCCTCTAGAGTAGCAACAATGACTCAAACAAGAATAGGGTGTCTTATTTGCGTACCCCACTCTCTTCGTGCTTCTTCTCTATGGTCAATAGCATTTCCCTTGTATTGCTTGCCAACATACCACATGTGTTGTAAGAAACCAGGATAGCCTATCAGATGGACTCGATAAATAGACCCACATGTTCTAGATCCAATCTTTTCACTTACAAGGATCTCGTTCTCAGTGATAAATTCATAAAAGTAACATTTATTATGTGGCTAGCTCATTGTTGTAGCTTTTTCATGCATCTCTAAGCACCCTTCCTTTCATTACTACTGTGCCTACCTTTTTCTCAGATTGCTCCTTGGCCATCCCAAACTTTAAGACTGACTCCTTTTCTGAGATTTCAATTCGAAGGCTCTTCTTATCAAATCGTAGGACCTTACTTTTGTGTGTAGCCCATAATGCATCCCATCGTTCCATCTCTAATGCACTAGTATCATTGGCAAATCCTAGTCTTGTAGCACACATTTGCCCAAATCGTGTGTGAGCATCACCAATTTGGGATTCAATGTAAAGCAATGCATCAGAATTCCAATTCACAATGTTGGCAAGCTCATGGGTTTTGACATCTTGTTCAAGCATCCTCTTTGTGTCATGTATGACCTTTGTCTTGAAATTACTCAACCTATTAGTGCTCTCTATTATGTCTCCATCTGTCTCTCATGCAAGCTATTATTTGCTCTAGCATTTGCTCTCTAAGTGCTTGGTTGACTTGCTTGCATTGTCTCAGCATTAATGCATGCTTATGCTTATTGCTAGTAGAACCCTCCATTTCAAACAAAATTAGTAAGTCCAATATAGTATCTGCATATACAAAATCTGCAAGTTAATTCAATTTGCACACAACATATTGTGCATGGTACAGAATGCATGCACCCCTTTAAGAGACTCCAACCTAGCCTCAAAAGTGGTCCCATCTAGCTCTTCTTAGGGTCTTCTTATTAGATCATAGGACCTACAAAAATATTTATGCAAAAAAAAAGGAACAAATTCACCCCCCCCCTTTGAGAGAGTCCAAAGAATTGACCTCAAGAGTGGTCCCATCTAGTCCGATTACCTTGTGAGTGTAGGCTCTAGGGGCCAAAAACCAATCCCTTGGCCAAGCATTGAGTAGGGCTTAGGAGAAGAGATAAAATTACATATTAAGTCCAAAGCAATGAGAAATGAGCATGCATATTTCTTATGTAGAAATAAAAAGTCCATGTGTCACATGTGGATGCTTTTGGTAAATCCTATCACTCTAGGACATGATTTTAGCTTTATTTCCAAACAATGCTTATGAGGAGCATTAGTTTCAATCTCAAAAGATAGACAACATTGACTCTAGACCATTCAAAAGCAACTTGAATACATCCACATGAAAAAATGCCATATGCAAATTTCACATTATTGCTTAATGATTTGATTAATGATATAGAGTACATGTATTTGGTGGTATTAAATTTTTATCACGGAGTTTAAATAAATGTTTATCAATGGTTGTGACTATGTGCATGCATAGAGTAGACTTTAAGTCAAATAGCCATGCTTCTTATGTAGAAAAGAAAAGATCCATTACCTCTCTCTTCAAAAGAATTCATGAACCTGATCTTAGAAGTTGTTCCATCTAGTCCCATCACGTTGTGGGCATAGGGGCCGGGAACCAATCCCTTAGCCAAGCACTCAATAAGGCTTAAGAGAAGGGATGGAGATCTATCTTCACTACTTTCATGTGGCACATTTACAAATTCTACTTACTTCTCTTACTCCACCAATCCTCTCGCTTACAATAATGAGGAAGTTTTTCTAGCCAATACAAAGCATCATGTATTATATCTTATTGCAATTACTTTATTATTGAATTATAAAATCACAACTTATGCATCTTAATCATAATACACAATCATCCTATTGCCATGTGACACATTTGAACCTCATGTGACATAGCTCTCTCTCTCTCTCTCTCTCTCTCTCTCTCTCTCTCTCTCTCTCTCTCCCCCCTTTCTTTCACTCCTCTTTTCTTTCTTCCTTTACTTCTTCTCCCTTCTAGAATTCTACTTGCTTCTCTTGCTCTGTTAGAACCTCTTGCTTACAATAATGAGAAAGTTTTTGTAGCCAATACAAAGCATCATGTTGTGGGGTTAAAGGTCACTGTGCCTTAACCCCAGTTATGTACAATACTCAAACACATATATAAATGAATGAAAAAGAAGATTAGGGTGGTTCTGCACCCACCAAAACTTGTGTGGCTCTCTGTCTCTCTCTCTCCTTCTTCCGTTCTTACTTTCGTTGAGAGCACTCCCAACTGGTATCAGAGCCCGGGTGATCTAGCTGAGCGTGCGTGAATGCTTGGAAGCTCAGCAGCTCTGTGGGAGGAAGGAGAAGCTCTGTGGAAAGCTTTGTGGGTGACTTTACTTGCATCCGAGTGTGCAGAGACCTTGGAGAAACCTTTGGAAAAGTCACTTTGGCTTTGCGAAGTGGTTTTGAGAGCCTGTTAAGAGCTTTCAAAGAAAAAGTCGTTTTTTGAGCTTTTCCCTGTTCCGTTCGATGACAGAGACTCCGTATTGACTTGTAGAGGCAACTATTGCTTGCTTTTGGTGTCCACATTACTTCAGGAGCCTGGAAACACCTTCATTCCTGAATCTGGGATCATTTCATTGGATTTCTGAGTCACTGTGTCAGTTCCTGCAGTTTTTGCCCGGGTGTTGGAACTCAAGTTTGGAGCAACCATTTGCAGATCTGTCAGTTCCGGTGGACTCAAGAGGTCTAAAACTTCTATGTTGCTCATCATTCGCACTCCGGTGGAGTTTACAAACAGCTCTGTTTCAAAAAACGTTTTTCAGTCCGTGTGTTGGACCCAGTGATTGAGACCACGGTTTCCAAAACCGTCTGTCCCATTGCATTCCGGACGCCCAAAAACCCCTACCTATCAGTTCTTGCGTGATTCGGTGGAGGATTTTCAGAGTTATAAATCTCTGTGTATTCGATTTCATCTCTCTGTTATGCATTTTTCATTCTAAGGTTTTGAAACCTTAGATTTATGCCACATGGCAGTGGATAAGTGTTGACTCCCATTTCTCACTCATCGGTTGGGATTTTGGAGTTCTGGTAGAAGAGAGATATTTGCAGATTTTCTTGTTGATTCCGATTATGCAATGGCGCCCATGTTTTGAGGCATCTCAGGTTCTATTTTTAGTAGCGCTCATTACTGTGGGACTATGATTTCTTGAGCATACCTTATGCAGATCACTCTGGTTGCAATTTGAGCAGTGTGCGCTCATTCGTGGTGTGCATTGGGTTGCAGTGGATGATTTATAGGCCATTTGGATGCATTGCGGTCCTTGTTGGATGCGCTGATAGGCCCAAATTGCCTTGTGGGATGCTATTTTTTGTGGACGCTTTGCACATGGATGCTATTTTATGCTGAGGGACAGCTTTGACACATTGTTGGTGATGCACTGATAGTACTATGCTCTCTTGGATGAGATATAATTGATGCATATGCCAGTGGACGGTGTTTATGCTTGAGTCATTTGGCACTTATTGGCATTTTCTTTTGGGCCAAATTTGCTCATATGGATGCATAGTATATGCACATGAGTCAGATGCTTTGAGCTTTGAGTTTTGGTGATATTTCACTCTATTGTGGCATACACATTTGGGTGCACCTGGTATTTGGTGTGATTCTCTCTTGCAGGGACTAGCATTTGGGATTTTGTTTCATTTGCATCATGGCATCCTCTTCCATGCCTGAAAAGGAGTTTTTCAACATTAAAAAGTTTGATGGGACAAACTTTTCTTTGTGGAAAGAACAAATAAGGGATGTGCTTATTCAAAAGAAGCAGATTAAACCCTTGGCAGGGATTGAAGCTAAGCCTGCAAATATGTTTGAGGATGATTGGAATGAGTTGGATGCATTAGCAAAGTCTACTATTAGACTTCATCTTGCAGAATCAGTTTATTTCACAGTAGTAAATGAGCAGACTACAGAAGATTTATGGAAGAAACTGTGTGCCACTTATGAAAAGGAAACTGCCTCTAATAAAGTTTACCTCATGAAGAGGTTGTTTGAGCTGCAGATGAAGGAAGGGGTCTCCATTGCTTCTCACTTGAATGAATTCAATATTATTTTCAGCCAGCTTCAGGCTCAGAAGATGAATTTTGATGCGGAGACTAAGGCAATATTTCTCTTATGTTCATTGCCATCCTCATGGGATACCTTCCGTACAGCTGTCAGTAACTCTGCACCTGGTGGAGTACTGAAATTTGATGATGTTGTGGGTAGCTTGTTGGCCGAGGAGATTAGACGGAAGTCTATGGATGGCAACAAGCAGGATGCAGCCTTAAATGTGCAAAGGGGCAGATCACAGTTCAGGGGGAAGTCCCAAGAAAGAGGGAAGTCTCGTAGCAAATCCAGGGCACGGAACATTGAGTGTTACCATTGTGGCAAGAAGGGCCATATGAAAAAGGATTGCTACAAGCTGAAAAGAGAAAAAGGATAAGAAAAAGAGTGCAAATTGGGGTGCAAATCAAAAGGAAGAGAGTCTAAGGGAGGACAAAGGAAAAGTGAAGATCGAGGAGATCAATGCAGTCACACATGATAGTGACAATGATGTTCTCTTCATGTCTACTTTATCTGCAGAGTTGCTTACGACTTCAGATGATGCATATTCCCAGGATTGGATTTTGGATTCTGGTGCTTCATTCCATGTTACTCCCCATAGGGAATGGTTCTCCACTTATGACAGTGGAAAGACTGGTTGTGTGCATCTTGGAAATGACTATGCATGTGACATAGTGGGAGCAGGTGACATAAAGTTTTCTTTTGCAAATGGGTCTACATTTGTTTTGAAACATGTGAGACATGTGCCTAAGCTAACCAAGAGTCTTATTTCAGTGGGTCAGCTAGATGATGCTGGTTTTCACACCACTTTTGGCTTTCAGAGTTGGAAAATTCAAAAGGGCTCTATGCTTTTGGCCAGGGGTGCCAAGTGTGGGACTTTGTATCCCTTACATGTATCAGAGGTATTTGATCATGTTGTTGCAATAACCGAGCAGCCAAGCACTTCTTTGTGGCATTGCAGGTTGGGGCACATGAGCCAGAATGGAATGAAACTCTTATGCCGTTTGGGTTATGTACCGCATTTGAGTTTCTCCTATTTTGAATTTTGTGAGCACTGTCTCTATGGGAAGCAAACTAAATCAGCCCATAAAAGAAGGGGAAAGAAAGAGTTTGAAATGCTTGATTTGGTGCATTCAGACGTATGTGGTCCCATGCCTACACGGTCATTAGGCGGGGCTGAATACTATGTGACATTCATTGATGATGCAACTAGGAAAGTGTGGGCTTATGCTATAGCTCGGAAGAGTGATGTGTTCCAGGTATTTTAGAAATGGCTGGCCTTGGTTGAGAATCAGTCAGGTAGAACGCTTAAATGCCTACGGACTGACAATGGTGGAGAGTATCTCTCTCGTGACTTTCAGCATTTCTGTGATACTCGTGGGATTAAGAGGGAGCTTACATCCCCTCGTACTCCAGAGCAAAATCCAGCTGCAGAAAAGATGAACCATACCATTCAAGAAAGGTTGCAATACATGCTTTCCAATGCAAGTCTTTCTGGTGGTTTTTGGGCTGAGGCAATGAAGACTGTAGTGCATGTGATCAATAGATCACCTAGTAAGAGTTTGGATGGTGGTATTCCTGAAGAGACATGGAGTGGCAAGAAGCCCTCTTACTCTCATTTGCGTATATTTGGGTGTGAGGCATATGCACATGTGCCAAAAGAGCTTCGAAAGAAGCTAGATCCTAAGTCTAGGAAATGCATCTTTCTGGGTTATGGTGAAAGTGGAGAGATGGGCTATCGTCTCTGGGATCCAGAAGCAAAGAAGATCATACGCAGCCATGATGTGGTCTTCAATGAGAAGAAGATGCATAAGGCACCCATGAGGGATGTGGAAATGAGGAGAATCACTTTCCAGGATGTGAATCCACCTGCATATGTTGATAGACAGCAAGCTGTCCATGCACCAAATGTGCAAGAAATGGTACAACCAAGTACTCCCACAGGTATACAATCAAGGGTAGATGATGGATCATCTATTGGTGGAAATGATGAGCCAAATGTGGCTGATATACAAATGGGACAGCAAGCTAAAATGCCCTTGAGAAGATCATCTAGAGTGTCTAGACCACCTGATAGGTTTGTTCCAGGGGTAGACTATGTGATGCTTACTGATTGCGGGGAGCCTTCTTGCTACAAAGAGGCTATGATGCGTGAGGATCAACGCAAGTGGGAGTATGCTATGCAATCAGAGATGAGTTCACTTATGAAGAATAAGACTTGGGACTTGGTTTCTTTGCCACATGGAAAGAAAGCATTGCCATGTAAATGGGTCTACAAAATGAAGGTCACAGGTGATGATGTGCCTAAGTACAAGGCCCGTTTGGTTGCTAAAGGGTTCAAGCAAGAGAAGGGTGTGGACTTTGATGAGATATTCTCTCCGGTTGTGAAGATGACCACACTTAGATGCATGCTTGGACTAGTGGCATCAGAGGATATGGAGCTTATGCAGATGGATGTCAAGACAGCTTTCTTGCATGGGGATTTGCATGAGGAAATTTACATGGTACAGCCGGAAGGCTTTGAAGAAAAGGGCAAAGAGCATTTAGTTTGCAAGCTAAAGAAGAGTCTCTATGGTCTTAAGCAAGCGCCTAGAGAATGGTATCAGAAGTTTGATGCTTTCATTCGGTCCCAGGGTTTTAGAAGGAGTGAAATTGATCATTGCCTCTACACTAAAAGGGCTCAGGATAGTAGCTTGATAATCCTGGCACTATATGTGGATGATATGCTATTGGCTAGCAAGAATACTTATGAGCTAGATGCATTAAAGGCCAAGTTGCATGAGGCCTTTGATATGAAGGATTTGGGACTTGCAGTTCATATTCTTGGTATGCGCATCACGCGTGATCGGAGTAGGAAACTCCTTTGGCTTTCACAAAAAGAGTATGTTACAAAAGTATTGCAGCGTTTCAATATGGAGGGGGGGAAGGCAGTGAGTACTCCATTGCCTCCATATGTGAAACTGAGTCATACAGATAGTCCCAAATCAGATGAGGAGAGGGCCATGATGGCCAAGGTTCCTTATGCATCAGCGGTTGGGAGTCTTATGTATGCTATGATAGCTACTAGACCAGACATTACATTTGCAGTGGGTGTTGTTAGCCGGTATATGTCTAATCTAGGAAAGAGGCATTGGGAGGCAGTTAAGTGCATCATGAGGTACATGAAGGGTACCAAGGAGATGTACATTTGCTTTGGTAAAGGAGACATGCGTGTACTTGGGTACACAGATTCAGACTATGCAGGGCATGTGGATAGTAGGAGATCCACTTCTGGTTATGTGTTCACCTTTGCAGGTGGTGCAGTGTCGTGGATGTCTCACGCACAGAAGTGCGTTGCTTTGTCTACCACAGAGGCTGAGTATGTTGCAGCCACAGAGGGTTGCAAGGAGGCTATATGGCTTGATCGGCTAGTGGGAGATTTGGGGATTCATACAGGTGTACCGACATTGCATAGTGATTCCATGAGTGCTATTCAACTAGCACGGAATCCGGTCTTTCATGCAAAGACCAAACACATTGAGGTCAGGTACCATTTCATCAGGGAGGTACTTGAGGACAAGCGCATAGAGCTTGTCAAGGTTCATACAGATGATAACCCTGCAGATATGCTGACGAAGAGTCTACCTAGTCAGCGGTTTGAGTATTGTCGTGTATTAATGGGCATTGGATAGTATGCTCACTAGTTGTTCTCCCTTAAAGGCACATTGTCCTTTAAGTGGGAGGTTGTGGGGTTAAAGGTCACTGTGCCTTAACCCCAGTTATGTACAATACTCAAACACATATATAAATGAATGAAAAAGAAGATTAGGGTGGTTCTGCACCCACCAAAACTTGTGTGGCTCTCTGTCTCTCTCTCTCCTTCTTCCGTTCTTGCTTTCGTTGAGAGCACTCCCAACATGTATTATATGTTATTGCAATTACTTTATGATTGAAATATAAAAATCACAGTTCATACATATTAATCATACTACACAAGCATTTTAAATTAAATAACATATGAAACCATTTCATATCCAAGCTACAATGATGCCAAAAGCTGATGCCAAAAGTTGAATAAATGACTAAGTATATATTTACAATTAAGAATTGGAAGTACAACACCTAAAGTCAAATAAACAACCAAGTGTTGAATATTAGACTATTATATTTTGTGACAAGCTACAATGATACCACAGGCCAAATAAATGACCTTGTGTTGAAGTCTAAACATTTTGTCTATGATGTATACAATGACATCGAATGCCAAATGAAGTGCCAACTGTCAAAGACTAGTTATTTCACAAAATATGTACCTAAAAAAACAACACCACAAGCCAAATAAATGACCAAGTGTTGAATACTATTACCCTTTGAATATTGATGAACAACACAAGCAACCAAATGGTACAATCAAGTGTTGAGATAGTTTCAAAACAAGAGGAAGGAGTCCTTATAGTGACATTGAAAGTTGAGTATTACAACCAAGTGCCGAAATGTAGACTTACTTTTCTAATTCCACCTATAGCCGAGTGGTACGACCTAATGCAGAGAGACAAGCATCATACAAATTCGTGGCCCAAAATACAACTCACATTTTCATGAAACATCAAGCGATTGACATATTGTGCCGAATGGCCAAATACAACACTACGTCCATACTAAATAGTCATACGATCAGCTTTAAGAAAAAGGTCACCTAAATTCCATATAGCTCTCCTTGTAGATCTAACAAATTATAAACTCATGGATATGTTATAAACTCTTATATGTATAAAAGCTAAAGCAATTATCAATGCCTTCGATAGAGCAAGTAAACTAAGAATATCCCAATTGCTACTAAAATTCTAACAATCAACAAATATCTAGATATATTTAGTGTAATCATACACAATCATGAGTAATCTCTCTCTCTCTCTCTCTCTCTCTCTCTCTCTCTCACACACACACACACACACACAAGTAACCATTTTTTAATATTCTAACTATATCAATGAAAATCATAAGAGCATGAGAAATCAAAAACAAACTTTGTTCTAATTCAATCAAATTAATTGAATATATAAATAATTGTACCTTTATACATACAAATTTATAATTATATAATACAATAAAATATTATACACACACACATAATTCGATAAACGTATTTGTATAATAATAAATAGCTTATGTAAGTAACTCTAGGAAAATAATGCATTAGCAGTCCATTTGATGTCACTCAAATTTAAACTTCATAACCTTAAAATCTATAAGAACCTACATAAAAACAAGAACATACATCAAGTATACTAGAAGAACACACACACTCACAAACACACACACCCGTATATCTAACAAAAGAAATTATGATGATATATATAGATTCATACTTTTCCAAGGTTTAATATAGTTTAAGTGATGAGAGAAAATATCTCTCTAACTTATTTGCAATAGGTACGCCTTGGGACAATAGAGTCCTTTGCAGTGATAAGCTTTGAAGCTTGAGCAAAATTTTGTAGAGAGGTTGCCTTCCTCTCATTTGCTTTGCTAGTTGGTGCATTTGCCTTGAATTTAAGCACCATGACTATTGGCAAGGATGATTTGTTTGGGATGCTTGGGGCTAAGGACAAGCTTGATGGCACAAATTACCCCATATGGTTGACCATACATGATGGGGCATGTATTGGTTGCCAAGAATTTGTGGCACATTGTTTTAGTCTCTAAGTCTAGGCTTACAAACAATGCAGCTTCTAGTGCTACTCCTACTACCTCTGGTGCTAGAGCGACTCCTTTAGGCTCATCGGGTGATGGCATGGATTGGTTGCTAAGAATTTAGGCACATTGTTTCAAACTCTGAGGCTAGGCCTATATGCAATGCAACTTTTAGTGTTGCACCTACCGCCTTTGGTGCTAGAGCAACTACTTCAGGCTCATCAGGTGATGGGTCTAATGCTACTTTTTGAGCAGCTGCCTCCTCTACTATAGGTGCTTTGCCTTTTACATAGTAGTGGATTCACTGGGATGGCCGTGATGCCAAAGCACATGCCTTGATTGCTCTTTCAGTTAAAAGGGTCATTATCCCTCATATTTGGTCTTGCAAAACAACAAAGCAAGCATGGGACCAGCTTGCATCCTTATATCAAGTGTAAAATGAGGCGAGGGTTGCCTATCTCTACAACAAGCAGTTGAAGGACTTGAAGCTTGAAGAGGGTGGTAACATGGATGCCTATCTTACCAATGTGAAATATTTGAAAGATCAATTGACAAATATTGAGGAGGTAGTTCCTGATTCTCACCTTGTTTCTAATACCCTTGATGGGTTGCCTAACTCTGTCGGATCCATGAGCAATACTTGCATTGGCCTCTTATGAGGATGAGACTCGTCGAATGCATGAGCACTTGCAGGAGGCAGTTGTGGGACATCCCGCAAAAATTGTGACGATATGTAAAGTGGATTCAAGCATTGAATTTCTTCAATCATCCACATCGTCGCTCCGCAAAATAGTCCAGGACTAGTTGGAGCTTTTATGAAGATTGGACATGCTGCCAGTATATGAGCAGAGTGCCATAATGCTGGTGGAACAAGCATTGGTGATCCTAATGATGATGTTGCTTGAGCTAGCAAATGTTGAGCTACTTGATATCGCAAAAGCCATGCACATAGAGCCACGTCAATGCCACCTCCCAGGGCATAGCAAGGGTTGAACATCCACAACATCATGGAAAAGAACCACTGTTTTGAATCCTCTTTCGGATTGGCTCCCCAATTGAGCACTACAAACAAGGCAAAGGTGGTGAAAGAGGCTATGAGGGCGGCCGAGAATGATTAGGGGCAAGGGAAGGGGTAGGGAGAGGGGGCGAGACTGTGATTCACGGTGGAGGCATGAGAGCAACACTCCTAGCCTTGCCACACATGAAGCTTCTTATGAGAAAACAAAGGTGTGTTTTCCCTTACAAAAAAGTGAGACAACTAAAGCACACTCTCCTCTTACCCCCTCTAAATTTTTAAAAATACCATTCACTTTTCTTTATAAACAAACAAGGTGGAAAAATCACTATAATCAACATTAGGAAAGTCACTCCATTTTTTTAAAAAACTTCAATTCAAATTACTAAAAGAGCAGTGAGGAGAGGAAAGTTTTGGCAATTCCTAACTGGCTAAACAACCACAAAGCAGTGGATACATTTAGCATGCAATGAAGAAACTATAAGTAAGGCCATGAAAGTGCAAATTTTATGAAGCATAAACCATGTGACTCGAATAGCATGCAAGGGACAAAAGTTACATTTTTCTAAGAAGTGTACAAGCTTCACAACTATAGCATAAGAGGAAGAAAACTAGCATTTTCTATGAAGCATCGAATAGGTATTTGTGAGAGGAACAAAAGCTCAAAAGCATTTAAAAGTAATGTAGAGGTATTTCTTGAGTATAGTAAAAGGAAGCCATGCCTAGCCCACACATTTGCAAGACACATAGGTATAGCATAAGAGGAAAAAAAGTTGCTTTTTTTTTGAAGCATCAAATAAAAATCATGTAAAAAGGACAAAAGCTTAAAATGTAGTGGTACTCCTTAAGGGTAGTAGAAAAAAGCCAATACCTATCCAAGAATCGAAGAATTAGCCAAATATATGCTAGTATGGAGATGGTGGGAAGAGTGTAGAGCATCCACGCCTCATTTGCAAGCCTTGGCCATAAAGGTATTGTTACAACCTTGTAGCAACTTCTCTAGCAAACAAAATTGGAGTAACTACAAGTTTGTGCATTCCATCACAAGGAGCCCCTTGACATCAGAGAGATCAAAGAAGCTGGTATACTTTTATGAGAATGGTAGGGTGCTAGACGATGTGCAAGGGGTGTGCAATGACAATGATATGCCAAAGGTGGTACAAACAGATCTTTTGGGTCCCTTACATGATGCCCCTATACTTGCACACCCTAAACCCAATTCTAGCAACTCAAAAGGAGAAGAGGTGTTGTCTTGATGTACACCAGTGTGTCTGATTAATGTTGCAATTGGAGGGAACAATCAAATGAGACATTGCAATTTACACTTATTTTTAGTCGTCAAATGAAACGTTGCAAATCGGTTAAGATGCAAGGTGAGTTTAAAATACATTTGATCTAAAGTGTGAATGAAATGTTGTAATTCGGTTAAAATGCAAGGTGAATAAAATACATTTGTTCTAAAGTGCAAATGAAATGTTGCAATGATTTAAAATGCAATGCATGTTTGCAATATGCAATTCGTTTCAATTTCTTTGACATGCACATCATGACATGGTAAATAGCAGAGGTGGTGGAGCAATTTGTGCTAGCCATTCATGAGATTATAAATCTTTCCAAGGACACTTTGCTCAGGGAGCTTAAACCCCATCAGTGTGCGGGAAAGATTTATAATCTCATGAATAGCTATTTTTTAAAGGCAAACTTGCAGCTTCTCAAACAAATTTCACCAAACATGGCATTATGTATTCTCTATATTATGTAAGTTCAAAGTATACATGAGTTAGCCACGTAGAATATGGGCAAAGTATACATTTTTTGCCACATTCGATATGAGCAAAGTACAAGAAGTGCTCATTTTACAAAATTATAAGTACAGTTGACGTGGCCAAAAAAATACAAGGGGTGCCCATTTTCCAAAAATTATAATTACATGGGATGTGGCCAATTACCATAAAGTAACCCTATGTTAACTCAAAGGACAAAAAAATGAACATTTCATACTCCCACAAAGTTATGTCAAGTTGATGATCCATAGGAACAATTGCAAAACATGGGTAATGAGAACATGATATACGTTACAACAACTATGAGCACACATGTAACAAATTGGTATGCACTTCACTCACTTGAAGCCGGGCTTCCTATGTTAGCGGGTGGTGATGCAACAATGGGGATAGCGGTGGCGGCGGCTGTCCTTGGTTGCGATGACCTTTTGCTATGTGTTTGAGGAGAGGAGGCAAAGTCTACAGACACGCCAAGCACAAACTTTGCACACATCTTTGCAAAGTAGAGTGGCACGGATCTGCTATGAGGCTTGTCTGATTTGATCATGTAATGAATATAATATGCATTCTCCCTCATAGTAGCTGGGTGGCGATAGTTTCTGATGGGCCACTGTCCATGTGATACATAGCTACAATCCCACAAAGTAAGATTGTTTGAGACCAAGGTGTTGATCCGGTTGATCTTCCAACTGTCTCGATCATGAAATACACTTGCATTAGCAATCATGCAAGCCTCATCTCTCCTTGTTGGTAGGAGGGTAGCATCATCCATGTCCATTATATGTTTCATTGCTTGCTTTCCCCTCGTATTTTGGTCCTGGGACTCGTATGCAGCTTGCGTTGATTGTTGCAATGAGGATGCCATGGCGAGTGAGAGAGTAAGTGAAGATCTAACAACCATTCCAAAATTGAGTGAGCGACGTGTTATTGAAACATTTAATCATAACATACTTATGCAAATTACAGGATATGAGAATTTGTCCAACCATTTGGATTGTGGATTGACCATGATTGATTAAATTGTACAAACAAAATAGCCTCCAAGTTGCAAATTGTTACAATGGAACTGGAGATACATGCTATAGGAACATTTTTTATCCATGTGTTTGAATACAAGGACATTAAAAATTTGGCAATAAAAATTACGGTCATATGGGTCAAGCTTAAAAAAGATGCAGCTTATGTTCAACAACATCTCTTCATTTCCTCAATGGGTCGGATTGCCATGTCCTTGTTTACATTGAAACCATGCATTTTTGTCAAAATTGCTTCTATGGTAGGTCTCTCCTTTGGATCAATCCTACATAGCGAGTTTCCACAATCAACCAAGAGTTTGACTGCAACATCTCCCTTCACCGAGTTGTCACCAAGAGCTTCTACAACATCTATGAAAAAGTTGGCAATTTTCCTAAGCAGCCAACCAATGGCAAAACATTCTTGACTATGGTGCCCATGCACCCCTAGGATTTTGTGTGGCTATACTGGCATATAATTCTGTTTCTAACCATAAAAATGCCTTTGGAGGAGCATAAGCCAGGGCTTACAGATATGTACTTTTGGTCTAGTGGAGACTTATTTCCCAATCAATAATCTCTACTCAGACAAACTCGTCATCCCCTGTGAAGTCCAACACGTAGTTGGTGTGTGCATATATTTGTTCATGGACTACTCTCAAACCACTCACAATAGCAGCAGCAATGGACAAAGCATGTCGACAAAATAACCATGCTCACAACCTGGTGAGTGGAGAGTTCCAATCAAAGTGAGGTTTTTCTCTTGGATGTATGGGCTTAATGCATCTCACATATGTCTCACTACGCTATGGGAGACACATCAGCATATCATGCACACTTCCGCCATTGAAAAATAGAGTGACGACCCAAAGCTCTTCGGTGTGTGAGTACCTCAATACTTGACAGACACTCTATGGACCACTGTCATTGCTAGCTCATACTTTAGTGCTGGATGAGCATGGGCATCATCTCTATTATTCCTCTTGCCAACATACCACAATGTTAGCGTAAGACTTGGGACACCCATAACCTATATCTGGAATACCTTTCCTTCTCCTCCCTTGCCCACTGGTTCATGCAAGGTTAGTGCTTGCAATGGAAAGTGCACTGTGTGGGAGCACATGTCCACAAATGTTGTACATAGTTGTATCTATGCTCTCCCTTTAGCTCGGGATGGATCAACATTTGCTTCTACCTCACTAGCCATCTTGGTCATATGGACCAGGGCACAGGATGTTGCCTTTTTGATAGCCCCTTTCTACGACACCTTCCATTCAGACATCTAGAGTGCAAGTTCAGACATCTAGAGTGCAAGCTTCTCCCCTCCATTGACACACAAGGTTGCATTGTTAACCTTTCCATATATTTCCCATTGACCTATAAGATCTCCCAAAACTCAAGGAAAATATTGATCAACTATCACTTTAACATTCAGCAGTGCCATTCGGCCACGTCTAGGCAAGCTCATGTACATAAGGTCAAATACTTGGGCTAGAATTTGATCACATAAATATTTAGAGGTTGCATGGGCCTAGATTTCTTCCTCACTCAATCCTATCAAGTGTTTGATCATTGTCTTATGGACAAGCATCAAAACCTCAGTCTTTAACTGCTCCTTTAACTGCTCTTTTGTTACCATCAAGGATGGGTGTGTAGTGATCTAGTGCATGCAACAATCATTTTGAAAGCACTCAAACTTCTTCAAAATAAAGAACATCCAAAATACATATGCAAATTTGCAATGCTAATCTCACAAGCAACATGCAACACCATTAATTTTATTGTTTCTAAATAACTTTCACATAAACTCTTATCCTTAGAATAATAAACTACTAAATAAGTTTTACTTTCCAAGGCAATGGTATATTATGTCAAGTAATTCGTAGCTCACGGCATAATCCACTAATATAGTAGCTCACTACATGATCTACTAATAACTATCGACTGTGAATCTATCAGGTGGTGGAAGCTAGAATAGGAAACATATAATAGCATCACATATCCAAGATGATCTAGATTATCTTTGCCAATCACACATCTGGTTGAGAAGGGTTGTTATTGGGATGAACCAACCAACAAAAGTCATCTAATAAAACCCGGCTCTACTGACACCTATGTACATAAATAATACATAGATATATATGATATATAAGAATATCAAAGTGGGGGGAACCGACTGTGACAAATACGAGCCATCACGCGGCTTCAATCTTTACTATGCTATTACAAACATCAGTCCAGGTGAGGCAAATCCAATGGACTGAAGCAGATCACCTCCTAGCCTGACTGATACACAAACATGCATCTCTCCCTCTCTCTCTTTCCCTCTCTCCTTTACTCTCCCTCTCTCTCTTTCAATCTCCCTCTATCTCTTTCCCTCTCTCTCTTTTACTCTCCCTCTCTCTCTTTTACTCTCCCTCTCTCTCTCTCTCTCTCTCTCTCTCTCTCTCTCTCACTCATCTCTCGTGTACTCTCTCTCTCTCTCTCTCTCTCTCTATTTCCCTCCCTCTCTTTCCCTCTCTCTCTCTCTCTATTTCCCTCTCTAACAGCCTACAACTAGCCAGGGCAAGGTGAATCCAATCCCCTGATGTAGGTCATGACCTGGCTTGATTGATTGACACCAGAGACTAAAGAAGAACAACTCACCCAAAGTTGAAATAGGAAAGCAAAAGACTACAGAAGAAAGCGATAGGAAGGTGCAATATGGCAAGGGCGGGGCCCTTTTATAGTCTTTCATAGCGATACCACTCGGTACGCCTCCCAATCGCGTGGTATCTTAATGGACATAATTGCAACTCAGAGTAAATCGAATGGTCTGTGGCATCACACATGTTGACATGATAGGCATCATGCGGTATGGGAGGCCATGCAGCGGTGTCTCATGAAGCCCTTAAAAAAATCATGTGGTGTTGATGCAAGACCATGCAGGGTCTCTCATGCCACTTGGTAGGTTCTATACCGCACGGTGTCCTTATGCACATACTGCATGGTATGAGGACAAACCACGCAGCATGTTCCTGATCCAACAGCCCATGTAGACAAACCCATTTTTTTGCATGTAGGGTGGTAGGCCATGTTTTTAAATCGAGAAGTACGTATTTTAAGTTTTTTTAATGTACTTTTCAAATCCCAAAAGCACGGAAGTATTTAAGGATAATTGGGGAACAACCTATGAGAACTGGGATGTAGTAGTCGGAGCTTTTGGGAACAAAAAGACATCCAAGAGAGGCTACAATTATGAATTGCTACATAAGAGTCCACAAATATTTGTGTAATCTCATCTAGTAAGATCTATTAAGTTCTAGATGCAACTTGTGCCACAACAAAAGAAGGGCAAGAGTATCTTCAAATTGAATTTAGACATGCATGAGCACATTTTGGGGTGTCTTGGAGTGGTGGACAAGGATGACTAAGATAGTACTTAGAAAATATAGTCTCATTGCAAGGAAACAATATTCCACTTATCCTAGAAAATGGAAAATGCGTTTGAGACTACGCTCCTTTTAGTAAATCCCAAACTAACCACTGCACTTGTTTTTGTTAATCCCAAACGATAAATCCTAGGCTTGTTTTTAGTATATCCCAAACAACCACCGCACTAGTTTTATTAAATCCCATAACGAATCCACAACTTCACAAATCCTAAATGCATGAATTATATGTTATTCATCTTGTAATAATAGGAGCAAACCACCGTGTTAGTGGCTATTAATATCCTAGTGTTCAACCAACCAAAGCGTTGGCGACCACTTATCCTACATTACCACTGTGCTATCCTAAAATTTGTTTGCAAAATGCTATACTAAAACAGTCCCCTTTAGGCTGGTTATCTTTGATTGTTAGATTTCAACCTTAGGGATACTTAAGACATTTAAGTATTAACATGGAAGCAAGTTGACACGAAATTAGGTATTACGAGCACCATAGATCATGGATGATGGTAGAGTCCGAGACAATCCACAAGTCCAAGAAATGCTTACAAGAATTTTACTTTTTCAAAACTACAACATTTTGTGCTCAAGGAAATTCCAAACTCCCAACTATCTTATCAACCTCTCTATAGCAAGCATCTCCTAGATTCTGATGTGCTATTGCAGACCTTAGCACACACTTTTCTCACCAATTTCTTGCTACTCTCTGCCTACTTGTATGCCCATAGCAACTCCTCCTTTCATTGGGGATCCTCTTCATCCTATGCTCAATGCTCTATACATCAGTGAGACTCCGTCATGTCCTATTGATTGCTTGCAAGCCATCCTAGCACTTGCTTGCAAACAGATGGTGATCCTCTTCCAAGAAAACCAAATCCATATGCAAATATGGCCATCACTTTTGCCCATCATTCATAGGGGCATATTGCAATCACCAAGCTAGATGCACAGCCTCTGCCCAAGGTCAAGATACTATTCCTACACCACATGCCAATGCCCAAAAATAGGCAGCCCTGTCCCTCACAAAGGGAAAAGCCCCATGTCAACTAATCCTCTCCACAGAGATGCCATCCTCCTACTTGCCCAATTGGCCAAAGGGGCAAAGTACCCTCGGCACAAGATCTTGTAGGAGCAGGTTATGGCCCTTCAATGTAGCTGGGACAATGCCAAGGACCCCATCTTAGTGCAGCTAAGCTGCATTTAGGTCTTGAGTTGAAAATTTGGGCAGAGAAGAAGCACTATTTAAAGCTGCATATTTAGATGTTGGATAGGAATAGGAAAAATGATAGCCATGGAAATGAATATTCACCATATATGTTGCCTCCATATAAAATAGCCAGTTATACGAAGCATGTCCTCCTTGTAGCTATTTTTATCCCTCGTCTCCGGGTCTATTTCTGCGAGGAGGTCATCCAACATTGTTCTTAGATAGAACATGAGCATTCCAAAGTCTTTTAAGTATGTCATAGATTTGCAGGAGGTCGATTTATGTAGAACGTTTTGGGGCTATATTTCATAATGGGCTCTTAGTTGTGTCTGCACTACACTTAAAGAGGAAGAGAGTTCATTGATCCTGGCCTTGTCATTCTTCTTTCATATGATTTGACATGTCTACCTCTCATCATTTGGCTCAAGTCAATAGGCTTCTCTATCAGCATGTTGGAACTCTAGAAAAGATATGAAAAGAGAATGTGCAAGTAGAAAATACTAGTAATAATAGAAGCAAACCATCGCGCTGGTGGTAGTTAATATCCTAGTGGTTTTGACATTGAAGTTGAAACCCAAAAACAAAGCCTAGGTAGATGAGTGTTGTATAACTCATTAAAGAGAGTTCTTATCTTTGTGTGAGAGAGTTCGAGAGAGTATAAGAAGTGATCTCTACTCCTTTGAAAGACCGAGAGAGAGAGAGAGAGAGCATAGAGCAGCCAACGATTGAGTCTGAGAGTAGCGCCATCTCCAACCCAACGACTCATCAGTATTTTCTCAACAACCATGGACCTTGGAAGCTGAGACACAAACTCCAAAAGTGCTATCTTCATTGGCCAGCAATGCAGCACCACCACCATCAATGAAAGAGCTAATGCCCCAGCCGTCCTAGCTCAACTAGCTCCTGTGCCAACCGTGTCTTAGTGCCTCCCAATAGCTAAGCACACTAGAGATCACAGGCACATAGTCAACAAGGTAGCACTCTCTATTTTGAATAGCACCGATAGCTTGCGATGGTCATTGATAGTAGGGCCAAGGCACTCCATTCTGCGGCCGTATCGAGCGTTTCCCGTGCAAAAACTTCCATTCTAGGAATGTTGACCACTGTTCATTCCCAGGTGCTCACGTTTGTAAGCCTCTTGTTGGGAAATGCCCTTCCGTGACTAGAGTGGACTCGAAAGCGGGAAGAGGCCTGTAGGCTTCCGATACACCTGCCTTGATGTCATTGCATGGAGTATCAATTCACTAATGGACATTGCCTGCAGCAAGTTGGTGCATTCCATAATTTCCCTCCAGCAACCCAACTGCATAGTCGAGCATCAAAGCTCGACCAATCAAGCTGCAGCAGTAGTGAGAGGCTGTGCTTGGCTGATGGAGGCTCCTACACTCCTGGTAGATAGAGTCGCAGCTTGTTGTTAGTGCTACAGCAGCAATCCAAAGACTCATGCTGGCTTGACTCACACAAGCAAACTCTAAGACGATTGACTTTGCCTCCTCCAATGAGCCATTCAAACGCATGCACATCTCCAACGAATCACTCATGGCTCCCTAGCTCCATACCAGTGACGTGGCTCCAGAATCGATCTCCGTCTCAATGCAGCTATCCAGAAGCCCATGGCTTTAGCCTTAGGCCACGTGGAAATGCCACGTGGCAGATAGGCTTTTGACTTGGGTTAGCTCAAAGCAACCCTGGGTTAAATTGGTTTGGTCATTGCTCTAGTTTATGCCACATGGCAGATAAGGTTGGGTGTGGGTGTGGTTAAGTTAAACCATGGTTAAGGCTTATGCTTAGGGATATAATTAGTTAAGTGCCACCTAAGCACATAGCCCTTGCCAAGCATAGTTTGTAAGCAGCATATGAACTCCTTGTGCACATCATCAAGGCCCCCTCTTCTTCACAAAAACTTCAACAAGGCATAACTTGCAATCCAGGAGGAATTTGCACACACTCCAAAAAGGAAAAGTGATCGTCTTTTTGAGCTCTATGCGCTTGTTAAGTTGAAATCATTGTTAGCAATTAGACACTACCAATATTGAAAGAAATCAATTGGTAAGACGTTTGCAATAAATGGTAAAGCAACATATGAATGTAAAAAGCATGCCAAAAGCACAAGTGTGAGATGACCATAGCACACGAAATGGCATCCAAACATGAAGCATTAAAGCACATGGAAGAACAAAGCATTTTGCATCAGCTACATCACGCAAAGAAGCGAACGCCATCGACAACATGTATTGAGAAGCAAAAGCTTGCCACCTTTAGCCCACACATTTGTAAATCAAACTTAACCACCTGAGAGTAGCTATGAAAGCACCCAGGGGAGGTATTGGCATGTAAAAGCCACACTTGACCACCTTATGTAGCAAGGTATGCACTAAGGGGAGGTGATGGAATGTAAACTCACATCTAACCACCTTGCGGTAGCCAATGGATCATGGCACCAAAGGGAGGTGTTGAGATATGGTGCCATGTGCACATAGATTAAAGGCTAAGGTATGGTATAGGAAAGAATCAAAGTAACCACCTTAGGATGTGGACTACATGATGGGGAGACATGGATTGAGGACATCCACAAGGAGAGATGTGGATAAGAGGATCCCACATGGTTGACTATTCAAAGGGCACTCTCTATATAAGAGGCCTATCATGTATTGTTGAGTACACACATTGCAAGAGATATAGATTTGCTATCTCACTCTCATGTCTTATTCAGTGTGCTTTGAGCCTCCTTAGTTCTTCTGTTGATCTTGTGTGCATTAGGCTTAGTGGCAATCATATATTGGATCTTCATAGTGTTGCCACAGACCACCAGACCGAACTCTCTAAAGTCATGAAGACTAAGCTTGGAAAACAGTTTTCCTGTTAGTCCAACAAAGCCTTTGAAATCTAAGGCTTCTCTAAATAGATGTCGGGCCAGCCAATTCACTATGACTTTATTCATCAAGTCCATTATTAGCTACATTTTTAAGGCATTCAACACAAAATTCCATGCTACTTGTTCAGGCAGCTTCCATTTGCATCCACCCAAATCCCAAATTTGTCTGAAGGTTGAGAGCCCCTTCTTAAAAAGGCATGTTGCCCATTTGAGATGACTTTAGATTATTGCAGGGCCATGACTAAAGGCCCAATCTAAGAGCCAAAGAGATCTCCTTAAAGACACATCTCCCTATAGGATTTTGAGTCCTCCCCACAAGCATCCTTTCACTTTGGACTTCCAAACTTATAGCATCCTAGTCACATCTTCTTAAACACACCTCCGTGTAGGATTCTTAGTCCTTCCCACAAGCATCCTTTCACTTTGGACTTCCAAACTTGTAGCATTCTAGTCAACAACTTTGATTCGGGTACCCTGATCTTACATTCTGCCAAGGTTGCATCTTGCCAGGGAGAGAATATTCCTTTGGACACATTCAGATGAATTAGTGCTCGTGGTATCTTTGCCCATGACTGGTTACTTCCCAAGTGGAGCAAACTTTTGGTATAGAGCACATCGTTTTTTGCCTTCATGTTCACTAGCCCAAGACCTCGTTCATTACAAGAATTTGAGAAAGATAAGATAGAGAGGACGTAAACTATTAAGGATTTGAGAACATGCTTAGCTACTGTAAGCTTCCCTGTGAGGGAGAGAGGTTTCCCTTGCAATATGTCGAATTTGTCACTCATCCTCTAATAGGCCCAATCAAATTTACTTCTCAGAGATACACCAACACCTAAAGGGCATACCAAGTATCAAATAATATGACCCATAGGTATCCAATTCATCTGCATCTTGCTTGCCCAATTTTCACTGAAAATCTCCATGAATCTCTGTTTGTCAGCCTCTGTTCCTTCTAGAAAGCTTATGTTATCTTCAACTACGTGCAATAGCCTCGCCACTTTTCTTGCACTCTCTCCCTTTATTCATCAATCTTATAGTCCTCCTATCCTTGTTGCTCGATCCACAATTATTTCATTTGTGCCTTTGGTAGCTTACAAGGGAGAGATAGTTAGAGAGGTGGTGGAACATCAAGAGAGCACTTTGGGGATCTTGGTCTTGACATTGTCAGAGCTCTCATGATGATCTTGCAGTGATGATTTTTAGGAGGCATGAAGATTTCGCTAGAAATAGAGAGCTAAGTCACCATAATTATGGGAAATGGGGAGTGATTTGAGGTAGGTTGAGTGGAGGGAGGGATAGAGAGGTAGGCTGTGCAAAAGATAGAGAGGCAGACTGAGCAAAGGGAGAGATGTAGAGCGGAGATGGAGGGAGGGAGTGGTAGGGAAGGGAAGGGGGGGAGATATGTGCAGGGAGAGCTAAGCAAAGGGAGAGATGCAGAGCGAGAGAGGAGGTGAGGTGAGCAATGGAGAGAGAGAGAGAGAGATGCTAAGTGACAGAAAGATTTGGAGGGGGAGAGATATTCTTAGAGAGAGAGGGAGGGAGGGAGGGAGAGAGAGAGAGAGAGAGAGAGAGAGAGAGAGAGAGAGAGAGAGATGCTGAGTGACAGAGAGATTCGGATGGGGAGAGATGTTCAGAGAGAGAGAGAGAGAGAGAGAGAGAGAGAGAGAGAGAGAGATGCTGAGTGACAGAGAGATTCGGATGGGGAGAGATGTTCACACACATAGCGAGAGAGAGAGAGAGAAATAGAGAGAAATGCTGAGTGATAGAGAGATGCGGAGGGGGAGAGATGCTGAGGGGACAAGGGGGGATTGCTTAGGTTAATTGGGCATTAAGGTTAATTAGGCATTAATTAAGCTCTACTTAGAACTAATTAATTCAAATATTTTAAGGTCAAGCCAGTATGTGCATTTGATAGTAGCACAAGGTTGAGTAAGATTGTTGCCTTTGCTTTTGGCATCTTTTATCGAGAAATATCACAGACCATGTACACACACACACACACACACACACACACACTTACTATCCCTTCCTCCATTTGTTTTGCCACTTGCTCATTAGAGCTCCCCTCAACAATCCCCCTTAATTTCCCTAATTTCTTCTCCCTCAAACTCCCTTATTCTCCCCCCTTTTTTTATTTTCCCTAATATTTTTCCTTTTTTATTTTTTCTTATTTTTAATCATTACCTTTTTATCTTATTCTAGTCAATTCTATCTTGTTAATTCTCAAATTTTCCCTTCCCCCCTTTTTTCCTTTTCTCCTCTCTCCTAAAATATCCCCCTATTTTTTCTACTCTCTCTTATTTTTTCCTATTTTTCTTATTTCCCCCCCTTTTTTTCTGTCCCTAAATAAACCCCTCCTTTTTTTGTCTCTCAACCCCCCCTTCTCTCTTTCTTACCCCCTCTCCTCAAACCCCCCACTTCTACCACCTCTCTCTACTCTATTCCCCCTCTTCTCTCCCTAACCCTCCACTCTACCCTCTCTCTACTCTATTCACCCCTCTCTACTCTCTTCTCTCTCTATACCAACCAACCAACCCCTAATTTTCTTCTCTACCCTAATTTTCCCTTATTTACCCCTAAATTTCCCTTTTTCCTACCCTATTTTTAAATTTCTTTTGTTCTTAATTAATACCTTAAGCTAATTCCCCTAATTAACACCCCCCCCCCCCCAACTATCTTCCTCATGCATTGCCTCCTCTGCTTACCACCTCAACCCCCTCGATTTTCGCAATGCTTCACTTATGGGTTGTCTGCCTACACCGACTGCCACCTATTTAACCCCCCTTCGTCTACTCTACTTCCTCACAGGTACCTACACCCTCACAACCTCCCTGCTGACCCCTTTTGTTGTACCTTTGGGCTCTTACTTTGACTAGCCGCCTCCCCAGAATCCGTGCCTATGAGCTACCCTCTATACTAGTCTATAGTGTTGCCCTTTGCCCTCGACTCCGCCTTATTATCTCCCTTGCTACTACATGTTATCCATCCCCGTGCTGACGTGCCCATGTAGTGCACTTTCGTATCTGCTTTGACAACGACGTACTGCCTCCTCGGCACCATCTGCACAGTGAGACTATGACCTCGCTACCACGCTCCAGCCTCCATTCACTCCACCACATGGTCTCAGCCTTCAGGTAAATGCACCCTTTTTGCTGTCCTTTGCATGGCTCTTGGTTAGAGGTGAACGCCCGTAGCCCAACACCAGTTCGTAGTATTGGACTTACTGGTCCTGTTTAATGCCCCTTCCCCCCCCCCCCCCCCCCCCCCCAATCTTTTATTTATCTAAATTTGTCATTTACCCCACCCCCCTCTTAAGTCCTCTTGTTTTTTTCCCCCCTTTTTTATTTGTCTTTAACCCCTCTCTTCCAATTTTTTCCCTTCTACTTCATTCCCTTTACTTCTTTAAAACCCCCTTTGCTATATAGGCTCTAATTTCCCCCCTCTCTATAGGATCTAATTTTCCCCCTCTAAACTAGTTCATTCTCCTTCTAATGCCCCCTTTTGTAGGCTCTAATGTCCTCCTCTATTTGGTGCATTCTCCTTATATAAGTAAACTTATAAACTCCTAGCTCTATTTGTTTTATTTTTTAAGGTAATTCCTTCCCTAATAGCTACATATCCCTTTTCATCCCATCCCTAATTTGTACATTTTCACCCAAGTTTTTTTCCTTTCTCCTCACTTCTCTTTTCTCTTTTTTTGTTTCCTTACTTATCCTACCCTTTCCCTAATTATCCTCTCTAAATTTTAAGTTATTAATTTTTTCTAAAGTATTCTTCCACCCTTCCCACCTTCCTTTTTCTTGAATCTATCCTTTCTTAATCTCTTCAAACCACCCCTATTCATTAAATTCCTTTCAATTAAACCCTTTCTCCCCCCATTACTTCTATCAATTTGTATTAATCCCCCCCCCCCTTTTTTTTCACTATAAAGGTTCATTACTTTTACTCCTTAACCTTTAGATTGATCGTGCTAACCTTCTTTCCCCCCCCCATTACTTCTATTAACCTGTATTTAAAAAACCCCCCCTTTTTTCTACAAAGGTTCATTACCTTCGCTATTTAAGCTTGATAAGTGTATGGCCAAAGCATCAATTTTTATTGTGACTCCAATAACAAGGGACGGGTGTTGATGACACCTGTCTTCCCAACCAAAGTTTTAACTGGTTCTCACTATTTTGCTTGATGGATGGTGGTAGGTAGGCAGACTCCCCTCTTTAATAAAAGTGATGATTGCCAGGATTTATCCAAGCTCAACTTCCATATTCCACAAAGTCATTTCTACAAAAGTGCCCATTGCTAGTCTCCTTTACAAACAGGGTTCCATCGACTTGTACAAACTTTTCCATTAATGCATTGTCCTGTTTCATTGTCTAGCTTCACTCTTTTGTCTTTTCACTATGCAAAGGGGTGTTGTAAAGTCTTCCACACATGCACATGCACATGCACATGCACACGCACACACACACACACATGCATGCACTGAGTGGGAGAGAGCGTTTAGATACCATGGTGATTTTGATGAATGCATCCAACAAACTATTTCCTACTCTCTTGGCTTACCTGCTCCATACGAGTTTCTTCTTGACAAGTTGACACAAGCTAAGAAGTCCAACTGCCATGTTTGGCCGAATTGTATAGCTTGCACTGTCGCCTCATCAAATTGGAATATTGGCTAAATAAATGAAGATAAAGGTGGTTGCAACTCGTGAGCAATGTGATTTGCCCAACGCTTATGTGTCTACTACAAGACTTGGTAGAATTTTAGTCTAAGATGACTTTACATTGATGGCCTCTATCATGTACCCATCTGCTGCTCTATGAAGACTTGTTGATAGGGAAACAAAGAAAGTAGTGAGCTACAATAAGAGACTGACAGAGGATTAGTAACAATGTGATCTAAGAAAAATATTTACAACTTGATCATGAGGAGAGAACCTCCTCTGCTTCTACTCAATCACGTATAATAGAGGTGCATTGGCCTCAACTTTGATCTTGCTATCATGATAGAGGTGCAAGACAAAACCTGGCATGAAAGCTAGCAAATCCAATTCCATAATTACCATTGTTGTGGATTTACACTATAGATTTGAAAAGATTTCTGATTTATTGCATTCATAGGTACTTAGGGATCTATGGCATGCTTGCACCACACCTTGACCAAGCCTTGAACTTTCCCGCGTGCACCTTCTCCCTGTTGCTACTCCGAAGGTTTTCTTGGATTGTAATGCCTCTTGGCCAATGTGACCCTCTCCATGGTTCACACTCTCTAGCTCATTGGCTTCTTGCTTACGTGCCACGATTAGTATCATCCACCTAAGTTGCCACATCGAGTATCATCCACCTAAGTTTTGGACTTTTTTGCTCTAGACTAGAGCAACTCTTGCACCAATAGGCAACTATCTCATTTTTGGAATAGCACATGGCTCTTGCTACCAATCACGAGCTATTGCATGTGTGCTCACATTGCAATATTATAGAAGTTAAGCTTGCAATCTTCAATTCGCTTGGATTTTTGAGTTCAACTGGACTCTTTTCCGATTCAGCATCTTTTGGGAGCTTGATACTTTTTGTAGTGGTGATGCTGTAGAGCTACTAGAAATCAACTTGCCATGATCTTCTACTACAATGACTATCGTTTCTCTAATGTGATTGGTAAATGTTGACATATATTGATTCCCTATTTTAGATTTACTTCATGTGTTCTTGTTGCCATGTTGTCCAATCACTAGGAGCATTATCTATAGAAGGCATGTACCATCAACCCAGCAAAGGTAAAGTTTCAATGTTTGCACTAAGTAAAGCATTACAAAGAGCTAGCAAACTATTGAAATCTTAGCTAAAACAAGAATTTAAAACAAATTTGACAAGAGAGGGTATTATCTCATATTATAAATAACAGAAGAGGAAGTGTGCTTCTTCTCCCCATATGTCACGTATGGATTTTCAATCTTTGCTTTACAACATTCTTATTTCTTACTTTTAAAATTTTTTCTTTATTCAAAAAATTGTATTATTTTGGGCTATTTTGAACTAGGAGGAGCTCCTCCCTTCATGAATTGAATATGTTGATTTTTTTAAATGAAAACATTCAAACATTAATCATATAGCTATCCTCCTAATATGTTTCCTCTTTGTTTTGTAGACACGTCAATTGACTTCACGAACAATTAAGTAAAATATGGTGACATCAATAGTATGAACTAAGATGATCAATCATGTCAGTTTCAATAGACAGACTGTGTAATGATATTCAAAAACAAAAGAAGTCATTTCATGAAGTTGATATATTATGTTTACTTTGGTTTCTATCAAATTTCATTGGTTTACACTAAATGTATCGTTCAACTCTACTTGAAAAAAACAAAGGCTTAAAAGAAATAGAAAGAAGTTGCAAGAAAGGCATCTCAATGAGCACGAGCTTGTAAAAATTCCACCGACAACATTATGGGTCAACGTTGATTGGATGTATAAAGCATGGATGGAAACATGCACGTTCATGCTTCACTAGATGCTCATTGTGGTAAGGTCAACTATCATACAATGAACAAGCAACTACATAGAATGCCCCAGACAAACATCCCTCCAATGTCATCCCTAGGGACATCTTTTTGTCTACATATGTGGAGAATGCATTAAACACAAACGAGAACTAAATGGAATATTACTTATTCAAAATAAAATTTATGATGCTTTTTAATCTAATAAAAAATACTTTTACACACTATCACTATGGAAAAAATAATAATGGGGAAAAAAGTCCTAAATTTAAGCGTACTTTTCTTAGCAATTTTTAAATGTGTCAAAATTTACATAATTTTCAAAAACACAATGTCTAGTCCTTATGGTTTGCTAACTTCATCAAAGTAATTGAAAACTTGGGCAATTTCTTGATACAATGATACTCAAAAGAGATGAACACTACGAGATTCCCACATAACCAAAAACCATCTCACTCTACAAGTGCACCCTCATCTGTATCAACACCTATAGCTTCATCACATCAAGGTCACTCTCATGATTTGATGATGATATAGAAGTGGATAATCCATTCTTCTCCATGCTATCAACAAGAATATTCTCTTCATCCCTATGAAGATCTAGTGTTTATACTCCCTAAACGCGATACTCCACTTGCTCATTCTTTAGGGGGGTGATTGCTGCACTCAAGTAATAATCTTGTTCCTCAAGAATAAAACCAAAGTAATGTGTCCTGACCGCTTTCAACTTTCTCACACCTAATCTCCCCAAACAATTTTTAACACAACATAGTAGTGGATGTTTCTTTTAACTGAGCCTCAGATGTCAGGAATTGCATTCTTCTCCTAAAGTAGCTTGCGAATCTTTTGTCAATGTGCATACCTCCCTTTTTTCTTAGGTTCTTTGCAGGAGTAGATGCCTTTTGTTTAGCTAGTGAAGGAAAAGGCACAAATGAGAGTGGAGTTATCATACACAACAAATGGGCATCCATATCTTGTGTGGTAGTGGAATGAACTTTAGGTGGCGTGGTAACTCTGGAACTGTTGTAATGCTTCGTTAGGCTCAATCCTTGTCGAAGACTCTGGCTCATATGAGGACATTGAAAGATTCATTTGCTCATCAACATTTTCAAATGAGGATATAGACACATTCTCAATACTCCATTCTGTGTTGTATAAGGATACTAAAGGTTCATGAGGGCTGATGAAGCTTATATGTAAGGATACTAAAGGTTCATGAGGGCTAATGAAGCTTATATGTTGTATAAGGATACTAAAGGTTCATGAGGGCTGGTGAAGCTTATATGTTGAGATGACTTCAAGGAAATTGAAAAATAGCTTGAGTCCAACACAAACATCTTGAAGATCATGCACAATCACAATAAGGAAATGCCTAAACAAAGCCTAGCATTGTATATAGACAAATGTCATTCAGGTTTATTAAATGGACACCTTGAACCAACCCTAAAAATGGACACCCTGAACTAACCCTAAAAAATGGATCCCAAAAACGATTAAAATGATAAAAAAATCTTTTTGAGGTCCATATTTTGTGAAAATACATATTTTAGAAGGTAAACCCTAGACTTGAAAAAGTAATCTATATTGAGCCAAGAATTAAAAACGTGTTTTTAAAATTTTTATTAGAAAATATCGACTATTATCGTAATTTCTTAAACCTTGGACTTCAAACATTAATTTAGGTCAATCTGACTATCTTAGAGTATAAAATCCAAATCCTAAATCCTAATCCCTCATTTTTCACTGTTCCCTAGAAGACAATCTCCTCCTCCCAGTTGTGACATCTTGCAAATCCTCAACTAGCATCGAGAATGGGAGAAAAACCCCAAATGTGAGTGGAATATAAGATTCCTTTTAGACGCTTTATCTTTTTTCATAGAATTTCATAATTGCAAAAATGTCGAATCTACGAAAATTTGTTTTGCTTTTTTTCAAAATCCAAATTTCTGTGTGCTAATCCGATCCCTTGGATGGGATTAGCATGTGTCTAATCCAATCTCGGGGATTAGATTAGCCTACAAAAGCAAGCGTGCATCTCTTTGGAGGGCGACATGCTAATCGAATCACGGGGGTCAGGTTAGCCCACATCTCCTGACTCATCCGACGAGGTGGGACTCTCGATAAAGTAGCGAGTAGCAATAGGGGGGGAAGAGGGGGGGTTCCAGGGTGGCCTTGGTTAAGAGGAGGTGGGAAGAGGGAAAACTAGGAAGTGCTGAGGTTGCAATTGATGCTGAGAATGCGTTTCTTGTTAAGGGGAAGGAGGAGGAGGAGGGTAAAGCTGTGGCTGTTGTTAGGGTGCGTAGTAGTGCCCTTGTGCTTACTACCCCCTCTGCTGCTGCTCCATCTCCTCACTTTTAGCCCCTCCACCCCTTCTTCTTTCTCCCCTTTGCCTCCCCTCCACCCCCCCTGCCCCCTTTCCCCTCCCTTCCTCCTGCTCCCCTCCCACTTCTGCTCCGGCGCTTGCCACCCCTCCTGCTTCCCTCGCACCCCCGCCATCTGCTTCCACTCCTCCCAGGTTCCTCTCTCTCTCTCTCTCTCTCTTTCCAATGCATTCCTTCGTCGTGGAAGGCATCTCTGGAAGCCTTTCAATTAACTTGAATCAATTAACCAGATATCTAGAAGGGATATCTGGAAGCCTTTCAATTACCTTGAATCAATCAACCAGTGGGAAGCCTTTCAATTAACTAAGATCTGCATTCTTTTGCTGAGGTAGGGATACCTGGAAGCCTTTCAATTAACTAGAATTAATTAACCACTTATCTGGAAGCCTTTCAATCGCCTAGATCTGCATTCCTTTGCTGTGCCTGGAAGCCTTTCAATTAACTAGAATCACACTTTTTTGTTATGTGTTGTCAAACTTGTTAATCTCAAAGAGCAGCGACCCCGGATTGTTCTGTTTGTGCGATTGCCAATCTATTTTGCACCCCTGCTTGAAAGATTTAACCCGACAATTTTTTTCCCCCCCCCAAATTTACCAAGTCGGACATCGGAATGATCCTAATCTCTCCAAAGCTACAATTTAGCCTTATCGTCCAGTCGTGATCACTCATTGGACAATCTTTTGTGGTCCAGCTTATTTCCTAATGAAGTCCTAACTACCTCAAAAGGTAGTGTGATTCGATTTGACTGGTATCGCAGCTTATCTTTCTGTTTTTCTTCTCCTCCTAGGAAGCTTGATACTTTTTTAAGTAGAAGAACCGTTGAGAATCCTTATTGCCTGGTGAGTTGTGACTGCAGGAACTTGATGATTACAAGAGGTTGTTGCATCCAGCTTTAGATGCTTCTGTTAATGAAACCTAATCATCATTGATTTCTTTGCATAAGTGCTTTTTTTGGCAGTTTGTTCATCTTTGACATTGTTGGAATTCTGCTCAGGTAAAGATCTGTAAGGAGGCCATCGAGACTCCAATCGAGAGTCTGCTTCGTTCAGATTCCAGAGGATGGAATCAAGCATACGAAAAGCTGCCAGACACGCCATCAATCATGAGATTCTATGGAGAACGACTCACATTACCAGTTGTACGTACTTCCTGCACTGGGGAAAAAAATTGGATAAATGGCTTAGCAATGGTAGCAGATCAACGTTTTCTTCCCTACAGAAGACCTAATCCTCACCATGAGGCAGAAAAGCTTATACCTGCACTATTGATGCGTGAATACTTGGGGCTGAGCAACGCTACATTGTATTGGTTCTCGTCTAGGCAAGATCTTTCAGAATGGGCTACAGGATTTCTAAAAGCCACAAATATGGATAGCAAGGTGGAGTTCTTGGATTTACCAAAGCAAGAAGAGGCTGCGATATGCTTTAAGGATGCAGTAGTATTTTCAGCTCCAACGAACTTGTGGTACATTCCAGATGAAAGCTCCAACAAATGGCTTCGTGAACGTGTGCTACAGTACTGCTCCATTTCCCCTGTAGGTAAATGAAGCTTTTCTTGCTCAGGGATTTCTTGACATTTGGCTTAAAATACTTTGTGAAAGATACTTGTTTGTTTTTCATTGGTTAAAAAACTGTTGTGTTATAATGTGTCATGTAGGTAGCATAGTACAGTAAGGGTTAATGTCTGCTTGAGTTTATTTTAGGAGGAATAATGTTCCGGTTTTTGTGCAAATGTAACATCGTAACCTTAAACAAAAATTGAGGCTTTGTAAGAGTCCTTTTCCAAGGGTTTAGACTATCAACTTTGCCTTGAAACACAGTATGACCTACCTATCCATGTCAAATCAAATTTGGTAAAAGAGAGGAAGATTGTGGCTTAGTACATTGAGGGTATGCAGATTCGAATCACTTGGCATGCTACCTTTGTTGGAAATAGGAGGATAGAATCTCACACCCCTCACTCCGATCTCAGCTCATACAACACTTAGAAACCTGTTGATAGATGATCACACATATACTACGAAACCTTGCTGGAACAGCACAAGAGAGCGAGAAAGACAAAACTCAGACTATATTCTTCCCCAGACTGTGGAATAAACAAGCTCCAGATTAGAATAAAGTAGGCAGCAAGGGTGCTGTCCAAAACTGCTGAGTATCTCAGAGAACTCCCTCAAAGAACGCTGCCCGTGGGTAGAGGCTTCAGTCCAGTGGATGAGGGAATGGAGGAGTGAGGTGCTGTTTATATAGGCCTGGTGGGCTCATAAAACCGACCAGCAGGGGGTCGGCCTCCTGCCTGCATGGCTGGCCTGTAGGGGGCCCCCTTTTCTAGGCAATGGGGCACCCTTTTCTAGGCAGTGGGTCGGCCAATTTGGCTGACCAGCAGCTGACCAGCCAGGCCGACTTGGCCTGGCCTATAATAGGCCCTCAAGCAAGGCTTTTAGGGCTGCACTTGGCAGGTCACAATCCTGCCTTACATCCCTCTTCATCCCCCGGCCCCTTGTCCCCTCAAATCGGGGGCTCACAGGTGGGGTCGGTGATATTCTAACACCCCCTCTCAATGACACAATTGTGGGCCGATCCCACATGCGTCGAATGAGGTGCTCCATTTGCTTCTTGGGGAGAGCCTTCATGAAGGCGTTTGAGATGTCGTCGATGGTCGGACAGTACATCAGCTCCATGATATGATGAGCCCATACGAAGTGGTAGTGGACTTCGATATGCTTTGTCCGTGCATGGAACACGGGGCTCTTGGCAATGGCTATGCAACTCTGGTTGTCGCACATGATCACCGTCGCATTCTCCTGAGTCACGTCCATGTCCCCCAGCATCCACCTGAGAAACAATGTCTCACATGCTATAGTGCACGCAGCCCTGTACTCTGCCTCTGTCGATGAAAGGGTAACAGAAGGTTGTTTCTTGCTTAGCCATGAGATGGCCCCTAATGCAAATATGAAATGGTATCCTGAAGTAGATCTTCTAGTGTCACCATCACTTGCCTAATCACTGTCATAGAATCCACCTAGCTTGACGCCTTTACTGTATGTAATGCCATAGGTGCATGTACCCTTCAATTACCTCAGCACCTTCATGCCTGGGTTTGGCGGAGAATTGACAGAGTGCCCTATTGCAAAGGAGATATGTAAACTCCCCACCATCCGTCGATACTGTGATGCATCAACTAGCTGAGACGTATCATGGATGCTGAGCTTTAGACCGACCTCCATGAGAGTGATTGCTATCTTGCAGTCTTCCATCTGAAACCGCTTCAGTAACTCCTTGCAGTATTTCTCTTGAGAGATGAATATGCTACTCTTCTCCTGCTTGACTTCGATTTCAGGAAAGTAGTGAAGAATCCCCAGATCTATCATCTCATACTCCTCCATAGTCTCTTGACTTGTGAAATCTTATTCGAGTGGTCTCTTGTAAGGATAAGATCATTCACATACAAGATAAGTACCAGCCATAACCCCCTCTTAGTGAAGAGATAGAGGTTTGCCTCAGATGGACTCGGCTGTAGCCCGATCTTCAAGAAGAACTCATCTCTCTGCTGGTATCATGCCCTTGGGGCTTGTTGCAGCCCGTACAACGCCTTCTTTAACTTGCATACCTTGGATGTGGACCCTGGAACTTGAAAGCTTGTTGGTGGCTGATCCACGTATACCTCCTCCTCTAGGGTTCCGTTCAAGAATGCGGATGTCACGTCCATCTGAAAGATAGGCCAACTGTGATGAGCAGCCAAGGCAATAATAGTGCGTATCGTCACCATCCTAGTTGTGGGGGCGAAGGTCTCATCAAAGTCAAGTCCCTCTGACTGTGTCAATCGAGCTTTGTATTTGTCCAAGCTCCCATCGGACTCGAACTTAAGCTTGTACACCCATTTATACCAATTACTTTCTGCTTGGTCGGCTTGTCCACCAATTCCCCAGGTGTCATTCTTCAGAATGGCGTCCATCTTTGCTTGCATAGCAGCTTGCCATTTTGGGATTTCCCTCACTTCCTCGAAGGATCTGGGCTCCTCAAGCTAAGCCACCATAGCATAGTTCGCGGATGGAGTCTTCACGTTGCGTTGAGACCGCCGCGCTGCAGAACTACTCTCGGGAATGTCAGTAACCTGCGAGTCTGCTAAAGTCTTCAAATACCACTGTGGTAGCCTCTTCTTTGACGGAGGTGCCTTTGCTGGAGATATCTGCCTTTGGAGCCAGCACTAGGACGTTCTCCTCCTCCTTCTCCTCGGGTTCTTCAATCGTCTCCACCTTCTTGATGGTGACCTTGGGTGGGGGTAATGTCGGAAGTTCCTGAACCTCTTCTGCAATCTATGGCTTCGACTCTTCGAAGATCACGTCCCTGCTGATTTGATCTACTTCTTCACCGGGTAGTAAAAGCGATAAGCCTTGGATTCTTCACCGTATCCCACAAAGATACATCTTCTGCTATGGGAATCAACCTTCGTCCGCTTATCTTTATGCACATGAACAAATGCATTAGAACCGAAAATCTGTAAATGAGATATGGTCGGTTTCTTACCATAGTAAGCTTCATATGGAGTCTTATCATCAACCACCTTGGTCTTGGTTCTATTGAGATGTGAACGGCAGTGTTCACGGCTTCACCCCAGTAAGCTTTCGAAAGATTTCTCCCTCGCCACATGGTCAAACCTGTCTCGGTGACGGTCCTGTGCTTTCACTCCGCAACACCATTCTGCTGAGGTGTGCGATGCCGCTTAATCTTGTGCTTCTTGCAAAATCCATTGAACTCAGTAGAAGTGAACTCCCCCCTGTGTCTGTGCGAAAGGCTCTGATTGCCTCCCCACTCTCCTTTTCTAGCTGGGTCTTCCATTCTTTGAATTTCTCATGAGCCTGAGACTTCTTGGCCAGGAAGTATATCCAGGTCATTTGACTGAAATCATCCACATATAAAAGAGAATACCGTGAACTCCTGTGAATGAATTTGTTGACATCGAGCTGCAAATGTCGGAATGAACCAACTCGAGCGGCTTCTTGGCCCATGATGAGGCCTCCTATGGGAACTTGTCCCTATGTTGCTTGCCCTCCAAGCAAGCCCTACAAACACGATCATTGCCTGCAATCGATGGAAGTCCATCCACAATCTTGGACTTTTGCATCTCGGTTGGAGTGTCCTAACGTGACCGAATGCTCATGCCATAATTTGGATCTACCATGGTCCCCGTGCACCAACAAAGCGTTGAGCCGATATAGCCCATGCTTCTCGACACCACGAGCCACCACCTTTCCATTTGCCTTGGATGTGACAGTGACTTTGCTGTTGTCGAATAGGACCGACATGTTGTGTTTGTCCATTTGGCTGATAGACAAAATATTCTTGCACAAAGTCGGTACATAGAGTACACCAGAAATAAGCTCCTCGTTTCCTGCAGTCGTGATGAATAGGATACTGTCATGTGCATGGATTGGTATCTGACGTGTACTGGGTACATAAGACTAGCTCAGGTAGCCTGGGGAGGCTTAGAGCTAGGCAGGCTAGATTCTCGGGTTGAGTGGCAAGGGTACGAGCCAGTTAGAGGTCTTCGCTATTTTTGGCGCTTGGGGCCCGAGTCTATATAAGGGGCCCAGAGGTTCAGTTTTCAGAGAGCCGATGGGAGCAAGTTTCGTTCCCAAGTGCTAGGTCTGATCCCTGATTGAGTTGCGGACGCGCGCCTGCATCATAGCGTAGCCCAAGGCCCAGCAGCAGATCCCAGGCTTCACAGCGCCACTTGGTGGTATGGGACACTAGGCTGGTTAGGATCTGGTTGGGAGTGCGTGCTAGTAGCTCAGCTCGTGGCTCGGAGGGGACATCTTCTGATTCAGGATCACATCCCGTAGATGTCATGGTTGGGTGGTGAGCAGCCTGCTCAGTTTCCTCACGTTGTGTGTGTTCTTGTGTTTGCTTGCAGATCAGAGGTTTCAGGGGTGCTGGGGACGTGTCAGTTGGTATCAGAGCCAACTCCTGAGGTAGGAACTTCTGTTGTGAGAATTTTGGACGATTCTTTCTCCAAGTATGCCCTAATTTTGAAATTCGTGCTGCAAGTGTTTGTTTGGTTCATCGGATTTTGGGAAGTGGTTGAGAACTTGGGAAAGAAGGAAGGAGAGAGAGAGAGAGCAGGGTGATTTCGTTGCAAGAAGTGATAGGTTGAGAGAGAGGGAGAGAGGTGTAGTTAGGAGGAAGTAGTGGGGTCCAGGTAGAGGCGTCAGAAGGGAGTCAGGAGAGAGCATAGAGTTGGGGCGAACCAAAGGGGATCCCGCATGTCGGCTGGCTGCTCAGGCGTTGTGATGGCAGGTAGAAGGGGAGCGCAGGAAGGTGCGAAACAGGATAGAGACAGATCGCAATTTGGGTCAAGCGCTTTTTGGGGGGGCCTGGGGGCTTAAAAAAAAGGGCTACCCCTCCGTTTTTGGAGGGTGAGCTTTTGGAAAAGCAGGGCTTTACTAAAAGCCTGCTAAAAAAAGCGCTACCCCTCCGTTTTTGGAGGGTGAGCTTTTGGAAAAGCAGGGCTTTACTAAAAGCCTGCTAAAAAAAGCGATACCCCTCCGTTTTTGGAGGGTGAGCTTTTGGAAAAGCAGGGCTTTACTAAAAGCCTGCTCTCCCGCTATTAGTACGGCCAAATTGCCTTCTCCCATAGCCTGTAGATTGCGCAGAATTCCAGCCCCTCTACACCTTCATGCCCGGGAGCAAGAATACTTGTACGGCCTGCTACAGTCCTTCGTACAGACAGCCAGGAGCGGAGTCCCAGGTTCCAGAATCTGAGCTGAATCGTCAGCTCAGCTCAGCCAGCTTACCTTCTTCATCGACCAGCTTTCCCTTCTTCCATCGCCTCCTTCTTGGCCAGTTTCCACTTCGTTTCTACCTCCTAGCTCCGAGGGCACCTGCTTGTTTCTCTTCTCTAGCCTATCTTCTTCTCAGATCAGATTTCAGTCATGGCTGACTCTGTAGACCCTGAGCTTGCGATGGGAGACCAGAATTTGAACTACCGTGCGGAGGATGACCAGGGTCTCTACGATGATCTGATTACGAAGAAAGCCTTCAGTGAATTCACCACTGCTCTTGATGGAAAGTTTGAGCAAGTTAACACGAATCAAACGGGGTTGATAGAGCAACTCCAAGGGATTCAGACTGCACTCACACTTTTGACTAGCACTGTTCAGGCGCTCATGCATGTGGATGCCATGGCTTCAATGTTAGGTCCAAACATCACTCCAGATCCTTTTCCTGGAGATTAGAAGTCTCGTATCAAGGAGGTTGTTGACGGTTGGTTGCACAAGTGGCAAGTACACTTCCAGTTTCACCCTTATCCAGATGACAAGAAAATACAGCTTGCAGCCGGGTTTATGTCAGGAAAGGCTTTATTGTGGTGGAAGGAACTCCAACCCAAGCCTGCAACATGGATCGAATTCGAAGGGGTCTTCAGGAAAGAGTTTCTGAAGAAGGAGGAAAATTACGATATCGTAGGCAAGCTCAAAGCCCTCGATATGTCCAAGCTGAATTTGACTTTTGAGGTTTATCTTTAGAGGTTTCGGGATTTGCAGACTGGAGCTACAAAGATGGATCCAGTGACCTTGTTAGGTTTCTTTGTGGATGGTTTGCCTGACTCGTATAAGTTATAGATCAAGAACAACAAGTGTACCACGTTGCAAGAGGCCATGAATTACGCGCGTATTTATTATGATACCATGGCCAGTGCAAAGGGAACCACAGTTGCCGACACGGGTGGGAAGAACAAGCGGAAGTTCTTCTAGTCTACCACTGGTACCCGGGAGACGAAGTCTATAGACAACGTCTTAATACAGCTTGCAGCAGGGTTTATGTCAAGAAAGACTTTATTGTGGTGGAAGGAACTCCGACCCAAGCCTGTAACATGGATAGAATTCGAAGGGCTCTTGAGGAAAGAGTTTCTGAAGGAGGAAGATTATGATATCGTAGGCAAGCTCAAAGCCCTCGATATGTTCAAGCTGAATTTAACTTTTGAGGTTTATCTTTAGAGGTTTCGGGATTTGCAGACTGGAGCTACAAAGATGGATCTAGTGACCTTGTTAGGTTTCTTTGTGGATGGTTTGCCTGACTTGTACAAGCTACAGTTCAAGAACAACAAGTGTACCACTTTGCAAGAGGCCATGAATTACACGTGCATCTATGATGATACCATGGCCAGCGAAAAGGGGACCACCGTTGCCGACACAAGTGGAAAGAACAAGAGGAAGTTCTTCTAGTCTACCACTGGTAGTGGGGAGTCGAAGACAACGCCTCCAAGAAGCATTCGACTTATAAGAAGAATGGTTGTGCTCGTCTCCTTCGTACATTGAAGCTAAAGAAGAAAGGACGTTGCTTCATATGCGAGGAGCGAGGCCATACTAGGGATGATTGTCCTAAGCGCAAGAACCAGATGCAAGCGACAGAACCAAAGCTCCATGTGAGTCCAGGTACCAAAGCTAAGGGAGCTCATCAAGTTTCGATGACATGTATTTTTGTAAATGTCATTTCCTGCCCACTTTCTTGTAATTGCACTTTTAATAATTCGTTATTTGGTTCCCATGATCTTTTTCGAGTTTATGGAGAAGTTAGGGACCAAAGAGTTCACATTCTCTTTGACCCGGGCAGCTCGACCCGGGCAGCTCTCACAATTTTGTTAATCACAAACTTGTGCAGAAGATGGGGCTGTCCACGATACGTTGCGATCACACCTACGAGGTGTAGCTTCCAGCTGGGAAGCAGTTTTGGGATCGCAAGAGTGAGGCACTTTCTATACGGATTCAAGACTACACAGCTGCTCTTACGTGCTATGTCATGCACTTGGAACATGTGGATTTGTTAATTGGAATTGAGTGGTTTAAAACCCACGATATTGGGATTGGATGGAAAGAGCATACCCTTTCTTTTTTGGATAAGGACACCCAATTTGTATTCAGTGTGATAATATTCCCTCTTCTCAGGGACCTATTGTATCTGCGATGCAGCTTTGGAATATAATAAACACTTCTCATTATGATGTGTATCAGTGTGTTTTGATTCCGCTTTCTTCATTTGTTGTCTCTGTTAATAACAAGAATGATTTAAGCGTGTTTCAACACCGTGTATTGAGAAGGTTGTTGGATGATTTCATGGATGTATTCCCTGCTCAACTGTCGGAAGGTTTACCTTCAGAACGAGCAGTAGATCATCGCATAGATTTAGTACCTGGGGCTCAACCTGTTAGTGTTCCACCTTATAGGATGTGCCAGCTTGAGGAGGATGAGTTGCTTCACAGCCACAAGATTATCTGAATATGGGCTATATTTGCCCAAGTAAATCACCTTGGGGCGCACCTGTCCTCTTAAGAAAGAAGAAAGATAATTCGTGGAGAATGTGTATAGATTTTAAACGATTGAATAAAGTGACAATTAAGAATCGATACCCTCTTTCTCGTTTCGATGATTTGATAGACCGTTTGGTCGGAGCGAAGTATTTCACTAAGATTGAATTGCGTACGGGTTATCACCAAATCTATGCTAAACACATAGACAGAACCGAACTAGGTATGGCCACTGCGAGTTTCTCGTATTACCTTTTGGTTTGACCAATGCTCGTGCCACCTTCCAGCAAATGATGAACGATTTGTTCAGGGATTTTCTGGGCAAATTCGTTGTCGTGTTCTTAGATGACATCTTGGTATATAGACGAACGCTAGAAGATGGCATTGGACACCTCCGGATTGTCTTAGTTATACTAAGACAGTATAAGCTTTATGCCAAGATGAGTAAATGTGACTTCTTAATGAAGGAGATTATTTACTTAGGACACGATCTTTTTTGAAGGTATTAGCATTGATCTGGATCGTATCCAGAAGGTTTTAGAATGGCCTATCCCTCAGACTAAGAAACAACTTCGTTCTTTCCTAGGATTCACGGTTTTTCTATGGAATTTCTTGCGTGATTATTCACACATCACGGCACCCCGGACAAACATATTGAAAGGTCGCAGACGCAGGTCTATCCAGCCGATCTCTTGGAATGATGCATTGAACAAGGCTTTTGAAACCTTGAAGTTATCTATCAAGGAAGCACCCGATCTCTTGGAATGATGCATTGAACAAGGCTTTTGAAACATTGAAGTTATCTATCCGATCCTACACGCCCTGATGCGAGTGATTTTGCGATTGGGGCAGCTTTATTCAAAGAGGGTAGACTTGTAGCTTTTGAGAGTAAGAAGCTAGACGATACCCATTATTGTTGGCCCACACTAGAAAAAGAACTCTATGCAGTTGTGTATGCTCTGAAGGTTTGGAGACACTACTTGTATGGTTCGAAGTTTCTTGTATTGATCGATCACGAGTCAATCAAGTATGTGTGTGACGGCTTTGAATTGCGGGGACGAAAGGCTAGATGGGTAGAGTTAATGCAAGATTTTGATTTTGAAATACGCTATTGAAAGGGTTCGTTGAATAGTGTGGCGGATGCCTTAAGTCGAGTCAAGTTTGTAAATGCTATGTCATTTACGAAAATATCCTCAGACCTATTTCAATCCTTGAGAGGGCTTTGCGCAACTGATAGTCATTTCAGTTCTTATTGGCAGAAAGTCCAGGATGGGAGCTCCATGGTTGACCAAGACTCAAGGATTGTGCCACCTACGGTACAGGCGGCGGGAGGTCAGTAGATGATTCGGACTCTGTCTCTTGTTAAGCATACCTTTTATTGGCCTAAGACATGTGCATTTATTGAAAACTATGTGGTAGGTTGCCGGGTTTTTTAGGTTACTAAGGCAGAACGCCTTAGAAGCGTGACAGCCATTGCAAATCCTGGGTAATTAATGAGAAAGTATTTCCATGGATTTTATTACCGGTTTGCCTAGAATGCGCAAGGTCATGACTCCATTTGGGTCATAGTGGACTGTCTGACAAAAATGGCTAGATTCTTACCTACTAGAATAACCATCTCAGCTGTTCAGTTGGCTCACGAGTTAATGAACCACTTGTTTAAGCTATATGGTTTGCCCTCTGACATAGTCAGCTACAAGGACTCGAAGTTTACAAGTAACTTCTGGATGCTTGTTTTTAAGAAGTTGGAAACTACTCTAAGTATGAGTTTCTCAGATCATGCACAATCTGATGACAGTACAGAGAAGGTCAACCAATTGGTTGAAGATATGCTTCGGGCATATGTTTCTAAGAGACAGTCTTCATGGGAAGATTATCTACCTATGATAGAATTTGCTTATAATAGTGCAAAGCATTTGAGTACTGGTTACAGTCCTTTTATGCTTATGTACGGGTTTCAACCTAAGTCACTAGTTATGGTTGGGTTAAAGGGAATCCAAAATGATGCTGCAAAGACATTCTTGCAAGACATGCATGAAATGTTGCAGTTTGCTTAGGAGTCTATTAGAAGTGCCCAAGATCGGGACAGATTTTATGCTAATAGACATTGTTCACCTAGAGAGTTCTATGAAGGAACGATGGTATATTTGCGTATTCCCAAGGAATCTAAGAGTCTAAGTATTGGTTTGGTTCCAAAGTTATCCCCCAGATACTGTGGTTGTCAAGGTTATTAAAAGAATTGGACTAGTTGCATATAGACTAGAATTGCCTCGTGATGTTAAAGTACATCAGGTATTTCATGTCAACAGACTGAAAGAGTTACTGGGTGTGGATGATCAACTTGTTTCTCCTCAAGAAATAGTAGAAGTTACAGATTTGACTTTAATTCCACACCAGCCTTAGAGTATTCTTGAATTTCGTGAAAGACAGATTCGTAATAGAACTATCACGGAATACAAGATCAAGTGGAAGGATCGTGTTGAGGAGGATGCAACATGGGAGACATTATAGAACCTCTAGAGGACATTTCGGGGTTTTTTAGCGAACTCAGGAGTGAGTTCTTAGAGGAGGGGAAGTATGTCATGCGCACGGATTGGTATCCGACGTGTACTAGGTACACAAGACTAGCTTAGGTAGCTTGGGGAGGCTTAGAGCTAGACAGGCTTGATTCTTGGGTTGAGTGGCAAAGGTACGAACAAGTTAGAGGTCTTCGCTATTTTTGGCGCTTGGGGCCCGAGTCTATATAAGGGGCCCAGAGGTTCAGTTCTCTGGGAGCTGATGGGAGCAAGTCTTGTTCCCAGGTGCTAGGTCTGATCTTGGATTGAGTCGCGGACGTGCGCCTGCATCATAGCGTAGCCCAAGGCCTAGCAGCATATCCCAAGCTTCACAGCGGCACTTGGTGGTATGGGACACCAGGCTGGTTAGGTTCTGGTTGGGAGATCGTGCTTGTAGCTCAGCTCGTGGCTCAGAGGGGACATCTCCTGATCCGGGGTCGCATCGCGTAGATGTCATGGTTGGGTGGTGAGCAACATGCCCAGTTTCCTCGCGTTTGGTGTGTTCTTGTGTTTGCTTGCAGATCAGAGGTTTCAGGAGTGCTGGAGTCGTGTCACACACACACACACACACACACACATACACACACAATCCTCATTTTCTATTTTGTCCTTCCAAATTACATTTCTTTCCTTTAAAGACCTTTTGAAAACCCTTTTTATCCATGCATATTACATTTCTTCCCTTCTTACCCCTTTGTGAACATCTTTTTAACTACCTTCTCTCTCTCTCTCTCTCTCTCTCTCTCCCCACAAAAAAATTCCCCCCTCCCCCTCTCTCTCTATCCTTTTTTCCTTGTCTTTCTCGTTCCTCCCGGAAAAAACCGCTCTCCCTTTCCCAACTTATCCCCATTCTAGCTCCTTATATTCCCCCTATTTTTCCCTGGTTTTTCCCTAGCTTTCTTCTAAAATTTCCTATTTTTTTCATTCTTTCCAAATTTTTTCTAATTCCCCTAATTTTTCCTAAAATTTTAAATTTCCCTCTATCCATTTATTTCTTCCTATTTTTCCTAATCCTTTCGAAAAATTTCAAACCTTATTTTCTCAGTTGTCCATGCAATCTACCTTTCCTCCCATTATAATCCTTTGAAAAATCCTTTAAAAAAAAAACTCTCTTACTCCTAAGTTCTAATTTTTTACTAATTACCTTCTATTTTTTTTTCTAAAATTTCCCTAAATTAATCCTAATTTAATCCTAATTTCATGCTAAGTTTCTCCTAAACCTTGTCCTTGAAAATTTAACTACCTTGCCTCTCCCTACCTACATGTTTTTTTAAAACCTATCTAACCCACTGCCCCCCCTCCCCTCTCGCTTCCTTGACTATCTCACTCCCTCGTCTCATCAAATTCTCTACGTTAACTCCCCACACCCCCAACCCCTCTCTCTTCCTCGACTGCCTGACTCCTTTGCTTATTTAAAGCCCCACCTCCTACCGTTTGCTTCCACCTCCAAACAATTTGCCGCGGTCTACTCCATGCGATTGCGCTACCTTCGCCTTAGTCTTCTCCTCAGTTCAGTTATCCACTCTTCCCGTTTGGTTTTGTTCTTGACTTCCCCGCTCGCAGCCTCGTGCTTTCTCTGTGTGGTTGCTGTTGGCTCCTCCTCGTTGTTCGCGCCCGTTGCGTCTGCCAGTCTTTGTAGCAGCATGTGCTGCCCCCTCTGCTGCTGTGCCACGCCCGCAGCCTGTGTTGTTGTGCCACACTTGTGGCCAACCTCTTCTCTTACTATGATATGCGGTACTTTGCACCCGACTGCATCGCCTCTCGTCAATATGTTTCGGCCCTTGTGTACCTTCCACGTCCTTCTTCAAACCATGTGCCGCCTCATCTAATCTTCTTGTAAAACATGGACTCACAGGTCCTCTCTTGCCTCATAATTAAAAAATATACTCTTGTCCCTTCCTTTTTACCCCTTTCCCTTTGTACTATATAATTTCATAATGTTTAGTTCTCTAAATTGACTCTAACTTTATTGCTAACTTTCACTCCATATATTTTTATTTCATTTTTCCTACTTCCTTTTTTCCTCCCCCTTCTATTTTTTTAAAATTCCCCTCATCTTTCCTTTAAAACACCCCCCCCCCCCCCCCCCCCCCCCCCCCCTCCTTTTTTCTCTTTTCCTTTATCTTTTACCTTTATATCTCCTTCTCCCTCTTTTTAAAATTTCATCTTTCCTCCCCCACCATTTCTCTCTCTTTCCACTTCATTATACTTTCCTTCTAAAACTCACCTTGTAATTCCCCCCTTCTCTTTCTATATTTATTTGCTTTTTCTCCCTTTTTCTTTGTATTTTATCTTCCTTTCCTTCTCTCTATTTACTTACTTACATTTTTTCCTTTTTTCCTCCCCCTTCTCTCTATATATGTACTTTCTTTTTTCTCCCTCTCTCCACTTATGTAATTTCCCTTCATGATTTCCCTTTATGTTCTCCCTCTATGTCTTCCCTTTATAAATTTCCCTCTATATATTATTCCTTCGATTAATTTTTTCTATTACGCCTCCCCTTCCTCTCCATATTTACCTCAAATTGGTTCACCCCACCATATTCACCTCAAGTTGATTCATCTAGGTATATGCTTCTGCCGTATTAGCGGACATGCAAATTTCACCTTGTGAAGTTTTCGTCCAAGTTGCGGCCTGCTGGTATTGTGATAATTCTTTCTATCTTAAATGGTGCGTTGCCCTATCAGCTAGATTTAGATTGCTCGTTGAGGAGAGACTAAAATGAAAATGTTTAGACTTCACAAGCAGTTGTAGCTTGAATGAAGAGATTTTGGACTACCTTTTGATTAGCCTTCTCCTTTAGTGCTAGCCTTCATCATGGCTGAGTCTGCCCTTCACCTCCGGAGTGCCGACAGAAACTCAATACGAAGACTTTGTATAAATGGATGCTCAAGTATGTGTGGGTGTGTGGATTTGTATGTGTGAGAGCATATTTTTATACTATGGTCTACACCCACTGTTGGGCGCTGATGACGTCAGTGGGGATGTCATAGTAGCTAGTCCCTGCTATGCATGATGGAGTTTATGGTTTTCAACCTTGTGAGTGACTCTCATGAGATTGAAACTGCACTATGTTGTGTTTTTAGAGGATGAGTTTGGGAATGTTCCTAGATTCATCTAGGTATATATGATTTTGCGGTATTAGTGGACATGCAAATTTCACCTTGTGATCTTAAATGGTGCGTTGCCCTATTAGCTAGATTTAGATTTAGATGCTCGTTTGGGAGAGATCGTTTAGACTTCACAAGCAGTTGTAGCTTGAATGAAGAGATTTGGACTACTTTTTGATTAGCCTTCTTCTTTAGTGCTAGCCTTTGTCATGGCTGAGTTTGCCCTTCACCTTCAGAGTGCCGACATAAACTCAGTACGAAGACTTTGTATAAATGGATGCTCAAGTATGTGGGTGTGTGGATTTGTATGTGTGAGAGCATACTTTTATACTATGGTCTACACCCACTGTTGGGTGCTGATGACGTCAGTGGGGATGTCATAGTAGCTAGTCCCTGCTATGCGTGATGGAGTTTATGGTTTTCAGTCTTATGAGTGACTATCGTGAGATTGCAACTGCACTTTTTTGTGTTTTTAGAGGATGAGTTTGGGAATGTTCCTAGATTCATGCTTCTGTCGTATTAGCAGACATGCAAATTTCACCTTGTGAGGTTTTCGTCCAAGTTGCGGCCTGCTGGTTTTGCGATAATTCTTTCTATCTTAAATGGTGCGTTGCCCTATTAGCTACATTTAGATTTAGATGCTTGTTTGGGAGAGACTAAAATGAAATTGTTTAGACTTCACAAGCAGTTGTAGCTTGAATGAAGAGATTTCGACTACTTTTTGATTAGCCTTCTCCTTTAGTGCTAGCCTTCATCATGGCTGAGTTTGCCCTTCACCTCCGGAGTGCCGACAGAAACTCAGTACGAAGACTTTGTATAAATGGATACTCAAGTATGTGTGGGTGTGTGGATTTGTATGTGTGAGAGCATACTTTTATACTATGGTCTACATCCACTGTCGGGCGTTGATGACGTCAGTGGGGATGTCATAGTAGCTAGTCCCTGCTATTCGTGATGGAGTTTATGGTTTTCAATCTTATGAGTGACTATCGTGAGATTGAAACTGCACTTTGTTGTGTTTTTAGAGGATGAGTCTGGGGAATGTTCCTGGATTCATCTAGGTATATGCTTATGCTTCTGCCGTATTAGCGGACATGCAAATTTCACCTTGTGAAGTTTTCGTCCAAGTTGCGGCTTGCTGGTTTTGCGATAATTCTTTCTATCTTAAATGGTGCGTTGCCCTATCAGCTAGATTTAGATTTAGATGCTCGTTTGGGAGAGACTTAAATGAAATCATTTAGACTTCAGAAGCAGTTGTAGCTTGAATGAAGGGATTTGGACTACTTTTTGATTACCCTTCTCCTTTAGTGCTAGCCTTCGTCATGGCTGAGTTTTCCCTTTACCTCTGGATTGCCGACAAAAAGGCAGTACAAAGACTTTGTATAAATGGATGCTCAAGTATGTGTGGGTGTGTGGATTTGTATGTGTGAGAGCATACTTTTATACTATGGTCTACACCAACTGTTGGGCGCTGATGACCTCATTAGGGATGTCATAGTAGCTAGTCACTGCTATGCGTGATGGAGTTTATGGTTTTCAATCTTATGAGTGACTATCGTGAGATTGCAACTGCACTTTTTTGTGTTTTTAGAGGATGAGTTTGGGAAATGTTCTTGGATTCGTCTAGGTATATGCTTTTGCCGTAGTAGCCGACATGCAAATTTCACCTTGTGAAGTTTTTGTCCAAGTTGCAGCTTGTTGGTTTTGCGATAATTCTTTCTATCTTAAATGGTGCGTTGCCCTATTAGCTAGATTTAGATTTAGATGCTCGTTTGGGAGAGACTAAAATGAAATCGTTTAGACTTCACAAGCAGTTGTAGCTTGAATGAAGAGATTTGGACTACTTTTTGATTAGCCTTCTCCTTTAGTGCTAGCCTTCGTCATGGCTGAGTTTGCCCTTTACCTCCGGAGTGCCGACAGAAACTCAGTACGAAGACTTTGTATAAATGGATGCTCAAGTATGTGTGGGTGTGTGGATTTGTATGTGTGAGAGCATACTTTAATACTATCGTCTACAGACGACGTTTGTGGGGATGTCATAGTAGCTAGTCCTTACTATGCGTGATGGAGTTTATGGTTTTCAATCTTACGAGTGACTATCGTGAGATTGAAACTTCACTTTGTTGTGTTTTTAGAGGATGAGTTTGGGGAATGTTCATGTATTCATCTAGGTATATGCTTCTGCCGTATTAGCGGACATGCAAATTTCACCTTGTGAAGTTTTCGTCCAAGTTGCGGCTTGCTGGTATTGCGATAATTCTTTCTATCTTAAATGGTGCGTTGCCCTATCAGCTAGATTTAGATTTAGATGCTCGTTTGGGAGAGACTAAAATGAAATTGTTTAGACTTCACAAGCAGTTGTAGCTTGAATGAAGAGATTTGGGCTACTTTTTGATTAGCCTTCTCCTTTAGTGCTAGCATTCGTCATGGCTGAGCTTGCCCTTCACCTCCAGAGTGCCGACAGAAACTCAGTACAAAGACTTTGTATAAATGGATGCTCAAGTATGTGTGGGTGTGTGGATTTGTATGTGTGAGAGCATACTTTAATACTATGGTCTACACCCACTGTTGGGCGTTGATGACGTTAGTGGGGATGTCATAGTAGCTAGTCCCTGCTATGCGGGATGGAGTTTATGGTTTTCAATCTTATGAGTGACTATCGTGAGATTGAAATTGCACTTTGTTGTGTTTTTAGAGGATGAGTTTGGGAATATTCTTGGATCCATCTAGGTATATGGTTCATCCCACTCCACAAACCCATCTATTTTACACCTATAATGCTACATCGAGCTATTTAAGTTTGTGGTTAAGCTTCTATTTTATTGTGACCCCGATAACAAGGGAGGGGTGTTTATGACACCTCTCCTCCCAATCAAAGTTAAGGTGGTTCTTACCATGTTTTCTTGTTGGATGATGGCAGGTATGCAGACTCCCCTCTTCAATAAAAGTGATGCTTGCTAGGACTTATCCAAGCTCAACTTCTATGCAGTTTACGCAGGATCATTTTTACAAAATGGCATATTGCTGGTTTTCTTTTATTAATAGGGGTTCACCGACTTGTACAAACCTTTCCTTTAATACAATAAGTTTCTCTTTCAGTTCCATTGTCTAGCTTCGCTCTTTTGTCTTTTCACTATGCAAAGGGGTGCTGTCAAGTCTTCCACCCCCCCCCCCCCCCCCCCCCCACACACACACACACACACGTGTGTGTAAAAGACTCCATGTCGGAGCTGGGAGAGGACAAGGAAAAAACGGATGTGACCTTTGGAGGACTCATGATCTTGAGCATTGCTCACAAGGAGCATTGATCCGGAGATAGACAAAGTTCGTGGACGGAGATTTCCATGAAGCGATCTGTCAGATGGTTGCGACCACTTGGAGGGTGACATCATGGATAGATTACCAAGTATAACCTAGGTGGAGAGTGGGTGGTGCGGAGTGGTTTTGAGATGAACACTAAACCACACCATCAAAGAGAAGGTGCTGATGTTTGATCTACAGGTGTCTGGACTAGACATAGAAGGCATGTTTGATGTGTTCTTCATGCTCTTTCTAGGGACTAGGCACGTTCGATGTGTTTTCATGCTCTTCTTAGGGAGATGGACCGCATTCTTCGAGGAGAGGGCTGCGGCACACAATGGCTCGTTGAGAGGGGGTTGTCAGAGAATTAGGGTCAACTCCCCGTTTGTAAGACCATGAACGAGGACAGTTGGGGGGTGACACATATAGCATGATAGGGGAAAATCAAGGGAGACACATGCTTCCATGTGGCAGCACAAAGGCTGCCACATGGGCAGCATGCAGACATCCTTCTTAGGACTACTTATGACCCACCCTTTAGGACATGTCTGCCATTTTGGAGAGAGCCATGGTGTTGGAGATTCGTTGGGGCACACATGGACCCTCAATTAGGGCATGTCTCCAAACGGCTAGAGAGTAGGCGGATGAATGCAGGAGCAAGGTTCCACCTCTGGTCCATGCTTCAGAAGTGCATCAAGGCACTAGGAGAACAGATGGAGGTTGCAGTAGGGAGTGACTGAGGCACCAGTGCTTATCCAGTGAGTGGAACATATATATGCAGGAAGAATTGTCGGATAGAGTTTTAGGCTCCTCCCATAGCCATTGAAAACCTCATTAGCTTGTAGTAGCAGAAGGAGAGAGCAACAGATTAGGGCAACACTTTGTGGTCTGGGATCCAGCACTAGTTGGCATCACCCCACTAACAACGTACTATGGTTTATGAGTACAGTGTTTTGTAATATATTTTGGGTCCTCTCTTTGACATTCTTATTTGGTTATTCGAGATATGAGCATGGTTTACATATACATGTATGTACTCATATCTAGAGTATGATCTCACGGAGTGTTCACAACTTGCGTAGGATCTAGAGTTCTTAGATGTGAACAGGATCTAGAGTTCTCATGTGTGATCCCATGGACAATTTATGTCTACTTGTGTTTTCACATGGTACGAGAAGCTAGGACTTGAACTAGAAGTACATGTTTACATCTTTTACAACATTTGGGGGTGGGGGAGATTAGGAAACTAGGAAGTAAAGATAGTGGTTAGTTAGGGGTTAGGCCACCCTAGGGCCTCGTAGTGCCTAGTTAGGATAGTTAGGGTAGTTAGTAGTAGCTCTAGTTCCTACGTGTACTATGGGCCCTAAGTGGACTAGTAATTGGGCTTAGGGGTGACATATTGTAAATCCTAGAAGTTCTAGTAGTGAGTCGTGGCATGAACTGTGTGTAGTGCTTGTGATACGGAAGGGATAGTCAATATTTGTTTAAAAATGTCAATTTGGCTGAGGCATTAGTGTGTTGCCAAAGCGATTGCTTATCTACTTGATGATTTTTATGAAGCAATCGGTTATCTGCATCGTTTCGATGATTTCAATGGTGGGTACATGCAATAATACATGGAGAGAGCAACTATCATGTTGCTTGACAAAGCAGTCTACGCGGCTTGTTGTTTTTAGGGTTTGGTTGTTGGCAAAGCATCGCTTTGATAAATTCAATGGTGGGTACATGCGATAATACAAGGATTATCACATGGACAGAGCAACTATCTTGTTGCTTGACAGAGCAATCTATGCGGCTTGTTGTTTTTAGCGTTTGTTGTTGGCAAACAGATGCACATACCATAGTTACCTTTGTATGAATGGTGGGTACATGCAATAATACATGGAGAGAGCAACTATCCTGTTGCTTGACAGAGCAGTCTACGCGGCCTGTTGTTTTTAGCGTTTGGTTGTTGGCAAAGCATCGCTTTGATGAATTCAATGGTGGGTACATGCGATAATACAAGGATTATCACATGGACAGAGCAACTATCTTGTTGCTTGATAGAGCAGTCTATGCGGCTTGTTGTTTTTGGCGTTTGTTGTTGGCAAACAGATGCACATACCATAGTTACCTGTGTATGGTAGCTGTTATAATAGAGTCAAGTATTGCATTGATGTCACATCTCATTGTCCAGTAAGTGTTGATAGCGATTGGCCTAGGTTCATTTGGCATTATAAACATAATGCAATAGTGCACCCACTTAATTGTAAATTCTCAAATACATGGTCCCTTGGCAGTCACGGAATCCTCGTAGAAATCCAAATGGAACTGTATTGTTTGTACAGTTGTGCACTATGGTTTGATGCGCTATTAGCTTTGCACAAGTAGATAGTCGTTGATAAAATAGGATCGTCACGGAAGTAGCTCATCCTTGGCTAAACATGATTGTCGCTTGCAAGCATTGGTTTGTATCTATCGTCATTTGCTTGTGGGTTTGCGGATTTGTTAAGTACTTTGCCTATCTTTGGTTATAAAGCTACTTTGCGATGGTGCGGGGAGCTTTTGCCAAAAGCCCTTTGTTTGGAATATGAAAACTCCCATTCTTGTACAGTCAATATTGTTCGATTTAAGCAGAAAAGGTTGGATCAAATTGTAAACTTCATTGAGTTTACAACGTGGGTTTGTTTATTTATTTGTTTACTTATCTCCATCATGCAATCCTCCCCACGCGGGCCAAAGTTAGATGGAAAGCACAATATATCTATGGCCCAACCTTGAGCCTAAAGTCTTGGTAGTGGGACATCTCATGCATATAATTGATTAATCGAAATAGTGAAAATTGGAGGCTAAGTGCCTCATGAAAGCGCCGCGATCCATATGGACTCAGGGACATTAGTTTCATATGCATTGTCGTGGTTCTTTGATATTTAGTCGATTGAAGCCCCTCCTCTCTTCCCGCCAGCACTCTTTGGGGTGTTGAGGAGGCTTGCACGGGTAGAGGTTTGGGACCCTCCGCACCCAGTGCATCCCGTGGTGACTCGCAGCCCCCTTTGGGCTGCTTACAGGGTATCAGAGTAAGGCTAGAAACTTGTGAATTGGAGACTGGAGTGTGCACTGTGTTGCATGGCGGCAGTTGCTCTATGGCATGGACTGATTGTGCATGAACATTGGCAGCATTGACTGCGGCTGCACTTGTGGGATGTGACTAACCTTGGGTGGCTGTGCGAACTATTCCGTGCCACTCTGTTTGTTGTCGGCCTAGCCTCGTGTGGATGGTCTAGCTGTCGAATTGAATACTCGGCTATGTGTGGGTGGTCAACTTTCGTACTTGCTGCTTGGCCAATGGGGGGGATTGTTGGCACATTGGCCCTCGTTTGACCAAGGCGCTCAATCCATCAGCAATCGAGGGAATTTATGAGGAAGAGGAAATCCTCGTGCAATGTGTATATAATGTCTGTCCAAATACTGGCCAAAGTATGAGAGGGGTGGACCTATGAATCATCTATCCTTTGTGCATCTAGCTCTCCAGAATATGCATTATTGTAATTTGATGGTTCTTGGAATATGAGTTGATTGAGGCTTCTCCTTTCGTTCCCCTGCTCTTTTGGGGGTGTTGACAAGGCTTGCACGGGTATGGAGCAGAGGTTTGGGACCCTTTGCACCGGTGACACGCAGCCCCCTCTGGGCGGCTTAAGGAATCTGAGCTGCCTGAGATTAATGATGTTATGTGTGGTGTTTCCTACAATGAGTTTCGAAGGTTTAAGCTTAAAACTGAACCCCTAGAGAGAGAGAATTTTCATCTAGATGAATCGGCTAGGTTCATTACTTAACAAACTCTTGAAGCTCAGAAAAGAATGAATATTCGTAAAATGACTAACATCTTCTGCAAGTATACGAGTGACGCCTTATGATGAGGGAAGGACTAAAATTAAGTCCGGATCTCAAGAGGAAGACATGCTGCAGATTCTGTTGCCGATGCAAGAGGGTCTGCTGAAGAAAATAAAGTCAGCTATGGGGTGTCAAAATTGAGCTTAAAGAAGATTGAGGCACAATGACTTAGTGTAAATGGCTCTTAAATACAATTTCAGCATTGATCTGATTTTGTTTTTTGGGAATCACATTTCTTGTATCTGGCTCATTAGTTTTGTTCATCAAAGCTTTTCCACTTCCTTACACTGGTACAGGTTGATCTTGCATTCATTTCTCTTATTGCCCTTATTTTGATATTAATGAAGCTTTACCACCATAGCCTTGAGTAGCTGCTATCCTTTGTGATAGAGGGTTAGATTTATCCCTGTCTTTGTTTGTTTCCTTACTGTGCATTGCTTTTGGACTCCTGTTTTTCTAATCCAACAATAATTGTTGTATAAATGCAGGCAAATGCTTCATGGCCTGTGAACAGTGCTGCCATATTAGACCGTCATGGAGGAACACGGCAGTTTTCAAACAAGCAGCTGGTATATGTTGGTGGATTTGGTTTTGTTCTTAATGTAGGAACAGTCTCAATCGAATGCTCATTACAGGCCAAATTGGCCAGTGCTTGTTCATATGTTTGCTTAAGCAGACTGGTGGAGAATACTTGGCACTATGGCATGTGACTTTTTTTAATGGAGTTGATATCAACTGCAGGTTGCTGAGATAGTACACAAAGTGCTAAATGTCTCTGTCAAGCAAGGCTATAGTGGAGTTGGCTCCTTTTGTGATCAGGTGTGAAGCCCCACTTTACTGCAAATATTCTCTCTTATGCTCTCTCTCACTCCCTCTCTCTACAGATGCACTAGGGCCCAAGACAAAACGTCGGGCTGGACCCCCCCCAAGGTTTTTATTCATGAAGAGAGAAAACTGTTACAGAAGTTTAGCGTAGAGGTGTCTGATACAAAATCCAACTTGAATCAATATTACGAGAGCTTCAAGCTCATTTCAAATTGGCAACATGCCACTTGTCTAAAATCTAGACTAAGTCCACTAAGGGCAACTCTGGAGTCTTCGAAGCACTTGGTCATGCGAACCGCCTCCTAGATGCTTGTTAGGCTCCCGTAGCGCTTAGGAAAATAACTCTTCCTAGTAACTTGCAATAATTAATTAAAGCACGCCACCATGGCACCCATTAATTGTTAGCGCTTTGCATGCAAATAACACACTGTGGACTAATTTCTGGTCACGGTGGGCGTCCCCACTGAACACATGTGCACACACAATAAATATAAAAAAATATATTTATTCTCTGGTTGACCGAAGTCAACGCTCTTGATCATAATTAAAGGGGCTTTGACCAAGGGTCGAGGCACCTTAATTATAGTCAAGTCTCTCCAACCGAAGTTGGCACAACTCTCCAACCGAAGTTGGCACATCTTGGTTAACCTTAGTTAACTCTCTTGGCGCATTCCAAGTCTCGTTGACCGAAGTCAACACTCTTTGACCGTAGTCAGCTCTGTGGTTATTTGGTTAACCGCAGTTAACCCTCTTGGTAATAAACCAAGTCTCCCCGACCAAAGTCAGGCTTACTTGACCAGAGTCAAGTATCTTTGACTGTAGTCAATCCTTTGACCATTAAAACAACTCTTTGACCATAATTAACACATATGAAAACTCTTTAATTATGATCATATAAATGGTCAACTGTACTTTGACTTAGGATATTTACATTGTAGCGACATCCCCTTGTAAACATCTAAAAGCTGTGGATGATCAGACAACATGTCTTCATCCATCCACTTGGCATCCAATGCTGTATAATTCTTGAAATTTACAAGATACCTGTGAAACTCCTTGCCTTGAGGGCCTTTGCGTACAGTATGGTACACAATCTGTTCTAGTTGAAGGACCTCCTCCAGCTCATCCACTTTTGGTGGATCCTCTGATATTGGCTCTGTAGGCGCTGGCCTTTGGAATTTCTTTAGAAGACTCACATGGAATGCATTGTGAATCCTCCAATGGTCTGGCAATGCCAACTTGTATGCAACTTCATTTATTCTTTCTGTAACCCTGAAAGGGCCATAGTACTCGGAAGATAACTTTGCATACACTTTCTGTTTGCTTTTAAACTTGCGGAGCCTAGCTTTCTCAAACTTCAAAAGTACCCAATCCCCTTCCTTAAGATTTAACTGTCTCCTATGCTTATCTGCAGCTCTTTTATGCTTCTCTTGAGACCTTTCAATTGCTGTCGGGACTTGGCTGTTTAAGCACTCTGGAGGTCTCTCACAAACTAATCAGCTGCAAATATTTCATCCGTGGTCCTTAGGATAGGTGGCAGAATTACCTTCCCATAAATGACCTCAAAGGGGGCTTTCCCTGTAGAGCTGTGTACTGTATTATTGTAAGCAAACTCTACAATGGTAGGTACTTTTCCCAGTCTGAACCTTGGTCACCCACGTAGCATTTCAGCATATCCAATGTTGTAGAATTTGCTACTTCACTTTGACCATCTGTCTGGGGATGGAAAGAAGAAGAAAAATTCAAATTCGTCCCCATATTATCAAATAAAGCTCTCTAGAATAGACTAGTCATTTTGGGATCTCGATCACTGACAATGGACTTAGGCATACCATGGTGCTTAAAGATCTGTGCCATGAAAAGCTTAGCCATATGATCTGCCTTTATGGTTTTGCGAACTGGAACGAAATGAGCTTGCTTGCTGAATCTATCAATGATAGTCAAAATCACATCATTCCCTGACTTTGATCTTGGCAAATAAAAAATGAAGTCCATTGCAATACTTTCCCACGATGCCTGAGGCACGGGAAGAGGCATAAGTAGGCCAGGTGCCCTCCGTCTATCATACTTCACTTTTTGACACGTAAGGCATTCAGTAACAAACTGATGTATATCTTTCCGCATCCCTGGCCAAAAGAAATACCTCTCTAGTGCTTGAGTTGTTGCTGTAATTCCTCTATGTCCAGCATAGGGAGGTGCATGGCATTCCTCCAAAATCTTTTTCCTCATCTCTTGGGTGATGCATAGGCAGTCATCTTTCATTAAATACCCATCTTTCATGAAATAGTGACTGGTGGACTGCCCCTCTTGCATTTGCTGTAAAATCTCACCAAAATCTGCATCATTAGCATATTGTTCCCTCATATCTTCCAGGTTTTGATGATAAGCAATAGTCACATTGTTGACCTGGGGTCTTCGAAAGCATCTGCTACTCTGTTCTGAACTCTGGAGTATGGACAATCTGAAAATGATACATTGACAGCATATTTGCCCATTTCATATGCTTCTCGGAAAGCTTTGTCTGAGTCAAAAAGTATCTCAGACTTTGGTGATCTGTCTTAACTGTAAAATCTGCACCCAAAAGATAATGCTTCCATGTATGGATGGCATGAATTATAGCCAATAACTCTTTCTCATAGATTCCCATATATTTCTCTACATCCCAGAGTCTCCTGCTCTCATAGGCCACTACATGACCATTCAGGATGCAATGCAGCCCCAACACATTACAATCCACATCAAATGGTTGATACAAATCTGGAACTATTAAGATTGGCTTTGTGGTCAGCCTCTCTTTGAGTGTGGTGAAGGCTGTCTTTTGAGGAATTCCCCATCTAAAAGCTGCATTTTTCTTAGTAAGATCGTGGAGTGGAGCGTCTATATCCGCAAAATGCTTGATAAATCTTTTGTAGTAAGAACACAGGCCTAGGAAACTTCAAACTTCATGCACAGTTTTAAGCTTTGGCCATTCCTGAATGGCACGGATCTTTGTTGGATCCATCCGTATCCCATCTTTGGATATTATATGCCCCAAGTAATGGATTTCTTCCAGGAAGAATTCACTTTTCTTGCTATTTGCATAGAGCTGATGATTTCTCAGCTCTTGAAACACTATAGCAAGATGTTCCTTATGCTCTTCTTCAGACTTAGAAAAGATAATTATGTCATCGAAGAAGGTACCAGTGAACTGTCTGTAAGGTCGGAAGATACGATCCATCATCCTATTGAAAGTAGCTGGGGTATTTGTCAATCCAAAGGGCATCACCAGATATTCATACAACCCAAAAGTAGTGCGGAATGTTGTTTTGTGCACATCCTGAGGCTGTATCCTCACTTGGTGACAGCCACTCTTTAAGTCTATCCTGCTGTAAACTGAAGCTCCATTTAACTGATCCAGCACATCATCAATGCGCGGAATAGGGAATCTATTCTTGATGGTCATTTTGTTATGGAATGAGTTTTATGCCATGATCCTCAGGTCTCTCAGGGGGTAGCTCCCCTGGCAAAGCGTCAGAAAAGCAATCTTTAAAATTTTCAAGAAACTGAAATTTATTATGATCTGCCTCACTTATTTCAGCATGCATTTCCACATCTCTCTCTCTTTGACAAAAATCGTGTAAGTTGAAACAACAGACTTTATTTCTTTTCCAACAGAACTATTTGATACAATGGGAATAGTTTCCCTCTATTCCTAGCAACCACACGATGTACTTTGCCCCTATGTACAAACTCCAGTACTCTTTCAGGAAGAGTCAACTTCACTGCCTTGCGATGAAACCAAGGCATACCCAAGACTACATCATGATGTTTCAGTGGAGAAATGAAGAAGTCTTCTTGATCCACATAACTTTGTACATGAAGACGGAGCTTCCCTGTCAAGGGAGTGACTGGCACATGGTTCCCAGAGAACATCTGATCGGCATCCAAAGCCCTGCCCAACTCCTCCGTCTTTATTCCCAGCCTCAGGGCTAGTTCCTCTGATATGAAGTTATCAGTAGCCGCTGGATCAAATAAAATCAGCGCTCGCTGGTCTCTTACTTTGCCCCATGATAGCAGCAATTCTCGTTCTTCTGGGTTTGAAACATGACCCAGTATGTCAGGAATTCCTCCTGCCATTGGTTTTTGCGGTCCCCGTGGCTTCTCTGCCTCTTTTGCCTTTGAAGTTGAAAGCTTTTTTGGGCACTGGGCAGCCACATGCCCCTCTTTGCCGCACCTGAAGCATTTACCCTCTTTCCTGAAAGTTTCAATTTGTTCAGGGGTAAACTGTGCTCTTCCCTTATAGGGCTTTTGCACCTGGTTTCCCCTCGGCTTCTGAGGCTGAAATCCCCTCTTCTGAGCCTTGGGAAACTCTCTTGTTTCAAACTTGGGGGTCGTTGGTTGTTTATCCCTCGGTAACCCTGCCTGTAGTGAAGGCACACCAGTAGGATCCTGCATGTACATGAGACTAGCCACATTGGCTGAATGCATGAGATCTGATATTTCTTTAATATCTTTGGTGTTCACTTGGGCCTGTATTTTTGGAGTGAGTCCTACCCTGTACTTCTTGAGTTGAGTCTTGTCAGAAATATTCTTGAAAGGCGAAACGTGCAAGTATGCGTCCCAAAATTTTTGGTTGTCAGACTCAATTGTATCTTGTGCTTCCATATGAATGCTCTCCCAACCGAGAAGGACATGATCCCGAAACTGTTTGGGAATAAACTGTTTATAGAAAGCTTTCTTGAAGTCCTTCCATTTCCTAGGGGCTACATAGTTGGCTGTTTTAGCTATCCACCATGCACTGGCTGTACCAGTCAAGTGTAAACCAACCATACGAAGCTTTGAGGGCTCACTGAACTTTTCCAGGCTAAAGGCAGCATCAAACTGCCTTATGAACTGCATAGCCTTTTCAGTTTGGCCATACTGGCCATTGTAAGTGGCAAAGCTTACTGACTTCCCACCGTCCTTGAATTCTTTAGTCTCTGCCTTCCTACTGGACTTCTTCTTCTTCTTTTTCTTCTTTGACTTTGAAGATCCCGAAGAAGGAGGTGATGTCGAGGTAGAGCTAGAAGATGAAGACGAACTAGATGAATTGTGATGATGCTTCGCCTTCTTCTTCTTGGGAAGAGGACTTACACTTTTCCTCTTTTTGCTCACCACCACTTCTTCCCGGTCTGCTCCAGAGGGTGGCTTCTCTGGCTTTCCCTCAAAAAGAGGTTGTACCATCCTGCGAAACAAGGGATTGCTTGTTGCCTCTCCCAACTGAGTAATCAACTCTCTGTAGGCATTCTCTTTGTTTATCTGTAAAGCTTCAGTGTGCTGTATCTGGTCAGACTCTGCCATTCCCTCATGGGATGATTGGGCATGTTGCTGTGAAGCCATCTCTGCAACTTGTCTGAGATCTGCAACTCTCTCACACACACTGTGTAAGCAACTGATGCACTCAGCCTTTGCTTTTAAGAAAGAAAGTACCTCTACAAGAGGTGTCTTGCATTCACAACTTGTGCCAGTAATGGGCTGTCAATTCAAAGCATATACCCGCAAAGTGGCCAAAGCATCAACGATTGTATTGCCCCTTTTCTGGCTGCTACAAAAAGCACTCAGAATGCATTTGATTCATCTTTCCAGTGCACAAAGGCATACATTTTCTCTTTTCTGCAAATCTCTGATTTCTCTGCTTTTCTGTTGCTTTTCTGACAGTAAAAGTCTGACAGATAGATGAAAATTGATGGCCAGAACTGTCTCTGCAACTGTCTTTTTTTGTGTGTGACAGTAACGAGATAAAGTAACTGGTTGGTTACTCTAACCAGACTGACTGTTTCTGGTCTGGTTAGTCTGCAACTGGACTAGTCACAATCTGGTTACAGTGACCAAACTAGTCTGGTTGGGTCAAGTTAGCTAGACCTCTGACGAATCCACTAACCAAGGTTAGGTTAGATGAACCCATAGTCTGCCACATTAGCCACCTGTTTGCCACGTGTCAGCGATAACATGTACTGCCACGTCAGCACTTGCACATGCATGCCACCTGGCTGCCATGTCAGCTCGCATGTGTGGCCGCCACGTCACTTGTGTGCCACGTGTCTGTTGACTTGTCAAGACTGCCACGTGTGCGCCACGTCACACGTCTGCAAAAGCCAAAGGTTTCCAGACCTTGGCTGTTGGTCAGCGTCGCGTGTCGTGAGAGCCTACGTGAAGGTCCGTCGGGGTCAAGCGTGTGCCATTCACCTAAATTTTGTCAGACGCGGTTGTTGCTCTTGCATGGCGATGAAAGTCTGCTCCTAAAGTAGAAATTTGAGCTTGGCTAGCTTCTCAAGTGAGCGTGGTGGCATCGGTGCCTTCACCTGCTTGCCACAAAGCTTTCGTGTAGGGCCTATGGTCCCGTCAGCAAAGCTTCCCTCGGGCCTCTAGAGTCCATACGCACAAGATGTCCCGTCTCCTTCCTCAGCATGTAGTTACAATTTTATCTCTGTGCGCGTGCACCTACGCAATGGAGCAGGCAGACGGTGTACACACTTCTCTCGGTTGGCTCTTCGTCAGTTATAGACACATCGGGTTTGATTGATAGCTGCCAGCGCTCGAAACGCCATGTTAGCCCACTGCTCTCCACAAGCCAACGCACTCCTTCGCTTGAATCGTCACCTTCTTAAGGAAGAGGGTGAGCCAATTGCTCTGATACCAATGAAACCCCACTTTACTGCAAATATTCTCTCTTATGCTCTCTCTCACTCCCTCTCTCTATAGATGCACTAGGGCCCAGGACAAAATGTCGGGTTGGACCCCCCCAAAGGTTTGGGTCCCATTGTCCCAATTGGTTTCATGTCCTCCATGTTGTGCACCATATTCAAACTTGACATTGTGTTGTGGGGGATGTAGATACTTGAGTGTTCGAGGTCCCAATGTCGCCTTAGCTACAATTTAGATGCACTTGTCTAGTGTTCGAGGTCCAATGTCTGCTTGGCTGAATGTTGGATGCACTTGTGCAAAGCTGGCTGCAAGCATGGACTTCTCTTGGACTTTACTTAGAACCGCGGTACAAACTTGAGCTTCCATGTTTTTCTTGCTCTCTTGGCACCTCTTTGATGGCTGCTTCCCCTTAACCTTTTGGGCAGACTGCCGCTTTCTTCTTTGTGGGGCAGCTGCCTATCAAGGTACGGTCACAGTCATCTTGGTTCAGAATTTGTGCTTCCTTGAAGTCAATAGAGGGATCGTCTTTCTTTGAGTCTTGCTTTGGGGTTTTGTATAGCCGAGTCTACATAGGCGTGGGCAAGACAGTGGTTAACTCTTTAGCAACCTTGGGCTTTTGTGCATGTGCTTCATTCGTACCTCCTGTGCTCATCGAGATCGATTAAGTATCGAGGTCCCTCCTTCACGATAGGGTGTATAACTTCTTCTGCATTGCAATCCACTTTGTCATTCTCATCTTTGAAAGAGTCTAAAGCTTGGATGGCTGTGGAGAGTAACCATGACTATGTTGTCCGATATGGACTGCTTTGTTCACATTTTCATTGCCTTACATTTCTCCTTCAAGTTGTGTAAGTTGGATGATAGTAGTTACTGCTTGTGTGTTTTCATCCTCCATGGCAACATCTCCCCTCCAAATCTTCGAGTTTGTCGGCCAGTCTCGTCATAGTTCCAGATGTGTGATGGATCATAGTAGTGCAAGTTGTGGAGGGACTAGATATGGCACTATCCCTCTCAAGCCATTGTAAACTCTCAACACTACCTGCTGGTTTCACATTTCAAGTCATAGATGGTCCTTGATTGGGCAGCCTCAACATGTTTGTTGAGCCACTCTGATAATTTGTTCTTTAGCCCTGGTCAAGATGGGATAAAAGCCTCTTCTCTTGGTCTTTGCACGTCCATCAAGCCAGTCCGACAGAGAGGATTGGATTCCAAATTTTCTACTAGCAGCACGCAATGGCAGCACTTTTGTTTTAGACTGCATCCATTACTTTTTTCATGTCCATTGATTGAGGCTTTCATAAGTGGGTTTTCCGACAGTGAGAGGTTCTGATTCCAAATTTTCTAGTAGCAGCACACAATGGCAGCTCTCTTGTTTTGATTGCATCCATTGCTTTTTTCGTGTTCTCGATTGTCCAAGGCAGGTTTTCACGAGTGGGTGTATGGGGCTTGTGGGAACAGTCTTTGTGACCTTCATGGGTCTGTTTCGAGCCATGTGGCCTTCAAGTTGCGGCCTGCTGGTATTGTGATAATTCTTTCTATCTTAAATGGTGCGTTGCCCTATCAGCTAGATTTAGATTTAGATGCTCGTTGGGGAGAGACTAAAATGAAAATGTTTAGACTTCACAAGCAGTTGTAGCTTGAATGAAGAGATTTTGGACTACCTTTTGATTAGCCTTCTCCTTTAGTGCTAGCCTTCATCATGGCTGAGTCTGCCCTTCACCTCCGGAGTGCCGATAGAAACTCAGTACGAAGACTTTGTATAAATGGATGCTCAAGTATGTGTGGGTGTGTGGATTTGTAGAGCATATTTTTATACTATGGTCTACACCCACTGTTGGGCGCTGATGACGTCAGTGGGGATGTCATAGTAGCTAGTCCTTGCTATGCATGATGGAGTTTATGGTTTTCAACCTTGTGAGTGACTCTCATGAGATTGAAACTGCACTATGTTGTGTTTTTAGAGGATGAGTTTGGGAATGTTCTTGGATTCATCTAGGTATATATTTGCTGTGAGTATTGTGTTAGAAAATACCCAACAGAGGGTACACGCAGCGGAAATAATGCCCAGGAGCTCACACAGTGTGCGGTGTGGGTGTGGAATCACAAACTTCTTTACTTATGTGCATTCAATAGGTGTGCAGACTCATCAATAGACAATGAACCAAACTAGATAGAGAAACCACCAAATAATATATTTCCGTCCACAACTATGGACACAATACAAGAGAGACAGATCCAAAGTCCCACCAATGGTGTGGTCCTCTGATCTTACCACAAAGTCTTTCTCCTATCTGCTGGCTATCTCTAGACTAGAGTCCGCGTGCTCCACCTCGAGCGTAAGTAAACTTTCTGTCTAGAATGATCCTCTCCACCTTGCTGTCTGGAAACCAGCCTAGGTGGGCAGCCTCTTGGCTAAGTCTGCAGCCCTGCTAGCACCTCTCTATCCTCTTGAATGTAGGTCCAGAGGGTGGCTGCCTGCTGCTCCTTTCTGCTCTGGATCTGCTGCTGCAAGTGATGATGTAATGAGGCCTGAATGACCTCTATATATAGGCCCAAGAGCCTGGCCAGCCAACCGACCCAGCAGCCCTAGAAAGGGCGGACTGCTGGTCGGTTCAGCCACCTGCCCCTGGCCGACCAAAACCGACCCACAGCTCCCTATTTATGGGACTGTGGGCTGCCCTTTTGGGGCACTCATTACAAGGGCCCTTGGCCCACCTTTCAAGGGCAGATGCCCTATAAATACAGGGTCCAGCCCCCCCCCCCCAAAACCTACTGCAGACAGTGCGCCTCCTGTCCTAGATCCATCGCAATCTGTCCCAGACTGTCTTGCCTCTGCTCCGGGCTTGTTCCAGCTCTAGGGCTCCTGCCTGAGCTCCGTACGTGACCCTGAAACCAGCCGTACAGCAGGCATCTGTAATCCGTATAGATCTGCCATGCTTCCGCACTTTCCTGGCCCTCTGTGCTGCCCATAACAGTTCTAGATGTGCTGCCCACATGACAGCCATGATGCTGTCTATGTGGCAGCCCCTTTCTCTCTTTTTCTGTTGGGTACTGCCCTAGGTCTCCTCCCCCATGCTCTCCTCATATGGGGGCTTACAGATGGGGAGGTGACCTTTCCAACACCCCCTCTCACTGACACATCTCAGCCCAATGCCAACACGTCGATGAAGATGCTCCAGTAACTCCCTGGTCGTAGTCCTCTGGAACCTTTCGGTGTCGAAATCTTTTCCTGGCTTTGCATCCAGTGGCTCTTGCTTCACCAGGTTTGGTTCCGCTTCCGCACACCATCCTGGTACACAGGTCCATCTCTGGTAGCACCTCCTGGTACCACCTCCTTCAGTCACATTCCCGCCTCTGTACTTGAGCAACCCAACCGTCACGATCTTCCAGTCGTCCCCCTCATAATGAGTGAACAACCTGGAGTCTTCCAGGCACCATGCTCTGAGGGTCTGTTTCAACCCGTCCGTCCTTTGGCAAGGTCTGCAACCAATGAATATTTCCAGATAACCTGGACCATGAACTCTCGCTGAGTTCAGCCACCTGCCCCTGGCCGACCAAAACCGACCCACAGCTCCCTATTTATGGGACTGTGTGCTGCCCTTTTGGGGCACTCATTACAAGGGCCCTTGGCCCACCTTTCAAGGGCAGATGCCCTATAAATACAGGGTCCAGCCCTCCCCAAAACCTACTGCAGACAGTGCGCCTCCTGTCCTAGATCCATCGCAATCTGTCCCAGACTGTCTTGCCTCTGCTCCGGGCTTGTTCCAGCTCTAGAGCTCCTGCCTGAGCTCCGTACGTGACCCTGAAACCAGCCGTACAGCAGGCATCTGTAATCCGTACAGATCTGCCATGCTTCCGCACTTTCCTGGCCCTCTGTGCTGCCCATAACAGTTCTAGATGTGCTGCCCACATGACAGCCATGATGCTGTCTATGTGGCAGCCCCTTTCTCTCTTTTTCTGTTGGGTACTGCCCTAGGTCTCCCTCCCCCATGCTCTCCTCATATGGGGGCTTACAGATGGGGAGGTGACCTTTCCAACATACTGAACACTGTCACATGTTGTGTGCTTGCAGATGCACTTGGATCACTGAAGCCCTACTAGTTGCATGCGTGCAGTGTGTGCTGAGTGAATTGTCCTTGGCTAAATGAAGGGACAGAATTGCATGTGGAAGAGACACAGTTGCGTGAATGACAAGATGAGTGGTAGTAGAGGATGGGGGTGTGTGCAATGAGCACTTCAAGAGTGGACTCAAAGAACGGGGTGAGTGATGAGTGGCTATAAGAAAATATTTTTGTGAGGCAGGATTGTTGGAGAAGGTCCTCAGATAATGTCTGCATGATAGGCAGGGGTGCCTTTTGAAGGTTGATTGGCCAAGTTTGGAAAAAATCAAACTTCATGGGCTATTGCTTTTCAAACAATGGTGTGTCTGTGTTTGGTTTCAAAGATGGCATGATTCTTGAATTTTTATTTGTGTTTGAATGGAGGTCACAATTCGAGGCTGTGGTCTCGATGCCCTTCTAAATGTCACATCGTTTTCGACAGCTTGTACTCTTTTCGCTTGCAGCAGGCTTGAAGTCCGGCTTGAGTGAATCTCAAAGTGCTTGCTAGTCCAACAGGCGAGGTTCACTTTATGCATCAGGCAGTAGGAACGATGCTTTTGTTACCAGTGTTCAAGGTCCCATAGCTACAAGTTGGGGTGTTTTTGGTGACAGTTAAGGTGAGGTATCTGGAGTCCTCCAGTTTATGGTTCAAAAACATTTTTTAGGACTGTACGTGCGGCGCACCAGGTGTCAGTCATTATTTCTCAGAGTTAGTGTTTAGGGTCGGTCATGATTTGTCATAGTTAGGGTTTAGTGTTTCTTAGAGACCTAAATTTTCGTTCAAGTATGTGCAATTCAAATTCCATTTGATCTTTTTGAAAAATTGAGCTTATTTTTCCTACGTTTTTAACGTGCATATATGAAAAATCTACGAAATAGTGTCGGTACAGTTACAGACCGTACTGTAAATAGGAGAAAATACATGAGGTGCATTGGTTCTCCCAAGGATTCTGGTGTGTTTGAAATTCACATAATATATTGTGCTGAGTTTTGGAGCTTATTAATTTCCTGGTATGTGCCATCTTGTTTATTAAGCTAATGAAATTTACTTCTTTAGTTTCTATTTCTATGTTTTAGATATTAGTGTAGCTTCTGATCCTTTGCCAATACACGTCTCTTAAATTCACTTTTATTGACATTTTACAGGTTCGAGCTGTTGTTAATGATGATCTCTTGATTGTTCCCCATGGATCACAAAACACGAACCTTATTTTTGCTCGTCCTGGAACAATTGTGATTGAGGTCTCTCTCTCTCTCTCTCTCTCTCTCTTTCTCTCTCTTTTTGTTCCCCCCTGCCGGACTGTGTGATCTAGGTATCCAGCCTTCTTCCACTTCTGACACTTTCCATACTTTATGACCTTGCTGATGTCTGGTTCTATATAGCTTCTATTTCTATGATGCCTTGCCATTATTAATTGCTGAAGGAACATTTTTTCAGGTTTTCCCTTATCTATTTTACACCGACGCCCTCCGAAATTACACCCATGCAGCAGGATTGAATGTCTATGCATTGCTTGGACGTCTTCCACAACGTAATTTTTTAATATGGCTTTTCTCATTTGTTGGATGGGATCTTTGTTTTCATAATTTCAGATGGTGTAAAAATTATGCTCGCCAGCAGTCTATCACTGTAGATACCTTAGAATTAGAGAAGCTGCTATTTAATATTGGACAAGGATATTTAGGACATCTACAGCCAGCTGCATCTTAATTTTATTTTATATTCTACAAAATCCATCAAGTGCTTGTAAAGAGTTCCGACTTTCTTTTTAAGCATTTGCATCATTGTGATGTTTGCCCAGAGGATTTTATTATTCGACAGGTTGCCTAGATAATTTATTCTGATTGCTTTGTTGAATTGATAGTTTCATAGGATTTTTCCATATCAATCGAGTCACTAATTTGTGCATCAATGCTTTGTTTAGTGAAAAGATAGCATTTTCATCAAATCATGTGTCTTACATAAAATAAGTCTTATTGTGGAACAGTTTAAAAGGAATCAGTCCTTTTGATAGATTGTTCCAGTAACCTACTTCTAGATGGAGAGTTGTCCATGGTGAAATGTTGACCGACCTTACTACAACAAACAACGAAAACGACTCTTAAACATTGCAATTTTTGGCTATTTCTTGCAGGGAACTGACATTTCTAGTCAAATAGTTGTGGACAGTCCCAATGCAATGCTTGTTGGATTAGGGTTGGCCACCTCCCCACCTGTGAGCCCCTAAAGGAGTGCATTTTGGGGGTGGACCATAGGACAATAGAATTAAATTTGGGGCTGCCACATGGACAGCGAACAGGCTGCCAAGTAGGGAGCACAAGGAGAGATTCCTAGCAGAAGACAACCACCAGCGAGGGCAGATCTGGCAGAGATGTTTCCAGAGGCTGTACACAGAAGGAAGGGGCAGATCTGTGCAGGGTTTGCAAGTAGGAAACAAGGTGATGAGATGGCGGCTGACGTCAGTACAGGTACGGACTGTATGGACAATTTGGAGCTATTTCAGTGGCTGGCAGAGGCTTGGCAGGAGGCGGAATCTGCAGGACAGGAAGACAGCTCAGATTGGGGTACTATGGGCCTGGTTTGAAGTCCAAGACAATAGCCCAAGGCAACGAGATCATGTGGGGCCTGGTTGGGCTGGTCCAAGCCTGTCAACCAGGCTGGCCTTAAAGGGATGAGCCCCAGTCGGGCCAAATAAGGGCTGGCTGGTCGGTTTTTGGAAGGGGCCTGGGGGCCTATTAAAAGAGGGCCTTTTGTATCACTTGGAGCAGCAGATCCAGAGCAGAAAGGAGCAGCAGTAGGGCTTCCCTTGGGCCTGTTGGAAAGGTCACCTCCCCATCTGTAAGCCCCCACATGAGGAGAGCATGGGGGGGTGAACCTGGGAACAGAGAGAATGCCACATGAGCAGCAGCATGGCTGCCATGGGGGCAGAGATCAGAGAAATAAAGAGATACCTGGAGGGATCCTTGTGGCTACAACAAATGGTGCCTTGAATGGACAGAAGCTGCAGCAAGCCAGGGCACGGATGGTGGCTTTGGATGGCCAGCCATCTGACTATAGAAGTGCCCAAGATTGGGACCCAATGAGGGCTGATTGTCGGGCCTGACAGCAGCACCACAAAAGGCCCTTATATAGGGAAGGAGAGCCAACCAACCAGGCCGACCAGGCTGGTTAGGCCTGGTCAGACTGTAAAAGTTGGCCTGCATAAGGAGCTGGGCCCCTGCAAAGAAAAGAGGGCCTTGTGGCCCGGTTTTGAGAGCCCTTAAAGGGCTGGACCTGCAGCAGACTGGTCGGTCAGAATGATCTTGACTGGTCAGTTTTTAGAGCAGGCCTTGGGCCTATATAAAGAGGCCATTGGGCTGTTAGAATTATTAATATATTCTAGGCAGTGGTCAATGTAATGTAATAAGTGAGTTAGGGGTACCTTTCCCTCTTAGAGGTCTTTCCCCCTAACCACGGTCTAATCTCTAACTATGGTTAGTGATTAGATAGGGTTTTGTCACTTAGACAAAACCCTTATCTCTATCCTTGTACATCCACTTCATTCACTTCTTTTCAGTTGACATTCGGGAGTGAACTACGTTCAGCTCACTCTCTCTTTGCTCACTCTTGCTTCCATTCTGTTTTCTCACAGTTGGTATCAGAGCACTTCCTTCCCGGACCTGCTCCTTGCTCCTAGCCTCTTGCCTCCAGCTCCTGCTCGTCCGTACAACCTCATCTTGACCTGTCATCCATACAGTCCATACAATTGTACCAATTTCGTACCAGTGCTTGCTCCCGTTTGTACACTAGTGTCAAAAAAAAATATTTTTTTCGCCAGTTCGGTCGTACAGTCGTACGGATTTTTGTACTTCGCGTTAGATTTTGATCGTACATTTTCGTACTGCAGGTCAGAATTCGTATGTACAGTTCCGTACGGTTGTCCATACAGTTTCATACATTTGCATCAGTTTTGTCCGTACAGAACAGTTTGAGTGAATAATGAGATGAGTACAAGACAATGAAGAGGAAAAGAGGAAGAGAAGCAAATAAAAAAAGGAAAAGAATTTGGGAATGGTGAAGATGTGTCGAGTGATATGGTAGATGACGATGCTAACAAATGGATGTAGTGGAGCAATGGAGTGATGAGCACGATTAGAATGCTACACCCATCCAATTTTAAACCTCCCATACAAATAGTGCATTTTTGTGTGTTGCATGCTGAGATGTGGCTCACTTTACTTGCACATTGTATATGTATGGAACATGAAACTGAAAGAGAGAGTGGCATCATGTGTTGCAAGGGTTGAAGCTATTCTCTTGAGTATGGGTCTACATGGAGGGAATTTAAAGCTATCCAAACACACAAATTTGAAGAAAACCAGGAAATCTTCCAAAGAATTGTTCATGGGGGGCTTAAAGGCATGAAGCTTTTTGTTCAATCATGGCAAAAATTGATTAAATATGCATTGGAATTATTGAAAAGAGTTATATGATTGTACCACTAATTTGGAAGCTTACCCTCATGGGAGAACCTTGAGAGTACGTGTTTGAAGGCATTGGACAACATGGTAAATATCTTGAGAAAGCCTTCCATAGAAGAGGAGGATGTGTAGCTATACAAAGTTGCTGACACTTTGAAAGAGTTAATTAAAACTATGGTGATAGATTGGGTGAATCACATCACGTAGTACATGGTATGTGTGGTTTTCACTTTTTTAAAAATTTAATGACAATTAAATTTATTCTTTGGTGTTCATCCCATGTATTGTTCCTATGGATGCAACACATTCTTTATGCTCATAGTCCATGGTACCTTCAACCATACAGTTCGTTGAATGTTTGGAGTGCCGAGATGGAGAAGTTGCATTACAAAGCTCGAGGCACTTACTTCAAAAGTACCTAGCATGGAGTGGGGTTGATGGAGGTAACGCTTTGCACAAAATGTTTGAGTGTTTTATCGTGGTATAAGAGAGAGAGAGAGAGAGAGAGAGAGAGAGAGAGAGAGAGAGAGAGAGTACTCACCCAAGAGCAAAACTAGAATAGAAAGTAATTAATGAAGGCATGGGGAGTCCAAAATCTATTGGGACGACACAAGTCTTAGCGCTGCCTTGCAAGGCAGCGATAAAAACCATACCTTAATGAATGTCGGACCATATATAAGGAAAAACCCCCCACATTGCAAAACATATATTTCTTATCACTTGCAAATACCTAAACAAGCAAACAATTAAGCAAGTCCATAACTTTTTAAATTTAAAAACGCTATCTACCTACCTGTAACAATTGTGAAGGAACCTCAAACCTTTTTTGCTTGTTCATGATTAACATAAATGAGTATCCAACATGATCTAATCATTTATATGATTGTTCAACATGAAAAGACAAAATATCCTAAAGGAAGTATCAGTACATTTGAATTATTTAGGAAGGATCCTAAAGAAACTAGTACATGTGAAGTATCCTAAAAGAAGTATTCAGGAATGCATTTTTGACATCCTATTCATACATATTCCACTTGATGCTAGTAATGTAAAAAATTTTATGGAACCCATTTTCCCTACAAGAACATAATTATTGTGCAAATTCTTTTGCACCTTTCAATACTTTCATTTGGATTGTACTTCATCTTGTAATCCACTTGTTTAGACCCTTGACATGTGAAATTTCCTGGGTCTTTGTATGAATTTCCTCTACCTTAAAAGCCTTATTGTTTGGCAAATTAATGATATTTTGATAATTACATCCATTCTTGTTACCTCTACATGGTAACTTCTGATATTTCTAGCTTTTATAATTATAATTTTGTAGTTAATGTTGATGCTGATGATTTTGTTGTTGATGTTGATGTTGATGTTGATGTCAGGTCCACCACCTCTATTTGATGATCTTCCTTCTACCTCTCAAAGGCTTGCTCACTTGTTTGTCTATCTTGAATTGCTTGGGGTCTCAATTCTTCACCCAAGAAAATTGATTGTAGCTCTTTCAAACGGTTGAAACTTCCTTTTAAATGGGTGTGCTTTGTATCAAGTTCTCATAACCTTCTCCAAGTCCATTGAAATGACTTGGACTAGCTCTGTTGACTTCAATGATCCACTGATTATTGCTGCAAGTTGAGTCTTGATGTCTTTATGCTCAACACATATGCATGTCTAGTCTCATTGCTTTGTTAAAAGATTTGGACGATTTGGTGTGTAAGTGTTAGAATTCTTAAAGTATTCTTTGATTCATACAATGTTGCAAAATTTCCATGCTCTTGTTGATGTATTTACTTTGTTCACTTGTGTAAGCATTACATCTTGTACATTTTTATATATCAAGTGATTAGCACACTTGTCCTTTTTAACCTAATCAAATCAATCTTAACAATAGCAAGGTCATGTTTTGGATCATCCATGGTCTAGGTAAATTTTCATGAACATATTCCCATATATCTTGAAGAACAAGGATAGACAACCATCAATCTAGTTTTTGGGATTTTCTAAAGGACCCATGTTTATGTTACTTGATATGACATGATGATGGATATGCCAGTATCAGTCTGCTTTATCTTGAATTAACTCTTGATGGAACTATACAAAATGTGCACATTTGAGTGATAATTAAAACTTCCTCAAAATCTATTCCAAAATGTTGGATTTTGTGTGCCAATTTTGATAGCAAAGATCGCACTCAATTTTGATTTCCAATGACCAAGTTATGATTATATATGTGCAAAATAGTTGTTAAAAATAGAGCTTTGGTTAGGCTATAAAACGATGTCTCAAATAATGGCTAATGGACTAGAAAGTCCCCCAAAACTAGATTTTCTATTGAATATTGGGCTTTAAATGGGTTCATGTTAGTTAGGGTCTAGTTCAATTAGGCTAATTAACCAAGTGGTTCAATTACCCATGGTCTTATGTTAGGTAAGGCTAATATGGGTTAGGGTAGCAATTGTTTCCATGTGTTACAGGACAATTCATCCTTATCTATGTGCCACAAAGAGGGATGATGTGATGTGGCCCTTCCTTTTTTCTTTTTTTTCTTTTTTTACTTGTATCATCTCTATCCATGGCTTATATTTGTGTGAAGAGACTTAAGGGTTCATATTTGTTTGAATGGACTTAGGGCTTAAGGAAACAAAAATTGGACCTAGGTGGATGCCAACCAAAATGAAGCTCTAGCTAGAGTTTGGTTCAATTAGGCTAGCTGACCAAGGGTGGTTCAAACACATTCGGTTAACCACCCTTAATCCATGCTCTTATGGTTAGGTCAATCTAATTAGAGTTAGGCTAGCAAATATTTCCACGTGTCACAAATTAATGTACCCTTATCTTACCATATGGCAAATAGAAGGATGAGGTAACGTGACCCTTCTGTTTTCATCACTCTCATCCATGTGGCATGAGGCAGGTGATCAAGCAAGTCATGTTGAGCAAGCAAGACCAAATTAGCGAGCAAGAAAAAGCGAGCAAAGCAGGAATGGTTGGGCTACCAACACATAATCTCATTGTATATATGTACGCATCTATATTCTCATGAGATGAGCTTAAATAGAAATGGTTTGGATATCAATAATAGGTACTATATAGTTGAAATGCATCACTTGAGAAGAACATAACCTCACTAAATGTATGTAATCATTAATAAAGCCTTATAGTATAAATTTGAAGATCATTATAACATAAGCTTGCAAGTCTACATTAATGATAGTGTTTTTTATTCTCATGCGATGAACTTGCATAGAAATGCTTTGGCTACTAGTGCATCATTCAATAAAAACTTCAACATTGAACATGATCATTACATGTTATTGAAAGTCTACCTTGGTAAAAGTGTTCTATATATTTTCATCAGAGGAACTTGCATAGAAAATATTTTATTGCTTTTGTCCCAATATATAGATAGAGTTCTAACATGCTTCTTATTACGAGTGGCCTTGCTCTAAATCTAGTGCAAGAAATATATAGATAGAGTTCTAACATGATTCCTATTACGAGTGGCCTTACTCTAAATCTGGTGCAAGAAATTGGAAACAATTCCATTAAATTCACATTTTGATGCATGAAATTTTACTAATTGGTGCAAAAGGTAAGGATAATCATCAAAATCATGCCTTGCCATTCGTTTTGCTATGTAACATGACTGCATTTGGATTTGTAAATTTACAAATCCAAATGCAGTCATGTTACATATCAAAACGAATGGCAAGGCATGATTTTGATGATTATCCTTACCTTTTGCACCAATTAGTAAAATTTCATGCATCAAAATGTGAATTTAATAAGCATTTAGCCGATTTGTTGCATCGGATCTAGAGGAAAGTTTACCTAATCAGGACCATGTCAATATATTGTCTATTTTCGCTTCTACTATCGATTTTTATAAGTAAATATTGATTTGTTTTGGAATTTAATTCATTTTAAAGAAAGTGATCTTGATTATGGAGGATTACCAAAAATTGAATGAGGAAAAGTGAGCAAAGATAGGATGTGTCTTTATTAATGATGCCTTGGCAATGACATAGGTCTAACTCTCTTATGGAATTTTTAAGCACTTAGACAATTTAGGTACTAAAATAGGGGATTTGTCAATCCATTATTCTTTTGTTTTGATTGTTTTTTTTGGCTCGCTTGCTTTTTCTTGCTTGCTTTTTCTTGGTTCAATCAATTTTCCTGGCTCGCTTTCTAGTAATCCTCATGTGGCGTCACTTTGTGTCATCTATCATTGCCTCTTACGACTTGCCTTGCCTCTATGTTACTTTATCCCTATTGTGTGTGGGCATGTGTGCATGTATGGTGTGCTGCCTACGATGTGTTTTTTTGCTCTATGCTTTGTGATCTATCAAAGTGCGCGTGCGTTGTTGCTTGCTACATCACGTGCGGGTGCATTACCTTTGCTTTGGAGTGTATGGGTTGTGTGGTTTCTTGTATCGTGTACACTTCTTTTGTCTAAAGTCATATTGATGGCTATGTACAGGTCCATATGTACGTTATTATATCCTTCCATCAACTCATGTTGATGAGTTCATGAGCTATCTTCACGAGAAATTTTGGCTTTCATGTGTGCAAAATCTTGCACACCGTTTCAATTCGATAGGCACAACTCATCCTTGTGTGAAGATCTTGTTTAAAACCATTAACATACATGATTTCATTAAACCAATGCACACACAATGCCTAGAGACACACACAGAGCAAATTCAACTTTCAAAAATCTATGTCACCAAAAACTTGCTCACTTCCAAAAATCATAAAGGCTGAAAGCATCAAAGTTATCATCATCTTGTTATTTTGCTTGTGAGTTGCCATTATTTTGTTTTGGAAAGCCAATAAGGTCCTCCTCCTCTTCCTCACTGTCCTCATTAGTAGTATCACATTCCACCTCTTATTCCTCCTCATTTGTTTGGATTGCAATGCCCATTTCAATCATGGGAGAAACAATTCAGAAGGGATGGAATTCAGAACAACATCATATGTCCATTTTAGATCTTTCTCATCATATCTTGCATTTCATAAAGTAGCTGATATTTAGGATTGCAATAAATATGTATAAGCTTCTCAATTTTATCTTCTTAGAGTATGTTTCTCAAAGTACTATAGATGTACTTGTAGTGGCTCTAATTCCTTTTAGAGCTATTGTGGACTTTCTTAAAAAAGCAATGGGAGAAAGCTCATAGTTCGTTGCATAGTATTGGGTACCTCCTTGATATGGAGCAGTGGAGCATGAAACCCGAAGAGGTTCTTGGAGTCATGAATGAAACCCCATAAGGTGGTTTGATCATATGATCCCCAAGATGGCACATTTACCAATTGTTGTAAGGAGATGGCTAAGGATTGATGCAAGGATGGTTTATTTGCATCAACCAATGTACAAGCACTAGCCAAAACTACTCCTCCATGGATGATGAATAGTGCTAGTCGAAAACTCCTATGTCCACTTGCCATGAGGATTTTGGCATGACCATGCTTTAACTCATCCAAGATTTTTCGAAACAGTTGGGACCTTTGAGTCTAGATCTCTTAGCACAACCATGATAGGCAACACTATCCTCATGGCAGACACCCATCTTTGAAAAATGTCACAATGGAATGTCTCAATTTAAAAAGTCTTACTTTTTTAAATTCAATTATTTCAATGGGTAAGTGCATGCAAAATCTTGTTCCTATAGGCAATTGTAACATTTTGGACCCAACCCATGAGGTTGAGTTAAGATATGGAGGAGGAAGAGATGCTAAACATGATGTAAAAGGAGGAGAACAGAGGAGCATGTGTGGATAATGAAAGATGGAGGAGGGAGGGAAGAGGAGGAAGTATGCATGTGGGGGGAGGAGTAGGCAAGAGGAGAAGGGAGCCTGGAGGAAGCAGGGGGAGAGAAGGAGCATGTTGGTGGGAGGAAGTGAAGTATCTCAAATGGAGGAGGAGGAAAATAGTGGGAAAATCGAAGTGAGTGCAAGTGGGAGGCGGGAACGGAAGGGGATGGAGGGAGGGAAGGGTGGTAGGTGTCAAATTCAAATGTTGAAACTGAAATTTTGGGGGAGGAGTGGCCCTCTCCCATGGCAACATGTAAAGAGTTGGTGGATTCATTTGTGGGCTTGACTCACCTAGGTAGGGGGCTAGGCCTCCTTGGTACCCCACCAAGGAGTTTGAATTAATCCTGTAATCATTCCCTAGTCCATTCCTTAATGCTCTTTTGAGATCAATATTCCTCTAATGTCTAATTTTCCAAGGGAGAATGGGCTTGGTAGCCTCTCATCTTCCTATGCTTCACATATGCAAATGGGCTTGGCTCATTGCAAGCTCCTCATTTAATCAAGATGAGGAGCTTGCCTCTAGGCTCCTACACTTCACATACACAAATGGGCTTGCCTCATTGCAAGCTACTCATCCAATGTTTATATGCTTGCTTCAAGCTCAAAAAAATATTAAGTGCATCATCACTAGTCGTTGGACGTGCCTCCACTAGAAAAAGTTGATTTGAAGGATGGTGACATATTACCATCTCTATGTCCTCAGTTTCCTCTAATTGTGCCCCTTGCAAAGTGGCTCTTTACTCAATGCACAATTTCCTTAAGCAAGTGTTCAACTTGTTAAGCTTCGTAACTATTCCTATAGCATTCATGATAGTGTTTTGTTGTTATCGTGCTTTGCAACCACCAAATCTCCACAGAATGAGTTTTATTTTCCTTAGAAGGCTTCATACTTTTTTGAAAGCAATGAATAGGTGCAGTGGCAATCCTTTGTTGGCATTCTTAGCATGTACGAGTTGCATAAGTACACTCCTCTTCTTCTTGAGCCTCCTCTCATTCAAGCAATCTTGTACCTTCTCTTCTAGCTCTCTCATCATGTGACCCATTTCCTTTTGACATTTTGAATATGTTGTGTGCACAAAGTGCTACTCATGCTAAATCTATGGATGATGTAGTCAAAGTACAATGGGTTTTAAAGAAAATGAGGGCATGGCAAGATTAGGAGAGTTATGGCTCAAGAAGAATGAAAGTGACATGTGGTGTCTCTCTTTCCATGGCTACCAATGTATTGTCCCATGAATCTTCCTCTTTATATGCCAACCATTAGGCAACCTCCTACTCTAATGCTTAAAGTAATGGCTACTCTCGCTTTTTCCCTTAATACAATTGGCATGTTCCTTTTTTAATTTTTAAATCAAAGTAATGGCTACTCATTAGTTTTGAAACTTGAGCTCCACATGCATCCACACCTCAATTTTTTTCTTTAATGTCAAACCCACCTTCTATTGTGTATCACGGATTTAGCTTCTTTCAAAGATATCATCTACTAGCTTTTGAATTGCTTCCAAAAGTATCCTATCTTTTCTAGCCCATGATTCCACATCCTTAATGTGCTTTCCTAGATTACAAAGCTTCTCCTTAAATTGCAAATCCTCTTTTAGACATTGCAAAGCCTACTATTGTCAGAGAAAGAAGTGTCCAATCTTGATGTACTAAAGACCACAACATGGCCAATTTTGGGTAATGTTTTATTTGGCTCCTGGCTTGCACGTTAGTTGCTATTCTTTGGGTTCTCCATATTGCTAATATTCATGATGCAACTTGATTTATAATAAACAAAAGAGGTTGTGGGGTTGGGGTTTTGAAAACTTTGGGACCAAAAGCAATATTACACTGGTTGAAGACCTCAAAGAGTTAAATACCTACATTGAGTAGAGAGAAGAGAGGAGATGTTGGTAGACCTTGCTAGAGATAACATGTTGGTAGACCTTGTTTGAGGTTTTACCTTGTTGGACCCATGGGGATTTCCATACATAGTCACTGTCCAATCTTCTAGTGAAACCAAGAGTCCTAGGACTTAGGAGTGAGTCACGCATAGATGGCACATCAAGAATTGAAATTGCGACCTCCTCCCCTCATGCATGGATAGACATAGGTTTCATGAGCTCTATGGGGAGTAAGATCAATATATGTTATAAAAGAGGAAGGAGGCACACACGATATGGATGCCCATGCGGCCTCAGTTTAATCATCCTCTTTGCCTCCTCCTTTTAACCCATGGATAGTGATTCTAATGCAAAACTTTATTTTCCAAAAGGGGGGCTATTTTGAATGACAATTTAAAATTGCATGTGTTAATATATCTCCATGCCTATATCTTTGCCTAGGCATAATAAGGTGGACTTTTGCCTTTTTTTAAATATTGACACACCCTCACACACTCAAGGAAGGGGGTCGAAGGGCGTAGTCCTAGAAATAGGCCTTGGTTGGGTTGTTGGGTCATCCTCGAGGGATTTGAATGTAGGTACTAGGTAGCTGCCTGTGCTCTGCTACTTGAGCTACAAAGAGATGCTATGCTACTTGAGCTACAAAGAGATGCATAGAGAAGTACTCTTTCTACCTTTACATCTTAACACGAACTCATATCTAAAACAATGAGATCCTCGTTGCACACATCAAAATATTACTAGAACTTTTGACACCGCATTGTAATAGTAACTCCTTTATTCTTATGGTAGTCTTTTCGCATGAAATGTTTTGCTGCCACGGTCGAGTCAACTATTTTCGTGACTTCATAGAGCTTCACGGGGCTTTACAGGTGCTGTGCTTTCCGGCAAAGCTGCAGACTGCAGTGTCCAATGCCACACAGACAAGAAAGTTGTACAGGTGCCAGCCTCCAGGGGCCCAAGCAGAATCGATTGGCCCTTGGGTACCCGATAACCCGTTCATCTCGGATCGGAATTCCGAAGTTGGAACCTGGACTGTGGGCACTGATGAGAAGTTAAAGCCTGCTCGTGACCAACTGATTTAAGTCCAATCGGGGCTCTCCGACGTTCCGACCGTCCCCCCGATTCCCAATCGGCACAGGTGCCAGGAGTCCAGGACCATGAACTCTTTGGCAGCAGCTTGCAGGCCGCAGCTTCAGCGTTACGTTGCAAGCTGTACCATGGTCAATGGCTAAAGAGGTAAAGCTTTCCCCTTACACACCGAATACGTCCTTTTATTATTTTCCCTTACGATCTACCTGTCGGGCACTTCAGCCCCAGCTGAGCAATGAGAGCTCAGAGTACTACGACAGACTCACGGAAGAAGCCAAAGGACTCAGAACTTCAGGAGACGGGAAAGGTGAGGCCAAGGGACGACACTGATGTTGTAGGTATCAAAACAAGGTGGGGATCCCACTACGGCCCTGCCTTTTGGAGTGACATTATAAGTCGAAGTGTAAGCTCCATAAATATTTTCAATAACTTATAAAAGGGAAATGATGGGTGTAAATTGGAAGGAGAGGAAAAGAGAGAAAGCAAGTGAACTTGAAAGAAAGGTGGATGAGTGAAAGAGCATAGAAAAGAGGTGAAAGAGGTGTGTGGTGAAAAACCTAACAAAAGACAAAACCATTTAAGATTTCCACATCCCTTAGGACCCTTTGCAGGGCTCCAGAAGTGACTGTCAAGACTCAAGTCGTCTCTTGGATCATAATCCATTCACTAATCTTATTTCCCAAGAATTTGGGACTCACCACCACCTTAATGGAAAATAGGACCACGCTTAGGGCTTAGAGCTAGTGCACACGAGCTAAAAATGTGCAATTGGTGCTCTATCTACATTTTGTTCCCATGCTAGAATATCTCAAATAGCTTGATGCATTTAATGGAAGTCTGTAAACCTTGTAGAGAGCTCTGTAGCTATGTGCAAACCTTGCACAGACCTTTACATCTGAGAGCTGGCCATCTTTGATTGCCTCAGACATCAATCTCTGTAAATTTTATGGGAGCATTGAAGACACTCCAACTACGCTCGGTGCCTGATGCCTGTGTTTCATTGGGTGGAGCTCAAACAGAGCATTGGTGCACAAAATTGCATTCTTGAAAATTGAGGTGCCAAAAATGAAGCTAAAGGCGCTTCAGATATGCCTCATTTGCTGTGCACACCTTCAAAATCCAGGATTAGTGCCGCACTATGGGACTCGTGTGCACTAAACCTTAGTGCACACGCACAAAAGATTGCTCAGTTGTTCTAGATAGTCATGTCGTTCACATGCAAAAATACTCAGGGAGCTTCAGGCATTTAATGGAGGAGTGCTAGACGTCTTTGAATATTTGTAGGAAGCTCTGTAAGGAGAGTTGTGCCACTTTGATTGGCTTGCCCATCAAGATCTGAAGCATTAAAGGCAGCTCAACCTAACAATAGTGCCACATGCCAGATTCTGATTGGCTTCCAGAAAAATGGCATTCTGGTGTTGAGTTTTGCAACCTCCAAAATGGAAATGTCATTCTTAACACCAAAGGCGCTTCACTTCTACCTCGTAAACTGTGCCAACTTGGAAAATGCTCCACCTGCCTCGCATAAGTGGCCTCACGTGCATTGACCTTTAAGGCTAGTGCACACATAGAGGAAAATGTGAGGCACACACACAAGAAAATGCGAGGCTGATTGACAAGTGAAGTGCCTCTAATGGATGAAATGGCCACTTCATTTTTGAAGGTGCGTCTTTTTGCACCAGTGCGCTGCTGTGGCCTTAACCATCTCTGTAGTTCTCCCAGGAGCTTGACAGAGGATATCTACCCTCATACACACAGAGCTCCCTGCAATCTATTAAATGCAACCAAACTTTGGTTCACACAATTTATTTAGGTGGAGCTTCAACCGCGCACCAAGGGTGCATTTGTAATGTCGTGTGCATTGGCCCTTAGAGCTACATGATGCTAGGAAAGCTCCACTTGCAATTAGGGCAAAGGGGCTAGTACTACGCACCCCTAACATTTTACTAGTGCAAGGGGTTGCGCCTATTGAAAATTTGAAGTATTTGAAAATGTAAAGTCATCGGATGGATAACCATAGAGGAGTGATATAACTTTTTTATAAAAAGATTTTTTAATAAAAAGTATCCAATACCAAATGCATTGGTGGGCTAGTAGTATGCCACATGCTGACTATCTCAACTTTAAATAGGACTGTGACACGTAAGCATTTCTTCCCTTTTTTTCATGCCTCTTAATTGGTTCTTCCCATGGATAGAATAGGGGGCTATTGACATTTGAAAGGCACTTGCCCCTTTACGAGCCCTTTAACCTAGTCGCATGAACCAAATCAACAAATCTTAGGGAGCTCTATGTGAGTGCAGAGAGCCTTTACCAAGTAGTAGTTGGCATTTATAGATTGGCTCTTGAGTATCCCTATCAAGTTTGCAGGCTTCTGAGAGTTCACAAAGGAGAGTGCAGAAGGAGCTGATTCTGAGGCCAAAGTGGTGCACTGGTGCTAGAAATCACACCTTCAAAAATGAAGGTGCCACTTCGTGCATTGGAGGTGCTTTAGTTTGCATTGATATTTGTGTGAGCCATGCATTTTCCGATGTGTGTGCATTGGTCCTCATATCCTGAAAGGGTTCTGAGGGTCTATGCACACATGACCCAAAACACACAGCCAACCATGCATGAAAAGAGCTCACATGCTTTTCAAGAGGACACCCTTAGGTGCTCAATGTGGCACCTTGGTTTGGCGAGGAGCCAAATCGAGACCTTTGCACCACCCGGTGAGACCTATAATAGCTAGTCTAAGGGGAAGAGTACACTTTAGAGGGCACCAGAATATGGGTAGATTGTATAGTGCTGGTTGGTAATATTCGAATGGCCTAAAACCATGTGAATGATTTGTCATCATAAAGCAGGGTTTGAAATGGGCAATCAGTGTGCAACTGGTGTGGAGTCCAACCACGCACAAACTGCCTTGTTTGCATAGGCCCTAAGGGAATTTTATCATAATATTTATGTTGAAAGCAATGGTATAAACTACGTAATGATGATATAAAACACTTTATTTCAAAAACTCATAGAAGCAATGGTATAATATTTGTGTTAATGCTTACATTCAACAACCTTCTCCATCCATCGGTGAATTCATGACATAACTTTCAAAGTTTGTCCATGTAACTAGAAGTTTGAAAAGAATATTAGGTAGAAAATAAAATCTATAATTAAGAATCAAAAATTCAACTCTAAAGTTGGTAAAGAAGAAACTTGCATTGTAAATATATACCCATCATATGTCACAAAAGTATATAAAAGCATATTTTATGAAGAGCCACTAGATTGGAAAGCCAAACATTGATACGACATATACTCAAAAGTTAATCGTCGCAAGTCCCTTGAATGGAGTCAACTTGACAAGTCCCATTTAAATGAAGTCTAGAAAACTCAAGGATAGTTTGGTTCAAAGACTCAAATGTCCTTGATTTCAAAAGGTAATGGCAAAATTCCCAAGGAAAACTACAATTTAGCTTTAGAAATAAGATTGCCTTTCATATCTATCTTTAAGGCTATGTCAACCCAATCAATGAGATCTCATTATTATTTTATATGGGGACTTAAATGGTCAATGACTCTATTGAGCCTCACTTTTTTCACACAACTCTCTCTCTAGTGTTGTCACCACTAGAGGAGAAATGCACTCAAAAAAGGGCATGATAAGGATTATTACAAAAAGGGTGAATTTACTAACCAAGGTTAGGGTAATGAAACATGGTAAGAGGATAAAATAATGAGCTATGAGATGTGCCAATATGTTGAAATAAGTTTTTAAAATGTTCTAGTTAATTTTTTAGGGTGTGGTTGCATTTGGCCATCATCCCATGGTGTAGATTGCATTACTACCTCTAGCCATGAGATCTAAGATCTCATCCAAGGGCTCATGTTACATGTTTCCCAATAACGGGCCACCAGCTTCTTGTGGGATTGAAGCTGAGTTGGGATTAGAGGAATAGTATGCTTGCAACCTATTCTTGCAATCAATAGAGATGTGCACCCTTGGATATTTTAAATAACCTAGTTAAATTGTATGTGTTTTTCCTTTTGCCTTGATCATTTGCTAGATTTTCTAGGGACACTCTTCTCCCTTTCTAGTATGGACTTTGTGAACACGGGATTATTTTCGAGAAATATGAGGATATACTAAAATTGAAGAGTACAATGGTATAAGGAGCTACTGTATTTATTCCTATGTGCAACTAGAAATGTGTTTTCAGAGCCCATGAAATGATAATTGCAAAGAATCATAGTGCTTTCCCCCAATTTTGGTGATTTAGTGCTATTAGAGACTTTCCTCCATTTTTCGTTTGGAGTTATAAATTCTATTTGTTTCAATAGTTGTCCCGAGAGGCTTTGAGCATAGCCTTGCTTTATTGCCAATATTAAAAACTTTGAAATTAACAATACCCACAATTTTATGAATAGAGAAATAAAGAAGAAAGCAAAACTAGGAAGAGAGATGATGCAAAATACTATTGGATATAATCTCCACCCTCTACATGATGGCTCAAGATTCCAATTGAGATCATTTATTAAAAAAATAAAGAGCCAATAATAATACATCTAAAAGATCCCTTGACCATAATTAGAGTGATAGTTATTTACATAACTCCAAGCTTACATTAATCCAAGGTTTTATATGCCTTTATTAATACTTTTGACCATGGCTTAAAATTATAAGTTGAATACAAAAGTGTGGCACATGGCTAAGATATTTAACATAACACCTCAATCAATACCCTTGCACTCTGTACAAATATTGGTCCATGCCCTCTTGACTCAATTAATTTATAACATCTTCATCATCTCCATTCCTCGGTATCAACTTATCAAATTTTGTACTCAATCCCCCAATTGTGTTAGTAACAAATAATTGATGAATCATCATGCTAGTTAATTCCAGCACAATTATGCTTGGCATACAAACATCAACACACATCGCCATCACATACATTGAGTTGTAATAACACCAATCACACTTGAGACATTAATATTAACATGGAATCACCCATAATACCAACCATATAGCTTATAAAAACATAGATTTGAGTAGGCATCCCCAATTATACCTCACTTAGGCGTCCCCAATTATACATCATAAAATGCATCCCCCAAAACCCATGCCACTTTTGGTGTAGTTCTATGGGATCATTTTGTAATTACCATCAAGATGAAAATTATAATTAAAAATAATTTCCATAACACTTGAATGCTTTTCTAATGGATCTTCTGAAGATTCTAAGGGAAAGAAGGGGTGGCCATGAGCGAGAGTGTGTAAAATCAACTCCAATATTATCATACCTAATAAAAATACAATTTGTCAACCAATTAGATTGATGCACATTTGACAATGCAAATTATAAGAATTTCCAAGATTAAATAGTTGTAGTTACATAAGAAATTAAGTCCCAATCGACCCATCTTCCACTCCCTGTTGATGATCCAAACACCACTTGAGAAAAATGAATTAACCAAGGCACAATGAGACAATGACAACCAACTGGGTTTAATTTCCCCCCCAGATGAGTGGCTCATGCTTCCTCATCTAAAGTATTTATCTCGTATTTATAATATTTCATCAAAGTTTAAGGAGCCAAAGTTATCCCTCTTTTCCAAAAGTAACGGATTACATTGATTGCCTTTTATAAAGCCACTTTGGGCTCACTTTATAAAAAATGATTCCACATTGGACTCGCTTTATTAAAAAATGGTTTATGTCTTCGAGGACGACCATTTTTCGAGCGAAATCTTCCGAGTGTCCGACCGAAAAAAAAGTCTTCCAACTATGTAAAAATATGGCCAAAATGGATCGGAAGAAAACATAGTTTCACTTAAGAATATGCAAAGTATTATAGGAATACCTATTTTATACACAAACCTTTACATGAATCCTTGGAGATGGTGAATAACATAATGGGATGGCTTTTGAACAATCCACATATAGAGTAGATTTCTCTATAAAACTTTCCTTATGATCCTTCTTGCATTTTTAATTAATAGGGGGTGACATTGAAAACCCTCTCTCAACCTATCTTCATGAACGGGTTTCTCCAATGAAAACTCATTGAAGCAAACCATCCAAGGTAGTAAACCCCTTTGAAGTAGGTCTTCCAAAGTAGTTTCACTGTGGCAAAACTACCTTAGACAACACTTTTAAAAGTGATGTAACTTGCTCATCCAAAAGTCATTCAACAAGTCAAATTGATCGAAAAATGCCATTTGAGCACATCTATCAGGTTATATTTTGTAAAATCTTGCACATAAATTTCTTAACTATTACACGTATTTTATGAGAGTAGATATATAAGTCCAAGTTAATACTTATTTATGGTTATTTTTACTTCTTTAGAAACATATCCATAAATGTCTTGTTATTTATCCTATAAAAATGCTAGAAACTCTTGTCATATCATATTGATATAAATTTGTTTAATAAGTAATTATATATGTATAATATTATTACATTGAGAGTAATTGTGAGGGATGTTTCTTTTAGAAATTATTTTTCAACACTCTTTTTAGGTAATAACAGGGGTACAAAGGATGTCTATGAACAAGAAAATTTACATTATGTGAAAGCGAATGAGTGACTATGCTGTATATTTTTATGTAATAAAGGGATCTAGTTCCAGTGAAAATAAAAGTATAAAAACCGTGTTTCCTAAAGAAATACCATTTTTTAAATCTCTTGAAAAACATGCTCGGATAAACCTACTCATAGGTTTTTGCTTGTACAAATGACGCATCCTACACCATGCGAAACCTCAACCTTGCATGAATTCCAATTCTCATCATTAATTCCATCACCTTGTAAGCCCCCAATTACATTAGTTGTTAACAATCAATTAAATGAATCGCCAATCAATCAATCCCAATATAGTTGTACTCAAAGTATAATAATTAAACATACCACCAATAACACTAGTGGCATCAGTATTAGCACGAAATCACCCACAATACTGACCATCTAGCATGGCAAATCACATGTTAGTTAGTCTTCCCCAACTAAACCACACAAAGCATCCACTAGGACCCCTGCCACATCTGGCAAACTAAGGAATACTTTACCACATCAAGAAGTATTAGAAAATACAATTCTGTAACTTCCCTCTTGCTTGGATTGCAATTGACCTCAGTTTCCTATTTGATTATAGGAACTGATGAGGTTTGGAAAAGCTTAAAAGAACCACTGAGTCATCCCCTGAGCATCCTCTCTCAGATTGTTTTGAAACTTGAGCAAATATTTGACATACAGATTATCTTTTTGGGTTGTGATTTGCTGATTATCAACAATGCATTCAATATCAAGTATTCCATGTAGCCTCTTCATAAGCTGGATGTGTAAGCAAAGGTCCTTTGAATGGATTCAAGAGGCTAATGTGAAAGGCATTATGGATTTCTAATGATTAGGTAGCTCAATCCTATATGCAAGATCATCAATTTTCTTTATCACTTTAAATGGTTGAAAATCCACATGTTTTCTCTTCTTATTGTCTTGTCTAGAGTACTTCTTTTGAGCAAGAGTCATGGATTCTTTGACTTCTTTTAGAATATTCTGATGGGTAAGTGTATCAACTCCTTTAACTATATGGGTTAATTGAGTGATTGGTATAGGTAGAACTTTCCCATAGATTATCTCAAAGGACACTCTTCCAGTTGTCGCATGAGGTGTACTAATATCAGCAAACATGTAAGAGATGAATATACTTGTCCCAAGTCTTAGGCTGACTTCCCACATAATATTTTAACATATCCAAAATAGTACTATTTGTGACTTCAGTTTGGCCATTTGATTTTGAATGAAAATTTGAGGAGAAATCTAACTTTGCTCCTATATAATAAAATAGTGCAGCTCAAAAATTATTGCAACTTTAAATCTCAATCAGTGATTTTTGGCAAGCCATGATAGACAAAGATGAGCTCCATACATATATGTGTAGCTTGCTAGGCAGTTAAAGTCTTCTTGCATGAGGTAAAGTAAGCATGCTTACTAAAGACGTCCACAATAGTCCATATCATATAATTTTAATTTGCAGTAGTAGGCAAACCTATTATGAAGTCCATGGATATTTGCTCCCAAGATTGCGTAGGAATAGGCAACATCATTAGTAATCCAGGAGTCTTTCCTTTATAGCTTTTGATCTTCTGACAAGTGATTCAGTATTCTCCAACAAAATTTCCTTATAGTAGGCCAATTTGCTATCACTTGTAAAGTGGCACTCACCTATGCCTCATATATGGCGATTCATGCATAATTTATTTTGATAAAAATCATTGCAAGAATATTTTAACATGAGATTCCAATTGTTATTCTCTAATTTGTTCCATATATTAAAAAAGTATGGCTTCCCTTGGTAAGAATTCTTGATATCCTCGAAAGGCCAAATTTCTATTGTAGTAATGTGATTAATACTTGGTTTCTAGGTGAGAGCATCAACAACTACATTTCCTTTATGAAGATGAAATTGAATCATGGGCTGAAAACTTTGTATATGATGCCCATTTGATGTGTCTATCGGATATCAATGGCTTGGTCAACAAGTGCTTAGTACTTTGTTGATCTGTCTTGATTAAAAATTTAGCTCCCATTAGTTAATGTTTCCACATCTTTAATGCATGGACAATAGCGGTCAATTCTTTATCATATGTACTATAATTGCATTCTGCTGGTTTTAACTTATGACTCTCAATGAGTTAGGATGTCCATCTTGCATGAGAACTTCTCCGATTCCATAACCACTAGAATTCGTCACAACTACAAAGGAGTGTCTAGAAAAATCTGGTAATTACAAATTAGGAGTTTTTGTAAGAGCTTTCTTTCAAAGTTGCAAAAATTTATCTTGACACTCGGTCCAAAGAAATTTTTTAGCTTTTCTAGTCCACCCTTGTATTCTTACATTATTTCTTTGACCAATTGAGCAAAGAAGCTCTGTTAATTAGAGGCTCTACGCTCTTTTGATATGTTCTGATCTCATAAAGGGCCTTTGTTCCTGGCTTTTTGTGGCACTTTCCTCTAGGAGGTCCTACACCTCCACCCTCTCCACTTCCACCACCTCCACCTCCACCTCCACCACCATCTCCACCTCCACCTCCACCTCTCCCAAGTCTTGATTTTCTCTTCAACTTGGGCAAATATTTTCCAATGCTTTGTCTAAATCATGGAAAATCTACAATATTATTATGCAATGGCAGTTGTTGTAGTTGTGCCCTTACCTACTAAGCCATAAGAATTCTTTGTTTTACATTTTTCATTGTCTTTTCTATTACGGTTCTTCTTGTCTTGTATATGATCCTCCTCTTCCCTTTGACTGTTTATGAGGATCCAATTGCTGCCCTCATTTTTCTTGGGCATCATCTGTCTCTTCCCCATTGGACGAGTCTGTTTCTGTATCTTCCTCCTCTCTATCCTCTCTCATCATTCTTCAAGTATCCTATTTCCTGCTTCTATGTTGATTGGGATCCTTGTTCCAGTGTGCTTTGGTCTTGCCATATGGCTGATAGGTAGGATTTGAGGGATGTTTTTGTTGGTAAAAGGATTGAAGGTAATGGTATGAGAAAGTAATCTAATATTGAGATAATAAAGGTGTGCTTACCTTTATATAGAGCTACATTTATTTAAAGCTTCATTATACCCCCCCCCCTCGCTTGGCTTAAATTTTTTTGATAGTTATAGTTGAAGATTTTGATATCATAGCCCCCTATTACTTAAAAAAATTATTATTATGAATGCACGTGATTGTAAAAAGAGAATAATGTTAAGTGTTGTATCCACAAGTAAAGAAATTATCGCTTCTTCAATTAAGTCAATTTATCAAAGATATCCTTAAAAAACTACTACAAAAAATATTGAGTCTTCCAACGAGGTTTGGATTAACATCATTGTACATTTTGTTTGGCGATCCAATGCTTTTCTAAATGGCTTCTCTTCTAGAAAGCTTGTGAAGATTTCCTTGAATGCCTTCTTTTACTCATTTGAGTCAATTGCTTGGGATAACTCTACTTGCAAAGTTTTATCCCTTGCATTGGAGGTCTCTCTCTCTCTCTCTCTCTCTCTCTCTCTCCCAATCAACTCATTAGCACTATCCTCCTCTACGGATATACTCCAACACTCCATAAAAGCTAAAATTTTGAAATAATGAAGACAGTGCTATTAAGCACCATATGCTCTCTTTTTTGTTCACTCACACACCCCCACATATACATATGCACACACATAGAGTTTCGCTCATCACTTTGCATTTGCAAGCGGTTGCATTATAGCACTCAAACTTTCCAATGGTTCTACACACGAGCTTCCATCACAGGTGCTGCAAAGTAATCATCCACTCAGCTTCATGCGCGTTTAACAAAAGCTAAGGCAGTGCTCACGAGTACTTGTACCCCATTTTTTTCTTAAGGCATGGTTCTATATTCATTTATTCTCTTGACTGGGTACGAAATGGGGATTTCTCCTTCAATTTATTAATTCTCAATATTCCATAGTGGATGTTAACTCTCTTTTATAATTTTCATATAATCTTCAAAATGAGATGTATCTTCCACAAACGGCCACAAACGGAAGACTTGCACATATTGGCCTTGGACTTAGTCTTTCTTAAATCTACCTCGGATGTTACTCTCTTGCATAATTTTGATTCAAAATTAAAAAAAAAAATTGTATGATTTTCATACAGTCTTCAAAATGATGTTAACTTCCACAAAAGGAAGACTTCCACGTGTTGGCCTTGGTCTTAGTTTTTCTTAAATCTACCTTCACATCATTTGATCTGGATTTCATCCCTTTTGCACTACCATGAATAACTTTAATAAATCAAATTAAATTGATCATAAGTTAGGTTTGAATCAAGCAAATCTTGGGAAATGTACTTAACCACTTAAAATTTTCAAATTGAGAGATAGAGACAAGCTTTGGATTCTAAAGCAAAAAAAGAGTTTATAAATATCATATTGAAGTGTTTTTCTTAAAGTTATGTTTTTTGCAAGTACAATCTGTTATAACTATTGCAATTTCCTCATTTAAGTGAGTCTTGGAATATACCCAACACTGCATTAACTGTCAAATTAAGAACCTCAATTAGAACAAAGACATCTTTTTGTAAAGCTCCGACAGACTAGTTTGAAGTTTATACCTAAATTTCTGCTCAGGTTTATGGCCTTTCATCATTTTTCATTGGACTTGATAGCATAAAGGAACTCAATGCACTTATCAGCATGTAGTCTTTACTTGAAAGCATAAAAGGCATAATTATTGTTATTTCATTTACGAGGAGACTATTTGATTTCAATGTAATGTAATAATGTTAATAGTGAAGGGTAATATGAAAGATAGAAGGTATGTAAAGGTTGCACATTATTGTTCAAAAGAGGGCTATGGAAATTTAATCTATGTTATATGAAGTGATTTCATTTCAAACTTGTACCATGTGACTTTATTTTGAGTCACATAAAAGTCAAAAGCTACTTAAGATTCTCGGCTATCATATCATATATAAGATTCAAGCTGTAAAGCATCCCTTTGAGAGAATGGCATTGGGGAGCAACTATTGAGAAGATATGCTAACAACTTATGTTTTTAATTATACTATTATAAGTGTGAAAGTTAGCTTTAAATCCAAAAAAGGTATGGACTATCAAAATGGCATTTCATAATCCTACTTTTTTTGGTCCGATATAGTGCTATAAATTTTATTTCAAACTTTATGGAAAAATACACGCACATACCACAAGAGCAGATCAACACCAAAACTAAACAAACTAACATACTCTTTCTTAGTATCTCCGTAGAGAACAATGACACCAAAAGAAATACCCAACAAGAAAGCAAACAAAGACTTCAAAAACGAAAAACAAAAATAAACTAGAAGTTCCATGGAGAACAATCACATCAAAGGCAGTACCCAACAACAAGACAGGTTTTGAATTGGATTTCACTTATTTTGGTCTTTTGACTTGCCTTTCATCAAACCATGTTCAATTTTATTTCATGAACATGAGAATATAAGGTACCTTTAGTCATTCGAATACTCATTTCGCAATCCTTTTTTGTTGACATAGCTTACGAGTTTGCATGAAAGAATCATTGCACATCAATAGTGACCATGTGATTCATTTGACTATGAGTCAACTTGGCATGCTTAGCTCGAGTAGGTATATGTGCATCCTAAAGTTCAATATGCTTTGATGCAAACACATATAGAGGAGAAGCTCGACCAATCAGAAAGATGCAAACACATATAGAGGCCTGAAGCTCTCGACCAATCAGAAAGATAGATAAGTTTAAATCCCTAGACAAAGTATGTTGTTCTTGCTTAACTAAAAAAAGAAAAGGAGTGATGAGAAGTTTCTTGATTGACTAAAATGTTTTTTTGTTCAACGCCTCCTTACTAAAGCCTAAAAGTTAAAAATAAGGTGCAAGCATATATGTGAAAAATAATGGATGAACACAACACCATCTTCCCCTCTCACAACCTTGTCTTGCGTGCGTGTGCGTGTGTGTGTGTGTGAGCACATGTGTGCGCTCGCGCGCGTGCGTTCATGCATGTGTGGATGCATGCATGCATACATGGTGCACGTGCGTGCATTTATGCATACATGACACACAACACTTGCACGAATTAATACATATTATAATGTGTACATACTAACTAACTTAGACATGCATGTGCATGACAATTTTTTTGGGTAAAAGACATCTCTCTCTCTCTCTCTCTCTCTCTCTCTCTCTCTGTCTCTCTCGCTCGCTCTCTCTTTCTCTCTCTCCCCCTCTCTCTCTCTCTCTCTCTCCCCCTCCTCCTTTGTGTGTGTGTGAGTGCACTTGTGTGTGTGTGTGTGTGCCCATGCACGCACACACACACGCATGTATATATAGACCCCAAAAAATGAGAGAGAGAGAGAGAGAGAGAGAGAGAGAGAGAGAGAGAGAGGCAAAAGCACATGAGAACATTGTTTGCAATTTTAGTAGTGAGGCAAAAGGACATGAGAAGATGCTGGTGTTATGCATGATATTGCCCTGTCCAAATACTAGTCAATGGAGCATACTTCACCCCAATGCAATAACTTGGGGTAGCTTAATTTGGGAGTGCATTTTTACTATTTGTAAGTATCTAGGATCGTTGCCTTGGACAAAATGTCACACATGTGCAACAAATTCACCAAAGTGGAGATAAAAATTCATACTTTTCCTAGTTCTCTATGTGCTATAATTGAAGTTTTACTTCCATGTACCACATGAATGTTGAATTCTCCTTGCCTCTTAGGTAGAAGAGCATAATAGAAGGGGAAACACACTCTTTTTTCCTTAAATAAAATAAATCTATTATGAAATTAAGCATTTGATGCAATTGATGTAATGCCTTGAACCATTTTTTGAAGTTGGAATCGTGAAGGCGATAGATTGGCCACGTTAATCCGTTAGTAAACAAAACATACATCCTTGGGGTATCAGTTTCAAAATAGTAAGGTGGTTTTGACCTAAAGTGCACATTTGTAATTCAAATACTAAGCAAAATTGGAGCGAAGGCAAGAGCTCTCTTATGAAAGTGACATTGCAAGGCAAATGTCACAAAGAGCGAACCTATGTAGCCTAGAGCGAAGACCATGGTGAGGTGATGGATTGGATTGAAGAGGGTGAAGTGGGCAAAACTAGCAAGGATGAGAGAGCTTGCAAGTGGCGTTCTCCCAACCCCACTTGCATGCAACTGGTGATGCCCCTTGCATGGGCAAGGCTGAGTAGAGCATTCAGAGCTAGCATGGCACCTGGAGGCTAGCATCCACGAGTGTTGCAATTCTAGCCCTGGTGAGTGTTGATGCAAGCAATTTGAAGGTGGGTTTGTTTTGGGAGGATTCTTGTTGATTGTGGATTTGTTGGAGTTTGATTACAGGGCATTCCCATGCTTGGGATTTCGTTAGCCCTATTTCTACGGATTGGCAAAGAATAGCAGCCTTCCGACCAAATCGCCTACTGAATCGGTTGAAACTCAGCACCCATTAACATCACGAAAGGGGGCAACGCTAAGCATGAAGGTAGGAACGAGAGTTTTTTCGGGACATTGGAGCCAATGTGCTGTTTCGAATTCGTTGCAAAAGCACGAAGCTCACCCTTTTTTGCCGTTCCATGGTGGGAAGGTTCTATTATAAAAGCTTGCCGATTCCAACCTGGATTGAGTTGTGGGCGAGTTCGTTCCCAGGAAAAGGTAGAACTTGGAAGGCGGCATTTTTTTTGCATAGAGACAAAAGAAGGAAATGAATGAGGGCGACAAAAGAGGCGAGGCGACGGTGTGCGTGGCACGTCCCCAAACAACACACACATTCAAAGAAACTATCAAGCTTTAGCAATTCTATGGCTATGGCTATGGCGATCCTCCCAGCACCAGCAGCAGCAGCACCACCATAGCTAGCTCCTGCAGCACAACAAATCGCAACATCTCTAGCAGTTGCTCACAACCAAGAATTTTCAGTCTCCCTCCCAGCAGCTAGCATCGCCCGCACCAGCAGAACCGAGAATTGTGCGTGTGCCGCTCCCACACTACATCGCAGCAGCTGCACAACCAAGAATTGGAGCAGCGCGTTGTTTTGAATTCGACTCGAATCGCAGCAAGCATCGCCAGCCGCAGCAGAACCTGGAATTGGAGCAAGATCCAACACTAAATCGCCGCAGTAGCATCGCCAGCAGCAGAACCAGGAATTGGAGCACCGCGTTGTTGTGGATCCAGCACCAAATCGCTGCAAGCAGCATCGCCAGCAGCAGAACCAGGAATTGGAGTACTACGTTGTTGTAGATCCAACACATAATCGCTGCAAGCACCATCGCCAGCTACTGTAGCAAGAATTTGAGTACTGCAAATTGTTGTGTTGCATGGATCCCATAGAAGATCATCGTTTGGCTATGGCCGTGCTGCCAAACTACGAAACTAGCACCCTCACGTGATCCTGTGGATGCCTCGGCCCTCGGCCGGCAAGCACGAAGATACCAACCCGCAATTTCATCGTCCTCCTCAGCTTCCCCGCAAATTGGCCTTCTCCGCCCGCATGGTTCCAAACACAATTCACAATTCCCAGAAACGACATTTCCAGCAGCGCACTGCCTGTAGCACCTCCTGAGTCCGACGACGACGACTTGGGGTCACGCGTTGCATCCCGCGGTGCGTTGCTCCAGTGGCTCGGGCTTCCTTTTGGTGCCAATTGATCCCGATTCCTTTGTTCTTGTGGCCACAGTTCTTAGTGGGGCGTTACGAAGGCCGCCTCGACCCGTACGCGGAGAGGGGAGTTTTGAGTGATGTCTTCTTTTTCTTGAAAGTAGTGCGCGTCGGTTTTTCTACAACGCAAAGAGAGAGAGAGACACACACACACGCGTGCTCAACACCAGAGAGAGAGAGAGAGAGAGCGCGCGCGCTATGGGAACAGAAACTCTGCAGTCTGCTGGTTCGAAGGTGACCGGGAAGATGCACTTGCACTCAGTGGATCGAACAGGACGGAAAGAAACGGAAAGAAAAACGATAAAGTAGCTTGAAAAGCAGCACTCAGGACGAAAGAAATTCGAAAACAGAGAGAGAGATTCAAGATTGGCGAGGGCTTGTGAATACGAGCAATCCAGCAAGCGGGAAAGCCTCAGTGCACACAGCTCGATGCTGCCTCGGTAACGAACAAACAATCCATCGGATCATGGCCTCCGTTAATTCTGTCCTCGTTCTCTCTCTTTGCCTCTTTGCCGATGATCGGCGGCTGAATAATTCCTCAATTCCTGAGCCTAACCAGTTGCAGGTCGATCCTTGCTCCCCGTTTCGCTCCCATTCGCACAATCAGAGCCTTTGAACTCAGCAGAAAAAACTGGCTTCTTTGAGGCACAGCTTACGGGAGTCCGGTTTCGTGGTTCTTCCTCCTGGTTTCGTAGATATAGCTTCGATTCACAAGAATTCAAGAGGATTCTCAGGGTCCAAGATGCTTAAGCTTTTTGGGAGCGCGGTGAAAGCAAAGCTTGATACACCTTACCTTGGCCGAACGAGGCTCATGCGCGGCGTTTTTGCCTTGGCGCTCGTGGCCTTAGTTTTTGTCAGTCTTGAATTGCCGCATCTCTTTAGACTCCAGCTTGTACGTCGCGCCTCTGCACAGGAAGAATTCGACTGGAATTTGAGGACTACGATCGACCTGAAACGGAGGCCGCAGGCAAGGGAGCTCAAGGCCGAGGAAGAAATTGCAAGGAAGAAAGAGCTACAGGCCCGAGAGGAGGCGATTCGCAATTCGGATCAAGCAGATGATGAGCAAACGGAAAACACAAATCGCTTTGCAACAAATGAGGCACCGAGGCTAGGTGTTCCTGGTGTTGTGGAAGAGAATACAAATCATGGGAATGGAACCACTTCTGATGGAAAGAGGAAGGTAAGCAGCAGTACCAAAGTGAGGACTCTACGAAGAGCAGCACAGATAGCATGGAAGGAGGGCCGAAGAGCTTGGAAGGAACTAGAATTGATGTCCACCAATGCAGAATTCAAGCCACGGCCTAGCAGAAAAGAAACATCTTGTCCAAAATCCATTCTCATGGACCAACAGCAGATAGAAGAGGCTCACCATTACATGCCTCTTCCTTGTGGCTTGACCATTGGCTCATCCATTACCGTTGTAGGAAAGCCTCGCGCTCCACATTTCGAGTACAAACCCAGTATTGGACGTATCAGTGATGATGGAGCTCCTTCAACCGAGGTCTCTCAGTTCATGCTCGAATTGCACGGTCCCAGGGAGTCCAATCTTGAGGAGCCAGCCAGAATTCTGCATATCAATCCTAGGATTAAGGGTGATTGGAGTGACAAACCAGTGGTTGAGCTGAATTCTTATTACCACGGCCAGTGGGGTGTCAGTCAGCGATGTGATGGTAGTCGCTCCCAATCTCAAGACACAGGTCTCTCCCTGTCTCCCGCCCTCCCTCTCACATTACCTGCTTCTCATGTACACATCTGTAAATATCCATCTATAATGGGTTCTTGAGGAATCAATTCCAATACCACGAGACAGGTCTCCTTCTTGTCTCTGCAATGTGCTAATCTACAAAAGCAAATCGTAAATCTACATTCTACTAGCAGCCGCCCAGCAAACAAGTACGTTAAAGCCTAGATTTTAAGGGGCTCTTGCAAAAAAGGATAAGCTCTGGATTTATGGAGAGAGGCGGAAACATGCTTGCAAGAGTCTAAACCAATTCAAGCGTAGAGAGAGAGAGAGAGAGAGAGAGAGAGAGAGCCCTTGTATTGACTTGTGGTGTTGTCATGACTTGCACCTGCCAGTGGACAGTCTTCCAAAGTGTGAAAAATGGTTGCAAGACAAGGAAGCACCTGAACCATCATGGTGGCTCCGCAGATTGATTGGAAGGATGGACAAGCCTGAAATGAACTGGCCATACCCTTTTGCTCAGGATCATTCTTTTGTTTTAACAGTGCGGGCAGGATTTGAGGGGTATCATATGAGTGTTGATGGCAGGCACATCACTTCCTTCCCCTTTGCTACGGTAAGATCACCACAACTTCCTAATTAAGCAGTGATGTGTGCAGAAGCATATATGAAACACCCCAAGGATTTTGTGGTGTACCTGGATGGTTTTATTAATCATTTTTTGTTCTTTGAAGCCGATATTTTTCAGTGGCTTAGCAGACCATACTACACATATTTTAAGACAGGCTAGGTGTATTACCAAACATTGATCTGCCTACACCATGGGGTATTTACTGAAAAGAAGGTCCACAGCTGGCCCCCCAAACTTGCCCCGGCATCTCCCCTGTTCATTAGCCATTGCTAGTATCACGAGTGCCACCCCTGCCTGGTGCCAGCAGCAACACTTTGCAGCAGCAGCATACAGGCCTACCGAGTGAATATCCCAACATCCGTGCTGTCAGCGTCACAGGGGCTCTCAAATGTCCCCGTCCCTGCTGCAACAACTGTTGTTGTAACTAGCCCAGCTGCCTGCATGCATTTTAGAAATGATCTTATGACCATTGACCCTGGTTTTTCAGTAGCTGGGTGTCAGGTGGCTCCTCATCTGAATGCCACCAATCCAAAGGTTTTATTCCTGCAGGGGTTCCCGTCTCAGAATCTTACTTCAGGACAAGAACTTGATAATCTTAAGAGCTTCTTTCTTTCCAGTCCATCAGCCGTGTCCACTGAATATAGTCTGTATTCTACTTGCATCTTTTTCACTTTAGAAAAGAAAGTATGTTAGTATAGAGCTCAACTATTTCATGCATCTAGTAGTCATTGACCATGGTTTTCCTTAGGGTACGTCAAGGGCTTGACTCCCCCTGCTCAACTGACCCCCTTATTGGTCCCAACTTTGTTTTACCTCTATTGTCTTACATCTCTCCTCATCCTTCACTTTAGTTCTTCCTTTCGATTCCATCACCCAACCAGGAACTGCTTATTGAAAGTAGATTGTCCCCTACTTGCATTGTTTTTACCCTGTAAAAGAAACTCTGTCAGGGTGCGCAGCAGGTTTCAGAGCTGCTACAGTTTTGAAAAGCAATGACTTGTGCAAACGTGGGCTTGTTCACAGAGAGAGAGAGAGAGAGAGAGAGAGAGAGAATGAATCAATATTGTGTGTAAATGCAGGGCCTTTTAGAGGAGGACACAGCAGGAACTTACGTTGGTGGTGATGTGGACTTGCAAGCTATTATTGCTACTTCACTTCCATCTTCCCCCCCAAAGTCATTAGATGAGCAAGTTTTTGAGAACTGGGAGCTTTGGAGAGCTCCTAAATTACGGCATAGACAAAAAATGGATCTCTTTATTGGTGTACTGTCTGCAAGCAATCATTTTGCTGAAAGGATGGCTGTACGGTCAACTTGGTTTCAAGCAAAGGCAATACGATCAACTCGAGTAGTGGCACGCTTTTTTGTTGCCATGGTAAGGACCTAACACAGATGTTCCATTGTCGTTTGACTTTTCTTTGCTTTATCATTGATTTTCACCCTTCAACATAGTACATGGTTTAAATGAGTTTCTCTGTAAAGATGTTTTTCAATGGAAGGTGGATGTGATGTGTTTTCACTGTTTGTCCATTTTCATCTATTATAGTATTCTGTCTTTCGAAAAAGGGGAAAATGGTCTCAGAATCATTCAAATATTTTGAGCAGCATGCAGACCGAGATATCAACATGCAAATGAAAAAGGAAGCAGACTACTATGGTGATATGGTGATTGTGCCTTTTATGGATTATTATGAACTTGTCGTGCTGAAGACTCTGGCAATTTGCGAATTTGCAGTGAGTTTTTATTCCTTTCTCTACTTGTGTTCTGTGTCAATTGTATCGTTCCTCATTCTCTATTCTAACCTTTTTGTTGTGTTTTCTCATTCTAACCATATCATCTCAAAATATTTGCACAAAAATACAGGTCCGCAATGTGAGCTCAAAGTACATAATGAAGTGCGATGATGATACCTTCATTCGAGTGGATGCGGTGCTGAATGAACTGAAGACAGTTGGTCAGGCAGAAAATCTATATTTGGGGAATATGAACATGTACCATAGGCCTTTGCGAACAGGAAAATGGGCAGTCACATTTGAGGTGTGTGTCTTCACTTAATATGCATACATTCAAGATATCTTTCCTGTCTCACAGTGCACCTCTTAGGATCTGTAGTCCCACTTGAGATATTGTGAAACTGAAAATTCAGGTCCTTTTGAGAAATGATTAAGGAAATCTGGCTAATCTTCACCAGCAGCGTCATGATCTTGTAGAAAAACAGAGAGAAATATGTGCTGAGGATACACTTCACAACACATGCAGCTCACACATTCAACTTCTGTAAATACTACGAGAACACACAGTAACTGAACTGTGATTTTATCGCAGCCTACAAAATAGTGAACCATATGGCATATAGTAAGTGTCACTACAGGGCTCCAACAATAATAAATAACCTCTGCTGCTTCAGAACTCCAGCTCCACATGCCTTAGGGAGAGGTTAGCCTCTTAGGTAGGCTAGGTTAGGTAGGACATAGAGGGGTGGAGGGGGAACTGAATAAAGAGGCTGAGGGAGGAGAGGTGGTGAGGCCTCTGATCTGGCCCACTGCCAGGTCTGCTGGCTGACCAGACAGCCAACCAGTCCGATTGGCTGGCTGACCTACTACTGCCTGACAGGCCTGCAGCCTATAAAAGGCCCACTCAGCAGGGTCCTTTCCAGACCATTGGGGGCTACCTCTGTGCAGCCTCCTGCAGCTTCTGTTGCAGCAAAAAATAGGCTGGACAGCCCCCTCAAAAACAAGGTACAATAAGCCCTCCAGGTGCCTGCCCAGATCAGGGCATAATAACACCTCATTAAAAATAGGCCTAATGTCCCCTGATGGGGCTCACAGGCAAGTGGTACCATGCTACTTCTGTCAATGAGAGCGCCACCGTCTGCTGCTTCTTGCTCGACCTGATCCAAGGAAGAACAATACCGCTGTTGTGAGTCAATGTCTCCACCCCAATCTGAAGTCAGTGTATCCTTCAAGCTCAGCTCCCTGGGAGTAGAAGATACCACAGTCATGAGTTCCCTTCAGATACTTGAGAACTCATACTCTTGCTGTCCAATGTGATTGGTGAGGTAATTGGGAGAGCCTGCTCAACACCCCTACTGCAAAAGAAATGTTTGGGCGTGTGTAGAAGGCATCTCACCAACTGATGATATGACATGCCATCAACCAAGGGACAAGGATCATATTTGGAAGGTTTATTCCTTGGATCCATCAGAGTTACAATTGGAGTGCTCTCTATCATGCGAAATCTCTCCAAAAGTTCCAAGCAATACCTGTGCTGGCTAAGAAAGATTCCATCAGTCATCCTTTGAAGCTCCATACCAAGGAAGAGATCCGTCATCTCAAACTCATCTTGAAGCATGACATATATCTATTATCACATTACGATGATGCCCAAAGATGATAAGGTCTTCAACATACAACACAATGAGTCCGATACGACCATCTTGAATCAGTGTGTAGAGGTTGGCATTTGAAGAACTCCTAGTGAGACCATTGCTGGTTAAAAACTGATCAATTATGTGGTACCATGCTTTCGTTGTACCAGCTTCAGCCAGTACAACGCCTCTTAACTTGCACACCAATTGCTTCCCCTTAATCTCAAAAGCTGGAGGCTGCTCAACATATACCTCCTCTTCCAACTCCCCATTGAGGAACACAAACTTCACATCCACCTTCATCTATGATGGCCTGCCAAAGACAGCACGATCCAAATGGTTGTCATGCAGGCTACATGAACAAATGCTTCATCATAATCTAACCCCTCAGCCTGGGCATACCCCTTTGCCACCAACCTGGCTTTGTATATGTCCAGAGTGCGGCTGGACTTATATTTGACCTCATAAATACAACAATAGCTATGATCTTTCTCTTAGATGGTCGTGCAACAAGGTCTTATTCCTTTGAATGGAGCTAATGTACGACTACATGGCTAGCATCCATTTCGGATGCTCAGCTGCATCCTCGAAAGTGCGAGGCTTCATAACATGTGATACCAAAGCTGTTTAGCCAACACAAGTCTTGATGCACGGAAAACATCTCATACCAATGGCGACTTTGGATTCTTGCACCGTCTAGATGTTACATTTGGTTTGGAGCATCCTCATTCTATGAGTCCTTTATATGATGAGAGGACCCTTGCCTTTATCTTTTGACCCGGACACCTCAACTAGAATATTAGGAATTGCTGTTGTGGGCTCTTCCTTATTGAAGACTGCATCTCTTCTCACTACAATCTATTTTGTAACTAGATCGCATAGCTTATATCCCTTGCTCTCCATGCTATATTCGACGAAGAAACATTCCTTGAATCCCGCTTCTTCCTCATATGAACATGGGATTTAGAACTAAAAAACGGAACAAAGGTTTTCTACTTGAATAAGCCTCCTCTGGGGTGACTGGAACGAGTGCTCTGGATTCGTCCTATTGATGTTATGATTCGTAGTCTAAACGCTCTTAGCCCAAGAAATCCTCGTAAGATTATTTGCCTCCATCATACTTCTTGCCATCTGCATAGTTGTGTTTTGCTACTCCAATTGTCATCTGTCTCTTAATCCCCCTTTGCTTGCAAAATGCCTCGCCAACATATTCTCAATGTGTAGAGTTGTAAGTGGGTGCCCTTTCTCTTGGTCCACCTTTGCTAGCCACTCTTTGAACTTCCTAAAGGCATCTAACTTCTTCTTTAGGAAATACACCCACACCTTCTAGCTATAATCATCTATACATGTACAAAATACAAACATCCGCCAAAGGATTTTCGTGCCAATGTCATTGTATATGTGCTGATAGTGTAGTTCTCAAGTTCTCATTTATAGATGGGCTAGAGAAAATATCCCTTTAGGATTTTTTGGATTAGAGAGATTTCAAGGTCAACCTTTGAAAAAAGAAGTTACAATCTTCAATACTTTGAGACTAGCCATGCATATAGAGACCATATTTCAAGGGGAGCTATTTGAAACAATTTTATAATATATGTATGTGAGAGTTGTTTTGTGGTCCAAATTAGTCTTTGCAAGATATAGGCCTCCCTTGCAAGACCACATGTACACTTTGAGAATCTAGAGAATAAATCACGTACTTCAACTTATTGGTTAGGTCAGTGGCTACACATGGTGTTGCTTTTGGACATAGATTTTGTTACCATCCCTTTGTGGAGACATAGATTGAGATAAACTTGAGTAGTAATGCTCTACCAAATCACATTTGCAAGAGCCACGGTCCTCAATTGGTCATACTTACAGAGTTTGAGGCATTATCCTTCTAGTTTACGTAGCTTTGTAGACCGTTGGGTAGAAGATGAGGATATGCTTATGGTACTAGCACTACCATGTTCTTGGGATAGGTCAAGTGGGGTCAACATACATCGGCCTCCAAATGAATACCAATGGAGCTTTTGATGCCTCACTTAGAGGGCCATTCCATTGCTTCCTTCTCAAAGGGTTATAGACTTCTGTCTCGCTTCATTAAATTCACACATTAGATGCACCTAGTTTTTGGAGATAGGAGACACAAAGATCACCTATTGAGTTTAAATGGGACATCGAAGATTTGATCCTATGGTGAGACTCATCACCTCTTTCTTCTAGGATGAGGATATAGCCTGAGAACTAGTACATACTACACACACCCTTCATTGATCATACAAGCTCCCAAGGCCTCATCTTTTTCACCTATTTTGACCATAGAAGTCTGCATAGATTCATCAAGGAGGCAAGTTGTGGCTAGACACCTGAGGGCTCGTTGCCAACAATGGCTACAAATCATCATCAAGAGATCACATACATGCTTCAAAGTCGTTACACACCTCACCTTCCTCTTTATGCTTGATAGTGAAACATGTTGTGAGCCTTGATTTTACATTGGCCCTTGCTTTTCTCCTATGCACTTGTCTCCATCTTCCACGTTTGAATTCCATGTCTAGCCTTCCACAATGATTTCATTTGAACTATTCATTATGTTCTCACTGTTTGGTCAGTCAGGTCTTTAGCATGGACAGTATGATAAGTACAACGCTTTACATGGTTGAGTTGCTCATGCTAAGAAATATATAAACAAAGAGGCGATTCTGGTGATTAGTAAGTATTACCCCTCAAGGTTTTCCTGTCAGAAAGTATAGTTTTTACAATATTTAATTCACAGTTGTATTTATTCTTGAAGGGCTTTTACACCTTCATGCCTTATATCATGTACTTTGTTTCAAAAGGTTGTACTGTGTTATTATGTAGTGCACTCCCTGTGAATTCCCTCTTTTCTCTCTCTCTCTCTCTTTGTGCAACGCTCATTTATGAGGACTCTCACACCTACGTTTTGACATGGAGTTATCCTCAGGAATGGCCCGATGAAGAGTATCCAACGTATGCAAATGGACCAGGGTACATTATTTCACAAAATATATCACGCTTCATCTTCACGCAAAATAGAAAGAAATCTCTCGAGGTATGCCTTATTTGGTCCTTGTTCTCAAGTTGTAGACATGAAAGAGACCTGTGGTATAATTTATTCACAAGTCATCAGTCTTGTGCAGCTTTTCAAAATGGAGGATGTCAGCATGGGATTATGGGTAAAGCAATTTCACCATACCACTGACAGTGTTCAGTATGTTCATAGCTGGAAATTTTACCAAGCTGGTTGTGAAAATGGATACATCACTGCACATTATCAGTCACCTCACCAAATGTTGTGCATGTGGAAGAAGCTGTCAAAGGGGCAAGCTCAGTGCTGTAACTCTAACAGCTAAATGCTAAAGCAGGCGAAAGAGCTGGAGCACTGCTACTTATTTCATGCTCTTTGTAGAAATACCATTCTTTCATTCATTTGTAAAGTGGGTTACATTTCGAATTGCCTTTTTTATAATGGCAACCTCACCAACCATGGTGGGAAAATGGGAATGTGGTTCAAAAACTGAGTTTCAGCACGAGGAAGCAAGGGCAGAGTTCTGTCGATGGTTTTTCAATAACAATCACCCAGAAAGTTATGTACCTATTTGAAATCTTTCATACAGGTTCAAGTCCATCTTCTGAAGATAATTTTCCACCATGTATAACAAAAACTCCTCCCATTCAGAGAGAATGAGAAACAACACATGGAGAGAGTACATAAAGGAGGCCTTATACTCATTTCAGTGATTGGCAGACATTAGTTCAAAGATTAGTTCATTCTTGTCTACATCGTGATGGAAACTGCATTTCACCATTTGCAATCCTTTCTAGTATTATCTGCAATGAATTGTTATGACCCTTTCAGAGTTGCAAAAAACAGGCACAGCTAGAAAAGTGATTGCAGGGACACTTGCAATCAAAATCAGAATCTCAATAGAATCGCTTTTGCCTGGAGAGGCTCTCTGCTTCATGCAAAATTTTAAACAATAGCTGCAGCAGCAAATCAAGTATTAGTCCAAAAGGATTATCTTTGTATTAACAAGGCCCTTCCCCCCCCATATCCATGTGTAATGAGTCTCTTGAATCCTTTCTATTTATGGCCAGGAGGCTTTCCATACAATAGCCAAGTATATATCAATGACGAGGGTCTTCTAGCTTCTGCGAAGAGAGAATTATGTCTTGCTGCACTATTGCTTCCATTACACTAGAGCACATTCAATAATACAGTTTGAGAAGTAATAAAAAAGGAATGTGAGAAGGAAGAGAGAGAGAGAGAGAGAGAGGGAGAGAGAGAGAGAGAGAAACACAACTAAATTCGACCTTTGAAAAGAAAAGTAGGGGATCAGTAAAGCAAGGCTTGTATTGTCATCAGGACACAAGCATAAGCTGCCTTCTACATTTAGAAAGAGTTTCAGTATAAGACCAAATCAGAGAGAGGGAAAGAGAGAGGTGTCTATTAATGCCCAAGGGGGACCGAAGAGATATATAGGAAATCCGATTTCCAAAGTCAAGGGAGTGCACAAGGCAACTCTTGTGGCTGCATGCTGCGGCTCCAACATTATTACAAAACATAGCTATGTTCTAGCCCTATTGTAGAATGACCGTCACAACATTAGTTTAAGATGGAGTCTTTTGGATTTGCATTGAATTCCCTAATCAGCACTTTCCCCTCCTGGTAAACAGCCCATTTGCCTTCTTGCCTAGCTGCATTCACTTTAGTAAGTTCAATGGTTCTTTGTTTGAGCTGGGTTGGGGTGAGCTCCTCAGATAACCAGATTTTCGAGCCTTTCAGCTTATAGGTTTGTACTTGTGCCCCCTTTTTTGAAGGATTATCCCACCCAACATGGGGTATTTTCTCCTTGAGGCGATTGTCTCTATTTTTTGTATAGCCCTTCTCATCAAACCAGCCATTCTGCAGTCCCCAATGCATAAAATCAAGGAATTATTTGCACTAGTTTCCTGCCTTTTCACCTCCTCGTTGAAGTCCACTTTGTTTACTTTGATGCCAACACACAAAGTCACCTCTTTCGTTGACCTCATCTGAGTGATCATTTCCTAAACTGTGGAACAAGTTGAGAAAGAGAGAGAGAGAGAGAGAGAGAGAGAGAGAGAAGCATTGCTATAGCCCACAAAAAGCAATGCATTAGATATTACACTCTACACGTGGAAATTGGAAAGGTAGGGATTTGCGTCACCCAATTGGTTCATTACGCTCCACTGAGATGCCTCGATGGCTTGGCACTTAAGTCACATTCTTGCAAAGAGAATACCATCAAATGTTTCAATTGACGCATATTTACATAAATATACAATTTTCCTTCAAGATATAGTACATAAAGCTGCATAAACAAACAATATATACAACTCGCCATTGAATTCATAGTAGGGTCAGTGGGAATGAATTACACAGACAATATCCCAACAGGTTAGTAAGAATGTATGCCATATCATTCTAGTGGCTTGATCTAGCTGGCTGACCAAAATGGGTTCTTCGGTGGCGGGTCAAATCCACTTTGTACCCAAAAAGGCGGCCACATCCTGAAAACCTGCAACAGAAGTTGCAGATGGAGTGATAATGTCATTCAATCATGATAAAAAAGTGCTTTCTTGGAAGTGCTGGGCATTCCTTAAAATCACTTACGTGCACTGAAAAGGCTTCTCTCCAGTATGAGTCCGCAGATGTCCATGCAAAGAATTGGCCCACTTGAAAGTTTTTCCACACCCTTCCCATGGGCAAGTCAGTGGCCTCTCATCACTATGCGTTTTTTGGTGTACAATCTGACACATGCATTGTTGTTCCCAAGTCTAAACAAATTGTAATGAAAGATAAGATGTACCACAGAAGCGAAGCAGAATGAGAGGGACGTGTTCAGGTAAACATACAAAATGTGGATGTTGCTACTCACAAGACGCTCGCGGAAGGCGAATCTTTTGTTGCAGCCCTCAAACGTGCACATATGAGCCCGCTCGTGTTTCTTCAGATGTCTACAAAGAAGCTGTTTGCTTCTAAAACGGTGTGGACAGTCTTCAAAGCTGCAACTATATGGCTGCTCTCCACTGACAATTTCAGAGAAGATCTATCAAAATTTAACCAGCATGGAGAATGAATCATTTGTGCGAAATTTGGTGCATTGACACCTTTGAATCATTTGACACTAAATGTACTTTCCTTTATATAAGATGAAGTCCTTTTCTTGTAAGCAATGGGCAACATTTTTGAGCTTTCACCTGTGTTCATTGAGATGATCTCGTAAATTTCCAGGAGTAGAGAATCGACGACCACAGTCTGCATGGGGACAATCGTGCACTCTCTCATTCACTATAAGCATCTTCTTTGTTTCCTCCAGCATCTATGCAGAAATGGAGCTGGTGTCAACCGACTCTGAACTTTTAAGCATAGAGTAAACGCATAACATGCACAAACCGATATATAGCAGACATGGAGCGAGCCGGTGTCAACAGGACTGCGCACTTTCATGCATAAGGAACACCCACTAACTTGGTAAACTATCGAAAACTGATAGAAAATGAAAGCAGTAGCGGAAGCCAAATCGATAAATGTCCGAGCCTGCCTTACCTTCTCAACTTGAGCCATGTTAAGCTCTTGCCAAGGCGTTTCCATCAAATCGAGGGTTACCGCTGCACCTGGAATAGACTCAGCAAGAGATTTGAAGGCCAGAGCCAACTCCTGAGTTTCATTCCCCTTGAGCTGATCAAACCTTCAAATATTAAATCCGTTAGTGAAATCGTCTCAACACTCTTTGGGATTGCTTAAGATGGAATTCAATGCAAGTCTTGAGTCGTTTTATTGGTAATGGGCATGAAGATAAACCTGGTTCTTTTCCACTTAGAAAGTGCCGGCTTACGTACGATCGTTTTCTTGGCTGCCTTATCTTGCGCCAGATCCGCATTAACAGAGGCCATCACAAATCTCTGAAAATTGCCTTCGTATTGATCGCTTAGCAACTTCATGAACTTTTGATAAGCTGTCAATTCAGTCGATAGTCACAATTGGTTGCTCAAAGCTGGATCATGCAACGACGTGCGGACTGCGACCAAAAGGTGAATCAGAAGATCTTACTTAGAGCGTCTAGCTGAAATTGTACTTGTTTCAATTTCTTCTTCTTCGAGGTTGTTTCTTGAGAATCGCCTACAGTGGGCTTTGGGGATTGATCCGCAGGACGAGTGTGAAGCTGCGACGCGTGCGTTGCATCCACAGACGACGCCAGAACTTGATTCATCTGTGGCGTACTAACTGCTGTTTCCATGCACACTTGTTTCCTTTTAGCTATCGAGGGACTTGCTTCCAAAGGAGATTGGTTGCCATCGCGACAATTGGCACGATCTTCGTTATCTTCTGCAACGCGTTTTACCAATTGGCTACCGCTGTTGCTAACATCCTCATCGTCACTCAAAGTGGCTCCGCTACTGTCACTCTCATGGCCGGTAACCGGGGCTTTCTCTCCGCCAGGCGCTTGGACCTGCTCTGAAGGCAGGTCGTGCAATTGCTGGGAACGCAATGGCTGCTCGGATGATTGCGTGACATCTCTGGTTATTATTTCGGGCCGTTTTCTACTAGGCGGCAATTGTGGGGCGGAATGCGGTTGTTGTCCAGTGGTCGGGGACTTATGCTTATGCTGCTCATTCTGCGGGGGCGGGGGGAGTGGAGGCTGCATCTGCGGTTGTGAGAGCTGCTGCCCACATGGCTGCGGATGCTGCGTCTGCTGCTCCTGCTGCTGCTGCTGTAGATGTTGTGGTCGATGTTGTTGCTGCTGCTGCTGCTGTGGTGGTCGATGGTGCTTCTCACCGCCACTACCAACGATCGGCTGCAGTTGCTGAAGCTGCGGGAGCGGCTGCGGCTGCGGCTGGGGAAGCTGATTCGAGCTGAGAGGCGAGACGTCCTTGGGGAGGGGGAGGGGGAAGGGATGATGGTCGAAAGGGAAGGGGAAGAGGGGGGGGTCGAGGGGGTCGAGGAAGCAAGGGGGGAGGGGGGGGCGATGGAGGAGGGGGGGAGGAGGAGATGTGGGGGAGGAGGAGTGTGGATGGTGGTGGTGCTGAGCCTCCATAGCCAACCCAGCACCAGCCTCAGCCTCTGCTGCTGCTGAGCTTCCACCATAGCCAACCTTTGACCTTCAAAGTTCTGTCTTCTCCCAAACATCGTCCATTTCTGACCCCTCGTGAGAGAGACGACCCCTCCTCCGTCCGATCGTCTCATCCTACGGCTCTGATTTCCCCTTCCACCCTTCCCCTCCGATCTTCCACCTCAGCACATCCCCGCCGTCCTTCCCTACCGCAATCCCCTCTCGCCACGCGTCACTCTCTTGTTGGATCCAGCCCCACTGAACCGCTTTTTTGTCGCATAATTTTTTTTTTGCTTTTTTGCTCGCATGATTTCTAGGGACGACCTTCATGGATCGTGTGTCGATATAACCTACCCTTGTAACTTTTGCTTTTCAACCTTTTATAGGAATTTTCTATGTTCTTTAACTAATTGATTTTCAGGTAAGGCAAGTTTCATAGTTGTCGGGACGGTGAAAGAGTGAGGAAGTGCAGAATCCAATTGGCAAAATGCTATTCACCGGCAACAACACAATTGGCAAAGTTCGTCCAAGGGGGTGATGCCGGACACTATGTTGACATTTGAGACAACTTGTAGGCTTGTCCAATCATTCCAATTGTTGAACATATACTATAACTTGTTGCATCCAATTGTTGAGCATTTTGAAGGCTTGTCCATCCAAATGAGCGTGAAAGCAATAGACACCCAGACGGGAATAAGTAGAGAACAGTAAAAACAAACAAACATTTAGAAGCTTTATTTGCATTTCTGCCAGCGCAAATGCCAAAATAAACCCAAGCACCTTTTGGCCAAGTACCCAAACATGAAAATCTAAAGGTATTATGTCCTACTTGGCAAAAATTCAATTGAGGGAGTATTAGTTGTGGAGAGTGTCTGAGGGGGAAAAGGAGGGCATCAATATATCTGAATGTGATTCTTTTTCACATAGATGTATATCCTTACAACATGTACTATTGCATTATTGGGTGTCCAACTCATCTAGCGAGTCAGTCATGTGCTAGTGCAAAGATGTACGACATATTTGTCTATACGTGCACGTGAAAAGTTGCTCATGCGCTATGCCAGATGTCAATACCACCACAATTGGACAACCATGGACAAGCTTTTTATCCATGAGAGGGCCCATCTATGTCATAGCTTAACTTCTTTCTTGGAAATTTGAGTATGTTGAATACTTTAGCCCTTTACATATGCGACAAGAGAGTGGGTGTGTCACTTTGTAGGATTGTTGAAAGAGGGTCTTATAAATGTCTTTTGCTTGTATTTCCACTCTTAGCATTTATTTTGCTCTTGTGCATTGTCATAGTCCACAAAAAACTCATCACACCAACAAGTTGGGCCACTAGCTTTTATCTTACTTCACCATCTTTGAGAGCATTTTGTTTTGGGCTATACAAGCATGTCATGACTCAATCAGTTCTATCCACTGCATAGATGAAACTTTTTAGTAGCAATTAATCGAGTTCTTCAGGAAATTGTTCAACAACATATTGTAGGAGTATGGAGGAACTTCGAATGTGCTAAGTTTGAATAAGTGTTCGTTGTGGCTGCCACACCTAAAAAGAATGAAAATTTGAAGAGTGCATTAACTACAAATGATGGAAGAAGGACCGTAAGGCTCTAAGAGGGAGGAGGAAAGACACCTATTATCGATACACGAATGAACTATACCATTGGATGTGCTCTTACTTGATCAGGTGAGTTATCTCACTTTCACTTACACATTCACCCATCTCAACTCTCATCCTCAGTGCTCACCCCTTTAGCGCCTCCCTTTCCTTTTCCCCTCTTGGTTAATCATTCGAGTGAGTTGTTGTCTAGCCCTATTAGCACACTTCATAGTCTCGAAACAATGTTGCCCACAAAATAAAGCATACCTAGCTTCTCTAGGCTTGCACATGAATTGTGCAAACAAGAGAGGGAGTAACTTCACATCATTTTCAAAGATTGTGCTATGCTTTGTTACCCATATATGTATGTATATATATATATATATATATGTACGTACATACAGACATATACATCTCTCTCTCTCTCTCTATATATATATATATATATATGGCCTCTCCAAGTCGCTCCAGCTCTACTCTGGTGCACTCCTACTCCCTCTCCTCTACTTTGGTCCAACTCTTACAGAGTATGTTATCCTAACTTAGATAAGCATGTAGTATTGTGTGATATGCACTAACATATTTGGAGTGTTAGAAAGGCGCTAAACTACAAGGGTTCCCTAACTTGAATAGGGCATTGCGTGTATTCATTGTTTACAAGTTATATGGTACATAGTCTATTGTGGTGTGCTCTCCTTCAGCTCTATTACTCGCTATGCACTCTCTCTCCCACTCTTGCCTCCTTATTTTGTCATGCTATTAGAGGATCCTCTCTCCTCAATTACATAGACATTGGTTGTCTCCATGGTGGCTATTTTGTAGACCTCCTCATGCCTTCTAAGAAATAAAAATCAGCCCTAATCTCAAATGGTAGGATCATGTAAGCATAATGCAGGTGTGACAAGGCAACATCAATGTCCCACTCTCTTGATGACAATGTATGCTTGTGGTGCATATGACCTTCCGCATTATCCTCTCTAAGGTGTCCATATGATTGAGGCCAATTCCTCAAATAGGCATCGTGATGATATAGAGTTGAAAAATAAGGATCTCCCAAAACCATCCACACTAGGCATTGCATCAAAGATTAGCATCCACACCATGCATGTGAAGCACTAGATGTCCCATTGGATTGCCCGTGGCATCACCCAGTGGGAAAGTCATTGTTGGGAGTGGCTAACTATAGGTACTCACATAAAATCTTATAGGGGTTCTCTTACACATTTCGCACAAAGATATGAAACTCTTTTGGGGTGTTGTGATGAATACTTGCATGATGCCTACCATGTGTCCACTTGGTATCTACAATAAAATCCTCATGAATCATGCTTGCCTCATCACCATATATATGTAACCTTACCTTGACTTTTTTTAGTCACACTTTCATATATCTCATCACTTTGCATATTTGTACTCTCCTTTTTTTGTGTATAGTATGCTTATGCGATGATTGCATCAGCCCACCAATCGAGTGCTCTTCAAAACCGCAAGAGTAGCTGATAAAATTGTTGTCCACCGCTACTTTCCATCATGCAAGCGCCTAAACTTTAATTGCCATTGGGATCTATATGAATCATAACCCTTCTCAAAGTATTGTTCTTGTCTTAGGTTTTAACTCCACACTGTCCATCATTTCCCATACCCTTCTCACAACCGGATTGCTTAGATCTTCATCTTCCAAAGGGGGTAGTTTGTACCATTCAAGTTTCTCAGATCCCCAAAGGTTGGAAAAGGCAATTGTGTAGGCATGGCAGGAGATAAACAACTGGAATGACGGTTGAAAAAATCACATTGTATTGTAGTAAATATAAACATAAGTACCTTTCAAAGCACATAGTTTCCTCTTCCATGTGAAAGCCTCCGTCCTTTAATGTTGGAGTAGATCATAAGAGTGTTGTACTTGATGTTGATAGCATGTCAAAGTTATAAAGCTTTCCTATTGTACAAAACTCTTCTAGTAGCAGAATACAAAAATCTCACACTGTCTTCGATCTCACTCAACTTGAGAGTACTAGATGATGCATTATAACTTGTTAATTATAGAAGAGATAGAGGCAAAAAGGAACTTAGCACATATCATCCACAACTATGGGAGAAGAGCACAAAGTCTTCAACACATAAGCTGGGACCCTTATAGTCAAAATTTGAAGAGGAAAATTAAGATCTAGTAAAGATATCACACATTCTCGTCACTCTTTCTATGTACCTACTATTCAGGGATTCAATTGTGGACTAAGGGAGGAATATATAGGCCAATAATGGTCTAGAATTGGCCAACTAGTCTATGAGATTGACCAACACTACCGTAGTTGAATAAGGTGTATAGACTCTTAACTTAAGACTACTTGACCAAATAGAATCTCGATTGTGTTGGAAAAATGTACTACCTACATTAGCTGCACTAGGCTACATATAAATAGGCACCTTAGATGGGGCTACTTTGCTACAGTTTTAGTAGCATGAGGTGCTTCAAAATAGCCCTCATAGTGAGGCATGTGTACTTCTATATCCCTTCCCTTTCCTACTTGAATACTTACCCTAGTCTACTACCCCATTGTCTTCATCATATGAGGGTAGGCTCACAGGTGTGGAAATGACTGACTGCCATGTGGAAAGCGCACTAGGCCACCATATGTGCACAACAAGTTTTAGCCTTGGATTTTGGGTTCAAATATAGAGTCCAGAGAGTTCTTGCATAACATATACATTTTACTCTCAAAGGGCATAATAAAGACAAAAATATGTCAAATGAAAAAAGGGCACAACTATAGTACAAAACCTAGGGAACAATATAAAGGATTCAAGGAGGCAAGTGGTTTTTTGAGGGGAAACTTGAAATAAATCTTCCATATATAGCCTCATGGATTTGTTCACCATAGAAAGAGATCTTGAAAAAGTTGTCTAAAACATACTTAGTGGCTCTAATTCATATATCGTATATTTGTGCCATCTATAGTTTCTAGCCACTCTAGGTGGCATAAGATTGTGGACATGGTGAGACGGTGGCAATGAATAATTTTTCGATGCACTAGTCAATAGGATAGGGATTAGGACGGCCTCAATCTGAGGAGCATGGATAAAAGGCACAATCTTGAGATAAAACATGAGATAAAGCATACAATAAAGAGCTCAACTTATTTGCATGTGGGTGCAAGGCTTTAAACATATACTTACATTATCATAATTAGTTTGGAGGAGAAGGATTAGAACCTAAAACACAAGGGTGAGGATGGAATTGGATAGAAGACAAGCTTGAGCTTAATGGCAAATGTGGAAGACAAGTTTGACAATGAGGATGGAATTGGAGGGTGGCAATAAAGTATCCAAATTGTATTTTGAGTCCAAACTTTAGTACATTGGGCTAGTAGTTGTATTGCATGCAATGTCTTAATTTTACTATAGTAGGCTTGTCAACCATTGGGCTTGTACATTAGCCTCTCATTAAAATCATTAGGTTGCATTAGATATAATTCTTGTATAATTCAAGTGGAATACTCAAACATTATGATCTTATTTTGATCATAACAAGCGTGTAAATCAAAAGAGCCTAATGATTATTCAACTACAGTGATGGCTAGGATTGAATCGTCAATGTTGATTGTAATCATATCCAATCTCTATAGTAAATCACATTCATACCAATGTGCAATTGGCTCACGTTAGCCACCACAGTGTCTAGGAGTGACTAAATCTAATTGTCCATCTTGATCATAATCATATTCCAAGTTTGAGGACCACTAGGCTTGTGCATTGGATGCTTGTTGGGCTCTCATGTAAGCCAATATGCTTCATATATTACATGCAATTCATGTAGAATCGAGAAAAATCCTTGTTATCATCATATTTTGAGCCATTAATATGTGTGAAATCTAAGCAAAAGCCTTGTTATCATCATATCATTTTGCATTTATGCATGTGTGTAATTCAAAATAGCCCATTGGTCCAAGTCAAGTATCATCATGGCTAGAATTGGATTGTACATGTTGGTTGTAATCATGCCTTTGATTAATCATATTTATGCTAGCATGTTGGTGGCTCAAGTGGACCAATTAGCCATGGTGGGTGGAATTTGATTGTCTATCTTAATCGTGATCATATTCTAAGGTGCCAATTCAGATCTCCCATGCCAATGTAATCATGCAAGGAAACCATCTATGTCTTTAGATGGAGTTTGATTCATCAACATTCATGCCAATGTTTAATTCAAATTAGCATGATGGCCCACGTCCTCCATCGTGGTTGCTGAAATCAGGTTGTCCAATATTGACGATATCATATATAGATCCCCTCGATTAGATTGTCCAATGTTGATGATATCACATCTCGAGCCAGAAATTAAGTCAAAATAGCCCAATGGCCCATACTATCCACTGTGATGGCTAGAATTAGATTGCCTGATATTGATCATAACACATATTTTAAAGACAAATGAGTCCTATGGCCCTCGTCCATCATCATGGTGACTATAATTAGATGGTTTAATATTGATCATTACAATATTTAGACCCACCAAATTTCACTCTCCCCACTCATATGCAAGTTTTGGCCAGTTTATTCATTGTTTAGCTTCATTCTTCTACACTTAATTCTCTCGAGCTCACTCCCTACAACCCCTTACAACTTTGTCATCTTTCATGCAAGACATGCACCTTGCTCTTCTTCTTTATAGGCCTCACACCTCATCCTTCATCCCTATAAGCCTTGTTATGTGGATACTCCCTGCAAGCCCTTAACCTCAATCTTCTTCTAACACACTCTAAAGCTCTAAAGCCTAGCTTCTAGCTCCTCCATCAGTCTTCAAATCATGCCATCCAATGCATCCACTACTCTCTCCCTTGCCAACCTTACACAAGCTTTGAAATGAGTGAACATGATGGAGGGATGACTTTTTTTTAAAGATAAGAAAGTTTGTATTGATGAAAGCATGATTGAGAAGATGCTTAGATACCTTGAAAGCGATCAATAGGTTCTTTACTTTGAGCATCTGTGGTGGAAGAAAGATGACCTCTTTATTCCCCCATGTGTAGGTTAGCCATGATTTTGGAGTCAACTTTGAGATTTTAGGAAATTTTAAAGGAAACCAGAAATTTCTTTCCTGATACTTCAAGGAGGTTAGGTCTCTTATCTAAAGGTGATATGCAAGACCATGTTAAACATCTTGAAGAGTGCACATGCAGACTATTAGCTTGATCCATGAATAGTGAGCTACACTTATTGGGAACTGGCCTCAAAGTAGTGATGTATGGATGGGAATAGTAGGAGATGATGAGGCTAAAGGGAAAGCTGATGACACGAAATCAAAAGTGGAATATGAATTTGAACTCCAAGAGGGTGCAAAGCAAAGGCAAAGCAAGCACAAGCCAAGGCAAGCACATGCCAAGGTGATGTAGGTAGGAGGAAAGGGCATCATGGCCCAAGCAAGAGCAGTTGAAAAGTTGGTCAAGTGGGAGACAATATTGCTTATGGAAATGTGCTCTAAGGCTCATAGCCCCAACTCACTCAAGCATCACTTGAATGCAACACATATAATCTATAGGAAGAAAAAATTACTGAAGCACCTAGTAAAATCACCAAAACCTTGATGTTAAGCTAAAAAATAGTCATCCTTGTTGTTTTTAGGACTCTTCAACCATTCACATCCCTCTAGTTGGTGTTGTTTTGTGACACACTCTCCAGAAACCTTGCTTTGTGAGAGTTGCTGAAGACACCTCCCATTTTTTCTCAGCTCTTCTACCTCTTATTCACTTGCATTGCTGTGCTCTAAGGCCCAAAATAATAGACCCCTATTTTGTTGGTGGACATAACCAATGTGTGGCATGTTTCTTGGATGGGTCATAAAAATTCAAGATTCAAAAAATATTCTATAGGCAGCCTCCACCACATGATTCAACAAAGATTCTTTGGAGTCCACACAATGTGACCAGGAAATGTGTTTTGGGTCACCAAAATGTGATGAAAAGTTTCTATTAGAAACGTTTTGACGAAACAAATGAAACGTCATTGCATTGGGTGAAAAGACCTAGTACAAAATCCATGGTGCATATTTTGATGCTTTTTTTTTCCATTGATTTGGGCACCGAATCTCCACTCTAGCTCCGTGTTTGCCTGCAAATCACTTCCTACACTTCCTACTCTATCCTCCCTTGCTAAACCCTCTATTTTCCCTTTGTATACCCTCTAGCCTAGCTAGTATGGGCTTATTCTAGTCTCTCCAACCTCTTCATTGCTCTAGCGTCTCCAGCCTCTCCATTTCTCTACGTGCCTCTTCTATCCTCTCCAACCCTTGCTCTAGCCTCTAGCCTTGCCAATCCTTTGCTCTATCCTCTACTTGCCTTCCATCTCCAACACTTCTAATCCCTTCTTCATCCCATTATCCATACCATGGCCTTGAGATGTGCGGGTGGAAGCACAAGGCAAGATGTATGGTAGGATACCATTTTTTATTAAGAGATATTGCAAATTTGGCATAATGGGGTTAGCATGCAAGGTTTGTGGTGAGACATTGATAGGATATTCCACTCGAGTTTGAGTGCATTTTTTATGGGAGGGAGGCCAAGGTAAAGGTCCTTGCCATGCCATTCCAAAAGGAATCTTCTTGGCACATGGAGGTACCTCTACCAAATTTGGTGAGATTTGACACCTCCTCCATCCTATGTCATAGATCAGGTTATTCAAGCTAATGTAATGATTGAGCCAATAGAAGTTGGGCATAGAGGCAATTGTCCTCATTGTCACATCCCCCAGCTTGGATACTAAGGATGTGGAGGGTTGGGGTATGTGACACTCACAACAGCACGAGGGGGGGCCATCCACATCGACATCACAAGTGCATGGGAGCATCTCTATTGAGCTTCTACATGGCACCACTCCATTGGCATCCATGTCAGTTGGACTGTTTGCTATGCCATCAGCTCCTCGATGGCCTATGTGGTTAGGAGTCACTCTGAGAGTTTCTCTTGTATAAGTTGCTTGGGTACCACTTTTGAAGTAAGAGGTTGATATTGCTAAGGAGTAGTTCTTCTATGCTTGTAATATTCCGTTCAATGTTGCAAGGAATCTTGCCTACAAGAATTTTTACCATGCACTTGTAGCCAATGGTAGAGCAAGAGCATCATCCCTTACACCTACGAGTTCTGATGCCCTCCACACTACACGTTTGAAGAAGAAGGTGGGATTAATTAGAAAGACATGGAGGGACTCAAGAAAGCCTAAAGTCGATATGGATGCACCATAGTCTCCAATGGACGAAGTGACACAAAGAGGAGACTTAACACTTATTTCATTAATTTTAGACTTGTCAATGTACAAATTCATTTTTATAACTACTTTTGGACTAGTTTATGGATAAAATTTGAGGAAAAACTAACTCTTCAAAACACAGATAAAAACATAAAAACAAGCAATTTTTTAGAGTGTTTTGAAGGAAATAAAATCAAAATCATAAAAACATAACATAGATAAGCTACACCAAAAGATAAGAAACAGTACCGATTCATTTTTGTACTTAAATTTCTATTGAAAAAATCTACTTTATGAAAATATCCTTCCAAAACCAAAGGATGACACTACCCTTTTCAAATAAAGAGTTTATTTACTTTCACTATCATTTTGTACTAATAATGCAAAAACTAAGAAATGTAATTCTTAGATTTCTCTATATTGCAAAAATCCATTTAAATCCATGGATAAACTATATGTGTGTGTGTGTGTGTGTACATACATACATACATACATACATACATACATACATACATACATACATATATATATATATATATATATATATATATAGAGTTATATATAGTTATATAGCAGTGCCAATAAACACCTTTTAGAGTTTCAAAAAGCAATAATGGTATAATCTCAAAGAACTTTATAATGGTGCCAATAAACACCTTGCAATAGTTACAAAGGTTTTTTAAGCACACACCTTTAAATGACGTATCTTGTTGGAGGGGGAAAGAGAGCGAAAGAAGTAAAAGGGAGAGGAAGGGGGAGAGAGATAGAATGGAGGGGGAAAGGAGAGGGAGAGAGGGAGAGAGAGAGAGGGGGGGGGGTAAGGAAGCTCTTGCACTACTGCGGCATCAAAAAATAAAATAAAATAAATTATTATTATTATTATTATTAGCAGTCCCTTGCATTGCCGCGGGGAGGTAGAGAGAGAGAGAGAGAGAGAGAGAGAGAGAGAGAGAGAGAGAGAGAGAGAGAGAGAGAGAGAGAGGGAGAGAGAGAGAGAGAGGGGGGAGGGAGGGAAGGGATGCACTGTTGCAGCAGCAAGAAAGTTAAACAAAGGAAGGGAGCGGGAGAGGGGGGGGAGGGGAGGGAGAGAAAGAGAGAGAGAGGGGGGGAGGGGAGGGAGAGGGGAGAGGGGGGGGAGGGGAGGGAGAGGGGGGGGAGCGGAGGGAGAGAGGGGGGGGTAAGGAAGCTCTTGCACTGCTGCAGCATCAAAAAATAAAATAAAATAAATTATTATTATTATTATTATTAGCAGTCCCTTGCATTGCCGCGGGGAGGTACAATAATTGTTAGTACATCATTATGATATCATACATGTATTACATTTTGTTGTCTTTTGAATGATGATTGACTCTTGAGTCTTGAGCAATGAAATTTGATCCATGGACCATCTTTTGCGATGCAAATCTTCAAAGTTTAAACTTTAAATGGGCATTAAAAAATAAAAATTTAAAGTTTAAAGTTTAAACTTAAACTTGGAAAGATGATGAATCTTGATTTTAAATTATCAAGTTTACTATTGAAAACATGGGCAGTGCATAGCATAATGCACTTGCAACTAGTAAGATCTATGTCGGATGTCCATTGTCTTTGTAAATTATAGCCTATAGGTCGAGACTCAACTTTTTTCTTGTAAACTGTCACTTGTAGGCTGTGCCTTTTGAATGTTTAGAGTGCTCGCATTGTGTATATCCGAGTGGTATTTGTGTTTATGTAATATATAGAATTTTGATAAAATACATATTTTTAGGCATTTCTAGACGAAACGCCTATAATATTCTAGTAAAGTTTTTTTTGACACTTAGTCCACGTGGCCGCCTTGGAATGGAGAGCATATTGCCTTCCTTCAAACTTGTCTTCTTTGATCCTCAACCTCCCCAAATCTGGGCCAAATCTATGAATATTTTTAGAAGTATAGGGGAGGTGGTAGGAGTAGAGAAAGAACAATTCATCAATCTTAGAGGAAAGCCAAAGGTCTCTATCAAGCTACATGTGGTCGAACAATTGCCTGATACATTGGTGATAGTCACCAAGATTTGTGAAGTTTATAAGGAAAACCCCCTAGTGTACAAGAACCTTCTTAGCTCTTGCATTCTCTGTGGGCTATCCTCACATACTATTAAAAATTGTCCCCTCAAGAAGACTAAAGCTAAACCTACTAAACAAGCTCTCCTCCTCCTCTTGCTCCGCCCAAGTCCAGATGGACCATGAAGAACAATAAAGAGCAAGGTGTCTCTCATCCAAGCAATTTTGCCAAACCTCAACAAGGGGTCATTCCCCTCCCTAGGTTATTGAAAATAAAAATGCCTTTGATGCTCTCATAGATCAAGAAACTAAAAAGTGGATGTAGGAACAAGAGATGGAAGAGGAAGATGTAAAGCCAGGATGGTCACAAGAATTTTAGAAGGAAATTAATTAGAGGGATACTAGTATGAGTGACTATTATATAAATGACTCTAAGTAAGAACTCCCCCCACACAATGTGATAGTTGAGAAGGACTTCACCCTTAAAGGTAAAGCTTAAAATACTATTCAAAACAAGAGAATAATTTCTCAGGTTAAGAGCCAGAGTGCCCCCCCAAAGAGTCCTACCCCCAAGGCAAAAAAGGGAAAAACAAATATGGTGAGTAAACCCACTGTGTTTGGTCTTACTCACCCTATGAAAGGCTAGGAAATTTCCAACTGGTTGAGATCCAATGCTCTCTCCCCTACTTTTCTTGCCCTTCATGTAGTTAAGGTTACTAAAGATACAGGTTACTAAAGATACCCTTGAGAAAAGGTTGAGGCAATGGACAGGAGAAGAGTCTGGCATTACACTAAGCATGGAAAAGGAAGATTTTGGGAGTTCTTTCCCATTTCAATGAAGGTATTGTTGAGAGTCTAATTGATGGAGATGGCAGATGGGTTGCTTTATTATGCATGATTAAAAACATCACTTTTATAGTGGCCTCTATTTATGCGCTCACTGGCTCACACCAGTGAAGAAGATGCACATGGGATGGTCTAAATGGCTTGGGATTGAACATTGTGTTACTAGGAGACTTTAACATAGTAGAACTTCCTAAGGATATATGGTTAAAGAAGGGATCTATACTCAGAGGTTATGAACTTCATGCGTGGGAAGAGCTCAAAGACAACTTACAACTGGTTGACTCATGCATTTGCGGAAGTTTTACTTGGAGCAATAGACAAGTTGGTGATTTTAGGAGGGAAGCAAGACTAGACATAATTTATGTTTCCCAGAGTCTACTTGGATAGGATAATACCCTCAAATCCACAGTCTATTGCTCTTTAACACTTTTGGATCACAAACCAGTGATGGTAACTATTGATTTTGTTAAAGGGACTAAAGGCCCCTCCTGGTTCAAGGTTGACCCCAAAATCTTCAATTTAAAGACATCACAACAAGATATCACCCGAGCTTGGATACATGCATATTCTTTAGAAACACCTACAGTGAGTCTTAATAACTATCTCCAACACTCAATAAATTTTAAAGGAATCTAGGAAAAATAGGGCGATCATTCTTGCCATAAGGATGGATAGACTTAGAAAAGATCTTGAAGAGCTAAAGCAACATGCCACATCTCAAGATACTCAAGCATAGGTGAGATTGTTGGAAAAGAAGAGATTAATAAGAAGGCAAGAGAAGATAAAAATCAATGAATCTAAAATCTATTTTAGAGACTGGTGGGCAGGAAAGATCAGTAGGCCCAGCAATGAAAATTTTAAACTTATTAGAAGAAAAAAGATTCAAGAGGAAATCCCCTTTCTCAGTAATGGAGATGGTGTCCTAGCTTCCTCAAATTTGGAAAACTTAGACATCATTTGGCAACATTCTAGAGCTTGCTAAGAACAACTATTGAGATCAATGATGACGTAACAAATGCTGGAAGACACTGTAGTCATGCCAAAAAAACTATAGTTCTAGGGTATGATAGGGTGCATCTTAATAAGTATGTGACACTCCAAGAGCCGAAGGTTGCAGATGATAGTAAGATAGGTCCTGATGAGGATGGACTTACCTATGAAATTTATAAATGCTTATGGAAAACTGTAGGCCCATGTCTATTGAAGATTTGGAATGAGAGCATTGCCTTGGAACAGCTTCCCTTTCATTTGAATAGTGGGGTTATGAAGCTCATTCCTAAGTGGGGAGATAAAATTGAGCTAAGGAACTAGAGACCACTCATAATGCTAAAGTAGCTACAAGATATTAGCCAAATTTTTGAACCTAAGATTCTAGAACACGATGGACAAATGGATACACCCTGAACAAAAAGGCTTTCTCAAAGGCAGACATCTTCTTGAAGCTATTATCAATATCTGAATATGCTAAGGAAACATACCAAGACATTTGCTTCCTCAAGGTCAATTTTGACAAGGGTTGTGATAGAATTGGTATTTTTTACTCCAATCTCTAACATGCAACTTGGCAATCAATTCATATCTTTAGTCAAGCTTCTCCTTTCTAATGCCTTTTCTAGGATTTGCGTCAATGGAAAAATAACCAACCCTTCTTTCTAAAAAGATCTATTCGACACGGCTTCCCCTTAGTCCCTTTACTCTTCGCAATCTCAGCTGATGCCCTGGGATGGTTACTCCAAGAGAAGATAGATGAGGGAACACTCAAAGGCATTGAACTTCCTGGTGATCTCCAATTAGTAAACCAACAGTTTGCAAATGAGACCAACCTCACTCTAAGAAATACCCCTCAAGATGTGACTACAACAACACTTCAATGTCTGGACATTTTTGTATGGCATTTGGGTCTCTAATAAATCACTCAAAGAGAGGGTATACAATTTTAATAGAAACACTCTGGAACAACTAGCATGCAAAAAGGTTCCCAAAGGTAAGTCCTTTAGACTTCTGGGTATTCCCATGGGATTTGAGGTCTCTATGAAGGACAGATGCGACTAGTTTTAGACAGATTTAGAGCCAAACTTGATAGGTGTAGAGGATTCCGAGCCAATTTAGCAAGGAGAAGAGTTGCTCTTAATCGTTGCATCTACCCTATCTCGGTTGGAGTTTGAAGTAAATGAGAAAGACTATCTCAAGGTACCTAAATCTTCAAAATCTCTAAAGATAGGTAAATGTCTAAGGTTGTCTCCTAGGTATTGTGGACCATTCACAATACTTAAGAAAATTGGAAAACTTGCTTACAAATTAGCCTTACTTGAGGGATGTAGAGTACATCCAGTTTTTCATGTTAGAAAATTAAGAGATGATGATAATCTCATTCGAAATGAAGTCCTAGTTGAACTCATTGAACCTACATCTTTACCACAAGAACCTGAAAGGATTTTAGATAGACAAGAAAAAAGAATGTGACATACAATATGGCAAGAATGTTTGGTTAAGTGGAAAGATAGACCTGAAGAGAGTTCAACATGGGAAAGGGTAAGCAATCTCCAGAGGAGGTTTCTCAATTTTGTTTTTGAGGAAATAAACCATTCTTAAGGGGAAGGGAATGTTTCATCAGCCATAATCACTGAAGGATCACGACATGGTTATGGCGAGGTGGGAAGCCAGAGGATATGATAATGTTTGTTAATGTGGATTCTGGCTAGGTTCTAGGAGGTTTTCCTAGGCCTAGGCATTAATTATAGGTGCATTTGGGAATGCCCTTTAGAGGGGTCTATTGAAGGGTCTAGTGTGGACACATGGCACAACATATAGCAAACATTGGGCTAGGTGGGAGAATTCCAGAAGAGAAGCTCAGAGTGGAAGGAGGTCAAGGAGGTGGATCTCACATGAAGGAAAAAACAATGGTAGGCGAGCTCTTGAAAGGGGAATCCATGGCTGGGTGGTAAATGGATAGCGAAGCCCTATGAGATTGTAACACTTGAGATCACTCAAGTCTATCTTCCCATTTAGACCTAACCGTAGCTTATGACCCATGCACATACCATTCAATACACTCTAATGTACTCTTCCCTTTCCTATTGCCCCTAGGACCTAGACACACGTGTGCACATCTTTACCTGTAAAACAAGTGTTGCATGTGCAAAATTTAGTGCCATCTGAAGCAGTGGCTCTAGCTCAATTAGACCTATCTACTTAGATGATCCACTGCCATACCAATATCGATCAGTGTCCATCATATATACAAACACATGTTGCACCATTAACTTGGCACATGATATACTAATGTTCTTAATCACTATTAATGAACTAAATGATATAGTCTCTTGTCATGACATCTTATGGTGCATTTGGGCATACCTTTTTGTGGAAGTGTGCTTCGCGTGAGGGCTCATTTACTTGGCATCTCTAGGTAATGAGTGAATGATTGTGTACGAGATGTTGCAGATGATGTTCTTCTTGGTTTGGGAGGAATTCGAGTTTATCAAAGAGACAAAGGCTTGAGGCTTCCCATGCTATTTTAGTACATGGATCTCCTCACGAGAGTCGCAATGAACTCTTCCATCGAGTACTGACGTGGACCATGCTTTCATCACATTATTTACATAGGGTGTACTTACGGATGTGCATTCACCCCATCAAAGGCAGTAAGGGGGACAAGCAGAGCAAAGGACATGATCTTTATGTGCTAGTTCAGTGCATCTTTATCAAGAAATGCTTGTAGAGCATGTTGCAAGTTCTTCTACAAGCGTGACCTTCTCATTAAAATTGCTCATACTGCAAGCAATGGGAGATGTAGGACCTTCATTTTAGATACATTCAGTATTCAAAACCTACATGCAGAAAGGTTTGAGGTAGAGGAGTTCCAACATAATATGATAGCATATACCACATATGGATGCTCCATCTTGTCTGATGTGTGGTTAGATACAAAGAGGAGACCTCTTATTAATATCCTTGTGTCATGTTGTATTGGCACTGTGTTTCTTAAGTCCATAGATGCGACCAATGACTCTCATATAGGTGTTTATACTCATGGTTTATTGAGAGGGTTTTGAGAATGTGGGACGTAAAAAATGTAGTGCAAGTCATCATTGACAATGCTAGTGATTGTCAACGCATAGATGCACTAAGAGAGAGTGAGTATAGCCATATTTTTTGGACACCTTGTGCTGCACACAATTTGGATATCCTTATTGAGGACACATGCAAGCTTCCATGGGTAGCCACAGTGGTTGATAAGGCACGAGCTTCATTACCCAAAAGCATAGAGCCATTGCTATTTCCACAATACATTGGAGATTCTCAAGCCCTCTAAAACACGCTTTGCCTATCTTTTCATTATCTTGGCGCACTTGTTAAAAGCACAGGCCAATTTGCGATGCATGGTTGTGAGGAATGGATAGGATGGGTTTAGGAAACCAAAGGCAAGGGCGTTAGAGGATATCATCTTTGATGGAGAGTTTTGGCATGTAGCTTAGAAAATCATTAGTGTTTGTTAAACCCATCACCCTTCACCTCACCGACAGAGAGTTACACTACAGGGTTAGTGTATGAGTTCATGGAGAAGGTTGGGTAGCAATGAAAGGCTGTACTTGGTTGCAAGGAGACGGGTAAATCCAAATAAAAGAAAGCCTCAACTATCACGAATTTGAATTGAAAAGATATGGGAGACTAGATGGAATAAGTTTCATAGGCCAATCCATGCCATAGCCCATATTTTGCACCCTCAATGAAGGAGGGAGGGCCAAAGTGATGATGAGGCGTAGTCACGGGGATGGACCAAGTTTCTAGAAAGAGCATACGTGATGCAAGTCAACAGAGCTCCATCATGCTTCGATGTAAATTTTCAAATTTAAATCTTGTTGTAATTTTGATACTTACCTCTCAAGGTGAGCGGTGGATAGCCTATTCCTTTTCTTGGTGTGTATAAGGGAGAATACAATCCAATTCCTCTCCTACGCACTAGGTGAGCAGTCCTATGAGAGGACTCTAATGGCAAGCTACCATGAAACAGGCCTCAACTGGGCCTCATGGATGCATGCATGAGTTGTACCAAAATCCCCAAAGGAGTTTCTAAATGTGCCTCCAACTCCTAAAATCTATGGGTTAATTTAAATTTCAGTCTTTTAATTTTTGTGGTAGGCCTTGCTATGGGGCTCATCTTCAACTTTTGGAAAATCTTCTTGTACCTACTCAGGCTCGATGACAAGAACAATAGCACAAGGATTGGTCCTCAAAATCACCAGGCTCTGCTAGAACCTATGGCTCTTCAACCGTGGAAACCCCAAAACCAGCAACTTGTAACCTGACAGGATCATACAACTTGTAAATCTCTCCTGACAGGATCATACAACTTGTAACCTGTTGACAAAGAGTTGTATCCCACAAAGACAAGCTTTTGGGATTGTCCATTTTCCCCTCAGCTTCTTTGGAACATGAATATAGGCATCACAGCCAAAAGCACGAAAGTGAGATACATTTGGGTTTTACCATGGTATGCCTAGAAAGGAGTTACCTTGGCAGGATCCAAGTTCAAGTTAAGGTCTACTGAGATCCAAGTTAGGTTCTCTAGAATATCATCTTCCAAATTTTCTCCTCTCCCTCTCTCTTGAAAAGCGATCCTAGACCTGTCTTTCATACCTTGGCCTTGAGGGAGAGGTAAAGTATCCGACAAGGCTGTCTGGTGTCCTTCCGATATCCCTAAAGTCTGTCCACATGGATAACTCTGTCCAGAGTTTTCCAAAATCACCCGAAGAATTCCACCCTCCTAGGAATGTTCACTCATCAGGTAATTATGTCTTCTCAAGAATTTCCGGGGTCAGCTCTCCCTGTGTTCCCATCCTGTGCTTCATCCAAGCATGGCAACCTTAATTTCTGGTGTCCTTCCGACATCCCTAAAGTCTGTCCACATGGATAACTCTGTCCAGAGTTTTCCAAAATCACCCGAAGAATTCCACCCTCCAAGGAATGTTCACTCATCAGGTAATTATGTCTTCTCAAGAATTCCCAGGTTCAGCTCTCCCTGTGTTCCCATCCTGTGCTTCATCCAAGCATGGCAACCTTAATTTCTGTGTGTTCACAGGAACATAGAGTCTAAAAATTGTTGTGTTCCCATCTCATGCTCAATCCAAGCAGAAGATCCAATTTAGTGAGTTCCATTACCAGCTTGCCACCATCCAAGTGAATCCTCACTTTTAGGATATCAAGCATTAAAAGGTTCTCAACATCCAAGATCCACCAAAGCAAATCAATCATCAACTATACAGTATCCCTTCAGAAACAGCTGGTTATCTAACCTTTTACTGTTCTAGAACCTTAAATCAATCATTGTGCCCTTGTTAGCTCCCATTGACCTTAGTCAATCACAAGAAAGACTGCGCATCCCATACTACGCAGCCCCAGCCAATCCGGCTGTCGTTAGGGAGACATAGGTTTGGATGGGTCCAAGGACCAAAGAAAGATTTATGTCTGGAATACCTGTCGATAAGAACATTAATTTGGAACACGTATAATATTTTTTAAAAATGGAATAAGCATAAAAGTTTCCATTCAAAATAGAAGCATTTAAAAAACTCGATGCAAGTATCGCCAGACATGGACAGCAAAAGTAATCATCATTATATTTGTGACATACAAAATTACAAATTTAAAGCAAATATACTATGCTCTATTCCACCCTTATGTTATAAGATGGTGGTTTTCACAGATGACTAAATTCAATCCACTTATGGTACCAACATAAAGCAGTGGATGAATATCACATAGAAGACCTCATGGATTTACAATCCAAGTCATGTATAAGCTCGGTTTTGTGCTATGTAACAGCTAAAAAAATTTCCCCCGTAGTTATCCAATCCAGCATTTAGGCAAACCATATTGAAGAGGTTCTTATCTCAAGACCTCCAAATCATAGGCTTAGCATAGGTTGGGCCTTTAACACATCATTCAGTTTACTAGCTCCTCTCAGTAAGGATTCTAGCCTTCCACAGGTACACAAAATCTCAATGATAACTACGGGGGATGTATTGGCAGCCTTGCTGCAACCACCTGTTGCCAATTACACACTTGAAGAGGGCGCTTACAGTTCTGGACTGTCTCGGAAACTGGCCTCTAAAAGCGAGTTGCCGAAAATCTTAGCTATCACACAGTGTCATAGTCAAAAGACGACTGATAGGGCAGCATTCTATTTTGCTGCTGGCCCCAAAGTCTCTAGGAGAGGAAGCACTACAGTCAATAACTGCCAGCGTGGCATACCAAACCAATGATTGTGTTGGTTGCCACAATATATCTGATGTCAAAACCCAGCAAGTCGGTACATCAGTATAAGGACCAAATCAATCATTAAGAACCACAAGTTCACATGGGGAGGATTTACGCAGGACAGCAAGAGAACATTCTGCCCAAAAAAAACTCAGAAAAGTGGTCCAAAAAGGCTCAGCTTTACTTGACTTGGGGGTCGAGCTATGCTAAAAATAGCCTTGCTATTTTTAGCTCAACTTCTTACATTAGCCATGTGCCTAAAATAGCTTTGCTATTTTTAGCCATGTGCCTGAAATAACTTCGCTATTTTTAGCTCAACTAATAGCTTTGCTATTTTATCCAAGCCTCCTAAAAGCAGTTAGCCTTGCAAATTTAGGAAACTTTTCCCCAACAGCAGGGGAGCCACTGCTATTCCAGCCTCTTTTCCCCTCATCCTTCACACTTCAGCCTCACCCAATCGTGCGCAGCAGCAGGTCTGGTGCAGGTCAGGCAGCCTTATCGCACCTCCTTTCCAGCCTGTTTCAAGCTGCAGTACAGCATGCAGCAATCCTTCACAAGCTGAGCAGCCAACTGTATGTAGATGCCCTGAAATAGGCATAGCGTTTGCGATTAACCTCAGTCATAGCCTGTTGCAAGCGACTTGATGCACCAAAGTCTCAACCTTAATGCTGTATTTGCAGCTCTGCTGTTGGGCGACACCAGGATCTGAGGCCTCCTTAGCCTAGGTAGTTGGTGAGGGCACCATCAATTCGCCTGCTAGGAATCCACAGAGAGTTGCCTACGTCCAAGTTCCACTGAAGGTCTTTGAACATCTCGCGGGATGGCATCATATGCCCGGAAACCCCACTGTCAAGTATCCATTCCCATGAGTCACTAACTGTGAGAGCAGCCGGCTCTCCTCCTGAAAAAGATGGAGCATCTGTATCCATGATCTCCAAATGAAAAAAGGCCGGAGTAGTTGCAGCTGCAGAGCAGAAGAACCAATACCCTTACCATGACTCCTTCGAGGGAACTTCCTCCAGTATTGCCCCTTTTGGCCACATTTGTTGCACGTTCGCTCCACTTTCAAGGCATATCTCTCTGCATCGGATTTCTTCTCTAAGGATGTGAACGGAGAAGACTTCCATTTTCCCTTAGTCTTGTTGTTGTTCTGCCCTTGTGCCTGCGGGGCGGCCAACACCTCCAACCCTCCGCCCAGTGGAGGGTTCTGAAAAAGACTCCTCCTGATCAAGAACCACAGACACAATCCCCTCCCACGTGAGAGTGTTCAACCTCCCACTGGTGATGAGAGAGAAATAAAATGCTGGATATTGTGAGGAGAGATGGGGACAGCAAAGTAATGGCCATGTCTCCTCCTAAGATATCTCCTTGCCTGCTTGAAGGACCTGCTGCTGAAGCTCCTGCAACTTCTTAATGTGCTGCAAGAAATGCGAATGTAAAGAGATGGTACTGTGCAGGAAACATCAGGAAAACTCTGCCTTATAAGGGAGCCCTATTTATAGGGAAAAGTTCCCCCACTGGTCAACCTGTTCAGTCAGGCCGACTGAAACAACTGGCCCTCGTGGGCTGGTCGGTCTAACCCAACCTATCTGGTTGAGCCTGGTCAGTTTAACCCGACCAGACTGGTTGGGTCACCCAACCTGTCTATAGTCCAGCCACATCTGGGCCTGGTAAGCCTCCAAACTAACCTTTAACCCAGGCCTCTGCACAGTCCTTCACCCAGCCTTTAACCCTTGCAATGCACCCTGGCTAAACCCCAAACTACCCTGCAGAAATAGTGAGAAAGGATCAATATTCTACACCTCTCTATGGGTGGGCACACCCACATAGAACTTTAAAAGCCCTCACTCCTTCCTGTGGCACGACCTCAGACGGAGTGGTTGACAGAAGTCCTCAGATTTAGTAGTTTGTCACAACCAAATGTATACAGAGTTGTACTTAGTGGTATGATTTGGTATATATTTTTGTTGATCGAGAATTAAGCATCTCGAGGTCCTGGTGAGGGGTGCAGCAAGACTTGAGACTCCTATGGGTTCTACAGGCAGAGATATTAAACAGATTATGGGGTGGAAGTGCCGAGGGGCAATCCATTTACTAGCCATTCATGTAATCTTAGATAAGGGTCCATAAGAGTACCCAAAGGGCACGCAATGTGTGGATGATAAAGAATTGGAAATAAAGAGAGAATTCCTCTGCGAGAAGTAATGGATAGGCTTGATTTGTAGAAATTGTAGACTCACAATTTATGCCTACATTGTTTGAAGCAGCAGATTCACCAGCAAGTTACTATAAAACACGCAATGATTCAACTTAATTTCATAAGCCTCTGAATGCTGCTCACCTATGCTTCCATTGTTCTAGCAAAAACATTTGGAGTAAGAGGGACAACTCCAACTCTTGATACACTGGTGTCACCAATAGAACATGCAAATTGAAAAATGGAAATCCATGGGCTTGGAGACAAATATGGAAGCTTGTCAAATCTCAAATACAAGTTATGCATTGAATTGCATGGAATAGTGTCTGATACAAAATGGTGCCTAACTAATGTCTACATGTGTATATGGGATAGGAATAATATGCATACAGTACACATGGCAGCCCCTGAGTCCACAAACGATACGTCTTATATCTTCTACAAATCTATTCATATGAAGAGCCTCGAGTAATGTACTATCTCAGCCCTATACCAACTCCAACTATTACAAGAAGGAGCCTCTGACACAAGAGGACTAGTGTAAAGACGTTGGAGTGGGCACTTGGCTTAATGGTTATACTTGATTTCTACAAATTGCAGATGCAAAATTCACCACCTTGTTTTTAGCTGCAGTTTCACAAACTCGTTGTAGCACAAATCACAATCCAACTCTATTCATCCGCCTCTATATACACCTGAACTACCTTTCCCCATCACTCTAGCACGAACATTTCAAGGGACACCTGCTACTCGAGATACACTAACAAGCACACTTTCGATACTTGATGTCATGCAAGCAGCTTGCATCTCTGACAAGAATAGCCTTTGATATCACATGGCAGTCATTACAAACCTGAAGATTCTTGACCATGTATGAATGCCGCTTTGGATGTATTGATTAGGGCAGATGCAGTAGCCTGCTTCTCACTGTGCCACATAACTCATCTTTCTTTCCATCAGCATGACACCATATGCAAATCTGAAGCATACCCTTCCCTTATTTGGAGGGAAAGCTCTTCTAGCTTTGCATATGTATTTTTGCTTTAGGAATGTCTTCTATCCCCACCCAAAACAATGTAGCAACCCACTATTGTCAATTGGCCAACTGTGTCCTGGCTTATTCCATGCTTGTTTTTTCACTCTCATTGCATCGACCTCCTTTGCTTCCTCCTGCATGCGAGCATCTGCATAGATATGGGACATCAAGACATAAGACGCAGCATCCTTTTCATCCAATTGCAGTGCATGTTCGAAGGCCAGTCTTCCAAGATCTACATTGCCCCATTTTCGACAAGCGCTCAACACAGAATGCCACACCACAAGATTATGTTGGAAAGGCATCTTCTTCACCATCACTATTGCCTCATCTAATTGGCCTGCACGGCCAAGGAGATCAACCATGCCATGGTGGTGCTGAATAGTTGGAGTGATGCCATAGTTTTTGTTCATGGCGTCAAAGTATTTCTGGCCCTTATCCAATAGGCCCGTGTGACTGCATACGTTAAGAACGATGGAGAATGTAACCAAACCTGGCTTTATCCCTTCTCCTCTCATCCTCTCAAGCATATGGAAAACAATTTCACTTTCTCCTTGCTGGGCATATCCTGCGATTAGTGCATTCCACGAGACCTCATTTCGAACCAACAATTTGTCAAACGCTTCCCAGGCCTCTGCAAGGGAGCCACATTTGGCATACATATCCACCGATGTGCTCCCAACGACAATGTCTCCTTCCAGCCCCTTTCTAGCAATCTCGGTGTGTATTTCTCGGCCCTTGTCTATGGCTCCTATGCTGCCACAAGCTTTCAAACTGCAAATAAATGTGACAGCATCTGGTAAAAGACCCTCCAGTTGCATCTGTTCAAAACAGTTTAGTGCATCCTCACCAAGCCCATGCTCAGCATATCCTGCAATCAGTACATTCCATGAAACCTCATTTTGGACCGGCAGCTTGTCAAACGCTTCCTGTGCTTCTGCAAGTTGGCCACATTTGGCATACATATCCACCAAGGTACTTCCAACAAAACGATCTCTTTCCAGCCCCTTTCTGGCAATCTCGGAGTGTATTTCTCGGCCCTTGTCTATATCTGCTATGCTGCCACAAGCTTTCAAGCTGCAAACAAATGTGAGAGCAGCTGGATGGAGACCCTCCAGTTGCATCTGTTCGAAACAATTCAGCGCTTCCTCACCAAGCCCATGCTCAGCAAATCCTGCGATCAGTGCAGTCCACGACACCTCATTTTGAACTGGCAGCTTGTCAAAAGTTTCCTGTGCTTCTGCAAGCGAGCCACATTTGGCATACATATCCACCAAGATGCTGCCGACATCTCTTTCCAACCCCCTTCTGGCAATCTCAGCATGTATTTCTTGGCCCTTGTCTATGGCTCCTATGCTGCCACAAGCTATTAAGCTGCACACGAATGTGATAACGTCTGGAGAGAGACCTTCCAGTTGCATCTGTTTGAAACAATTCAACGCTTGCTCTCCATGCCCATGCTCGGCATATCCTGCGATCAGTGCAGTCCAGGAGACCTCATTTTGAACTGGCAGTTTGTCGAACACTTCCTGCGCTTCTGCAAGCGAGCCACATTTGGCATACATATCCACCAAGGTGCTACCAACAACAAGATCTCTTTCCAGCCCCTTTCTGGAAATCTCGGTGTGTATTTCTCGGCCCTGCTCTACAACTTGTATGCTGCCACAAGCTTTCAAGCTGCAAACAAACGAGACAGCATCTGGAGAGAGACCCTCCAATTGCATCTGTTTGAAACAATTCAGTGCTTCCTCACCAAACCCATGGTCACTATATCCTGAGATCAGGGCAGTCCATGAGACCTCGTTTCGAACTGGCAGCTTGTCAAATGCTTCCTGGGATTCTGCAAGAGAGCCACATTTGGCATACATATCCACCAAGGTGCTGCCAACAACAAGATCTCTTTCCAGTCCCTTTATAGAAATCATGGCATGTATTTCTCGGCCCTGTTCTATGGCTCCTATGCTACCACACGCTTTCAAACTGCTAACACATGTGACAGCATCTGGAGAGAGACCCTCCAGTTGCATCTTTTTGAAACGGTTCAGTGCTTCCTCACCAAACCCATGCTCGGCATATCCTGTGATCAGGACATTCCATGTGACCTCATCTCGAATTGGCAGCTTGTCGAACAATTCCTGTGCTTCTACAAGCGAGCCACATTTGGCATACATATCCAGCAAGGTGTTGCCAACAAAAATATCTCTTTCCAGCCCCTTTCTGGCTATCTCAGCGTGTATTCCTTGGCCTCTTTCTGTATCTTTCAGCCTGGTGCAAGCCTTTAGTACGGCCACTATAGTATACTTGCTAGGAAGTACAGAATCCTCTTGCATTTTCTGATAGAGGTTGAGGGCATGCTTTGAATCCCCACAGTCAACATAACCCTTGATGAGAGAAGTCCAAGAATACACATTCCGATCGACCAACTTGTTAAAAACCAGCTGAGCATCGCATATGCTTCCAACTTGGACCAACATTAGGACGAGGTAGTTCCCAAGAGATCTATGATCTTCCATGCCACTTTTGCACATGTAGGCATACAAACGCTTGGTATAGGCTAGATTTTTTTTAATTCTGCACTTATGCAAAATGCCTGTAAGGTTCTGAACTGAAAGAAGCTGGGGCACTTGCTCCATAGACGTGAGTGCCTCCTCTAAGGTAAGCGTTTCCCAGCCACTCTGCAGTTCTTGTGCTTGAGATGCATTGACCTTTACTCCAGACCTGAAGCCAGCTTTGCCACACTCCAGCAAGCCATGGTCTTGGGGCCGACCAGTGGACGCTTTGGGCAGCTTTTTCTCGAGCATGTCTTTAACTTGACCTCGATTGTACCAGCCGTCTATCCATAGCGACTCCATGGTAATCTTATGCTTGAAATATGGTCTTGGTTTATCTGTCCTTAAGATTCACGTGAGACTCGTCAGACTAGCCAATCAACAAATTTTCCTCTGCAAATCATTCAGTACACACTCGGCCCATACTTACTCTGCTCTCTCGGTTGTCCCAGCACTGGAAGAGATCCATGAAGTACTTCTTCCATAAGCGCTCGGTCCCTGACTTATCTGTGAAGCATGATAACAAGAAAAACCAATTGCCGCCAGAAAAAAAACTATTGTCACCAGTCGTCCTCCTCATCCGGTTTTATAACTAAATTACCCATGTAAAGAAGGATAAATATCTTAGCCGGGTTTCTGCAATTCCGACCCGTTCCAAAATACGCTAAAGGACGGCAGTACCTGGGGGCAAACATTCCTGCACAGCTGCACTGTCCTTCCGGCAAGCGATCGGAGATGTTGGGTTTGATCGAATGCGGGGCTCGGCTACGGAACAACCCCGGGCCACTGACCTGGCGCGACAATAGAGGTGCATAGTTTCGTTGCGGCTGCGTAAGATGTATGAGAGGGACCTCTGCCTTCTTATACATGTTCATCATTACCGCGAGAAGGATGGCAGAATACTTATACTTGAAAAATTTTCAACAAGGATTCCATTCAAACTAGATCCAATGAACTTGCAACATTTTGAACATTTTTGGCCTGCAGGGTATATAGGCACCATTTAAGGGAAATCCAAGAAAAACTTCAAAAGGGAAATTCCATTTTCTTGGACTTTTTCGTAATCGTCTACTTGGCATTTCCTCGTTAGTCTATTTAATAGGTTGTTTAAGGTGACTAATTGGCTTGGCGTCTTGTTTTTTCTCGTGCCTTCTGCTCTTACGCTCTGTTTCGCACCGTTTCTTACAAGTTTGGCGATTCGCTCTGCAAGATTGCTCTTCAATTGATGGCCTCTTGTTTTCTTTTGAAATAGAGTAGATTTGCCCTTCATGGAGGAGATATTTTGTCAGTTACCCATGAGCTAGATCGCACTTCGAGTTTCCTATAAGGGCATGCAACGGGTTTGCCGGTTCGATCTGCTTGTATTCCGGTTTTCCCTGGCTATGGCTGATAGGAACCATTATCATGAAGCTATGGAGATAGAGAGTAATACGTTTGGGAAAGGTTCGTTCGATCGTTCTATTTTTGTTACTTCATCTTCATCTTCTGCTTGCGAAACGTTGTAGTGTGATTATTGCAGAACTTGTGAAGCACTATGGAAAATAGATTGACGAGGAAGGGCAAGATGAAAATGAAAACTTGTCAGGTATGAGTATGCAAAAGATTGGGTTGTTCTATTGCTTAAGGTATTGCATGCACACAAACATTTTCTCGTTTCAATCATTTGCTGGTATGCACACAAAGACTTTCTCGTTTCAATCGTTTGTTGGTGGATTCTTCGCATGCAGATTCGGCAACCTCAAGACAAGTGAAGCTCCAAACTCCAAACGTGTGTGCTGCTTCTCCTTACACTCCAGTTTTTGCTACTAGCATTGGAAAACAAAAGGCATTGAAATCTGTAGACTTGTATTCATGTCCACTGTCACAATCGAGGACCTTTAGGTGCTTGCCAGTTTGCTTTTCTACTGAGGCTTTGAATTGTTTGAAAGTGTTAAATGGGTGTATGCATGTTTGGTTGGTACACTTTTTGTGCTTAAAAGAGTGTGCTAAATAATCCCTCTTTTGGCACATTTTCAAAGGTGCTTGGTTGTGGGATTGACATAACGTAATGGATTGGGCACCTTGCATGTTTCAAATTTCTAATTGACTGGCAATTTCAAACCACGATGAAATCAGTCCTTTAGTTGTAACTACCTACTCACTTCTCATTGGAATGTCACAGCTCTCGTCTCTCACAACTCTAGAATCTCTTGTCTCTCATACATCTTGTCTCTCACAACTCTAGCCTCTCGCATAGCTCTAGAAGGTTTATCCCTCATAGCTCTAGTAAGCTCAAGGTCTCGTCTCTCACAAAGTCACACCACAGAAAAAGATAGGGATGTAGAGAAGGAGATGCAAGAAAGGTGGATAGAATCGAGTAGGCAATGCAACAAAAACGAGCAAAAGCACCTCAGTCCCCAAATTTTGAATGGGATCCTAAAGGGCTTGAAGGTGCATGTATGGCCAAAGAACCGTTCCTTGGGAGTGAGACTCCTATTGAAAATCCATCACTAGTCTCACAAAGAAAAAAAATTTGCAAGTTCAAACCCAATGTGAGAATGAAGAGTGAAATGGTGAATACTAACAAAAAAGAAGAGCAAGGGAACACAAATGAATTGGACCAAACATCTTCCACCACATCTAGTGGAGCTAGCAGCCAAGCAAGCACCTTAAAGTGCCATGAAGGCCTAAGGGAAGTTCTTGATTACTTCAAAAATTACACCAGGGGAGAAGCAACAATAGCAATGCCTAGGCCATTCAGGGAATCAGAGCTCACAAAAACAGAGAATATCAGAGTCTTCCTCGATAACTTGTGCATATACTCAGACAAAAAGGATCACTTGAAATGCCTTGAAGAAGTACTAAAAAAATGCAGGGAGTATGGAATCTCTTTGAATCCTATAAAATGCCAATTCTTGGTCACACACGGAGTAGTCTTGGGACACATGGTCTCTTGACATGGGATTGCAATTGACATGGACAAAATAAAGATCATTGTGGAACTTCCCCCCCACTAAATGCAAAGGGTGTCCAAGTTTTCATGGGCCATGCCAGGTACTATAGAAGGTTCATACTTAGGTATGCCATGATTGTAAGAGCCCTATATAAGCTCCTAGTCAACTTTATCTAGAAAGAAGAATGTGAACAAGCATTTGAAACCCTCAAGTGGAGATTGATCCTAGCCTCTATCCCAATGGCACCGAATTGGGACATTGAATTTCATGTACATACTCATGGTTCCAACTATGCAACAGGGAGTGTGTTATGTCAACCTGGAAAACACAACAAAGAATACCCAATATACTTTGCAACAAGCAGGCTGCTAAATGATGTGGAGGTGAATTACACCACAACAAAAAGAGAAGCTTTGGCAATGATCTACAGTGTGAAAAAATTTTGACACTATCTATTAGCTACTGACTTTATCTTCTACACAGATCATCAAGCCTTATTATATCTTGCAAATCGGCCATGTAGCACAGGCCAGATCACTCAATGGTTTCTATTACTACTAGAATTCAATTTCAACGTCATGGTGAGAAAAGGAGCTCAACATTTCATTGCCGATCACATGTCACCATTGAGAACAGGAGAAGAGCCAGAAGGAATAGAAGATGACATACCAGATGCTGCATTATTTCAAATAGACACTATGCTTGACTGGTGTGTAGACATCATTGGGTACTTAATGGCAGGAAGACCACCTTCTAAAATGAAAGCAGTGGATGCCAGAAAACTAATTCTAAAAGTTGCACCCTATCAACTCATTGCCGACGAGCAACTATACAAGATGGGTAAGGACCAGGTTTTAAGGAGATGTGTAATGCCACATGAAATCATGCCAATCCTCAGTGAAGCCCATGAAGGCATTGCAGGAGGACACTTCCAAGGGGAAGCAATAGCAAGAAAAGTCATCATCACAAGGTACTAGTGGCCAACACTTTTGGAAGATGCCTATGAATATGTCAAAAGCTGTGATGTATGCCAACAAACTACTAAACCACAACACAAGGACTTCAATCCCCTCACAATCACATGTAATGAATCTATTAATTGAACTAATCAAGCTACTAGAAAAACAAAACAATTTCAACCACCATGCTAGTTTAGGACATTCACAATTTCAACTACCAGGCTAGTTTAGGACAATCACAAGCCACTAGGCTGGTTTAGGGCACGGTCACAATTTCAACCACCAGGCTGGTTTAGGACACAGTCACAATGGGGGACCACCTTCTAGGACACTAAAATTTTATAAGGTGAACCCCCAAGGGAGTGGCTTTGTGAGAGATTGTCTTGTCCTTGCACGCATTGTAGGCGAGAGGTTTGTCATTAGCATTGTATTGTCATGCACCACTTGCAGATGTATGGAGAGGTGCCACCAGAAGAGGGTCAACATTTGCTTAGGTGTAGCCAACCGCAAAACTATTTTTGAGGCCATTTTGGGGCCGTGATGTGATGCGGTCTTGGGTGAGATTTTGAACCTGTGCTCTCATAAAATTTTTTCCCGACATCATGATGCTGCACGGGCATAATAATGAGACGCAATCTATTTATTATGAACACCATAGAGCTCGAGACACGAAAGCTCTAAACTACATCATGCATCTCTACATTGCTTCACGCAGCGTAGTCTCTAGCCTGACCACCTATCATCACGTAGCCTTTTGCCGTAGCTTTGCTACCTGTCACTAGGAAGCGCACCCCTGAGGATCATGAAAATTCAAGTTTGGCTTGGAGAGACTGGTTCTTGGCATAATAATGAGACACAATCTATCATTCGGAACATCACAGCAACATAGTCTCTGGCCTGACCACACCTATCACATCGCGTAGCCTTTTGCCATAGCTTTGCCACCTATCAATGGGCAGCGCTCCCGTGCAGATCATGAAAATTCAAGATTGGCTTGGAGAGACCACCGTGCTAGTTCTTGGCATAATAATGAAATACAACCTATCATTCTGAACATCGCCACAACGCAGTCTCTGGCTTGACCACCTGTCATCGCTCGAAATTTAAGGTTGGCTTAGAGCGACCACCGCACTGGTTCTTGGAGTTATGGCTCCGTTACCTGTTTTAACATATTACAGAAAGAGATCTATGACGACCACCACACTGGCAAACAGAAGGAGATCTATGACATCCACCACGCTGGTTCTAAGAGTTATATATTTGTGTACCAAGGAAAATGTATTTCCTTGCGCAACCAAGGAAAATGCAATTGATGATATGGCCCTTGAGGGGTTCCCTCTAGGGGCAAGGGCTATATCGACATGCCATATCTGTCTAGTGGCATCCTGGATATTGTATAATGCATGTTGATGTGGCCCTTGCCCCTAGAGGGGACCCCTCAAGGGCCATATCATCAATTACATTTTCTAAATGTTTAATTGTATTTTTCTAGATGTATCTCCATGCAACCACAATGGTGGGTTGTTGGAGCTATTTTAGCACTATTTTGGTCCTAAACCAAGGAAATTGTAGTCTTGCTTTACTGGTATTTAAGTACTTATTGCAATAAGTCCTAATTGAGGGCCAAAGTATTTTGAGCCACGGTAGTGACTGGAGGCCCAATGGTGCCATCCACATAATCACCTACAATTCATCGAGTAAAATTGAGCAAAAGAGATTATATCTACATCCAATAACACGTTATATAAAAATTAACAACTACTTATACAAAGAAAAAATTGAATAGAGGATCTTACATTTATAAAAACTCACTAATTGCTGAGAGCCTTAGAGGCCAAAAGATTACATCTAGCGATCATAACCACTCAAATATAAAAGTGAACAATATTGCATACTAAGAGCCTCAAGTTGAACAAAAGAGATTACATAACTGTAAAAACTCAGCAATTTTGCTGAGAGCTTAGAGACCAAAAGATTACATCCAACGAGCCAAAAGATCAATGAGAGCCTTAGAGGCCAAAAGATTACATCCAGCCATTGTTGAGTGGTTATGAGCCGCATTGAGCAAAAGGAAATTTGTACAACTCAGTATTGCCACCAGCCCAAATTAATGCATTAAAAGTTTTTAGAGAGCCAACAGAGGAGACAATGAAGAGGCCAAAGACCATGCACATTGCCAAGACTCAGATTATGGACCCCCCACCAACAAGATGAGAGTACTCTACTGTGAAAATCTTGAGGCCTTCATCAGCGTCTAGGGGGAACCCATACATCACATCGATATAGAGGCCCTCTGTGACCATGTCATCCAAGGTGGTGACATGTAGATGTGGGGGGATTGACTATGGGAACAGAGGGTGTCCACTAGAGCCAGCATTTGCAGTTCAGGTGAGTGAAACGAAATCACCTTATATGAGAAGGCATATAACATTGGGATCACATTGCATCGAGGGGTGGTAGTAGTTACAATAATAGGCATGGTGAAGATGAGTGGGTGAGCAATGGAGCGGATGAGCAGGGGAGCAGATGAGTGAGGAGAGTTGGAGGAGGGAGCATGGAGCAAAGTAGAGAAGGGGAGGAAGAGAGCTGGAGGAGGGTATGTGGAGCAAAGTAGCAAAGCATGTGGAGCAAAGTAGTAGAGCAGGGGTGGATGAGAGCAACATAGTAAAATGCCAAATGCCACGGATCTTATATATTATAAAGTTTGAACCACCATGTGGAGCAAAGTAGTAGAGTAGGGGTGGATGAGAGCAACGTAGTAAAATGCCAAATGCCATAGATCTTATATATTATAAAGTTTGAGCCACCATGGTGGATCTTATATATTATAAAGTTTCAGCCACCATGGTGCTTGGAGGCTCGATGGCCCGGTGTTCCATCCATATTAATTGCAAGCCACTGCAGTGGAATCTTAGGCATCAACCTAGATGGGAAATGGCAATTAGTTACAACTTGGCTGGTAATCATGAAGCAGACGCATGGTGGTGGTAACTAGCAGGAGAGTGACCTGTGAGTGATTGCAGGCCACTACGGTGGCTGGTAATTAAATACCAGCATGGTGGAATCTTAGACATGATAGACGTGGTTGATGAGAGACACCACCACTAGGTAGTAATTACCACAAATGTAAATCATGAAGCCTAAACACCTCTAATCACTCATTACCATGCACTCTAGTACTCTATTAAGCATGAAAGCTTAGTGACTGGTAATTTATCGCACTCATAGTAATCATGCATGCAAGCTTGGTGGTGGTAACTAGCAAGTGAGTAATTGCAGGCCACTGCAGTGGCTGGTAATTAACTACTAGCCCTGTAAAATCTTAGCCATCACAAAAGTGGCTCATGAGAGCCACCATCACTGGGTAGTAATTACCACGAAAGTAAATCATGAAGCCTAATCACCTCTAATCACTCATTACCATGCACTCTAGTAATCTACTAAGCATGCAAGCCCAGTGATTGGTAATTTATTGCACTTGTAGTAATCATGCATGCAAGCCCAAAGGTGGTACCTGGTAGGTGAGTAATTGCGGGCCATTGCAGTGGCTGGTAATTAACTACCAGCCCGTTGGAATCTTAACCACCACCACAGACGTGGTTGGTAATCTTAGGCACCCCCACCAATGGAAGATGATAGTAATTACCACATATGTAAATCATGAAGCCTAATCACCTCTAATCACTCATTACCATGCAAAGTAGCACTGCTGCCTTGAATTAATCAAAATTTGGGCCAACCACCACATTGGCTCTCACCTTGACAGTTCCTTGTAGTCGGGTTACAAACTTAAGCCTCCGCTATTCCATTCCTTTGACTTTTATCCCTCTTGATCGTTTCTTTCTTCCTTGCACTTGGACTGCAAACTTAAGCCTCCACTACATTTCCTTAACAATTTTATCTTCTATCCCTCTGGACCAGTTCTTTCTCCCTTGCACTCTTCTTGCAACTTCTATCCCCTCTCATAATGGATCCCGATGGACACACCAAGCTCTAAACGATGTCTGCACAGTTTGAAAGTTCCTCACATGATCTTTCTGCCCCCCTGGACAAGCCGGGAGCTCCTCACACAATCTTTCCTCCCCCTCTGCAGCATAGTGCGAGAGCCTCTCCTCCCTTGATCTTGAAGTCGTGACATCTAGGAGCTCCTCACACTCTTCAAAAGCCCAATTTGGATGCTCTCAGCAATATCACTAGGTTGGTACAGGAGGTGAACATGAAGGAGGGACAAATAGTCTGTCAAGGTCAAAAGATTACCATCACTGAAAGCATGATTGAAAATGCGCTAGGCATTCTTGGAGGCAATTTGCAAGCAACCTCTTCAAGAAGCAGTGGAAGAGACAAGATATTCTAGATGTATACCCCAACGCTCAGATTAGTAAAGATGATGGAGTCAAGCTTTCTAGCTTTGCCAATAGACCTCCAAGATGTGCTAAAGAAGACAATGCACTTTTTCTCTAATACAAGAGGAACTATGAAGTTCTAGCAGCTTCAAGCAACAATAGAGCAATTAAAAGGACATGATGTCTCTTTCTCAAGGGCGATCTCCAAGAGCATGACAACCAACATGAAGAATTACATGGATGGCAAATCCAAATTGTCATCTCAGTCTACTGGAGTTGCAATGCACCTGATGACATCTACCCTCAAAGGGATTTTTGAGCAATACGATAAGAAGATGTCTCAGAAGGTGACTTTTCTACAAGAGAAATCTATTGATGCAGCAAAGGAAACATAGCTTGAGAAAAATATCAAAGAGGGTGCAGAAGCTAAGGTAGAGGAGGCAAAAGCGAGGGCCTTATAGGCACGAGAGCAAGCTAAGGCCGCTGCAAAAATGGTCGACATGGAAAGGCATAGAAGAGAGGAAGCAGAGAAGCATATCAAGGAGCTCCAAGATAGGCTTGAAGAAGTTAGAACTGATGGGGACATCGCGGACAAGGAGCTAGCAATGATGCAAAAGAAGCTTGAAGATCAAAGAGCCAAAAAGGAGGCTCTTTTCAAATGGCTCTGCAACATGCAAAACACATTGAACATTGAAAAAGACCAAATGATGGAGGAACTGAAAAGGAAGAATGTAGAGACTAGAGAGGTGATGCAGGAGCTACGAGAGAGCTTCAAGGCCAGGAAGGACAAGGCAGAGAGAAGACAGAGTGGAGAAGACAATGAGGCAGCTCTCCAGGCCAGGAAGGATGCAGAGAGCAGCCACAATGGAGGAAGTTGCAGTAGCTATAGTGAGGGTTGTTATCTAGAAACACTGGTGGAAGTTCAAAGAGTAAGCTACAAGACCTTGCAACAAGATTACGATAGGGTTGTGCATGAGCATGCAGTGGCTTTTAAAAGTTTTGAAAAGCAGTCCGTCGTCGTGAGAGATTTCCAAACTAGAAACATTGTAACTTCTATTTTGGGTCCGTAACATTGGTACCCGTTTTAAGATTCCCTAAAAAGTTTATAAAAACTACAACATTTTTCAAAATGAGCCATATTTTACGTAGTCTAATTTCCTAAACTTCTTAAATTAAAGCAATTTTTGCACATTGTGTCCACAAAAGAATAAGGACCTTGACTACATCACATGAGTTTTTTAGTTTCTTTGACCTAGTATTTTCTTTTGAAAAACTACATTACACATTGTAACTTGTCACATATACTAGCACAACTTCATCATTACTATTCAAATCAAACTTTGCATTGCTACATAAACTACTAAAAGACCATAAAATATCACCAAATAAGTGTGCAAAGCATAAATATTGTCATATGTGTTGGAAACACTTATTTATTCAAACCATGCATATTCAAAAAACTTTTTACACAAGTCTATGACTAGTAGAGTCTAGTCAAATTTGCCATATGTATCATCTAAATCACCTATAGGGCCCTTTTCAATCTTGGCTTGCTGTATGGGTTTCTCAATAACTTTCTCTTTCTCAACCTCCTTCTGCCAAGCATCAGCTAGCTCGCTTGCATCGATGAAACCAAGCTTGAATATCTCCGGCGATTGGGACTCCCGTGAGGAGCCTACCACTGAATCTGCATCAAACTGTCCACCTTTCAATCTAGCTCTTGATGCTCATTAGGCAAGTGGTGAATTGCCGTCACTCTCTTCTTTGTGTAGTCACATTGAATAAGATCTTTCTCAATTGCAATTATGTTCTGACCCTTTTTCGATTATCTTTCTCAATTGCAATTATGTTTTGACCCTTTTTCAAGGCACATGTTGTCACTATGCCTATACCATCAAATAGATCAAGTGATGCTCATTAGGAAAGTGGTGAATTGCCGTCACTTACTTCTTTGTGTAGTCACACTGAATAGGATCTTTCTCAATTGCAATTATTTTTTGACCCTTTTTTTATTATCTTTCTCAATTGCAATTATGTTCCGACTCTTTTTCAAGGCACATGCTGTCATTGTGCTCGTACCATCAAATAGATCAAGTATCCACTCATTCTCATTTGAGAGAAGATCTATGAGTTGATTAATGAGGAGTTGTGGTTTCTGATAAGGATTAACTATCTCCCCATTCTTCTCTATTGTCACATGCCTCAACTTCTTTGTTAGAGTTGGAATAATAAAATGATCTAAAGTGAAAGTAGCAGGAGGGAAATTAATATGACCTATTATTTTCTTGCCATCGACAGACCAATAGCCAACTGAAATGTTCTCCATAGCAGAGGTGAATCAATGTCCTTTCATCTCCCTCACATTAGGTTTCATCCTGTATCATGTAATAAAAATAACTTTAAAATTTATCAACAACTGAATAAAACAATAACAGTAACAACTAACCAAAAAACATGTTGGCATTATGTAGGGGGCCCTCACCAGTAAACATGGTCACGTCCAACACATTTTTCATTGATGACACTCATCACTGTCTGGGACTTTAGGTCTGAATGGAAAATTACAACACACCAAAGTGTTGTTATTGTTATCATCATGAATTGCTCAAGAGGACTCATTAGCTTCTTTGCCTTGTAAGGAACTTTGTTGAATGTAGATCCTAGAACATTAAAACCATATGGTATATCTGCAATGACCAAGGTGTGCTCATTCTTTGGAACTATCTTTGACAACTCATTGCGATCACCATTGAGCACATGGCAAAAATTTGGTGTATGGTTCTCTCCCCGATTGAACTCTAATGTGGGTCGAGGATGGGGCTCTGCAAAAATGGTCCCCGGAGGTGTTTGATGCTATTTTGCAAAATCAGATTACACTCATGATGGATGAGTGGATGGGGCCACATGGACTAGACCTTTGGTACGCCCATGGCGCAGAGGTGAACTTTTAGTTGAGCTTCACGTACAAGGAGCCAGTGTGTGGTTTGGCGACAGGAGTTATCAGATTGCCGCTAGAGGCAAAGGTGGAGTAGGCACACTTCTGGCCCCTCTAGAAGTGTGTGGAGATGTTTGGGGTGGAAGCCTCCTTTCATGATGAAGTGGGCATAGAAGATCGATATTGAGCTGGTATCCATTTTAGTATGGCGATGCACAAACACTGACTACTCACCCTCTAAACCCTTGATAAAATCACACAAGGTAGTCTTTATGGGATAGGAACCCACTCACATGAGAGCCTGGCGACTCCCCTGTCCTCATGAGCTGGATGATAGTGAGTTGGAACATACACGGGCTCTATGATCGTGTTCGTAGACAGTCGCAGTACCTGATACTCCAACAGGAGTTGTAGAGGGCAATGGTAGGGTGGGCAGTGGACATCCTTATGATTCAGGAGCACATGTTTTCAGCCTTAGACATCAGATGATGCCATCACCTTCCCCCAAGGAGAGGTCAGAAGGAGTGGTCCCCCGCGGTAGGACAGAGCGGAGGGGTCTGCATCTCAGTCTCATAGACTTTGGCTCCAGAGGTCTATGATCAAGGCAATCTCATTCCAAGACGAGCAGTTTGGATGGGAGAGTCCAAGTCGGGATCCTGAAGGTGTATGCCCTAGCATGTAGATAGCACCGCCTGGCCTTTTGGAGGAGGCTGTTAGAGTGTCTTTTGGATTTAGACTCCTGGATTGTTGGAGATGACTTCAACAACCTGGAGTTTGGGGAAGACAAGCAGGGTGGAGCCTCGTACTCTGAGATGCCAGCGGCATAGCATAGCACCTAGTGGTAAAGACCCATGGAGAGAGAAATTTTAGCATGACACCTGGCAACCTTCTCTTCTCCTTTGGATAGAGGAGACACGATGGATTGCTAGAGAGATTAGATAGTTTCTATGTTGATGACTGGGCACTACACAGAGGCAGATCTACCAGGATGCTGGTAGGTACCACGATGTCAGACCACTCTCTAGTGGTACTTCACGTGGATCAGCCCCGTTGAGGTCTCCCCTAGAAGGGGATCCGCATTCCAGAGGACCTCCTGTAGGACGAGGAGATTCAGGAGGTCATGGCAGGGATTTGGGAGTAGTCAGAGATGGTACCATGTGAGGGTTGGGCTACATGGGTGGCCGATGCAATTTAGAGGGGCAGTGAGGAGTTGCAGGCTCGGTTACACTCCACTTCCCAGGGCTCCCCAAGGTGTATCGACCCATCCTTCCTTCCATTGGTCGGGCATTTGGCACAGTGCTCGAGCCCCCACCAGAGACGATGGCCTCAATTCTAGCAGAGATGATGGAGTCCCCAGGATCAGACTAGTGGTTGAGAGCTCAGAGTCCCTCCCAGAGTTGATCCTTCTCGAGACCCTTGAAGGGGGCACACTTTGTCAGAGCTTTGAGATTTTTGGGTTACCAGGTTGATGCCTTTGGTGCAGATAGATGGGTTACCTCGCCAAAGATTGCCCCCACTGCCTCCCTCGTGCACCTCCCCCCCCTCCGTAGAGTAGACAAAGTCAACAGGCCCGAGTCCAGCATCCTCTCAACCAAGCATGAGTAGCAAGAGTCTCAGACCCCATGGGTTACCCCCTTAGAAGGGGACTAGACTAGGTTAAAAAGAAAAAGAAACCAAGCAAGCAAGCGCCGCAAGCAGAGGGCCAATTGCAGAGAGAGGGACAAGGTTGATCGAGAGGCCTCGTAGGAGGAACAGCAGGAGCCACCTCCTTTAGCCGCACTGGTCCCAGACAGTCCTCTAGCTTCGAAGGTTCAAGCTCCGCACCCACTCTTGTAGCTAGCAACAGTGAGCCCCAGGGGCTCTAGATGCGATGATGGTGAAAGCCGCAAATGCTAGCTCGATGGGGGCCACAGAGGAGTCGGATCCAGAGCCCCAATGAGCCTGATCAATAGGAGGGCCTGAGGTCATCCTTATCCCTGACAAAACTAGACTGCCTTAGGATCTATGGAGCGCTCTAAGGTGGATGGAACCTATGTGGAAACATGATGAAGAGAGTGCTCATGACATGTATCTCAAGTCAATTAGGTTCCAAGATAGATTAGCTTGGACTCATAAAGAGAATCTTGAGATAGTGCAAAGTGCTTGGTTGATATTACTTCAAATGAACCTCCCTTTTATAGGTGAGGGTACTTACATCCATTTTGCTTGCTCACATGTGGGATATGTCCTCCATGCCATGTGGCAGCTTTCCCTTTGCTCATACCTTTGCTCTACATGTGCTCATGGCACCACAAATCTCAACACCTCCCCTTGGTGCCATAATCCTTTGGCTACTGCAAGGTGGTCAGATGTGAGTTACATTCCATCACCTCCCCTTAGTGCATGCTTACTTAAGGTGGTCAAGTGTGGCTTTTACATGTCAATACCTCCCCTGGGTGCTTTCATAGCTACTCTCAGGTGGTCAGGCTTGATTTACAAAACATAGGCAAGGTTGGCAAGGGTTTTCGTTTCTCAATACATTCCATTGATGTCATCATTTGGCTCATGGCTTGATGACAATGGCATTCTCTTCTTTGCTTGGTGCATGATGCTTTGTTTTTCCATGTGCCTTGACACTTTGTGTGTGGATGCCATGCTTTCTGCTATGGTCATCTCATGCACTTGTGCTTTCGGCATGCTTATAACAATGATGTGTGCATTCATGCTTTGATTTGTCATTTGTTGCAAAGGTCTTACCAATTGATTACTTTCAATATTGGTAGTGTCTAATTGCATACAATGATTCTGACATGACAGGTGCGTAGAGCTCGAAAAGACGATCACTTTTCCTTTTTGGAGCGTGTCCAAATTCTTCCTGGATTGGAAGTTATGGCTTGTTGAAGCTTTTGTGAAGAGGAGGGGCCTTTGATGATGTGGCTTGGCTATTCACATGCTGCTTGCAGGACTATGCTTGGCAGGGGCTGTGTGCTTAGGTGACACTGTGGTGACCTTTGAACCCAACTTGGTTAAACCCAAGGTTTACACAAACTTTACCATAGTTCAACTAACCCCAATAACTGAACCTAACCACAGTTAGTTTTGACACCTTATCTGCCACATGGCCAGAAGGTGACCTAGCCTCTGAACCACGGGTTAACCTCACCTAACCTTGGTTAGATGCTATCTGCCACGTGTCGTTTGTGGTGAGATCTTGGAGAAGGAAGAAAGAAGAGCATGGAGCCTTCTGCGACGATGGCGACGGACTGCCGGGGCCCCCCTTTTTTTTTGCTTCGCCTCTTCTGCTTTTAAATAGAGATCTCATTGATTTGAAGGCTCGGTGGAGATGAAGGTCGGGCATTGGCCGACGACTAGAGACGATGGCAGCTCACGGCGGCTGTTGGAGCGATGGCGCCATGAAGCTTGTGGAAGCGCTGGCGCTCATTGGAGAAGCTGATAGCTATGAGCCGGGGGGCGTGTGTGGAGGCTGTTTGCCTCGTAGAAGCTTGCTGGGAGCTTTGGAGGCATTGTAGTGAGGCGTCGAGGCTGGAGCAATAGGACTTCAAAGTCTCTTTTGGCCGCAGGCTACTTTCGAGTCCTCATATTTCTATTTCTCCCTTTGATTTGCTCACTGGAGGATTGGCTTGGTGCTTCTCAAGGATTTCTTCTTCGGAATGGTAGCTTTGCTGCATTGACTGTCGTAGAGGTAAAGAGCTACGTAGAAGGCGCAAGAGCTCTGTGTGAACGTCGCCTTATGTTTTCAGCCACTCAATCACCTTCATTAGATTCGTGGAGCTGCCCAAACTTTTCGTGGAGTCCTTTCTTCACTGGCTACTGTAGTTGCATAGGTCGATGAAGCCGTGTACTGGACATGCTTTATAGCCGCTGGCTGTGTGAAGCTATGCTGTTGATGGAGCTTGCTTGTAGATCTCTCTTTCTCTTTCAAATCTCAAAGATAACCTTTCGTTCTCGAACAGAATGAAAGAAAGCTCTCCCAACCAAATTTCTCTCTTTGGAAGAGAAGAACAACTCTCACAGATCTATCTCACAAAATAGATCTCTAAAAAGAAATGAACTCTCTCTCTCTCTCTCATCAAGAATGACGGAGATATCTCAAAGCAATGAACGGAATTTTCATTCAATGGACAGAATTCTCTCAATCTAGAACAAAAACTAACCTAGGAGAAAAACATGAGCTCCTAAGGCATGCCTACAACTAATCTAGGAATGGAAGCAATCCTAGTGAACTACTAATGAGCTAAACTAGGAGAGCTAAACCTATGCTCTGATACCATGACAAAACTAGAGTGCCTCAGGATCTATGGAGCACTCTAAGGTGGATGGAACCTATGTGGAAACATGATGAAGAGAGTGCTCATGACATGTATCTCAAGTCAATTAGGTTCCAAGATAGATTAGCTTGGACTCATAAAGAGAATCTTGAGATAGTGCAAAGTGCTTGGTTGATATTACCTTAAATGAACCTCCCTTTTATAGGTGAGGGTACTTACATCCATTTTGCTTGCTCACATGTGGGATATGTCCTCCATGCCATGTGGCAGCTTTCCCTTTCTCATACCTTTGCTCTACATGTGCTCATGGCACCACAACTCTCAATAATCCCTCCTCCTCCTGCCCTCCCCCTCCTCCCCCCATACCCTTCCCCCTCTTCCTCTTCACTTCCCCATCCCCCTCCAAGGTTCCCCTAGCCCCCTCCCCCCCCCTTCGGGGGCCCCTCTTCTATGGTCACTGTCACCACCTGCCCCCCTCCCAAGCCTTTATCACCTAGTTTTCCTTCTTACTTCCTTTAGGAAATAATTTCTTTTGCCTTTGATTTCAAAAATTTCCCACTTTGTGAAATTTGCATTTATCATATCCCATACCTCACCACTGTGCAAAGCAATTTGGAACATCCTATCCCATGCTCTGAAGCTACCACTGGGCCTTGATGGATCTTTAATGGTTGCAAAAACCCTGATCTCATTTGACACAACCAACCGAAACTCAGGAATGATTAAAGTACGATCTTCATTAAGTTTTATAACAAACTCATTGTGATTAAACCACACCCTTTCAATCCATGACATGATTTTCGATAGTCATTGTTGTTTTGTGATCGAAGGCCAACAAGTTTGCCTCCTTAGTAGTCAAGCCGACATAGACAGTGCAATTACATGATTTGCAAGGAAACTCAACATTAAGTTGCCGCTTTGCTTCTGCTGAATGGAGCCTCCAAGGATATACTAGTAATAATCATTGGCTTTTTAGCGATCAATTGGGACAATCGGTCCGATCCACTAGTACAATAAAGTTGACAACTTGTGCATGTGGATTCTCCTTCATCCTTATCTTCAAATTCTCAATGTGAAAAGGATGAATTGCATGTACCTCTAAAGGGTGAAGGCCAGTGCTAGGATCCATAGGAGGTCTAAGAAAATGATTAATGTGCAAGAAAAATGTTAGGCAATCTAAAGGTTATCTCGTTGCACCTTTGTATGAACTTTGTTTTGATATGTATTTGAAGTACCATCTACTATTTCTGCTCCAGGTAATTGTAGGTCACTACACTTTTTGATTTCAATGACATCCCCTATTTGTCTCTTCTCTTTTCTTGCCTTTGATCCCTTTCTTGATTTACTTTGTTTTCTCGTTTGAGCAATAGTAGGAGTCTCCACTACAACTTCATCTGAATCATATGAAGGAATCATACTTGCACCCTTTATTAGTTTTTTCTATGAGGATGGAGCACTCAAACCATGCCCTCCTAAGGGTGTACTTATACCATGAGAGCTTCAATAAGAAGGGACTCTAAATCCATGTGAACTAGAAGAAACAAGAGCTCTTAATCCATGACTGCTCGTGCCAAAGTTTTCAACTTCATAAATACAATATCCTTTTCCTTTTGACATGAAAGACCCCACTCTTTTATTGGGGATGTTGTAGTATCCTCTTCAAAATCCTCCTCATGCTCCTCTGAAGAACTCCCAGAAGTAAATACCTCCATCTCTTCAATTGTCTCATCCACCTCCAGAATTTGATTAGTCAAGTGGTGGATAAGATCTTAAACACACAAAGAATTAAATTGAATCTTTCATTTTTCTAAAGGAAATCTACACAAAAAGAAGAAATAGATAATTAGGTTTGGAAAATAGCTAATCTTTCCTTCCGCCTTGACTTTTTTCAATTGCTCTACTATAGAAGGTGGAGTCACAGCTTGGTAAGGAAACTTGTCCTCCAAGATGACACAAACAAGATGTCTTTTGTTGTTATCAAGCCCTAGCATTTCAACTTCTCCAATATTTGACTAATGTTGGCTATGTCTTTGATCTTTATAATTGGCTTGAAAACAGATCTTCCATTGGGAAGTGTCTTTGGAAGCATCAATGTCATCTCTCTTGTATCGCGATCAACTTTGATGGACCATTTCAAATCTTGAACTTTCTGCACTTCAGCATTGTCCCATAATTTTTGAAGATGCAAATAGACTTCATCACAAGGAGCAGGAACATCAGAAATTTGTTGAAGTTGTTGCACATTTGGATTTGAATCTTTGCGAATTCTCTTCAATTCCTTGGTATCTTTCTTTGTCGACTTCATCTTCTTGCTTTTGGATGGATCATCCTCTTTGGAGGCCTTTCCAAAGTTACGGATCCCTCCAAAAGTTTGTTTATTCAACATAGCTACAAAACAAAAGAAGAAATTTGAAATATTTCAAATATTATAGAACAAAATTTCATAAAGAAAGAAGGAGAGACAAATTAAATCTCACATAAAATTTGAACAAAGACTTTAAATTTGAGAGAAGCCAAAATCAAATTCACACAAATGATTTGATAGAAAACACATTCAAAATACATACAAAATATGTTAAAAATACATACAAAAACTTTAATATAAAAAAGCAACTCATGTTGCTATTATTAAAATGTGAGTTTAAATTCCTATTAGAAATAATTTGAAATATTTTTCTAAACCTAATGATTTTAATAAAAAATGAACAACAAATATGAGAGAAGCTAACATTAAATTCAGAGAAAGGATTTGATAAAAAACACATTCAAAATACATACAAAATATATTGCAAATACATAAGAAAATTTTAATATGAAAAAGCAACTCATGTTGCTCATTATTAGAATGTGAATTTAAATTCCTATTCAAAATAATTTGAAATATGTTTCTACACCTAATGGTTTTAGTTAAATTTAAATTCCTATTCGAAATAATTCGAAATATGTTTCTACACCTAATAGTTTTAGTCAAATTTGAATTCCTATTTGAACTAATTTGAAATATGTTTCTAATTCTTATGGTTTTAGTCAAAATTGAACAAAAAATCACAAAATATGACAAAAACACAAAAAATTTAGATGAAAAAACGTAATTGCAATACAATGAATATGCAAAAAACTATAAACCTAACATAAATTCTTCTAAAAGCTTGCAAATTCTACCCTTATAGAGGTGAAATTTCCCAAATTTTCATGTTGGGAAAGTTTAGAAGCTACCTAAGGTGGCTAAGGCTTGTTAGAGCTAAGGAGGCTAAGGCACATGCTTTTTTGCATGCAAGCAAGCTAGTTAAGGTGGCTAAGGCTAGAGCTACCTAAGGCGGCTAAGGCACATGATTTTGTATGCAAGCAAGCTAGCTAGCGAGCAAGAGCAATAGCATGTGAGCAAGTGACTAAGAGCAAGTGAGCTAGCAAGTGACTAAGAGCAAGCGGTAGCGAGCTAGCATGGGTGAAGCAAGCAAGCAAGCAACAGTGAGTAGTGAGCTAGCAAGGGTGAAGCAAGCATGCAAGGAAGAGGCAGTAAGCAAGCGAGTAGCAAGCAAGTGGGTAGTGAGCAGCAAGTAGCCGCACACCTTGCATGTCTTAGAAGAAGAAATCCGATCAATGCCATCATCGACCCAACGGGCTTAAGAGAGGAGCTTTTGCCTTGTTATACATGGCTCTTGCATGCAAGTTGATTGATGATATCATTGTTTTGGCCTCGCCAAGTCGATGATATCATCGAGTGGCTTATTAGAGGACCCTTTGCCATGCTTTGCATGGCTCTTACATGCAAGCTGATCGATGATATCATCGACTCGGTGCTCACTAGGCCGATGATATCATCGATTGCTTGAGCAATAGAGCCTTGCATGGCTGTAATGAAGTAGCTCCTTGGCTCTAAAAAGGCATGAATGTAAGTAGTGAGCTACCTTCCAAGAAGTGACTCCTTGGCTCCAATAGTGTAGAAGTGGCTCTGTGGCTCCAACAGTGTAGAGCCTTGCAACTCTCGAATTAGAAACAGCTCCTTGGCTCTAAAAAGTGAGCCACCTTGCGGCTCCATGGCTCTAAATAGTGAGCCACCTTTGCATGGCTAAAAAGCAAGGAGCCAGTCGGATCTAAAGAAGCTACTCCAAGTCTCTAAAAGGTGAGCCCCCTTTGCATGGTTGTAAAGAAGGGAGCCAGTCAATGATATCATCGACTCAATGCTCGCCAGGTTGATGATATCATTGACTAGCTTTGAGAAATGAGGCTAGGAGAATCTCTTGAACTATATGAGGTAGGTAGCATTGGAAAGGTCAAGGTGTAGAGGTAAGCAGTAGCGGCTAGGTCAAGGAGATAGAATGTCGGAGTAAGATGCATGGAGTAAGGCAACAAGAGCTTACCTAAAGAGATAGGATGTTAGAGTAAGATGCGTAGGAGCAAGGCAAAAAAAGAAAAAGTATAAATAATTTTTTAATTATTTACTTAAAGCACAATGCTTTTCCAAATACATTCATTATTATTTTTGGTATGTTGCTATCATTATTCATGATATCAATGTTTTCTCCATAAATCAAACACACCTAGTTAGAAAACATATTAAAAACTCTTGGAGCATGCCATAAATTGTAATTTCTCAATTGAATTGAAAATATTAAACACTAAACCATTAGAAAATGCCACATACTAGGAGACTTCTCAAGCTCATTGGCAAATTTTACAGACAATGAGAATACAATGTTGGGGCCTTATATTTATAGGAAAAAAATTTCTATTCATAGAAAATCATCTTTGGTTCAAAACCTAATCATAACCCTAAGTCTTGTAGTGTAGCATATAATATGCTCTTTTCATTCTTGCATGGCACTTTTGGGATGTTATCATTGAGGCTGAACAAGATTAGCATGGTAGGTTTGTTTAACACTACTTCTATCTCAATTTCATCTTGTCATAGTTCTAGTGGCTCTTTCTTTGCTATAGTGGATGTATCTTGTACTAGTGCTGGAACCTCTTTTGCGACTTGGATGTGTCTCCCACTCCTTCACTTGAGCATGATGATCATGGACATACAAGCCCAAGAACTCATTTTTGTGCCCTCGATGTTCCCATTGAAGATAATGAAATAATGTATGTCACTGCTTCAAACAACACTTCGATAAGCAGGAGAGGTCAACAAGTGCCATCTGGTATGTGGTCCATGTGTAATTACATTTGTTGGTTCTCTTTATTTTAGTTTTGAAGATGAAAATTGTTTTTGACAATGGACATATAATCCAGATGGTTCACGACTGTCTCGGTTTTCACAACATGGAAAGCGAAACTCAATCTCGTTTATTGAGGATAGAATTATGGGAAGACCAATCAATGTGGACCTCCAAAATTCTAGCTACACAAGAGGGAGATCTTACACAATGCTAGACACTCAACATAAGAGTCCTGCAATACTCTTTGTTGTAGTAGAATGTGCTTGGTCACATTTGGGGTTGCATAATTAAGAGAGATACGTTAAAAATATGTTCAAATTAATAAAGATGATCAAAACTTCTATTTAGCATTGTCCATAAGACCAAGGGCAAACAATATGAATAGAACTGTGTTTGGGTACTCATTTGATTCAAGGATAGTTTGTTGCAAAGCATATAGACTCATGCATTGCCTTTGCAAATGAGAGGCTTAGAAGATTATAGGCTCGCCTCCATAAAGACCCCTGCATATGTACAGCAAGACAAATAAGAGTGCCTAGACCACATGGCAACATGTTATGTTCTTGGTTGCAAGAATTGTGGAGAAACATGGTGAGGCTCTTCCCAATAGTGACCAATTGTGCTTACCGGATAATTTCTCCAAGTGTGAGATCTTTTCCATGTATAAGGAGGCCATGGTTCATGCAGGTGATGAGTACATAGGATTTGGAAGAATGAGTTCAACAACGTGAAGATACCAAAGCTTTGTTGGTTTGGCATGTGCCACATGCATGGACTTGAAGGCCTTACGTGATCAAAGTCAAGGGCAAGAGAGAAGTACGTATGATGAAGTCATGGACCTTTGTTCTTCTTCTCTAAAATAGTTTGCTTTCAAGCTAAGATTATTGCATATTTGCAGAAGAAGCAATTGTAGAGTTGCAAAAGCATCGAGATATGCAATATTTAGAAAGAAAGAAGCTAGTGAAGCATCGCAAGAAGAGCTATCAAGAGCTTGATAAATACCTAACCAGTATCATTGATGGAATGGATCAAAAGAAGACCAAGCTTCCTCACTTCAAGATCTATGAATGGTTACTTCAAACTTGAGTTCCAACACATTGGCAGAAAAACGTTGAAGCAGAGACAGTGAGACAAAAATCCAACAAAATGATGCCAGATCCAAGAATGAAGGTGTTTTTGAACTCCCAAAGTGTAATGGTGGACACCAAAAGCAAGCAATGGTTGCATCTACAAGTCATTCCAGACTCTCAGTCTAGTCGTCAAAAGGAATAGGGAATCATAAAAAAATGTCTTTTTTAAATGTGCCTGCCTGCTACAACTATCTATGACGAGAAAGTAGATGATGTAGCTCAATTTGCCATTTGGGCAAAAAATGCAAAAGAAAAGGAGATCAAATTGAAGAAGGCCAAGACCGAGCCTAACTGCGAGGAAAAGGAGCTTGAAGGGATGAACCAACCCCTTTCAAGAAAGGAGCAAGAAGGACCGATCCTGAAACCAAGAAGCTCAAATTAAGGAAAGAGGAAGCGACATGAAGGGAGAGGCCAAGCCCCTAAAGGAAGGAACCATCCCCCTTCTAGAGAGGAGCAAGGAAAGGAGCTGAGCTTGCAATCATGCAGCTCAAAAAGGCGACTTGCTCAAAGCAATGTGGAACCGCCCCCCTGAAGGAAAGGAGTTCTTGAGATGTAATATGAAGGAAAGGAGTCTTTGAGATGTAATCTATGTGATTTGTGTGTAATCCATTGAATTATTAATCTTCCTATTTAAGTCATGCAATGCAGACACAACTAAGAGCCCATAAAGAAATCTAGCCCCAAAACTCTATACACCGATCCACCTACGAAAATACCAGGATGAAGAGGACCCCAAGCACAAGGAGGAGTTACTATGGGCGTACAAGTTAGAAGAGGCAAGCAAGCAGTTGGTGATCCGAGTGTGTGACGAGGTCTGCGATAGTTCATGAAACTAGCCTAAAGAGCTGAGAGATGCTTGCTATAGAGAGGTTGATAAGATAGTTGGGAGTTTGGAATTTCCTTGAGCTGCAATATGTCATCGTATTTTCGAAAAAGTAAAAATCTTGCAGGCATTTCTTGGACTTGTGGACTTTCTTGGCATGCCATCATCCATGATCTATGGTGCTTGTAATACCTGATTTTGTGTCGACCTGCTTCCATGTTAGTACTTAAATGTTTTAAGTAGCCCAGTGGTTGAAATTTGATAGTTAAAGATAACTTGTGTAATGGGGACTATTTTAGTATAGCACTGTGCAACAAATTTTAGGATAGCACATCAGTAGTATAGGATAAGTGGTCACTAGCACAATGGTTGGTTGCACTAGGATATTAACAGCCACCAGTGTGGTGGTTTGCTTCTATTATTACAAGATTAGATTTGTGGATGTGTGGATTAGTTATGGGATTTAATAAAACTAGCACAGTGGTTGTTTGGGATATACTTAAAACAAGGATGGGATTTATCATTTGGGATTTACAAAAATAATTTAATTAAATCAGCCCGGTGTTTGTTTGGGATATAATAAAAACAAGTAACTATGGGATTTATTAAAACCAAGTGTTGTGCCCATCGGATATCCTTTGCATGATTGATCGAGCAATAAATACTATTTTTGCTCTAGTGTCATGCACATACGTAAAAAAACACGCTGCTAGGTATGTTATCCAATCAACCACTTATGGGATGGAAGTGCCACTTTGCATGTAAGTCAATTCCACCTAGTTGAAGGTGTGTGCAAAGTATTGTCCCCATCGGATATGCTTTGCATTTTCGATCAAGCATAAAACACCACTATTGCCTTAGTGTCATGCGCAACCATATAAAAACACGGCCGTAGGTGTGTTATTCAAATAATTACTTATCGGATGGGGGCTCCACATTGCACGCAAGTTTGTTTCAACTACGTTGAGGTGCGTGCAAAGTATTATCACCATCGGATATGCTTTGCATGGTCGATCACACATTATACACCATTTTTTCCCTAGTGATATGCACATCCGCAAAAAACCACGCCCTTAGGTGTGTTATCTGACCAAGTACTTATCGGATGGGTGTGCCTCTTTGAGAAGATTTCAATACCACCTAGGTTTAGGCATACAAAAAGTGTTGTGCCCATCGGATATCCTTTGCATGGTCGATCGAGCATTAAATACTATTTTTGCTCTAGTGTCATGCACATCCGTAAAAAAAAACGCTGCTAGGTATGTTATCCAATCAAGCACTTATGGGATGGGCATGCCACTTTTCATGTAAGTCAATTCCACCTAGTTGAAGGTGTGTGCAAACTATTATGCCCATCGGATATGCTTTGCATTGTCGATCAAGCATAAAACTCTGTTTCTACCTTAGTGTCATCCACAACCATGAAAAAACATGGTCCTAAGTGTGTTAATCAAAGAAGTACTTATCGGATGGGGGATCCAGTTTGAACGCAAGTCTGTTTCAACTAGGTTGAGATGCGTGCAAAGTATTGTCACCATCGGATATGCTCTGCATGGTCGATTACACATTATACAATGTTTTTTTTGTAGTGATATGCACATCCACAAAAAAACATGCCCTTAGGTATGTTATCTGACCAAGTACCTAATGGATGGCTGTGCCTCTTTGAGAACATTTCAATACCACCTAGGTTAAGGTGTAGGAAAAGTATTGTGCCCATCGGATATGCTTTGCATGGTCGATCGAGCATTAATTACCATTTTTGCCTTAGTGTCATGCACATCCGTAAAAAAACACGCTGCTAGGTGTGTTATCCGATCAAGTACTTATGTGATGAGAATGCCACTTTGCATGTAAGTCAACTCAACCTAGTTGAAGGTGTGTGCAAAGTATTGTTCCCATCGGATATGCTTTGCATTGTTGATCAAGAATAAAACACCGTTTTTGCCTTTGTGTCATGCACAACCATATAAAAACACGGCCGTAGGTGTATTATTGAAATAAGTACTTATCGGATGGGGGCTCCACTTTGCACGCAAGTCTGTTTCAACTACGTTGAGGTGTGTGCATAGTGTTATCACCATCGGATATGCTTTGCATGGTCGATCACGCATTATACACCATTTTTTCCCTAATGATATGTACATCCGCAAAAAAACACGCCCTTAGGTGTGTTATTTAACCAAGTACTTATCGGATGGGTGCGCCTCATTGAGAACATTTCAATACCACCTAGGTTGATGTGTACGAAAAGTGTTGTGCCCATCAGATATCCTTTCATTGGTCGATCGAGCATTAAATACTATTTTTTCTCTAGAATCATGCACATCCGTAAAAAAACACGCTGCTAGGTATGTTATCCAATCAAGCACTTATGGGATGGGAATGCCACTTTTCATGTAAGTCAATTCCACCTAGTTGAAGGTGTGTGCAAACTATTGTGCCCATTGGATATGCTTTGCATTGTCGATCAAGCATAAAACACCGTTTCTACCTTAGTGTCATCCACAACCATGAAAAAACACGGTCCTAAGTGTGTTAATCAAAGAAGTACTTCTTGGATTTGCACGCAAGTCCGTTTCAACTAGGTTGAGATGCGTGCAAAGTATTGTCACCATCGAATATGCTCTGCATGGTCGATTACGCATTATACAATGTTTTTTTTGTAGTGATATGCACATTCGCAAAAAAACATGCCCTTAGGTATGTTATCTGACCAAGTACCTAATGGATGGGTGTGCCTCTTTGAGAACATTTCAATACCACCTAGGTTAAGGTGTAGGAAAAGTATTGTGCCCATCGGATATGCTTTGCATGGTCGATCGAGCATTAAATACCATTTTTGCCTTAGTGTCATGCACATTCGTAAAAAAACACGCTGCTAGGTGTGTTATCCGATCAAGTACTTATGTGATGAGAATGACACTTTGCATGTAAGTCAATTCAACCTAGTTGAAGGTGTGTGCAAAGTATTGTGCCCATCGGATATGCTTTGCATTGTTGATCAAGAATAAAACACCGTTTTTGCCTTTGTGTCATGCACAACCATATAAAAACACAGCCGTAGGTGTGTTATTCAAATAAGTACTTATCGGATGGGGGCTCCACTTTGCATGCAAGTCCGTTTCAACTAAGTGTTTTTTCATTGAAAAAACACACTTAGGACCGTGTTTTTTCATTGAAAAAACACGGTCCTAAGTGTGTTAATCAAAGAAGTACTTATCGGATGGGGGATCCAATTTGCACGCAATTCCATTTCAACTAGGTTGAGATGCGTGCAAAGTATTGTCACCAATCGGATATGCTCTGCATGGTCGATTACGCATTATACAATGTTTTTTTTGTAGTGATATGCACATCCGCAAAAAAACATGCCCTTAGGTATGTTATCTGACCAAGTACCTAATGTATGGGTGTGCCTCTTTGAGAAAATTTCAATACCACCTAGGTTAAGGTGTAGGAAAAGTATTGTGCCCATCGGATATGCTTTGCATGGTCGATCGAGCATTAAATACCATTTTTGCCTTAGTGTCATGCACATCCGTAGAAAAACACATTGCTAGGTGTGTTATTCGATCAAGTACTTATGCGATGGGAATGCCACTTTGCATGTAAGTCATTTCCACCTAGTTGAAGGTGTGTGCAAAGTATTATGCCCATCAGGTATGCTTTGCATTGTGATCAACCATAAAACACCGTTTTTGCCTTTGTGTCATGCACAACCATATAAAAAGACGGCCCTAGGTGTATGATTCAAACTAGTAGTTATTGGAAGGGGGCTTCACTTTGCACGCAAGTCTGTTTCAACTACGTTGAGGTGCGTGCAAAGTATTGTCACCATCGGATATGCTTTGCATGGTTGATCACGCATTATACACCATTTTTTCCCTAGTGATATGCACATCCGAAAAAAACATGCCCTTAGGTGTGTTATCTGACCAAGTACTTATCGGATGGGTGTGCCTCTTTGAGAACATTTCAATTCCACCTAGGTTGAGGTGTAAGAAAAGTGTTGTGCCCATCGGATATCGTTTGCATGGTCGATCGAGCATTAAATACTATTTTTGCTCTAGTGTCATGCACATCCGTAAAAAAACACGTTGCTAGGTATGTTATCCAATCAAGCACCTATGGGATGGGTGTGCCACTTTGCATGTAAGTTGATTCCACCTAGTTGAAGGTGTGTGCAAAGTATTGTGCCCATCGGATATGCTTTGCATTGTCGATCAAGCATAAAACTCCGTTTTTTCCTTAGTGTCATGCACAACCATGAAAAAACACGGTCCTAGGTCTGTTATTCAAACAAGTACTTATCGGATGGGGGCTCCAGTTTGCACGCAAGTCCGTTTCAACTAGGTTGAGATGCGTGTAAAGTATTGTCACCATCGGATATGCTTTGCATGGTCGATCACACATTATACACCATTTTTCCCTGAGTGATATGCACATCCGCAAAAAAACATGCCATTAGGTGTGTTATCTGACCAAGTACTTATCGGATGGGTGTGACTCATTGAGAACATTTCAATGCCACCTAGGTTGAGGTGTACGAAAAGTGTTGTGCCCATCGGATATCCTTTGCATGATCGATCGAGCATTAAATACTATTTTTGCTCTAGTGTCATACACATCCGTAAAAAAACACGCTGCTAGGTATGTTATCCGATCAAGCACTTATGGGATGGGAGTGCCACTTTTCATGTAAGTCAATTCCACCTAGTTGAAGGTGTGTGCAAATTATTGTGCCCATCGGATATGCTTTGCATTGTCAATGAAGCCTAAAATACAGTTTTTGCCTTAGTGTCATGCACAACCATGAAAAAACACGGTCCTAAGTGTGTTATTCAAACAAGTACTTATCAGATGGGGGCTCCACTTTGCACGCAAGTTTGTTTCAACTACTTTGAGGTGCGTTCAAAGTATTGTCACCATCGGATATGATTTGCATGGTCGATTACACATTATACACCGTTTTTGGCCTTGGTGTCATGTAAACCGTCAAAAAACACGGCCGTAGGTGTGTTATTCAAATAAGTACTTATCGGATGGGGGCTCCACTTTGCACACAAATCAGTTTCAACTACGTTGAGGTACGTGCAAAGTATCGGATATGCTTTGCATGGTCGATCACGCATTATACACCATTTTTTCCCTAGTGATATGGACATCCACAAAAAAACACGCCATTAGGTGTGTTATCTGACCAAGTACTTATCAGATGGGTGTGCCTCATTGATAACATTTCAATACCACCTAGGTTGAGGCATACGAAAAGTGTTGTGCCCATCGGATATCGTTTGCATGGTCGATCGAGCATTAAATACTATTTTTGCTCTAGTGTCATGCACATCCGTAAAAAAACAAGCTGCTAGGTATGTTATCCGATCAAGCACTTATGGGATGGACATGCCACTTTGCCTGTAAGTTGATTCCAGCTAGTTGAAGGTGTGTGCAAAGTATTGTGCCCATCGGATATGATTTGCATTGCCGATCAAGCATAAAACACCGTTTTTGGCTTAGTGTCATGCATAACCATGAAAGAACACGGTCCTAGGTGTATTATTCACGCAAGTACTTATCGGAAGTACTCGTTTGAATAACACAAGATTGTTTCAACTATGTTGAGGTGCGTGCCAAGTATTGTCACCATCGAATATGCTTTGCATGGTCGATCACGCATTATACACCATTTTTTCCCGATTGATATGCACATCCACAAAAAAACATGCCCTTAGGTGTGTTATCTGACCAAGTACTTATCGGATGGGTGTGCCTCTTTGAGAAAATTCCAATACCACCTAGGTTGAGGTGTACGAAAAGTGTTGTGCCCATCGGATATTCTTTGCATGATCGATCGAGCAATAAATACTATTTTTGCTCTAGTGTCACGCACATCCATAAAAAAACACGCTGCTAGGTATGTTATCTGATCAAGCACTTATGGGATGGGAGTGCCACTTTGCATGTAAGTCAATTCCACCTAGTTGAAGGTGTGTGCAAAGTATTGTGCCTATCGGATATGCTTTGCATTGTCGATCAAGCATAAAACACCATTTTTGCCTTAGTGTCATGCACAACCATGAAAAAACACGGTCCTAAGTGTGTTAATTAAACAAGTACTTATCGGATGGGGGCTCCACTTTGCACGCAAGTCCGTTTCAACTACGTTGAGGTGCGCGCAAAGTATTGTCACCATCGGATATGCTTTGCATGGTCGATCACGCATTGTACCCCCTTTTTTCCCTAGTGATATGGACATCCGCAAAAAAACACGCCCTTAGGTGTGTTATCTGATCAAGTACTTATCGGATGGGTGTGCATCTTTGAGAACATTTCAATACCACCTAGGTTGAGGCATACAAAAAGTGTTGTGCCCATAGGATATCCTTTGCATGGTCGATCGAGCATTAAATACTATTTTTGCTCTAGTGTCACGCACATCCGTAAAAGAACATGCTGCTAGGTATGTTATCTGATCAAGCACTTATGGGATGGACGTGTCACTTTGCATGTAAGTGAATTCCACCTAGTTGAAGGTGTGTGCAAAGTATTGTGCCCATCGGATATGCTTTGTATTGTCAAACAAGCATTAAACATTGTTTTGGCCTTAGTGTCATGCACAATCGTAAAAAAACGCGGTCCTAGATGTGTTATTCGACTAAGTACTTGTGGGATGGGCATGCCACTTTGCATGTAAGTCAATAATACCTAGGTTGAGATGTGTGAAAAGTAGTGTGATGATCGCATATGCGTTGCATTGTCGATTAAGCATAAATCAGCGTTTTTGCCTTAGTGTCATGGACAACAACTAATAAAAAACATGGTCCTAGGTGTGATATTCTAAAAAGTACTTATTGAATGGGAATTCCACTTTGCATGGAATACCATATCACCGATTTTGAGGCACATGCAAAGTATTGTACCCATTGGATATGCTTTACATGGTAGATTGAGTATTAAATACCGTTTTTGGCCTTGGTGTCATGTACAACGGTCAAAAAACATGATCGTAGGTGTATTTTTCAAACAAGTACTTATTGGATGGGGATGCCACTTTGCACACAAGTCAATACTGCCTAGGTTGAGGAACGTGCAAAGTCTTGTGTCCATTGGATATGCTTTGCATAGTCGATCTCACATGATACACCATTTTGTTCCTAGTGTTATGCACAATTGTCATAAAATACATTTGGAGGTGTGTTATCCGAACATGTACTTATGGGATGGGTGCACCACTTTGTATGCAAGTCAATAAGACCTAGGTTGAGGCGTGTACAAAGTTTTGTGCCCATCGGAGAAATGTAGATGCGATAATATTAGAAAATTCTTGGTATGTGTATATGTGTGTGTGTGTGGCAAACAATTTTGATACAACAAAGTAAACACCTAGTGCACAAATTATGCACTTCATACCTTGAGTAAATAAGCTTGTTGATGAGGATAAATACGCCCTTGAATAAAAGCAATAGGATCGCTTTGACACTTGTGATTTTGTTGTATGACCACAATAGGATCGGTTTGACACCTGTGATTTTGCCCAAATGTGAGTTTGCAAATAGTATAAAAAATCATATAATAATATATTAATAGTTTGCAAATGTGTATAGCAAGTGAGTAATGGGAAGTGGAAGTGGGAGTGAGGAGGGAGGAGTGGAATGGGAGAGGGAAGTAATAGGGGTGTATGATAATAAGTATAAAAAATAGTATAATAATATATTAATAGTTTTCAAATGGCAAGTGAGTAATGGGAAGTGGAAGTGAGATTGGGGAGGGAAGAATGGAATGGGAGAGGGGAAGGTAATAGGGGAGTAGGATAATAAGGGAGTGAAATGAGTGAGGGAGTTAATAGGGGATGAAAAAGACGAGGGTGAGATGGGGAAATATGGGATTTTGGGAAATGGGAGGAGTATGGGACGTGGTGGAAATGTGGGATGGGAGTGGTGGCAATGGGGAGGAAGAAGAAATGGATGGATGAGGTGAGGGCTAATGGAAGATTGGGATGAGGGATGGGGGTCCAATGGGAGAGGGGGAGTAATGGGAGCCAATGGGAGAGGGGATAAATGAAAAGCCAATAGGAGAGAGGGGAGGAATGGAAAGCCAATAGGAGAGGAGGAGGAAAACCTAATTTTTCTTATATATAGTCTTCA